>NC_047104.1:57577423-58212423 GCF_902500255.1 Thalassophryne amazonica
TGCCACACGCAGTGTCGGCATTGCTGCTACAAACCAACATGACCTTTTCATCACCGGCACGCCATCTGTCTTGCATGGCCACGCTGCTGTCCCAACCGCATGTCACAATCGAACGATGTACCACACTGAATCCTGCAACTTTGATTCCACTTCCTGATGACGGAGAACCACATGACTGTCTAGATTCAACTCAGACTGTAGCAAAATCCAGACCAGATTTACAGGACACGCCCCTGACATTTGGCGATGTAGTTTTCGTGGATGGATCTTCTAGGAAGAATGATATGGGCATAACTTTGACAGGTTATGCTGTAGTCACAAATACTCGCGTTCTGCGAGCCGAGCACCTGCCACCGCATTTCTCGGCTCAGGCTGCAGAGCTAATTGCTCTCTCACATGCCTGCACTCTATACAAGGACAAACCAGTCACTATTTACACAGACAGTCAGTATGCCTTTGCATCTGTTCATGTGTTTGCCCAACATTGGAAAAACAGGGGTATGGTGACCTCTACTGGCAAACCTGTCACACATAGTGAACAGCTTAATCGCCTTCTTGCTGCTGTTCAGTTACCCTCCAAAATTGCAGTATGTAAATGTGCAGCTCATACAGGGAAGTCTGATCTCGTATCTCGAGGGAACCATTATGCTGACATTTCCGCCAAAGCCGCTGCAGTAGGAGAACTTAGTGTGCTTCACGTTGACCCAGTGCAGGACATTACAAATTCTGTAGAGGGGACTGGTTTAACTTCTCAAGTCCTCTCTGACATGCAAGCCCAAAGTCCTAACATTGAGAAGGACTTATGGACTAAGAGAGGGGCTGTCATATGCAATGACATCTATTGCTGACCATTAGGGAAACCCATCTTACCTAAAAATTTGTATAGATGGGCTGCCATATTGAGCCATGGAATTTCTCATGTCTCAACAGGGGGGATGATGAGCCAGATTAATGCCATCTATACAACCTTTGGATTTAACACGTACTCTAAAAATTTTTGCAGAGCGTGTCTCACGTGTGCCAAACACAACTCCCAAGGCAATTTGAGACCTAAAAGAGGAAAATTTCCCACTCCACAATATCCTTTTCAGGTTATACATATGGACTACATTCAACTAAGTAAAAGTGAGGGCAAAGAATATTGTTTAGTAATTGTGGATGCTTCTTCCAAATGGGTAGAACTTTTTCCAATCAAACGGCCTGATGCATTGACTGTAGCTAAATCGTTATGCAAAAACATCATACCCCGCTATGGCATACCTGAACGAATCTATAGTGACAATGGCGCTCATTTTGTGAATGAAGTTATTAAAAACATAGGAACTATGTTTTGCATTTAATTAAAAAAACACTGTGCGTACCACCCTCAGAGCGCAGGATTAGTAGAAAGAACAAATGGAACAGTAAAAAACCGACTCAAAAAGACAATGGAAGAAACAGGGAGACCATGGACTCAGTGTCTTGAACTAGTACAGCTGTACATGAACATTACTAGTACTATAGGATTGACACCATTTGAGACCCTTTTTGGAAGACCATTTAAATTGCCTCACTTTAAAAGTCCCTGGGACATAGAAGATGAACCCAACCTAGCAGATTATATGAGAAAAATGCTCGAGAAACAGAAAACACCCACTGATGAAGAAACCCCCATCTCTCCACAGGACGAACTGTTGGTGAAACCGGGTGACTGGGTTCTAATCAGGAGCATCAAGAGGAAATATTGGCATTCACCTAAGTGGGAAGGACCATATCAGGTCCTGTTGACAACCCCAACAGCCCTTAAAATAGCAGAGAGAGGAACTTGGGTACACCTCACACATATTAAAAGGGTCATCTGGGCAAACCCGGTAATCAAGTAAGGGAAGTGAAGCAAAGTCTGGTAATAGTGTGGGATTCTGGTGTTAAGATCCAGGGTTGACACGAAAGCCAGTGAAGCTTTTACTGCCACTGACCTGAACTTAGGCTGACACCGACTTTGACAAGATGGCCTTACCTAAACAGATGTGTATCATAGGAAGTATACAGGTGGGACTCCTGTTACTTATCTATTGGGGTTGGTACTCGAGGATATCACAACGTTACTTGTGTAAAAAAATACCCCCAGGGTGGGAATTGGCTGAAACTTGGACGATTGGCACTGTAAATGGAACTGAACAGGTGATCCATGAGTATGATCCTACAGTTAACAATTATGATTATGATCCTGCGATTGACGATTATAATTGCAACAGAGTGAGACGCTCTTTTTGTAGGGGAGGATGTACTGGGACTGCTGGAGCCAGACAGTTCACTAATCCTTGCTCCCCGACTACAACTGATACAGCCATTACCAAAGACCTTTATGTCTGTTACAATGCCACCCGGTTTGTTTCAAAACTTATTATACCTTTTTCAGCCATACGGGTGGGAGGACAGGACACTCCAGAAATGAGTTCTGGCACGCACTGGAAATGGCATGAATGGTATCTTTCCGGTGTTGATTGGGACCAACATTGGGGAACAGTTTTTACGTATACTGGTAGTGACTGGACACCGTATCCTAGCACCAAGCAGGCCATAGAGTGGAAGCGTAGACTAACTCTGACTCGACATGTCATTCAATACTACCGATCAGCCGCTTCTAGAAAAACCTCCCAGAATACACTCATATACAGAAGCATCTTGTTATCATTTAACATTATTTGTGTACAGGCCCGGTGTTTACACTGACCCACATACCGACCTCTCAATTTGCACTAACATATCAAGACGAACTGACTCTTCTTCAATGACGCCCACAGTGGAAGGACTGTCATTGGGTCCACAGACGTCTATGACAGATCATAAATGGAAAAATTGAAACAGATGATTGGTTTTTGGTGACCACAGGAATTAGTGGACAAAGAAACAATTGGTTGCTTATGGCAGAGCAGGCAGCAAAACCTGCCAAAAAAGACTGTGTAGTGTGCTTAGGGCCTCGTCCAATACTGCGTGTAGTACCAGCCCCTTTGACCTCCGATTGTTTGCTTGAAATTATGGTAAATACGTTCATTCCTTTGAATCACTGTTGCATAAGTTGGGATACTATCTATCCTGTGGCCAACATGGCCAAGAATAAACCCCTGTTCTCCGAAGATGTGGCAGAGGGAAACTTTACCTGTGTTAAGCTTCCAGGTACTGGTCTAAACTTAGGGGGACTAAATGAGACCGTGTGGTGTAGCCACACTCTCACACCACCAAGCCCTTTTAAACCCATTGCTAGAAGTGATGTGTGGTGGTGGTGTGGAGATAATAGGATTTTTGATAGATTACCAAACGATGCCTCGGGTCACTGTACTCTAGTATCACTCCTTTTGCCTGTACAAGTATTGCCCATGACTGTTGAAGAACTAACTTTAAATGCCAAAGCAGTCATCCCTGAACATTGGACCCGTACTAAGCGAAACGCATGGAAGACTGCTGGAGATCCAACTTACATTGACGCTATAGGGGTCCCTAGAGGGGTTCCAGATGAGTATAAATTAGCTGATCAGATCGCAGCTGGTTTTGAATCCTCTATTTGTTGGTGGTGTACCGTTAACAAAAATGTAGATAGGATCAATTACATCCATTACAACGTTCAAAGATTAAGCAATTGGACTGAGGAAGGATTCCGAGCAGTGCGCTCCCAACTAGCTGCCACGTCCTTGATGGCGTTCCAGAACCGTATAGCTCTTGACATGCTGTTGGCTGAAAAGAGTGGGGTTTGCGCCATGTTTGGAGAACAGTGTTGCACGTTCATTCCAAACAATACAGCAGCTAATGGCAGCCTGACCCTGGCTATCGAGGGTCTGCGCACCCTGAATCATAAAATGAAGGAGCACAGCGGAGTTAACACTGCGTTTTGGGACTCGTGGTTGGATATGTTTGGGAGATATCGCACGTTAGTCTCATCTGCACTCATCTCTATTGCTGTCTTTGCTGCTGTTTTGACCTTGTGTGGATGTTGTTGTATTCCCTGTCTACGATCTCTAATCACTAGAATGATCACCACTGCTATCTCACCAGCTGGAAGAGACAATGCTCAGATGTACCCCCTCTTAGGAGACAACCCTGACACAGATGATAAAGAAGGCTGCTGTCATGATGACTTCGATGACAGCGTGCACTTGCCCGACCTGTTCCCAGACCCAGGTGACTACGGTGAACCTGATGACGACGATGATGACCTCTAAGCCTCCCAAGTGTAAATGCATCCTTACCACTGTTGGATGATCCCGCAACTGAAAATGTGAAAAGAAGTGGTTGTTAGAATAAATTTTGTTCATGGGTGAATGTTTTATACCGTAAGAATGCATGATAAACAGGGGGGAAATGTTGGATTTATGTATATATGGATATGTCAGTTATCATACATTCTTTTATTATACATTCTTTTATTCTACATTCATTTATTATACATTCTTTTATTAATATTTTAGTAATAGAAATAAACTCATTGTATCTGTCAGAAGTCTGTTGCTGACTTCTTGATGACCTCTTGATAAAGTATGTTACAAGTGAATGATTACATGAGTTGTTTTTATCTTTGCAGTTAGAGAGAAAGAGGAACTTAAGTGATGTCGCAAAGCGAGGTCAGAAGAGTTGATGTCCAAAACAACTGATCAAACAATTAAAGATATAATAACATATGAAATAAATAATAAGGAATGAAAATGTTTGTATATGATCATATGAATTGTTTTTTGTGTAAAAGAGAGTTGTAATGGAAAGATTGAATATGATTCTAAGAGAAAGTATGCTGTATTGCAAATTGTGTTACAAGCTGTGTTGCAAAATGATGTTTCTACTGCACGCATGTGGTTTCAACCACAGGAAAGAACAAAAGGTTAACCGGCATGTGCTGGCTGAAGATAACACCTGAAGAACGGAGCCCAGGAGAGAAGTCCTGACCGCACCTTCCCCAAACCAGCAGCCTGAGGTCACAGAAACCTGAAGTCGCAAATCTTGCTCAACTGTAGTTGCAAGACCTGTTTATGATTGCTCAACTGCTTATGCCACGTATGCTGACAACCGCACCTGTATGACATCCTAAATAAAAAGAGCGAGAGCGCAGCCAGAGTTTAGTGCAGTTTTGGAGATTGTTAGATGAGCTTGTCTCTGTGCTGCACTCCTCGCGAGCATTTACAATTGAATTCTACTCTCTGACTCTTATTTGACTGTTGTGTCTTTCTCTTTTACAGTTTTATGATGTTTAGGTGGTTTTAAACCTAACAATTTGCATTCTGTAAAATAGTGACTTCAGTTTTACTGCCTGAATGCTTTGTCATGATAAATATCGCACCATTCGTTTAGTGATTCAATGACAAGTCTCACTTTCACAAGTCTCAATTTATCCCTTTTTATTTAGCCTCGGGTTTTTATTCACATCAGGTTTTCCATCCTGAGATATTCTGTAAAAGCAAATTCATAGAACAGAAATACGTTTTCTCTCAATTTGGTGGGTGACATGACGGTCGCTTTGACATTGTATATTCTACTAAGAATATACACAAATGAGATTCAGTTTTCTATGATATGCTCCATATTCCAGTGTAGGGTTTTCAGATTTCTTTCAACTTGGTGTAGAAATTATTGAATAATCTTACTTTCACCCTGGATGGTGTAGCGGTTTCACTTTATTTATTTTATTTAAAATTTTCACAGAGAAGTGCTCTGGAAAGCAGCACTGCAGGTGGGTTAAGAGCAGTCTTTAATATTCACATCGTTAAAACTGATGCGAGTGTGTGAAGCTCTTACTTTCACCCCTGATTATTGCCCATCTTTAACTTAGCTTCATAATGAAATTAATTTAGGATCAGACTAGTATCTCCTGTCGTGGCAGACAGTGTGTTTAAATATGTTTCTGTTTACAAACTGATGGTATTATTTTCTATCTTGCTTCACAACATCTGGACTGGGACTAGCAAATTCATTCAAGTCTATTATATGAATAGTCTGATCCTCTTCTGTATTTGTATTGACAAATACTGGCTGTGCAAATGTGGGACTGAGTTTGAATAAAAGTAACAGCACAGTAAAAGCAGGGAGAATGCAGCTTTATCACGAAACCTTCTTGAAAACATTGATCATGTCCATTTCTATTTATGCCTGGTTGTTAGATGCTAACCAAGATGGTGGCACTCTGGCAACAGCCAGAAAACAGGTTTAAAAGTGAAAGCTTATTCAACGTCTATTTATAGGTGTTGAATAAACATTCATATTTAGACCAGTTTTCAGCAAGGTTTTCATTGACAGCTTTAAAATAACATATTTGGATGTCCCTTGCTAGCTTGGCTTCAAAATAATGATTTGCTATAATTTAGTCATTGTACAGGTTGAAAAATACGATTAAAAATGGTCTAAAATCCAAACGTTGATTAAAGTCTACAAATAAATGGCAAAAAAATTTCACTTTTAAACAATTTTTGAACGTGGTGGGCACAGACATTTTTTAATGTCTTTTCAATGGAAAAATGGTCACTGGGTTGGCGACTTGTTCATTCATTTCTTGTTGATTCAATTTCTACACACACATATTACAATAAAGGGTAAATGAGGGGAGGTGATGGTCTAGTGGTTAAGGCGCTGGGCATGAGAGCAGAAGATCCTCGGTTCAAATCCCAGCCTGACTGGAAAATCACTAAGGGCCCTTGGGCAAGGTCTTTAATCCCCTATTGCTCCCGGTGTGTAGTGAGCACCATGTATGGCAGCACCCTGACATCGGGGTGAATGTGAGCGCTTTGAGCATCTGACGCAGATGGAAAAGTGCTATATAAATGCAGTCCATTTACCATATTTGGTAAATAACATTCACAAAAGATCATTAATTCATGAGTGTTAATTATGGCCTCCTTCCTCAGTGATATGAACTCTGTGTGGAAACAATCTTCTGGTATTTTGAAATAACATACTGTCCAGTTGCTCATGGTGCCATGGATTTTATTTAGAGTGCTCCCACAAAGACACCTGAATTGTGGTGATACAAATATTTTGCTCTGGAAGCTTCAGCTTAATTTATTAGGATTTTTTTTTCTCATGGATTTAAATGCAAAAAGGCACTGGTTCTGCAGTTATTTTAACACAGACAAATGTTCCAAATTCTAGCAATTTGTCAGTAAGGGAATATTGAGTGTAGGATGTTATGGAATAAGCAAGTAAAGAAAAGGAATAAATGGATGTGAAAATGTCAGCAAAACTATGAAGTTAATTCACTTTTGTTAAAATTTAAAATAACTGCAGTGCTAAAAACATTAAGTGCAGCATTAAAAACATTTCAGCAGTTTTGTGGCTTATTTGATATTCTAAAATTGTTGTATTTTGTATAATGAAAATAAGTATATACACTCAACAAAAATATAAACGCAACACTTTTGGTTTTGCTCCCATTTTGTATGAGATGAACTCAAAGATCTCAAACTTTTTCCACATACACAATATCACCATTTCCCTAAAATATTGTTCACAAACCAGTCTAAATCTCTGATAGTGAGCACTTCTCCTTTGCTGAGATAATCCATCCCACCTCACAGGTGTGCCATATCAAGATGCTGATTAGACACCATGATTAGTGCACAGGTGTGCCTTAGACTGCCCACAATAAAAGGCCACTCTGAAAGGTGCAGTTTTATCACACAGCACAATGCCACAGATGTCGCAAGATTTGAGGGAGCGTGCATTTGGCATGCTGACAGCAGGAATGTCAACCAGAACTGTTGCTCGTGTATTGAATGTTCATTTCTCTACCATAATCCGTCTCCAAAGGCGTTTCAGAGAATTTGGCAGTACATCCAACCAGCCTCACAACCGCAGACCACGTGTAACCACACCAGCCCAGGACCTCCACATCCAGCATGTTCACCTCCAAGATTGTCTGAGACCAGCCACTTGGACAGCTGCTGAAACAATCGGTTTGCATAACCAAAGAATTTCTGCACAAACTGTCAGAAACCGTCTCAGGGAAGCTCATCTGCATGCTTGTCGTCCTCATCGGGGTCTCGACCTGACTCCAGTTCGTCGTCGCAACCGACTTGAGTGGGAAAATGCTCACATTCGCTGGCATTTGGCACGTTGGAGAGGTGTTCTCTTCATGGATGATGAGAAGGAGATGTGTTGCACTGCATGAGGCAAATGGTGGTCACACCAGATACTGACTGGTATCCCCCCCAGTAAAACAAAACTGCATCTTTCAGAGTGGCCTTTTATTGTGGGCAGTCTAAGGCACACCTGTGCACTAATCATGGTGTCTAATCAGCATCTTGATATGGCACACCTGTGAGGTGGGATGGATTATCTCAGCAAAGGAGAAGTGCTCACTATCACAGATTTAGACTAGTTTGTGAACAATATTTGAGGGAAATGGTGATATTGTGTATGTGGAAAAAGTTTGAGATCTTTGAGTTCATCTCATACAAAATGGGAGCAAAACCAAAAGTGTTGCGTTTATATTTTTGTTGAGTATATATATATATATATATACGAGGGCTGTCCGTAAAGTATAGGTCCTTTTTATTTTTTCAAAAACTATATGGATTTCATTCATATGTTTTTACGTCAGACATGCTTGCACCCTCGTGCGCATGCGTGAGTTTTTCCATGCCTGTCGGTGACGTCATTCGCCTGTGAGCACTCCTTGTGGGAGGAGTCGTCCAGCCCCTCGTCGGAATTCCTTTGTCTGAGAAGTTGCTGAGAGACTGGCGCTTTGTTTGATCAAAATTTTTTCTAAACCTGTGAGACACATCGAAGTGGACACGGTTCGAAAAATTAAGCTGGTTTTCAGTGAAAATTTTAACAGCTGATGAGAGATTTTGAGGTGATTCTGTCGCTTTAAGGACTTTTCACAGTGCGAGACGTCGCGCTGCGCTCTCAGGCAGCGTCATCAGCCTGTTTCAAGCTTAAAACCTCCCCATTTCAGGCTCTATTGATCCAGGACGTCGTGAGAGAACAGAGAAGTTTCAGAAGAAGTCAGTTTCAGCATTTTATCCGGATATTCCACTGTTAAAGGAGATTTTTTTAATGAAAGACGTGCGGAGGGGTCCGCGCGTCGGGACGCAGGAAAAACACCTCTGTGTTGATAACCATTTGTTAAAATCCAGTTGGCTTTTGATGGCTTTCAGTGGAGTGAGTATATGAGAAATTGTTTATCAGCTGGAGATGTTCCAACTTGTCCTTAAGGCTTCCAACAGAGGTGTTTTTCCTGTGGCGGAGCGTCGCGGCGGCTGCGAGCCGACGCTGCAATCCGCCCGCACGTCTTTCATTAAAAAAATCTCCTTTAACAGTGGAATATCCGGATAAAATGCTGAAACCGACTTCTTCTGAAACTTCTCTGTTCTCTCACGACGTCCTGGATCAACAGAGCCTGAAATGTGGAGGTTTTAAGCTTGAAACAGGCTGATGACGCCGCCTGAGAGCGCTGCGTGACGTCTCGCACCGTGAAAAGTCCTTAAAGCGACAGAATCACCTCAAAATCTCTCATCAGCTGTTAAAATTTTCACTGAAGACCAGCTTAATTTTTCGAACCATGTCCACTTCGATGTGTCTCACAGGTTTAGAAAAAATTTTGATCAAACAAAGCGCCAGTCTCTCAGCAACTTCTCAGACAAAGGAATTCCGACGAGGGGCTGGACGACTCCTCCCACAAGGAGTGGTCACAGGCGAATGACGTCACCGACAGGCGTGGAAAAACTCACGCATGCGCACGAGGGTTCAAGCATGTCTGACGTAAAAACATATGAATGAAATCCATATAGTTTTTGAAAAAAATAAAAAGGACCTATACTTTACGGACAGACCTCGTATATATATATATATATATATATATATATATATATATATATATATATATATATATATATATATATATATATATATATATATATATATATATATATATATATATATATATCAATCAGCCATCAGTTGCCATGTTGTCCAAATATCAGCACTGACTATTGAAAGAGTCATACATCTTATCGGTACCACAAATGTTTTGCTGGTGCAAATACTGGAATTTTGTAATTAATCTTCCCAGCATGCTGGCATTAGACAGTGCATTCATCTTCTTTACATCTCTTACATTATGCATCTCTTCTTGTGCTGTGTTGTGGAATGAAATGGCTACTAGCAAGAACCTGTCGCTATAACTGATGAAAAGTGGCAGGAAGAGGAAGAAGAGGTTATTGAAAATGACACTGTTGATCTTCACTGTGAGTCATTTGACTCATAGGGAGTGGGCGAGATGCAGAAAGGAGTGTAGGACGAGCGCATCACCTGGGCCTCGACAGATGTGACGCCTCCTGTACCTGCCAGGCCCCATTAGACGCAGCTGTTCCTAAAATAAAGCTCCAGGGTTTCTATTTTGCAGTAGGGAAATGGGATCCAGTTTAATTCCTGTAAAGTTCAAATGAGACACGTGCCGGCTACCCGCTTGGCCACTCAAATGAGCACCTGCATAATCAATAAGGCCACGCTACCTGCTCTGTACTACTGCTGGTGCTGTTGCTCTGGCGTATGTTAATGTTCCTGTCATCACGCCTCACTCAGCAGCATTTCTCAAACCTGTAGGCTGAGCCTGCTGCTCCTCGTTACTGTTCTCTTGGAGCACTAGGCTAAAAGTGAACAAGCACGCTAAGGGGAAAGTACCTTATACGTGTAACTAGAATTTTAAAATATTGGATCAGCAGGAATGCAGACAGCTTTAAGTTCTATTCTCCCTTGCAAGGATGTGCATCCCCGACGGTCAAGGTTTTGAACCCTTGTCCATACTTTGATAAACCTTAAAGGACATGTTGCACTAAAATCCTATCAATTTAGATTTAAGCTGTTAGTGACCGTCCGATGATACAGCGGGATTACTTTGTGCACTTACGTGACTGGTTTCAAAGTATACGGCATTCGCAACAAGCAGCTACAGTGACTGTTGAAAGCAAAGTACTCCTGAGTCCTTGTTTCTCTTTGTTTCCAACAGCATTTATTTAGCTTTGAGGAAAAAGTCCCAGCGCATGATTAAATAGAATGTAGCTGCCAACATCAAGAACAGAGCCTCAGATTAATTGCAAAGTTTACATAAGTGTGATGTCATGCAACTCTTCATTTTGATGCAGTCATGGTAAAAGCAACAGCCATGAGAAGACTTATTGTGCATGCACGGCCATTAGTCATAAGCGCAGCCTGTTAAAAACAGTTTCTGTTAGATGCTCAGCTTTGTGCACGCTTATGTGTTGTCATCAATCTAAATTCAAATTTAAATTTCAAATTTATTAATTTATATTGCGCCAACTCAAGGCAAGATCACCTCAAGGCGCTTCACACAACACAACTCAGAAAAACAGAACAAAATGACTTAAAAGATTAAAAACATAATAAAAGAGCAAAACCATAAATAAGTAAAAAGAATAAAAAAAACACATAACAACATAATATACTAATACGGAGCCCTGGAAGTGTCATTGCAAAATGTTTTGCATGTGGAGAGAATGTGCGCACATTTTATTATATTGTGCGCACGTTTTATTATATTGTGCGCTCATTTTATTATATTGTGCGCACGTTTTATGATATTGTGCGCATGATTTATTATATTGTACGCATGTTTTAAGCATCATTTGAGTAAAACAAGGGCACGATCAACTTAAACTAGGGAGGGGTGTTATTTCAAAAAAATTTTTAATCTATAAATTTTTGCATGGAATATGGAAATATACATGGAACAAACCATAACAGTATAATTTTTGGGTCATTTGGTTCCAAAAACCCATATGGATGGAGCGTTTAAAAATTTCAAGTAATGCATGTGTCGTATATGTGCTGTTGACGTAGAAAACCACTCTGTTGCTTATAATTAGTTCATTGTGGCCATGTCATTCTTTACATGTGATGATTATACTCAACTGATGTTCCTGAAATAAAAATGACATAAATTTTGTTTGTTACAGCTGATCGTAACATATGTACTGAAACTGGGTTTTTTTGTCAATTACTCTTAAAAAACACCAGATAGGCTTATTGTTACTATAGAAGGTGAATATAAACTTGAGGTCAAGCAACATTTGGAACCAAGTTTCAAGTCTCTAGGTGCAGCGGTTCTCAAGATATGACATTTTCGTTGATACTTTTGGCGATTTTTGAACCCGATATCTTCACTGGCTCCGTCCATATGGGTTTTTGGAACCAAATGACCCAAAATTTATCCTCTTATGGTTTATTCCGTGTATATTCCCATATTCCATGCAAACATTTATAGATTTCCAAATTTTTTGAAATAACACGCCTCCCTACTTAAACATGGCCACAATTTGTAAAACGTGCACTCAGTTATTCAATATTATCTTGACATGTAAATGTTGACTATTAGCCAACAAACCAGGAGACAGTGTAATACATTTCCTCATTAGAAATGGATCTGGTCAGGGTAAGTCATGGTTTGGGTGCACAAGGACATATAAAGAACTGTAGCTACCCAGCATGGCATCATCTGGAGTCTTGATTTAAAATTCTCCACAGAATCCGACTGCCTTATGTGCACAGGGAGATTGTTCCACAGAGGAGGGGCATGATAAGAGAAAGCTCTGTGACCCGCAGACTTTTTATTCACCCAAGGAACACAGAGAAGTCCAGAACCCAGGACTTCTCTGGGTGCAGGACTTCTGGAAGGCAGGGCCCGAGCCGGTATATAGGGCTTAACCACGTCAGCCAGGTAGGGAGGCACCAGTCCGTGAACAATTTTATAGGCCAGTAACAGATCCTTATAATCCAATCTCGCAGAGACAAGAAGCCAGTGAAGGTATGCCAAAATGGGCGTAATGTGATCCAACTTTAAGCTTCAAGCTTTGTATTAAGAGTCTGGCAGCAGCATTTTGAACCAATTGAAGACCCCTAATGCTGGACTGCGGTAAACCAGAAAATTGAACATTACAATAGTCCAATCTAGAAGAGATAAATGCATGTATCAGACTCTCAGCATCAGCCATAGACAGGATGGGATGAATGTTTACTATATTTGGCAGATGGAAGAAAGCAGTCCTCGTAATATCTCTAATGTGGAGGTCAAAGGACAACGTAGGATCAAAAAATACCCCAAGGTTCCTCACTTTGTCCGTATGATGTAAACACAGAGAACCTAAGTTAAGCGCTAGCTGGTCAAATTGATGCCGGTGCCTCATTGGACCATGAACCATAATTTCAGTCTTATCAGAGTGTAAAAGTAGGAAGTTACTAGACATCCAGCTTCTCACTGAAGCAAAGCAATGTTCTAAGGATTTTATGTGAATGAGATTACCAGCAGTTACTGGCATGTACAACTGAGTATCATCAGCATAGCAATGAAAGGTAATCCCAAAATGCTGCAGTGTATGCCCAAGGGGTGCTACATAAAGGGAGAAGAGTAGGGGCCCTAAGATGGATCCCTGTGGAACCCTAAACTTCATGTCATTAAGGTTAGAGGTAGTGCTATTGTACAAAACACAGTAAGAACGACTGGACAGGTATGACATCACCCATGCAAGGGCACTTTCACTAATCCCAAAATGATTCTCCAGCCTATCAAGTAAAATATATTAACCCACGGTATCAAACGCAGCACTAACATCTAAGAGCACCAAAACTGTAGTGGTGTCCAAGTCCATTGCTCACAGAAGGTCATTCACTACTTTAGTGAGCACCTTCTCTGTGGAGTGATATTTTCTAAAAGCAGACTGCAATGGCTCAAAAAGATTATTCTCAGTAAGGTGGTCCATGAGCTGGCAGGAAACCACTTTTTCCAAAATTTTAGAGCAAAATGATCAATTTGATATTGGCCTATAATTTTTCAATACACTAAGGTCAAGATTAGATTTCTTAAGCAATGGTTTAATCACTGCAGATTTGACACATTTAGGAACAGATCCAGAAGTTAGTGAGAGATTAACAATTTCCAGCACAGTCGGCCCAAGAGTGGGCCATAGGTCCTTAAACAGTTTTGTTGGTATAGGATCAAATAAGCAGGTTGTGTTCTTTGTAGAGCTTCGTCAGCGTGCCCAGTGAGATACTATCAAATTCTGCAAATCTAGGTAACACCTCAGTGGTAGCACCCACCTCCATAGCAGGGTGCAGTGGCTGGGCCAAGGCATGTTGGGATATGCTCAACCTAATGTCTTCTATTTTCTTCTCAAAATAATCCAAAAAGTCCTGTGCTGGAAGGGGAGAGTGACTAACAGGTGGCTGTCCATGAATGAGTGATGCTTCCATGCCAAACAAAAATTATGAGTTATGCTTGTTTTTATTGATCAAATCA
This sequence comes from Thalassophryne amazonica, assembly GCF_902500255.1. NCBI lineage: Eukaryota > Metazoa > Chordata > Actinopteri > Batrachoidiformes > Batrachoididae > Thalassophryne > Thalassophryne amazonica. Next base: position 57,591,693 of record NC_047104.1, read on the forward strand.
TAATAATATACCTGCTTTGTAGCCAACAGTGCATGCTTATAATCTAAGACAGCATCACGCCCCACAAGGCGGAATACTTAATACTTAATCAATTTGGAGCTAAGCCATTTCCGTTCCAAATATCTAGCCATCTGCCTGAGGCCACGCAAGTAATCACTGAACCAAGGCAACTGTGCCTTGGAAAGAAGGCGTGGCCTTAATAGAGGTGGCACAATCTTATCAACTGTAGTTTTGAGTGCTAAATTTAAACGAACTGTAAAAATCAAAAAAATACATATATGTGATCAGACAGCCTGAAAAACAGCAGAGAGAGCCACATGTGCTTGCATGTTAAAACAGTATGATGCTCCGCACACGTCAAGATGCAAAATCTGACAGAGTTTCTCAAAGTACAATAAAAATAAAGCCTACCAGCTCCACTGAGGAGAACAAAATACAAAAGTGGAAAAATTGAACAGTGCACTCACCCACTTGTAGAATGATCATCATTAAATATGTAAAGCCCACTCCACCAAAGAAGTCGTCATGCATGGATTGTGCATGTGATCACCAGGTTGAGAACAATGTCCAAGTCCACTATAAGTCCTCACGCATGGATCGCAGGTGATCGCTAGCCAGAGAATAATGTCTGACTGCAGCTCCACTGTTAGCTCCTTAAGTTCTCTCATGATTCGGGCATGTTAGATAGCATGTCCATTATCTTCTGAAAATAATGTCTTCTGAAATACCCCTCATGTTCAGGCAGCCAGAAAAACAGCATCGTGGAGACATTCCACATTCACGGCAGCAGCAAGACAGCATCCTGCGACACAGACAGCAGCATCACCACACGATAGGTTCCAAAATCCGACAGACTCTGAAAAGGTTAAGAGTTTCGGGGTGAAGTATGTCACCTCTTGTCTGTACATCCTATGAAAATGTGAGCCATCACTTTCAAATGAAAGCTCAGAAGCTTCGTTATCGGATGTAGCAGGATTTGTTTCACTCTGTCTGTCGGCCATTGGGGTGTTTCTGCTTTTTCTAAAATGTATGTCACACACTGAGAAATACTGAGAAATGCCGAGGAAGACATTTTCCAGAAATGCACCTGCTAACTCCTAGAGCAAGAGGAATAATTAGCAATAAAATACATCAATGACCACAAATTATTACCGCATGTGCGCGGAAAGACTTACAATCATGAATACTTTGATACTGTGTTGCTAACTGGGACATTAAAGTGTAGGTGACACCAATAAATGTTCAAAAACAATCACTAAAATGATGAAATATTGCCATTTAAAAAAAACTTGAACAATAAAAGTCGATAACATGTGAAGGATGAAGGATAAACAAAAGCTGTCTGAAGCCTGCACTCTATTTCAGCCCTCAGCTGCGGCCATATTGTTGCTACATCATCACCAGAACAGGACCTGCTGATTCAAGCCCAAATCAGTTGTAAACACGGTGCTGGTTGAGCTGTTTTTTTTTTTTTTGGTGTGGAGCTTCTTTTTAAAGTCCAGTCTGATGGTGTTTCTGAAGAAGCTGTGGGGGACACAGCCTTATGGTTTTGAGCCTTATTTAGATGACAGTGAGGTAGACTAAATGTTGGAGTAAAACCTTCAGTCTGACAGTGACAATATTTGCAGAGTTCAGAATACAGAATGGTGATTAGAAAAATAAATACATAATGCAGGTGATTTCGGCATGTGGGTAGAGGTGATACTGTTTTTTTTTTTGTTTTGTTTTTTGCCAGCTCTTTGGTCATAATCAAATGATAAAAAATAAATAAATAAATATTTTTACCAACTGTGACATCAGAAAAAAGTGATGAGGAAGTGTGGATTTTTTATTTATGTTTTTAATGTTATTATTATTATTATTATTATTATTATTATTATTATTATTAGGTACATGCATTTCAAATCTGAAAAATGACATGAGGGACTGAACATATCAGCTATTTTTAAAATAAATATTGTTTTCTTCTTGAATACAGTTAATGTACTGTACATTAGTAGCATAACACATTATTATTAAATATTAAAACCATTCACACAAGGAGTAAATAATATAGTCTTACCTGTCCGTTTCAGTGAGATCATCTTTAGTCTGATGAAAACTTATCCACCTTTACAAAACAACATCTGAAAATAATTTAATTCCTTATGTCCTGGCTGAAGAAAAGTCCTTTTGTCACACGGGAGTTTGGTGCCAGGTTACAGCACCGGCTGTAATCTGTCATTGAGGCTGATGGATTGAGTCTCTGCTGTGAATGAATCCTCCTCTTGTTCCAGCACGGCCTGCTTTGTGCCACAAGTTGAAAGACTCCCAGTCCCTCATCTACTCATAATGTCTCAGTCTACATGCGACAAAATTATCCCATGATTCACAAAACAATAAAATATTATGAAAATTCTCCCTCGGTGTCGAGTGAAGAAGCCGCAGACTTGCGTGCTCGTCAATATAAGTGTTCCACCTGCCAATCAAAATGATTCTCCTGGTGAGAATTAACTGTTCTGACACCGAAAACACCATGCAGCTCTGACCCAAAACACTCTGTGGAAATGGGGCTGTCCGTAGCCTGTACAAATCCATAAATTAATCCATAAATTAATGGAGCTATTAAGATAATGGTTCTGGCACTGATTCCATTTCCTCTTTCTTCTCCAATGTCAGGAGTCGCCCGGACGTTCCTGGTTTTTAGTGGCGCGCAGTTCAAAATCTGAATATTTATCTCTTCAGTAACTGCACACAGGAAAGGATAAATTTCAAGTTATTGTTTAATTTTAGTCTTACTCAAAAAAAAAATACATATCATGTCACCTACACTTTAAATAATGTGCGACATGTCCTTTAATAGGTTCAGGAGGGTTGTCGGTGATGAACTGGGATATTCCGTCATTGTGCAGTGGTCTTGTTAAACCATGCTGGGATTTTCAAGATGTATGAAAAATTTGTTTTTGTTCCATCACAATAGTTGACAAACTTCAGTAATGCTTGCATTTCCATGGAAGACACAACTTGGTCATACATGGCATAACTACAGAAGGAGGGTTTCCAGAAGATGTAGAAGAGAGAGAAAATTTTTCTTCTGCATTTAAGAAGTAAGTCCCACATAGGCCCTGAAGCCCATTGATGGTGGACCTTACCTCTGTATTCCATAGCATGAAGTAAATGAGAATCTATGACTCCTGTTGGATGGGACACTAGTCCAATGTAGGTTCCTTTCTCAGCCAAAGCTGCTACCCATTTACAGCAAAGTTGACTGGGACAATGTAGATGAAGTATCTTGTCCAAGGACTCAGGTAGCATGAGTGGGATTCAAAGCCAGGTCTGCAGATTGGCAGACCAGCTTCTTATCCACTAAACTACTTGCGCTACCTGTACTTCACCCATCTCAATTATACACTCAACAAAAATATAAACGCAACACTTTTGGTTTTGCTCCCATTTTGCATGAGATGAACTCAAAGATCTAAAACTTTTTCCACATACACAATATCACCATTTCCCTCAAATATTGTTCACAAACCAGTCTAAATCTGTGATAGTGAGCACTTCTCCTTTGCTGAGATAATCCATCCCACCTCACAGGTGTGCCATACCAAGATGCTGATTAGACACCATGATTAGTGCACAGGTGTGCCTTAGACTGCCCACAATAAAAGGCCACTCTGAAAGGTGCAGTTTTGTTTTATTGGGGGGGGATACCAGTCAGTATCTGGTGTGACCACCATTTGCCTCATGCAGTGCAACACATCTCCTTCGCATGGAGTTGATCAGGTTGTCAGTTGTGGCCTGTGGAATGTTGGTTCCCTCCTCTTCAATGGCTGTGCGAAGTTGCTGGATATTGGCAGGAACTGGTACACGCTGTAGTATACGCCGGTCCCGAGCATCCCAAACATGTTCAATGGGTGACATGTCCGGTGAGTATGCCGGCCATGCAAGAACTGGGACATTTTCAGCTTCCAAGAATTGTGTACAGATCCTTGCAACATGGGGCCGTGCATTATCCTGCTGCAACATAAGGTGATGTTCTTGGATATATGGCACAACAATGGACCTCAGGATCTCGTCATGGTATCTCTGTGCATTCAAAATGCCATCAATAAAATGCACCTGTGTTCTTCGTCCATAACAGACGACTGCCCATACCATAACCCCACCGCCACCATGGGCCACTCGATCCACAACATTGACATCAGAAAACCGCTCACCCACACGACGCCACACACGCTGTCTGCCATCTGCCCTGGACAGTGTGAACCGGGATTCATCCATGAAGAGAACACCTCTCCAACGTGCCAAACGCAAGCGAATGTGAGCATTTGTCCACTGAAGTCGGTTACAATGACGAACTGGAGTCAGGTCGAGACCCCGATGAGGATGACGAGCATGCAGATGAGCTTCCCTGAGACGGTTTCTGACAGTTTGTGCAGAAATTCTTTGGTTATGCAAACCGATTGTTTCAGCAGCTGTCCGAGTGGCTGGTCTCAGACAATCTTGGAGGTGAACATGCTGGATGTGGAGGTCCTGGGCTGGTGTGATTACACGTGGTCTGTGGTTGTGAGGTTGGTTGGATGTACTGCCAAATTCTCTGAAACGCCTTTGGAGATGGCTTATGGTAGAGAAATGAACATTCAATACACGAGCAACAGCTCTGGTTGACATTCCTGCTGTCAACATGCCAATTGCATGCTCCCTCAAATCTTGCGACATCTGTGGCATTGTGCTGTGTGATAAAACTGCACCTTTCAGAGTGGCCTTTTATTGTGGGCAGTCTAAGGCACACCTGTGCACTAATCATGGTGTCTAATCAGCATCTTGATATGGCACACCTGTGAGGTGGGATGGATTATCTCAGCAAAGGAGAAGTGCTCACTATCACAGATTTAGACTGGTTTGTGAACAATATTTGAGGGAAATGGTGATATTGTGTATGTGGAAAAAGTTTTGGATCTTTGAGTTCATCTCATACAAAATGGGAGCAAAACCAAAAGTGTTGCGTTTATATTTTTGTTGAGTGTAGTTACATACAATCCAGCCACTAGGAGCAGTGGGTAGCCACAGTCCAGTGCCCAAGGACCAACTCCATAACTGAAGAGGTTGCTTTGCTCAAAGGCAGACAAAGGGGCATGATCCTAATGTGCATGCTTGTGATAGTGGGAGAAAACCAGAGTGCCCAGAGGAAGCCCAGACAGACATGGAGATAAAGAACACAGAGAGGAACGGGGCATGAGTGGAATCAAACCTCAGAAACTCTTGCTGTGAAGCAAGAGAGTACTAACCAATGATTCACCGTGATGTAGAAGTACAAAGGTTGCAGCAAAATTATACTATAGTTATTTCTGTACATGTCGCATGGTGCAGGTCTAATGTGTTATGTCATAAAACCGTACACCAGATCACATTATCGACAACTGTGATCTTAACACTCAGATAGATAATGTCCTTCAAGGATACATATCGGCAAAAGTAAGAAAAAGATATTTATAATGTTCATTAGGCGAAATGCTGCACAAATAATATCCGTCCTGAACAGATGTTACAGAGAATGAAGCATGACCTCTGTCCAGCAGACAGTACAGAAGAACAGGACTGTCTGCTATCTTTCAGTCTTTCATTGAAGTGTCACTGTTACAGTTTAAATGGGCAGAGTGCAGTTTTACAGGTCTCACACAGTGTGTTAATGTTTTGGGACAAAAGTCTCATCTTGGTCCTGGCCAGAGGAGATCTAATGGCGGCTTTACAAGGCTAATTAACAAGCCATGAGCAAGGTAATGAACTTTCCAAATGTGCTGGCAAACGCAAAAATAAATTACACCCCAGTGAAGGCATTAAAGGAAGTGTGAGTGTACTTCAGAGGCTTCCTCTGGGAGAGCCACAGTGAGAAAATGAATTCAGAGCTGCTATCTTTTCATTGCCTGACCCCAGAGTGTCTCAGTTGGCCCACTGCATGCCCTGGACACAGTATAGATTGCTATTAATTAGTCTACTTTTCACCTGTCTCCAAAGCATCTCTTATGGGACTTTGGAATTTCCTACTTAGCTCACAGAGCCATTTGTAAGCTTTAAATTGTCATTTTATGAATTGGACTAAATATCTTGTAATGGGCCATCTGCAAGAAAATCCTACCATTAATCCAATGACTTCACTTCTATAAATAAGTAGAAGAAGAAATCACCATACAGATCTACAAGAATCTGTTTGTATAAGGAGAAGTATTTTTTTCTTTGAACTATTTAGATCTTTTTGTCATTTAGAGAGACACATCACATTGACAGAGCTGATCATTTAAGCTCTAGAATCGCTTGTAGTCAGCATTTTTCAAGAGTGTTATCCCCAAAAAACAATAACACTGTATTTTTTGTATGTGTCAAAAGATTCAATCATAAATAAGCCATTTAAATAGAGTGAAAAATAAAATAAAAAAAATTCACACAATGCTAACGAATGAACCAGATGAAGACATTGTTTGAAAAACATTGAGAACAACCACACTTGGTCATATGGTGTGTCAAAGTTACTCTTGCTATCTCAAGGGTTGGAAAGGTAGGCACTGGGTGTTGGATTCATTATTTTCAAATATCATGGACTCACAGGCTGTGCACCAAACATTGATACATCGACTGATCAGCATCAATCAGTGTGTGTGTGTGTGTGTGTCTATATATATATATATATATATATATATATATATATATATATATAAAGCAGACTAGTGGCCTCTCTCTGTGTGCCTGTGTATGGATGCATACCTATGTATGGCTTTGATCACAGAGAAACTGAGAAGAGCTAACATTTGCCGTTTGCGTATGCATATGTATTCTGGGGTCAAGCCTGAACACTGTGAATACAGAAAGTTGATAGTACTAATATTTTTGGGAGAAATTATTAATATTAGCTAACAACAGTGAACACATGGTAAAATGGTAAATGGACTGCATTTACGAGGTCTGTTAGAAAAGTATCCGACCTTATTATTTTTTTCAAAAACCATATGGATTTGAATCACGTGTGATTACTTCAGACAAGCTTGAACCTTCGTGCGCATGCGTGAGTTTTTTCACGCCTGTCGGTTGCGTCATTTGTCTGTGAGCAGGCTTTGAGTGAGGAGTGATCCACCCCTCTCGTCTTTTTTTTCATTGTTTAGGAATGGCTCAGAGACTGCCGCTTTGCTTGATCAAAATTTTTTCAGAAACTGTGAGGCACATCCAAGTGGACACCATTCGAGAAATTCAGATGGTTTTTGGTGAAAATGTTATGGGCTTCAAAGAGATTACGGAGTGTTACTGTCGCTTTAAGGACGGCCCCCAGCGGCTGATGGTGCGCCGCGCTCTGAAGCCGCCATCGACAGGCTGAGTGACCATTTCTTTCTAAACGGATAGCTGTATGGATCCCTGACCATCGTGTGCAATTTCTCTGGTTATCACAAGAGCTGGACATCAACCATTTTCCGGCAGATTTCACTTTTAACAAGAGATTTTGTCATGGAAAGCCGAGTGGAGGCTTCGCGCATCACGATGGGTTCGCTGCTGGAGCGAGACAAAACCACCTCCATTTTGGTCTCACAGGACGGCTTTGAGATGGCGTTCAGACAGCTGTCAGTGGTTTTTCAGTCGAGTGATTATCTGAGAAATTGTGTATGTGCCTGGACATGCCAGAACCTGTCCTGTGAGGCTTCATCATGGTGTTGCTTTGCGCCATGCGGCACCGCCGCAACGCGCAAAGCCTCTGTTCCTCTTTCCATGACAAAAACTCCTGTAACAGTGGAATGTGTCGTTCATTTCCAAACTGGATGCTGTGTTTTATCTGGGATGTCATCTGGCTAGCACAGGAATTGTGAAAAGACGTGGACATCAGCACTTTTTCGGCACATTGAGACAGACGTGCGGAGGAATTCCGCGCGTCGCGGCGGTGCCGCATGGTGCAAAGCAAGGCCGTGATGAAGCCTCATGGGACATGTTCTGGCATGTCCAGGCACATCCATAATTTCTCGGATAATCACTCGATGGAAAAACCATTGACAGCTGTCTGAACGCCATCTCAAAGCCGTCCTGTGAGACCAAAACGGAGGTGGATTGGTCTTGTTCCAGCAGCGAATCCATCGTGACGTGCAAAGCCTCCGCTCGGCTTTCCATGACAAAATCTCTTGTTAAAAGTGAAATCTGCCGGAAAATGGTTGATGAGCAGCTCTTGTGATAACCAGAGAAATTGCACACGATGGTCACGGATCCAGACAGCCATTCGTTTAGAAATGAAATGGTCACTCAGCCTGTCGATGGCGGCTTCAGAGCGCGGCGCGCCATCAACCGCTGGGGACCATCCTTAAAGTGACAGTAACACTCCGTAATCTCTTTGAAGCCCATAAAATTTTCACCACAAACCATCTGAATTTCTCGAATGGTGTCCACTTGGATGTGCCTCACAGTTTCTGAAAAAAGTTTGATCAAGCAAAGCGGCAGTCTCTGAGCCATTCCTAAACAATGAAACAAAAGATGAGAGGGCTGGACCACCCTCACTCAAAGCCTGCTCACAGGCGAATGACGCAACCGACAGGCGTGAAAAAACTCACGCATGCGCACGAAGGTTCAAGCTTGGCTGACGCAATCACACGTGATTCAAATCCATATGGTTTTTGAAAAAAATAATAAGGTCGGATACTTTTCTAACAGACATCATATATAGCGCTTTTCCATCTGCAACAGATGCTCAAAGCACTTTACAATAATGCCTCACATTCACCCTGATGTCAGGGTGCTGCCATACAAGGTGCTCACAACACACTGGGAGCAATAGGGGATGAAAGACCTTGCCCAGGGGTCCTTAGTAATTTTCCAGTCAGGCTGGGATTTGAACTGACAATCTTCTGGTCTCAAGTCCAATGCCTTAACCACTAGACCATCACCTCCCCCAATCCAGTGAAACCTAAACACCTGCTATGACAGCTGCATCTTCTGAGCTGAGGCTGAAGACTGTGGCCAGACTAAAGCAGACAGCAACGCAACCAAGAATACAACTCCCCCTCAATAATATGACTCCTACCAAGAACCCCCCCATGGAGAAGAACATTGTTAGCCCAAATCCAGAAAGCCCAGAAGGATGCTAGCCAATTAACAGAGGTACAGAAGGGCATCATGAGAGACACGTCCTGGATGGATAACCAGTACAAAAACATGTCCATAATTGAGGCCCTGGAAACTGCCAAACAAAGACCTGAGAAGCTCAGGCCAAGAAAATAAGGGGCCTGTTCTCCAATGGCCCTGCTCAGAACTGAGACTGAGCAATGCTAGAACAACATCTGGAAGAAAGAGGCATCACACAGCACCAATGCCAAGTGAGCCTAAGAGCACACCAAAGCCACCTCCCAGATCAAGAACCAGTCAACATCAAAAAGGCAGACATCCAACAATCAGGGATGAAGAGCTAGTCCACACCAAGACATGATATGATCAACGCCTATTGGCTGAAGAAGCTAAAAGCACTCCATGTGTGACTGGCAACACAAATAGTTGGGCTACTAACAGCAGGTACTCATCCAGAATGGCTAACATGGGGCAGGACAGTTTTGATCATGAAGGACCCCCACAGGGGTATGACCCCCTCAAACTATCCGCCAATTACCTGCCTCTCCACAACATGGAAGCTCTTATCAGGCATCATAGCAACCAAGTTGAGAAGGCACATGAGTCAACACATGAGCACAGCTCAGAAGGGCATTGGAAACAATACCAGAGGGTCAAAGCACCAGGTACTGGCTGACAGACGAGTACACCAGGACTGGAAGACCAGGCAGCCCAACCTGAGCACAGCCTGGATTGATGACAAGAAAGCCTATGATTCAATGCCTCACACATGGATACTGAAGTGCTTGGCATGCTACAAGGCTGACACTGCACTGATAACCTTCACCGGGAACTCAATGGGACTATGGAAGAAATCACTGGAGGTCAACCCCGAGGCAATCACACAAGTCACCATCAAGTGTGGAATATACCAAGGTGATGCACTGTCCCCGCTGTTGTTCTGTACAGGCCTCAAACCTCTCAGCCAGCTCATTGACAAAGAGCGGGTAGAGATATTCAGGAGTGAAGAATCCATCAGCCACCTGCTGTACATTGATGACATCAAGCTGTATGACAAGAGTGAGTGAGACATTGACTCAGTGATAATCAGGATCTATACTGAGGATATTGGGATGTCATTCTGATTGTACGAGGTCTGTCAATAAAGCAACGGTCCTTTTTATTTTTTTCAAAAACTATATGGATTTCATTCATATGTTTTTACGTCAGACATGCTTGAACCCTCGTGCGCATGTGTGAGTTTTTCCACGCCTGTCGGTGACGTCATTCGCCTGTGAGCACTCCTTGTGGGAGGAGTCGTCCAGCCCCTCGTCGGAATTCCTTTGTCTGAGAAGTTGCTGAGAGACTGGCGCGTTGTTTGATCAAAATTTTTTCTAAACCTGTGAGACACATCGAAGTGGACACGGTTCGAAAAATTAAGCTGGTTTTCAGTGAAAATTTTAACGGCTGATGAGAGATTTTGAGGTGATTCTATCGCTTTAAGGACTTCCCACGGTGCGAGACGTCGCTCAGCGCTCTCAGCCGCCGTCGTCAGCCTGTTTCAAGCTGAAAACCTCCACATTTCAGGCTCTATTGATCCAGGACGTCGTGAGAGAACAGAGAAGTTTCAGAAGAAGTCGGTTTCAGCATTTTATCCGGATATTCCACTGTTAAAGGAGATTTTTTTAATGACGACGCGGTGCGGCGGCACAGGAAAAACACCTCCTTGTTGATAACCATTTGTAAAATCCAGGCGGCTTTTGATGGCTTTCAGTGGAGTGAGTATATGAGAAATTGTTTAACAGCAGGACATGTTCCAACTTGTCCTTAAGGCTTTCAACAGAGGTGTTTTTCCTGTGGCGGAGCGTTGCGTCGGCTGCGTCCCGACGCGCGGACCCGTCCGCACGTCTTTCATTAAAAAAATCTCCTTTAACAGTGGAATATCCGGATAAAATGCTGAAACCGACTTCTTCTGAAACTTCTCTGTTCTCTCACGACGTCCTGGATCAATAGAGCCTGAAATGTGGAGGTTTTCAGCTTGAACAGGCTGACGACGGCGGCTGAGAGCGCTGAGCGACGTCTCGCACCATGGGAAGTCCTTAAAGCGACAGAATCACCTCAAAATCTCTCATCAGCTGTTAAAATTTTCACTGAAAACCTGCTTAATTTTTCGAACCGTGTCCACTTCGATGTGTCTCACAGGTTTAGAAAAAATTTTGATCAAACAAAGCGCCAGTCTCTCAGCAACTTCTCAGACAAAGGAATTCCGACGAGGGGCTGGACGACTCCTCCCACAAGGAGTGCTCACAGGCGAATGACGTCACCGACAGGCGTGGAAAAACTCACGCATGCGCACGAGGGTTCAAGCGTGTCTGACGTAAAAACATATGAATGAAATCCATATAGTTTTTGAAAAAAATAAAAAGGACCGTTACTTTATTGACAGCCCTTGTATAAGTGTGGTGAAATGGTGGCAAAGAGAGGGAAGGTGATTCGGACTCAAGGGGTGGAGTTGCCAGAAGGCAGGATAACAAACATACAGGACAGCTACAAGTACCTGGAAAGCCCACAGCCAATCGTAACCACCATGAAGAAGTTTAAAAGTTTATTAAATGCCCACTCTGAAATAAATTATTAAATAAATATTATTATATAAATATTATTATAAATTGTGCTACCCCACACATTGGAACAAGCAAAAAATAATGGGTTTTCACTTTGTTTTTCTCATCTCTTCTGCATCTTACCTGTGATGACAGCATCAGTGTGCGCTGGTGGTAGTCACGTGACATTTATGTCAGTTTGAAAGTTTGCAGTCCGAGAGTTGCAACACACACTGTAACGGTCCAGATTGAGTAAACAAATTTGAATAAATTTAATTAATAATGTGTCCAGTAGCAAAAATCACCTATGAGTGGACAAACACCAACTGCTAGTGAGAAGTGCTTCTGGACACGAACAGAAGATAAACAGATAACTCATGCTTGTTCTGTGTCAGCAACAGGACAGAATGGATCTTCCATTAGTTTCAGTGAGAGGCTGATGAGAAAATTCCACTTCGTGTGGCAAATGGATGTTGTTTTATCTTGAACAAGGAGAAAATACATATGTACAGCAAGAAATGAACTATTTACATGCAGAGAATCGCCTGGTTTAAGCAGGTCAGAACTTTTTAAGCTGCCCTCAAAGCCAGGGTTTCCTCTTTTAATATAACACTATGAAAAATGTTTCAGTTAAGTAAATTATTGTCTGTGTTGTTATCTTTGACAAATGGCCATGCCTCACATCTTCTCCTGCAGTCTGCCGCTGCAAACGAAATTCTGCTATGATGATGTTTCTGCTGCCAACATTAGGAAGCAGCTTAATGTCGACTAGACGTTAACTTGCAAGCTATGGACAAAACTAAAAAAACAAAAGCTAAGTACAGGACAAAACAAATATTCAACCATCAGGAAACTTCACAGTCTGATGTCCATTCAAAGTTTTGAGTGTGCCCACATCTTCCCAATGGACTCACCAGCATCAGCTGACAAGGAACACATTTAATGAATGAGAAAAGGATTTGTGTGGGAAACAAATGGGCGAGTTATTTGTGATTTATTTTATAATTGTGATGAAATCAAACATTTTGTCAAACTGGGTGTTTTGACAAACGTTATAGGCCGTGCTCATGCATTGGTCCACCTGCTCTTCAAGCAGAATTTCGCATGGGCACTCAGATATTGAGTACGGTATATATATATATATGTAACAGGGTTGATTTGTACCTGTTAAATTATGGCAAAAAGGTGCAACACCGCCATCTAGTGGCGCAGTGGTGGACTTGGGTAAAGCACAGAAAAAACAGGACTTCACTGTGGTAAGACGTCCTTTTCTACGGTCCGGGATACTTAATTATTTTCTTTACATTTCAAATGGTTATATTTAACATTTTGCCGCGGCATGTACTCACTGTGACTTAAGCTAACTGCTTTGAGCACTTTCTGTGAGTTATTGGACCAAAAAAAAAAGATGTTTAGAGACTTATTAATGATGCTAAACTAGCTTAAATGTTTTCCCTCGTGGCAGGTGTGTTCAGATTGTCCCGACACTGACGCAATCTTTCCCACACCACTGCGGTGCTATATGCTGTGTTGCGTGTTGCAGGTAATATTTTTTGTGCATTTTTCATGTAAATGTAACTTTCCCTGATGTTTTATTTTGTTATCAGCCTGTGTGAGCAGCTTTTGTTTGTTCAGTTAAAGGTCTCGCATTTGTTCACATAGTTCTGTATTTAATGTTAATGAGTCACTAGTAAAATATCTCATAGTAGGTGTTTATTGTGTTCTTCAAAGATGCTTCATGTCATATAATGATTATGTAGGGATTGTTAATTTAGAATGTTAGAACAACAAAATAATACACTATACGATCACATTAGAATGTATTTTTCTTTTGTTTTATTTTATATGAACAGATTTCTGTATTTAATTGCAACAATTGACTTAATTACTGTCCGGCACAGAAAAAAGAGGACTTCACTGTGGTGTGTTCAGATTGTCCCGACACTGACGCAATCTTTCCCACACCACTGCGGTGCTATATGCTGTGTTGCAGCTGTGTTGCAGAGGTGTTGTAATAAAGTACCCCCATAATCCACCTGGTCGTCATCTCTGGAGGCAACAGCAGTGTGTTAGCCTGCGACCCGTCACATATATATATATATATATATATATATATATATATATATATATATATATATATATATATATATGTGTGTGTGCGCGCACAAAAAAACTCATCTTCTGGCTGAAGGTGGGAGGAAACAAATTGAAAGTTCCATGTCAGTTTCTCGCTGTGTCCATGCTGAGATGCCATGTGGATGGGCCCCTTTTATGAATGCAAATAAAAAAGTAGATCAAAAAGTTATCAAAACACTACTGACATCTGACAATTGCTTGTCTCAGGGAGCCTTTTCATTTTAGCACGGTATATTAAAAATTAATGGATTTTGCACAGACGGCATAAGCTGTCAAGATTGATGATTCTCTCTCTGGAATAAAGTGCTGTTTGTGTTGTACGTTGTGGCATATGCATGTAGATTGCTCTTTTCTTTTCCTCCCCACATCCCTTTGTTTCCACTGCTCACACTCTCTCTCTCTCTCTCTCTCTCTCTATCTCTCCCTCTTTATGCTTTATTGCCATCCTTCATCCTACTCTTCCTCTCGAGGCGCATAATGAGTTGCTGTGAAGTGTACTTTTCAAAAGTTTTGGCTATTGTTTTCCAATAATGGGAATATTCACTCTGCAGAATTTCTGCTCCTGTGTGATGGTAAATATGTCTTCATTTCCCCCTTTTTTTGATTCTATCGCTTCTTGCTTGCAGGCAGTAGTCAGGGAAGCTTGGCAGTAGTAAGTGTTCAGAAAGCATGGACAGCTGCGTCCAACGATAAAAGCTGCCTGCTCGGCCGCTGGGTGCATTTCAAATGCAGAGTAATGTTCCAGGCAGCACAACAGAGAAGTTCTGCTACTTATGGCCTCATTATAAAAGCCTGATGCTGGTACGATGCTGCCTGGGAGGCAAGCTACCAGACACCCATGTAGGTGTACGGACTTTGTATACAATGTGTTGGAAACAGCTTTGTGTTTGGCTTTGTTTTCAATGATCTCCAGTGTGTCTCAATGCCCACATGAGTCTAAAGAGTCCCATCTGCATCGCCTTTTGCACACATAATAAGCCTTAGACGTTTTTACACATTAAAAACAACAAAACAGCTTTCATCCCTGTAGTTGCAATAATTTTTTTCAGATATATGAAGATGTTGGACATCCTCTGGGCAGCACGGTGGATTAGTGGTTACCACTGTTGCTTCGCAGCAAGAAGGTTGTGAGTTTGATTCTCACCTGTGGCCTTTCTGTGTGTGCGTGTGTGGACATTTTCTATGATTTCTTTTAACCCATTAAATCAGGTTTTATATATAGGACATGATTGCTTGATGGTTTGAAGGGATTTAATTTGAATTTTAAGCCACTTAAACCATTTTTTATGAACCATGCTTTGCTTTTGGTTATACTTTATCTCCACACATTTTGATTCTCTTTGTGCGTTTTTTTAACATACAGTGCATCCAGAAAGTATGTGTGCTATGTTACAGACTTATTCCAAAATGGATGACATTTTTTTTTCCTCAAAATGTTTCACACAATACCCCATAATGAGAATGTGAAAAAGTTTTTTGTTCCAAATTTATTAAACATAAAAAAAACCCCTAAGAAATCACATATAGATGAGTATTCATCATTATCTGCAAAGAGCAGTGAGACCCTGAGCCCACCAAACTGAAGACCCTTCTCCCCCCAACTACGCCTCGATATACAGTACATGAATATTAAAAACAGGATTGGCGACAAGGCACAGCCCTGGCGGAGATTGGATTGGACAGAGATTGGATGGCCATGAGAAGGGACCAGCTCACTCCTTACTCCCACAGTACCTCCCACAGTATCTCCCAGGGTACTCCATCATACGCCTTCTCCAAGTCCACAAAACACATGCAGACTAGATGGGCATACTCCTAGACCTCCTCCAAGATCCTTGTGAAAGTGAAGAGCTGGTCGGTTGTTCCACGGCCAGGGCAGAACCTGCATTGTTCCTCTTCAATCTGAATTTCAACTATAGCCTAACCTTGCTCTTCAGTACCCTGTAGTAGACTTTACCAGGGAGGCTGAGTAGTGTGATGCACACTGTTGGTGCACACTCTCTGGTCCCCCTTTTTACAACCCCAATTCCAGTGAAGTTGGGATGTTGTGCAAAATGTATGTAAATAAAAACAGAACACAATGATTTACAAATCCTCTTCAGCCTATATTCAATTGAATACACCACAAAGACAAGATATTTAATGTTAAAACTGTTTTTGTGCAAATATTTCCTCATTTTGGAATGGATGCCTGCAACACGTTTCAAAAAAGCTGGGACAGTGGTATGTTTACCACTGTGTTATATCACCTTTCCTTCTAACAACACTCAATAAGTGTTTTGGAACTGAGGATACTCATGATTTGGTATAAAAGGAGCATCCCAAAAAGTCTCAGCCGTTCACAAGCAAGGATGGGGTGAGGATCACCACTTTGTAAACAACTGCATGAAAAAATAGTCCAACATTTTAAGAACAATGTTTCTCAACGTTTAATTGCAAGGAATTTAGTGATTCTATCATCTACAGTCCATTATATAATCAGAAGATTCACAGAATCTGGAGAACTTTCTACATGTAAGTGGTAAGGCTGAAAACCAACACTGAATGCCTGTGACCTTCGATCCTTCAGGCAGCACTGCATTAAAAACCAACATCATTGTGTAAAGGATCTTACCGTGTGGGCTCAGGAGCACTTCAGAAAACCATCCATCTTCTACCGCTTAGTCCAATTAAGGGTCACGGGGGGCTGGAGCCTATCCCAGCAGTCATAGGGCATTAGGCGGGGTACACCCAGGACAGGACGCCAGTCTGTCACAGGGCCACAAATAGACAAACAAACACAGACACACCCACACGCACACCTAAGGACAATATTAAAGATTCCAATCCACCTTGGATGTGGGAGGAAACCCACGTAAACACGGGGAGAACATGCAAACACCACACAGAAAGGCCACAGGAATTGAACCCATGACCTTCTCGCTGTGAGGCAACAGTGCTAACCACTAAGCCACCGTGCTGCCTTCAGAAAACCATTGTCAGTTAAAACAGTTCGTCGCTAGATACACAAGTGCAAGTTAAAACTCTACCATGCAAAGTGAAAGCCATACATCAACAACATCCAGAAATGCCACCGCCTTCTCTGTGCCCAAGCTCATTTGAAATGGATAGATGCAAAGTGTGCTGTGGTCTGATGAAAGGCAATGTAACACAGTGGTAAACATACCACTGTCCCAGCTTTTTTGAAACATGTTGCAGGCATCCATTTCAAAATGAGCAAATATTTGCACAAAAACCATAAAATTGATCAGTTTGAACATTAAATATCTTGTCTTTGTGGTGTATTCATTTTAATATAGGTTGAAGAGGATTTGCAAATTGTATTCTGTTTTTATTTACATTCTACACAACGTCCCAACTTCATTGGAAATAGGGTTGTAAATATGGGTACCATCACCCCAGTTTGCCATTCCTTACACACTGTCCCAGACCACTATGCAATACTGAAGAGACGTCTCACTGTAACATAACAAAATGTGGAAAAAGTGAAGCGCTGTGAATACTTTCTGGATGCACTGTAACATGGTAAGAATGTCCATAAATAAAATCGAAAACCCCAAAGCTTCAAATGATTTTGTAAGTGAGTTATGTTTGTCTTTATTTGTGTAATTTTGTACATATTTGAAGATATATGTACAAAGGGGAGGTCATGGTCTCGTGGTTAAGTGTTGGGCTTGAGACCAAAGGATCCTCGGTTCAAATCCCAGCCTGACCAAAAAACCACTAAGGGTCCTTAATCCCGTAGTTACTCCCCATGTGTAGTGAGTACCTTGTATGGCATCACCCTGACATTGGGGTGAATGTGAGGCATTATTTGTTTGAGCATCTGATGCAGATGGAAAAGCGCTATATACATGCAGTCCATTTGCTGTATATGTTTCAGGTACTTTATACCCCCATCACACATAGCCAGAATGACGCCGAATGGTGTCAGAATGGCAAATCGCCCCACATCTGAAAAGTGTCAGGTTTCAGTTCCAAAATGTTCTGACAGCAGTCTGCGAAAGTCCACACAGTTGGTCCCAGTCGGCCAGCTGTCCCGAGTGTGTTGCACATGTACAAAACACTCTGGGCGCCATCAAGGTGGTGACACCTATCCGACGGCAGTCTGTGCACCATCTGACTGCAATTTATATGTTCTGAAGGCGGCATAAACAAGATCTGAAATGATTTGTGTGCATATGAGGGAACGTTGAGATGGATCGGCCATGGCAAAGCCTGCTGGCATGACCTGCACATGCCACTTATCCACTTATAATGTCCACCTCCAGCACAAAGGAACTGTTGTGGAATGTAGCCATTCATGTGCAGGCGATGTGAACACAGCACAAACAAACCGAAAGCACCGTGTCCACTGTGGGTCAATGTGTCACACAGCGCACGGTGCTGCAGATCTGGACAGGATGTTATATCCATAATAGACTTTACAGTACAGATAATATTCCTCCCTGTGGGCAACATAAATAATTTGAAATATTGTGCCCATCAGATCAGCGACACCACGGTGGCTGATGGGCAGGTGCGCACACTGTCACACATCACATCAGAGGCTCAGAGCTGAACAGATCTCACTGCTGTAATATGCAAATTATTCCTTGATCACATTTAATTCTGTTGGACATAAGATGTGGAACTGTTTCGCCATGACAACATATGAAACATGAATCTCACCTCCAGGAGCATTTTGCAGCGCAGTGCGCCAGCACCACGGCCTGTGGAATGCTGGAAACAGTGACACCTTAAATAAATCATGTGATAATCCAACCAGAAATCATGATGTAGAGTTGCGTTGTGGGGAAAAAAGAAATTAAATTTTGCTGGTTGCATCTGACAAAAAGCTCACTGCAAACTTTTAAGCAAAGAGGTCATTTGACTCTCAGCAAAGGTTTGCTGCGTGTGTGCGCATGTGCAAGTGTGTGCACACAGCGACGTTTAGCTGGCAGTAAAATTCAGCATCAAAAGCTGTCCAGTGGCTGACAGCTGAGCACATGCGCACAAGTGTGCCACGCGCACACGTAGTGACTTATTCAGCCACTATGAAAACACACACACAAACATACTGACCCATCATTTCCTCATGTCAGCACTTCTACGCCCACACACACACACATGAGGTCAGTGAGTCTGGGAAAAAGAGGATGAGCGAAGGAGTCCACACGTTGGTTGTTCTTTGATGTCCAGTGCAAGTCCTGTGCAAAGTGAGAACAGAGTGCTACCTCCCACTCTGGTCTCATGACTGACCACGATACTTTTCCTCCTGACTGCATCCGGATTATGACCATTTTTGCCGTGTCGGCCTGCTTCCTGCACATTCTGCCTGTGTGTGACGGGGGCTTTAGATTTTGCACAACAC
Source organism: Thalassophryne amazonica (assembly GCF_902500255.1). Classification (NCBI taxonomy): domain Eukaryota; kingdom Metazoa; phylum Chordata; class Actinopteri; order Batrachoidiformes; family Batrachoididae; genus Thalassophryne; species Thalassophryne amazonica. The sequence continues at coordinate 57,610,833 of NC_047104.1, forward strand.
CATTACTGTAATTGCGTGGCTTCATAGATACAATGGGCCTCATGTATCAACGTTGCGTACGGTGATATTTGAGCGTATATGGGGTGTACGCCAAAACGGCTGCGCTACTTGGCATTTATCAATGTGGTCGTTGGCGTACGCTGCACTGAAAATATACACCAGGTCGAGAGGTGGCGTAAATTATACACCAAAATGAACCAGCGCTGGAATCCACATAAAAATGAAGATGATCAACATGATAAACAGTGCCATTATACAAATCAATGCATGTTACATAAATAACACTTTCCTGATTATACTACATAATAATCAATACAAATCCCGCCTTTGCGGGATTGTTATGGAGCACGATCGGTGGCCACAGCGCTGACAGGAAGGAAAGCACTGCTCACCTTTTTCTCCAGACTTCGAGCCTGGAGCCAGAGCAGCGCTGAACTTAACTTCATGTGGTGTGATCGTTTTAGACTATGACATTGATAATAACAACTGTAGTTCCGTCATTCCCTTAATTCGCCCGTGCTGTAACCAGGTTTTGTCGTCTCCATTCGGTTGTCACAATAAAATGAATACAGAAATACATTTAAAAATAAAGAAATCTGACAGATTAGGCGTGTCTTATTAATTGAGCGAGCAAATATCCACGTCAAGAATTATTGACATGTGAAAAGAGAATACAGTGGTCCCTCGCTATAACGCCGTTCACCTGCCGTGGTCTCGGAGTCTCGCGGAGTATTTAGTCCAATTTTGCATGCCTTTTTTTTTTTTTTTACAGTGTTCTGTGTTCTAAGTATCTGTTTATAAGAATCTTGTTGCCCAGAAGAGAAAAGAGCGCCAACAACTACTCATAACTGTGTTTGTCACACAGAAACAAACACCTGCTGCAGCCAGGTGTGAGTGGAAAAAGGCGCAGCGCCAGGACGCAGAGGCCCGATCTGTGACATACTGGTGAGTCACTATTAATAATTTCTTATGTGTCCGACCTCGTTCGTTGATCGTTAAAATTAATTCATTAGTTCTAAATGCCATCATAATTATATATAGGAAAACATTCTATTTTTATTTTGTCAAACAAATGTTTGGGCCTGAAAACAGTTTGGTATTATTTTCCTACTAAGGTTTGAACTTTGAGAGTGTTTACACACGAGAGAAAAGTGAGAAAATGTTCATGCCTGATTGAGAAAGTGTATAAACTGTGTAGTGAGGGGTTTTACAGCTTTGAAACGTCTATAATAATTGTAAAAAATAACGCTGACTACGTCGCAGTTTCGCGTATTATGGGCTATTTTTTAGAACGTAACTCCAGCGATTAATGAGGGACCACTGTAACACTTTATTGATTATATACTACAAAACAATTGATATGACAGCTGCTTTTGACGCTCTACTGGCACGCGTCGTGATTGGTGGAGTTCTTTTTCATTGCCGTCTTCCCGACTTCCATGTCGTAAAATGAGGGTGTGTCTGAAGTGGAGTCTGAATATTTATGGGCGTGTTTATTATAATTACGATTGTTTCCACCCGCCGCATTTATCAAGATCACGTCAGGCGTACGCCAGAAATGGGCAAGTGCGCACAGCTTGATACATGTCACGGTGACTTTGGTGTATTTCAAGTTTACACCGTAAATTTATGCCACAAGTGCGCAACATTGATACATGAGGCCCATTCAACTCAAGTGGTTGTGGCAGAGGACACCTTCACAACTACTCATTCTGTTTGAGGTTTTTCCTGTTAAAGGTACTCTAACTAAGATTTTACACATTAATATTGCATTCACGCTGCACTCCCTCTGCGCTCTGAGCTTTTCTGTCTCCTGTTTACATTCTCAATATGGTCAGGTGTGCACATTTTGTGAAACCCCCCCCCCCCCCCCCCACACACACACACATTTCTAACAACACAGCCAATACAGCTGTTGTTTTGTTAATTTTTTTTAAGGAAAGACAGTCGTTACTTACCAGACATTCTATCGAAAACCACATTCCGAGGCTAAAAATATACTGATATTAATATCAGTCCTCTTTCTTTCTTTAATCATAAATAGAAAAAAAAAAGACTTTCAGTCTTTCCTTGGCCTGGAAACTTACTCAGACAGAACCTTTTTTTTAATTGGCAAGACGTGAGGATTCAGTCAGCATTTTTTTTTTTTTTTACTTTTTTGAATAATAATTTATTTATTTTCTAACTTTTTTTTTTTTTGAATTGTCATAAAATTTTTATGGATTGTTATTAGTATCACTGTTGCCAGTCAGAATGTGATCAATGTGGGTTTAGAGTGAAGAGTCTCTTGTGGACCTGAGTTAAAAAGATAAAACTTACAAAGTGAGTTCAGCAGTGCGTCCAGTTCTACCACAGTAAGTATTCATGTGGTTCATATTGACAGTCCAAAAAAACCCCAAAACAAATGGAGCATTAATTACTGAGTATACTGACTATGTGTGTGGTTCATAATGAACTATTTCCCCTGGTGTATCTATTCACAGAATTGTTGCTACCCTGAAACAAACAGTCAAACTGGATCTCTGTCAGCCTCCACTCTTATCTTATAAAGAAGTCATTTTTTGTAGCTGCTTTGGAAAACCTACATGAAGTAATAGCATATCCCACAGGTCTGTCCCCCTGATCAGATACAAATGCTATGAAAGAACAATTGAGATTCAATCCCATTTTTTAATGTTGTTTTCCTGCACACAAATCCTATCTGGCTGCTGGTCCCAAGCTGATGTACGCAAAGGGATTATGAAGTATAGCAAGGTGGTAAATGGATAATCAGAGGAAAACAAACATTCAAATTATCAGCATATCAGGCGAGATGAGAGGATACAGTAGTGTTCAGAATAATAGTAGTGCTATGTGACTAAAAAGATTAATCCAGGTTTTGAGTATATTTCTTATTGTTACATGGGAAACAAGGTACCAGTAGATTCAGTAGATTCTCACAAATCCAACAAGACCAAGCATTCATGATATGCACACTCTTAAGGCTATGAAATTGGGCTATTAGTAAAAAAAAGTAGAAAAGGGGGTGTTCACAATAATAGTAGTGTGGCATTCAGTCAGTGAGTTCATCAATTTTGTGGAACAAACAGGTGTGAATCAGGTGTCCCCTATTTAAGGATGAAGCCAGCACCTGTTGAACATGCTTTTCTCTTTGAAAGCCTGAGGAAAATGGGACGTTCAAGACATTGTTCAGAAGAACAGCGTAGTTTGATTAAAAAGTTGATTGGAGAGGGGAAAACGTATACGCAGGTGCAAAAAATTATAGGCTGTTCATCTACAATGATCTCCAATGCTTTAAAATGGACAAAAAAAAAAAAAAAAACAGAGACGTGTGAAAGAATACGGAAAATAACCATCAAAATGGATAGAAGAATAACCAGAATGGCAAAGGCTCACCCATTGATCAGCTCCAGGATGATCAAAGACAGTCTGGAGTTACCTGTAAGTGCTGTGACAGTTAGAAGACACCTGTGTGAAGCTAATTTATTTGCAAGAATCCCCCGCAAAGTCCCTCTGTTAAATAAAAGATGTGCAGAATAGGTTACAATTTGCCAAAGAACACATCAACTGACCTAAAGAGAAATGGAGGAATATTTTGTGGACTGATGAAAGTAAAATTGTTCTTTTTGGGTCCAAGGGCCGCAGACAGTTTGTGAGACAACCCCCAAACTCTGAATTCAAGCCACAGTTCACAGTGAAGACAGTGATGCATGGTGGTGCAAACATCATGATATGGGCATGTTTCTCCTACTATGGTGTTGGGTCTATATATCGCATACCAGGTATCATGGATCAGTTTGGATATGTCAAAATACTTGAAGAGGTCATGTTGCCTTATGCTGAAGAGGACATGCCCTTGAAATGGGTGTTTCAATAAGACAATAACCCCAAGCACACTAGTAAACAAGCAAAATCTTGGTTCCAAACCAACAAAATTAATGTTTTGGAGTGGCCTGCCCAATCCCCGGACCTAAATCCAGTTGAGAACTTGTGGGGTGACATCCGGGCATGTCCCACTGGGAGGAGGCCCCGGGGAAGACCCAGGACACGCTGGAGGGACTACATCTCTCAGCTGGCTTGGGAACGCCTTGGGGTTCCCCCGGAGGAGCTGGAGGAGGTGGGTGTTGATCGGGAGGTCTGGGCGGCTTTGCTTGAGCTGCTGCCCCCGCGACCCGACTCCAGATAAAGCGGAAGAAAATGGATGGATGGGGTGACATCAAAAAAGCTGTTTCTGAAGCAAAAGCAAGAAATGTGAATGAATTGTGGAATGTTGTTAAAGAATCTTGGAGTGGAATAACAGCTGAAAAGTGCCACAAGTTGGTTGACTCCATGCCTCACAGATGTGAAGTAATCATGAAAAACTGATTGGTTATACAAGGTCTGTTAGAAAAGTAACAGACCTTTTTATTTTTTGAAAAAACTACATGGATTTGAATCATGTGTGATTGCATCAGCCAGGCTTGAACCTTCGTGCGCATGCGAGTTTTTTCACACCTGTCAGTTGCGTCATTCGCCTGTGAGCACGCCTTGTGGGAGGAGTGGTCCAGCCCCCTCGTCGGATTTTCATTGTCAGGAAATTGGCTGATCGACTGCCGCTTTGCTTCATCAAAATTTTTTCAGAAAGTGTGAGAGACAGCCAAGTGGAAACCATTTGGAAAATTCAGATGGCTTTCGGTGAAGATCTTATGGGGATCACACAGATTAAGGACAATTACAACTGGATTAAAGACGGCCCACAGCAGTGGATGGCGCACTGCGCACCGAGTGGCGATCGACAGGCTCAAATGACCAGATCATTTCCAAAGTGAACGCTTTGTTGATCCGGGACGTCGTCTGACTACCAGAGAAATGGCAAGACAGCTGGACATAGCACTTTTTCGGCACATTCCACTGTTACAGGAGTTTTTGTAATGGAAAGAGGAGCGGAGAAATTTGCGCGTCGGGATGGAGGCGCAGGGCACAGAACAAAAAGCAACACCGTGATGAAGCCTCACAGGACATGTTGTGGCATGTCCAGCTCATCCACAATTTCTCGGATAGTCATATGACTGAAAAGCCACCGAAAGCCGTCTGAATCTTCCAAATGGTGCAAGAGCTGGGCATGTTAGGGCTTGTCCTGTGAGACCAACACGGAGGTGCTTTCGTCCCGCGCCATGAGCAGCTCCGTGGCGAATTTCTCCGCTCCTCTTTCCATTACAAAAACTCCTGTAACAGTGGAATGTGTTGTGTGTTGGGGGGGTTTGGCTGGACATTTTGGTGTTCTTTTCTTTTCTTTGCTCTCCAGGTGGTATGCAAACTGATTTATTGTCTGTGGAGAAGGTGCTGGCAGAAGAGTCCTTCACCCTCATCAACGTGATATGCAGCACCTGTGGATGATGCTCACGTGCAACCTTAAAGACTTTCAGCTGAAGCAGATAATGAGATGGCGTTCTGCATTTAAGCCATGTGTGATTCAAGCAGAATTGCCGGGAACTCGACCTTGTGATGTTCGTTTGTGAGACGCTGAGGACCGCGCCTGGGTTTGACACATCGTGCCTGTGAAGGAGGACGGGTGAGGGACACATGCTGTCAGCACACATCAGAGGTGATTTGATTGTCTGAATAATTGTTAACAGTAATTTGGTATTTTGTTACGCAGTATATGTGAATATTGATGAGAGTTGTGCAGCTTGCTTCTCACGGCCGTGGCGTGCGGACAGATGATCCTCCACCTGTTGTGAGAAGCTGCTCATTTACATAAAGCTTAAATTCAGACCTGAATGTGTTGCTGATAGTGTGTGCCTTTGAAGGATATTAGTTGTAGCTGCTGACTTACCTCACCTTTTCTATCCTTCACAGAGTTGGTTTGTCGTGTCCACCTGGGGGGTGTTTGGCGGTGAACGTGGGTCCAGAGGCACCGGGCTTCGATCCCTTTGGGCGCTGGAGAGCGCGCCGTCCTTGACTCCGCCAGACAGACGCGTTTTATGTTTGTACATCGAGTATTGCACAAAAGGGGGAAAATAAATTGTTTTGTTATTGGAACCGCTTTCTGGTTATTTAGCGCTGGGTTCAGTCAGATGCAGGTCCGCTCCTCAACCCGCGTCGACACATAACAGAATGTGCCGAAAAAGTGCTATGTCCAGCTGTCTTGCCATTTCTCTGGTAGTCAGATGACGTCCCGTATCAACAAAGCGTTCACTTTGGAAATGATCTGGTTGTTTGAGCCTGTCGATCACCGCTCGGTGCTCGGCGCACCATCCGCCGCTGTGGCCCGTCTTTAATCCAGTTGTAATTGTCCTTAATCTGTGTGATCCCCATAAGATCTTCACCGAAAGCCATCTGAATTTTCCAAATGGTTTCCACTTGGCTGTCTCTCACACTTTCTGAAAAAATTTTGATGAAGCAAAGCGGAATTTCCTGACAATGAAAATCCGACGAGGGGGCTGGACCACTCCTCCCACAAGGCGTGCTCACAGGTGAATGACGCAACCGACAGGCGTGAAAAAACTCACGCATGCGCACGAAGGTTCAAGCTTGGCTGATGCAATCACACATGATTCAAATCCATATAGTTTTTGCAAAAAATAAAAAGGTCCGTTACTTTTCTAACAGACCTTGTACAACTAAATACTAGTTTAGTGATTCACAGGATTGCTAAAAAGCAGTTAGAACATAATAGTTTTGAGTTTGTAGCGTCAACAGCAGATGCTACTATTATTGTGGACACCCCCTTTTCTACTTTTTTTACTAACAGCCCAATTTCATAGCCTTAAGAGTGTGCATATCATGAATGCTTGGTCTTGTTGGATTTGTGAGAATCTAATGAATCCACTGGTACCTTGTTTCCCATATAACAATAAGAAATATACTCAAAACATGGATTAATCTTTTTAGTCACATAGCACTACTATTATTCTGAACACTACTGTATATGCTTTGCGTTTGTAAATGTATTTACCATTTACAAACACAATTTGTAAAAACATCCATTTACCCAGAGCAAAGCTTTAAACTTTGATGCATGATCAAAAACCAACATAAATAAGTTAAAAAAAAAAGAAACTCAAAAACAATAAATGTTGTCATTTTATAACTCACCTAATTAAAGGAACATATAATGAGGGCAAATTCGGTTGCATCTGATGACCTATGATGTACCAGAGTAATCCAAAAACTAACTTTGTGTTTGATTTTGGATTACCTGCTGGATGGTTAGTGGAGGCACCTGCCTTCACTAGCATCACTTAATAAGTTATAGTTGGATAGTCGATGCTGAAAAAATTGTTGAAAACTGAACAGTTGTGGTTAAAATGCACATCTAGTGTGTCTCATGAACGCTGAACACACTATGTGCTTGTTACCATGACTGACCCACAAGCTAGTAATTGCAAGGAAAAACATGATACCCACAATGTGGGCATATTTGAGGACAAAATGTTCAACAGAATAGGAAACTAAAAACAGATTTAAGCAACAGATAGAAGGTGTAGCTGGGGATAGTGTGAAACCTTTTCATCTGTTCTACAAATTAGTGACACTAACTCAAAATACATCCATAGAGTATTTGTGCAGTCCACATCAAAAAGAAGATATCACTATGTGGTCAAATACTTAATGAAGTGTACAACAGACCAGCAAACTAAACCCGGAATACAACAAGAAGTAAAATGTCTGGTTGGAGAAAATGCCAAAACTTTCTGTTGGTTCTGCAAATTAGTTATGCTAGGTCAGACTCCAGAGTATTCGAAAACCTGTTACGAACATTGTTTCGGAGTCCGTATCAAAGGTAAGAAATCATAAGCTGTGCTCAATGACAAACTACATTACTGAATGATTCAAAATAAATGCTTCAAAATGTTCCACTTGATTTGATGTTTATGTGTGGTGCAGAGGTGGGACAAAGTCAACATCAAGTCACTCTAAAGTCATAAATCAGCAAGTCCCAAGTCAAGTCTTGAGTCATAATGACCACCAATTGTTTGCAAGCTGACTTGAGACTTGACTTGGGACTTGCTGATTGATGACTTGAGAGTGACTTGATGGTGACTTCATCCCACCTCTGGTATGGTGTACAAGGTCTGTGAGAAAAGTATCCGACCTGATTATTTAAAAAAAAAAAAACATATGGATTTGAATCACGTGTGATTACATCAGCCAAGCTTGAACCCTCATGCGCATGCAAGAGTTTTTTCACACCTGTCGGTGACGTCATTCGCATGTGAGCACGCCTTGTGGAAGGAGTGGTCCAGCCCCCTCGTCGGAATTCCTTTGTCTGAGAAGTTGCTGAGAGACTGGCGCTGTGCTTGATCAAAATTTTTTCAAAAACTGTGAGGCACATCTGAGTGGACACCATTCGAGAAATTCAGCTGATTTTCGGTGAAAATTTTAACGGCTGATGAGAGATTTTGGATTGTTTCTATCGCTGTAAGGACTTCCCACAGAGCGGGACGTCGCGCAGCGCTCTGAGGCGATGTCGTCATCCTGTTTCAAGCTGAAAACCTCCAAATTTAAGCCTCTGTTGACCCAGGATGTCGTGAGAGAACAGAGAACTTTCAGAAGAGGTTGGAATCAGCAGTTTATCCGGACATTCCACTGTTAAAGGAGATTTTTTTAATGAAAGACGTGCGGACAGATTGGCGCATCGGCTCGCAGCCAGCGCGGCGCGCCCGCCACAGGAAAAACACCTCCATTGAAAGCCTTAAGGACAAGTTGGAACATGCCCTGCTGTTAAACAATTTCTCAGATACTCACTCAACTGAAAGCCACCAAAAGCCGCCTGGATTTTACAAATGGTTATCAACATGGAGGTGTTTTTCCTGTGGTGGGCACGCCGCGCCGGCTGCGACCCGACGCGCCAATCTGTCCGCACGTCTTTCATTAAAAAAATCTCCTTTAACAGTGGAATGTCCGGATAAACTGCTGATTACGACCTCTTCTGAAAGTTCTCTGTTCTCTCACGATGTCCTGGGTCAACAGAGGCTTAAATTTGGAGATTTTCAGCTTGAAACAGGATGACGACGTCACCTCGGAGCGCTGCGCGATGTCCCGCTCCATGGGAAGTCCTTACAGCGATAGAAACAATCCAAAATCTCTCATCAGCCGTTAAAATTACACCGAAAACCAGCTGAATTTCTCGAATGGTCTACACTCGGATGTGCCTCACAGTTCTTGAAAAAATTTTGATCAAGCACAGCGCCAGTCTCTCAGCAACTTCTCAGACAATGAAAATCCGACGAGGGGGCTGGACCACTCCTTCTACAAGGCGTGCTCACAGGGAAATGATGTCACCGACAGGCGTGAAAAAACTCACGCATGCGCACGAGGGTTCAAGCTTGGCTGATGTAATCACACGTGATTCAAATCCATATAGTTTTTTTAAAAAATAAAACTGTCGGTTTCTTTTCTAATAGACCTCGTATGTGCATCTGCATGAATGCTGCTTGTTTTCTAATGCATTCAATAAAACAGCTCCAAATGTTGAAAGCATTGAGTTAAAAACTACTGCTGGAACTTGCTGCATGATTTTATTCAGCTCGTGTATCTTGCAACACACACACACACGTACACTGTCTTGACTTTTCAGAATTCTGCACAATCATGTCCGGAGGCACACGGGGATCTTTTGGCTTCATTTGCATGTAAAGTGGCACTCATTCCTCTGTGGGTGCGAGGTGCCTCCAGACAGCCCCTCCCCTGTGGCCTGCCAGACTAAGGCAGCCAGCGGTCCTCACTCTTCCCTACCTGCTGGCATGGGGCACTACAGTACAGCGCACAACATCTTAAGGTCCTGTCAATCTGTCCACTGCCCGACTGAGCCAACCTTCTGAAGAGCACCAGGTTGGCAAGGACAAAGTTGACCCACTGACAAAAAGCTGCTGCAGGCAGACAGGCAAACATGAACAAGATATTAAAAACTCTCACATAGAGCGACCGTGTATCAAATATAGAGATTGCAAAGCTTCTGGCAGTTGAAGCATCCAATAAAAGCCAAGCTCATAAGCAAGTAGGATAAGGGCCAGCACGGGCAAATGCAGTTGGAGCGGTACACTACATTGTGTTGATGGAGGTTGCTTGGCATTTCGGGAGAGCGTTGAAGCCATCTTATCGGAGTTAATAAAAGAAGTGGGTGTTGCTGTCTGACCCGTCATCTCTCTTCTCATCACCGTGGTCTCCAGTCTCACCGCAGTGGCTCGAGGAGTGGGACATGCCTCTGAGATTGTGTTTAGATAATGGCCATCTCCAATCATAGATAATCTGGCCCCATCTTTTCTTCACAGACACAGCGGCAGACAAGGTCAGGAGGAAAAAGATTCTTGGTGAGACGCAGAGGAGATAGGAATGGGACGGCTGTGAGATGATTTACTGCTAAGATTCACTCAGCTGCCTCCATCACCCTCCGTTAACTTTCTCATTCTGTCGTCTCTTCCTGTCTCACTCTTTTTGTCTTCTATCCCTCTTATTCCTCCATGGGCGTCTTCATCGAATCCCAACCCCTCTCGCTCTCTCTCTCTCAATCACTCGCTTCATCTCCTGCCTTTTCCTGCAGTACCAATGAGGCAGACAGGAGAAAGAAATAAAGTCTAGGAGCAAGATACCCCTTTTCTCTCCTTTATGCCCCTGCTGAAGTGAAGCAAAGTCTTTAGTAAGACTGTCGTTGTTGTCATTAGAATCAATAAATAATTTCCTGATACGATATCGACAGAAGAAGCCTCAAATTGATATGTTTACACAGTAATTTGTTGATGCATAGTGCAGTGAGCCTTGTTGTTCATTATAAAAAAGACATCCAACCCAGAACTCTTCTCCCGCAATCAGAGCCTGTCAGTGTGCGCACAGTGGGCAGACACACCCCCTGTCAGTTCAGCACACACCAACACACCATCTGTACATCCATATATCAGTCAAGTGCACCCCCCTCCCCACGGCACCACATGATTACGGATGGGGGGAGCGCAACACACGTGCGATTCACACACACAAATGGCACACATGGCACGTGTGTGTGAATCGCACAGCCGACACACTGGCACCTCACGTGTGTTGCTGTTTTGCAAAACCACACTTGTGGGGGCACATAGACAAATTTCACATCCAGCTCAACGATTGTCTGCTGACTGTTTTTGTGCTGACAGTGCGAATGGCCACACATTTTCTACATGCCACATGAGCGGTGTTAGATGTGTGTGTCAGCTGGAATTTAGCCAACTCCTGCTGCGATTGGGTTTGATGCGCTGGCACAGTGCATACTCTCTCTTTCAGCCGCTGGTGTGCGCAAATAGTTGTAGCAACAGGTGTATGAGGCATATGAGGCAGCTACGAATTTACATATTTTGCATACGATTCCTGCTTCATGCCCACTTCGACCAAATTCGCACTATGTGTGAAGAGGCCCTTAATCTGGTAGCATGTTAGCTACCTGCTAGAGATTGGGGTTCGCAGGACTTTCCTCTGACAGGCATGAATAATTACACATGAAAGTAGCCCCACTTGGTTCCAGATTTAGTTAAAACTAGCCAATACTCTGATGTCCCCTGCCTATTATGCTGATACGGCATGGTAACAAATGAAACAAATAAGCATGGATGGACGCATTGGAGTCCATTTCAATGGTCCCCCTATTTCATGGCAGAGGACAGTGAAAAATATGTGGAAAAAGGCCAAATAATAGAGGAAAGTGAACCAACTTCTGGCGCAAAGTGCAGCTCGTGGAAGTGAGCGGAGGGTCCGAACGCAGCGCCACAGAGATTCCGCAAACGGATTACCCCTGTAGAGTGCTGAGACGCATGAACACACACACCAAGGGCTGAAACTGACCAACCAGATGGACAATCTCCGCCGCTGAAACCCTGATCGGAGTTCTGACGGACAAACTGCGACACAGTTTCCAAAGTCACGGAGGAACTTTTTTTTCAGCCACATGAGGAATTAAAGTATTTTCAGATGTTGTGTTCCAAACTCAGGAGGCTTTATGTGGATTATTCTTCAGGATAGTATGATGATGAATTCCACGAACAGGTAAGACTTTTTATTTATACTCTGTGTGAATTTTCTCCGCATGAGGACTGTGGCATTCAGCCAAATAATGGACAGCAAGGCAGGGGTGGTGGCCAAGTGGTTAATGCACTTCGTTTCAGTGTGGAAGGTTCCCGGTTCAAGTCCCACCCCTGCCACATTTCTCCATGTAATGTGGAGTTGCTTTAGGAAGGGCATCCAGCGTAAAACTTGTGCCAATTCAACATGCAGATCCACCTTGAATTTGCTGTGGTGACCCTGAGTCCAAACAAGGGAGCAGCCGAAGGGACTTACTATTGACTGATCACTGTTTAAGCCGCAGTGTTCAAAACATATGAAAAAAGTGGCAGTTCAAAGTCCGGAAATTTTGGAGCATGTGGGTGAAAATCCTACATTGAGAGGTTGACATCATGCTGCTGTAAAGCAATATCACGTAACGGAGTATCAGAGACATTTTATGAATACAGGTACAAGTAAATGAATGCGGATCAGGCCAATACCCGATACTGGTATCGGGATCGGTGCATCCCTAGTCCAAGGTCAAATGCAGTTGGCTCAATGCAAAGTTAGGCTTTAGTAGAGAAATTTGGGGCTGAGAAGGCAAAATATACCCAAAATGTTCTATTTTTTTTATCCATTTGCATGTTTGACCTTGACTCAGATATTCAAGGCCAAATGTAGTGTGCAAAAGGGAGTCAGATGCATGATTTGGCTTATGGCCCAGTCACATGGCACACGACGATTCCTGAACGAAGGGAAAAAGTAAAAAAAAGTCACAATTTGTTGAGAAAAGGTGGACGAAAGAGCTTTATTATCGAACAGCCTGCGAAGCAAGAGCGCAAAAGGGACGAAAGAGGAACTTAACAAAACCGAAGCTCACGATCTTGACGCTTTAAATGAGATGCACCTGGAGCCACAGCTGGAGCAGTGTGTGTCTGCATCTCTGAGTTCCAGTACTCTGCGCTGGGATGGAGCTCATAGCGCCGAGTCCTGGAGAAACTGCAAACAGAAGCTGTGGAGATCTGTGTGCACATTGGTGGGACCACCTGCTTTGGTTCCTCATCTAGAACAAAAGAGGGATCATCTCCTTCATCATCAGAATCCTCACTGTGTGTCAACATGCTGCGCGCTCTGTCTTGTTCCAATTTAAAAAAAAAAAGTGTACTGTGGTCACTGCTGTATCACTGGATCATATTACTAAGCCATATATTTTTATTTATAACAGAAAACTGTCAAAGAGGGAATAAATATAAATATAAGTGTAAAAACGATTGAATATATCAGCAGTAAATTAATCAGTGAGTGTGAACGCACGCATTGACTCACATGTGCGGTTATTTCCACCAGCTGATCACTGATTCACAATGTGAATTCTGGCTTCCAGAACAGCTCTTTATATCATCATTTTGATTCATCTGACGGTTGCGACATGTACAGAAGGACTGGATTGTCATTCCTACACTCATATTGTTATATTTAATACACAGGAGCTGCTGCTGCCGCTAATGCTGCATTCAAGTACCATCGGAAATTACACAACTTTTTTTGTTGTTTCAAATTCAGCATTTACTTTTGGCAAAATAATTAATTACATCCACACAAAAGATTAATTCTGGCCTATATAAGGTGCCTGAGCCCATTGACGCTGACCCCCCACACAGATAAAAAAAAAATCTAAGCAAGCAGGCTGAGTTTGCCCTGTAATTTTCAACGGTACATGAATGCAGCACTAGCCTCAGCGCTCAGAAACTGGCTTCTGCACTGTGTGAAAACATTTAGCCTGTTGAACGAAGTCAAATTAAACAATAACGTTACAAAAACTAAACAAATTATTCAAAAACGTCAAGAACGACAGCAAAACGAAACACAGACGAATTGAGGTTTTCGTTGCCCTTCGTTCAAAATTTTCAACAGTTTAAAAATCCTGACAAAGCACCAGCTGCAGAAACGAAGCTGCACGAAGGTTAAACGATGCCAATGAAAGTCCAGATTTCTTGTTTCGTCAGGGCTTCATTGCCCTTCGTTAAGTGCTGTGTGACTGGGCCATTAGGAAAAGGCACATGGCAGCCTGCCTGGAGTTTGCCAAAAGGCACCTGAAGGACTCTCAGACCATGAGAAAAAAAATTCTTTGGTCTGATGAGACAAAGAACCCCTTGGTGTGAATGCCAGGCATTATGTTTGGAGGAAACAAGGCACCATCCCTACAGTGAAGCATGGTGATGGCAGCATCATGCTGTGGGGATGTTTTTCAGCAGCAGGAACTGGGAGCCTTAGTATTGAAAACCTGCTCCAGAGTGTTCTTGACCTCAGCATGGGGTGATGGGTCATCTTTCAGCAGGACAATGACCTTAATGGCCCAGTTACATGGCATACGACTATTCCTGAACGAAGGGAAAAAGGTAAAAAAGTCACAAATCGTCTAGAAAAGGTGGACGAATCAGCTCTGACTTTTCCGATCACCAAATACCCTGTGAATTAAGACCATAAAAGAGGAACAAAATGAAACTAAAGCTAACGTTGATCTTGACACTTTAAACAAAACACGCCTGGAGCCACTGCCAGAGCAGTGTGTGTCTGCATCCTACTCTGCATTGAGGACTCAGCGCTGGGACAGAGCTCTGTAGTGCCTGACTCCTGGAGAAGATGCAGAGAGAGGCGCGCAATCTGACCCACTGTGGAGATCTGTGCACATGTTGGTGGATCCACCTGCTTTGGTTGCTCATCCAGAACAACAGAGGGATCATCTCCTTCATCATCAGAATCCTCACTGTCTAGTTCAGACTGACGACACACTGCGCACTCCATCTTGTTCCAATTAAAAAAAAAAAACTGAAGCGCATGCTCAACATTCATCAGACACCTCATTTTTACAAAACAAAAACAAAAAAAGGCTGGTGTATCACTGTATTACATTACTAAGCCATATATATTGATTTAAAACAGAAAACTGTCAAAAGGGGAAATATCAGTGTAAAGATGATTCAATATATCATCAGAGCAGTAAATTGATCAGTCTATGTGAACGCCGCACATTGACTCCCCATGTGCGGTTATTTCCACCAGCTGCCATGGACCCACAATGTAAATTCTGCCTTCCAGAACAGCTCTTATCTAATCATCTGAATCATCTACTTGTTGCCACATGTACAGAAGGGCTGGATTGTCATTCCTACACTCATATTGTTATATTTAATAAAAAATAATAAGTGCACGCAGGATGGCATTGCTGCTGCTGCTGCATTCACGTACCGTCGGAAATTACCAACTTTTTTGTTGTTTCAAATTCAGCAGTTGCTTGTGGCAGGAGTGGGGTTTTCATTTTATTTTTGTTAAAATAATTGATTGTATCCACACAAAATATTAATTCTGGCCTACATAAGGTGCCTGAGCCCAGTGAAGCTGACCCCCCAACCAGATAAAAAATCCAAGCAAACAGGCTGAGTTTGCCCTGTAATTTCCAAGGGTACACGAATGCAGCGGCAGCAGCAGCGCACACAAACCGGCTTCTGCAGTGTAGGAAAACATTCACCTGGTCGACCGAAGTCGAAATAAATGGTAACATGACAACAACTAAGTAAACGATAAGAAACCTCAAGAATAACAGCAAAACAAATACGCGGATGAATTGAGGTTTTCGGCGGCATTCGTTCAAGTGCCAGCTGCAGGAACGAAGCTGCACAAAGGTTAAATGATGCCAACGAAAGTTCAGATTTCTTGTTTCGTTTGGGCTTCATTGCTCTTTGTTATGCGCTGTGTGACCGAGCCTTAAGCACACAGCCAAGATATCAAAGTGGCTTCAAGGCAACTCTGTGAGCCCAGACCTGAATCCCATTTTTGGAGAGATCTGAAAATGGCTGTGCACCGACGCTCCCCATCCAACCTGATGGAGCTTGAGAAGTACTACAAAGAGGAATGGACAAAACTGCCCAGGGAGAGGGGTGAGAAGCTTGTGGCATCATATTCAAGAAGACATGAGGCTGTAATTGCTGCCAAAGGTGCATCAACAAAGTATTGAGCAAAAGGTATGAATATGTATGTACATGTGACTTACAGAAAAGGGACTTACATTTTGGTGTTCGTCACTGGGGCTTTGACGTCAACAGTCCAACACAAACTTTAAATAGGAGTCCAATATTGTTCTCAGTCAACTTGAAAAAACAATCCTGATGATGTAGTCCGTGATGCCAAGCACTGACTTCATGTATGGACTGCCTCCTTCATGCCTCCAGACAGCTTACGGTGTGGTGAATTTGTTTTGTGTTAGAAGAATTTGCATCGTCAATTACCTCCTTCAAATTGTCGTCAGTCAGCAAAACAGACTCCGCCATGTTTAGCTAAACACAGCCCCCACTAGTGTGCGCTTGCGCGGTGTGAGTGGGTGGTGGTCGCAGCATGCAATGGTACAAAATGTATGGAACCAAATTTGTACGCTAAATGGAACCAAGTTTGCACGCTAAAGGAAACGCAACACAAATGGGATGAATAATCCATGCCACGTGACATACAAAGTACCATTTAAATGACAAGGATCCACTCAGCTGTTATATAAAAAGTTATAATAATTCCAATGGGGGTCTTCACACCTTTGGTGCTTGGACCCCTAATACTAATAATCACATGCTGTTACACTGTACATTGTCACTCACTCACTTGCTCATTCACTCACTCACTCATCTTCAACCACTTTTCTGGGTTCGGGTCGTGGGGGCAACAGCTCCAGCAGGGGACCCCAGACTTCCCTTTCCCGTGCCACACTGTACATTGTAACTTTTGCAAAAACAATAAACTAAGAATAACAGTCAGAATTACCCAAAGTGCAACACCAGATTATAACAAATACATAGCAAATATTGTGATATTGTGAACTAATATATCAAAAAAAAAAAAAAATAGATGTCAGTGACAGTCTAACTCTTTGGGTTCTAAGTGGATATAAAGTGGAGTGTCTGTTCTTGCACTCCGGACAGAGCATGCCAGCAGGAACAAACCCATGCCTTGATATGTCACAGAATCTCTTGAGTTAAAATCACAGTTTGATAGAATTGGGCAGGAGAAAAAAGTGGTGTTAAGCACATCAGATAAATGTGGCAGAGCTGTGTGGAAGAGGTCGGCTGACTCAAAGAACAAAAAATAGATTTAAAGGCAGTGAAACTCTCTACCCGTGCACCATTCTTTTTTAATAATCCAAGAAGAAAAATAAGATGTGACTCAATTTAATAGACAGTCAGAGAATTGGCCCTGTGATCCACAATAGTAACTGAGCAACAGGATTGTGCAGTGTCAGGCCCCTTTAGTCATTTGCTGAGTTGTGGTTGTACTTCTCCTCCTGACACTCCCACATCCCCAGAGAGAGGATACCTCTAAGGGGTGGAATGAACAAAAGGGTGGGTGGTTGCGGGGGATGGGGTGGTACTGTAGCCTCCAAATGGAGTAATAGCTCCTAATGGCTACAGACACACGTAATCGAGACCTCTGCCCAACGTCAAATGACAGATAATTGCTGATGTCTTGGTGGTGATAAATGTGACTCCATTCTAGAGGTGCAAATGCCATGGTTCCGTCCTCAGTTTCACAATACGGAGGCCCCACTGGTGTAGCTGGCTGGTTCGTCGACTTCCACAGATGTATCCCTTGCTGCTTCCTCTCCTTCCATCGGCCTGAGCTCGTCTGTCTATTTTTCTTATAAACACAAGCTTTCATGGTAAATCTCATTTCATTGTCAGCCAACTGTGGTTTACTTCCCTGGCCTGCCTGCTGGTTTCCTGTTGCCTTTAATGCTCAGCATCTCTCATTTGGCCCATCTGCTTGGTCTTATTTCATCCTGTGCTTGGTCCTGTGCAGAAAGTTCTTCTGACAGATTGGCAGGTCTGTGCCAGCCTAACAGCTCACTGTGTTTCATTCACACTGCCTGTAAATCTCGCTTTAAAAAAGTAATAGTAAATAGTAATTGATACTGCAACCCATCCATCCCCCACCCTTAAACTCAAAGATGCAATTCATCTGGGTGAGAATACAGATTGGCTCTATCCCAGGCCTTGCTGGTCAGACTTTGCCTGTTTTTAGATGGCCATTAATTAAATTGCTGCCATGGGGCAAAATAAAATGTACATGGGTGTGTGTGAGGCAATAGAAATGGGCCATCTGATCCACACTTGACTACATAAATCAGCAAAGTGGCTCAGTCTAATCTGACCTAGGTGGTCTAAATCACTACTCTGAAATGCAGTCACAGGACAGACTTGGGACAATTAGATCCAATTCCAACCATGTAAATCTTTAACTGGCTTAATCTGCATTAACCTCAGTGATGTTAGTCTCAAATGGCTTCACAATGATCTAGTCAATCACCGTGTCAGATAGACTTAAGAAGTGAGGAGGAGACTGCACAGGATTCTCAGCACAATGCAAAGCGGATAGGATATTTAAATGTCATTACTGGGACTGCAAAATTGCCTTTTTTTGTGAGTGTGTCTGTGTGTGTGCATTTTCTTGCAGCAAGTGCTTCAAGCCTGGAATTCATTGTCATCACCAAATTTTTACGTTCTTCTATTGCCATGGCTTTCTAAACCTCTTGGCAGATTGCTTCAGGGATGGTTGTCCTTCTGGAAGGTTCTTCTCCTCTCTCCACAGAGGAATACTGGAGCCCATCGGGTTCTTGTTCACCTCCCTAAAGGTGCCTTGACACTTGCACACATTTGCACTGGCATGCAATCTGGCATACCAGAGAGTAAACTTGTCGTAAACTGTTGTAAACCTCTGTAAACTGTGCGTGGCTGCATGCAAGGGTGCAAATCAAAAATCTCTATCTACGAGGTCTGTCAATAAAGTATAGGTCCTTTTTATTTTTTTCAAAAACTATATGGATTTCATTCATATGTTTTTACGTCAGACATGCTTGAACCCTTGTGTGCATGCGTGAGTTTTTCCACGCCTGTCGGTGACGTCATTCGCCTGTGAGCACTCCTTGTGGGAGGAGTCGTCCAGCCCCTCGTCGGAATTCCTTTGTCTGAGAAGTTGCTGAGAGACTGGCGCTTTGTTTGATCAAAATTTTTTCTAAACCTGTGAGACACATCGAAGTGGACACGGTTCGAAAAATTAAGCTGGTTTTCGGTGAAAATTTTAACGACTGATGAGAGATTTTGAGGTGATACTGTCGCTTTAAGGACTTCCCACGGTGCGAGACGTCGTGCAGCGCTCTCAGGCGCCGTCGTCAGCCTGTTTCAAGCTGAAAACCTCCACATTTCAGGCTCTATTGATCCAGGATGTCGTGAGAGAACAGAGAAGTTTCAGAAGAAGTCGGTTTCAGCATTTTATCCGGATATTCCACTGTTAAAGGAGATTTTTTTAATGAAAGATGTGCGGGCGGATTGCAGCGTCGGCTCGCAGCTGCCGCGACGCTCCACCACAGGAAAAACACCTCTGTTGGAAGCCTTAAGGACAAGTTGGAACATGTCCAGCTGTTAAACAATTTCTCATATACTCACTCTACTGAAAGCCATCAAAAGCCGCCTGGATTTTACAAATGGTTATCAACACAGAGGTGTTTTTCCTGTGCCGCCGCACCACGCCGGCTGCGTCCCGATGCGCGGACCCGTCCGCATGTCTTTCATTAAAAAAATCTCCTTTAACAGTGGAATATCCAGATAAAATGCTGAAACCGACTTCTTCTGAAACTTCTCTGTTCTATCACGATGTCCTGGATCAATAGAGCCTGAAATGTGGAGGTTTTCAGCTTGAAACAGGCTGACGACGGCACCCGAGAGCGCTGCGCGACGTCTCGCACCATGGGAAGTCCTTAAAGCGACAGTATCACCTCAAAATCTCTCATCAGTCGTTAAAATTTTCACCGAAAACCAGCTTAATTTTTCGAACCGTGTCCACTTCGATGTGTCTCACAGGTTTAGAAAAAACTTTGATCAAACAAAGCGCCAGTCTCTCAGCAACTTCTCAGACAAAGGAATTCCGACGAGGGGCTGGACGACTCCTCCCACAAGGAGTGCTCACAGGCGAATGACATCACCGACAGGCGTGGAAAAACTCACGCATGCGCACGAGGGTTCAAGCATGTCTGACATAAAAACATATGAATGAAATCCATATAGTTTTTGAAAAAAATAAAAAGGACCTATACTTTATTGACAGCCCTCGTAAATCTAAATCAAATCAAAATCTCTATCATGCATTAGTTTTGTGAACTAGATGTGAACATTGTGCAACCTATTTGAAAATACTGTGTCACTGTGAATCAATCCATCAGTGCATCACAGCACAGCTCAACTGAACAATTATGACGAGATGTTAAATCTATAATAAACACAATTTTACAGATACTCATCAGATGGAATGAAAATGCAACTGTTTTACAGAGCCATTACAATACAAATACTACAAATAATTACCTTAGAGACAATTCCAAATGTGCTCTCCACCTCATGAAGCGCACAAGGCCATTCTTCCATTTACGGATGATGGAGGCCACTGTACTCATGGGGAACTTCAAAGCAGCAGAAATGTTCATGTAGTCTTCCCCAGATTTGTGCCTTGAGACAATCCTGTCTCAGAGGTCTACAATTTCTTTGACTTCATGTCTGTTTTGTGCTCTGACATGCACTGTCAACTGTGGGACCTTATATGTACACAGGTGTGTGCCTTTCCAAATCATGTCCAATCAACTGAATTTTCCCCAGGTGGACCCCAAATAAACTGTAGAAACATCTCAAGGATGATCAGTGATCAGTGACCTTCATGGCAAAGGCTATGAATATTTAGGTACATTGGATTTCATAGTTTTTTTAAATAAATTTGTAAAAATCTAAAAAAAAAAAAAAAAAAAAAACTTTTTCACATAGATATTATGGGGTATTGTGTGCAGAATTCTGAGGGGAAAAGTGAGTTTACTCCATTTTGGAGTAAGGCTGTAACATAACAAAATGCATAAAAAAATGAAGTGCTCTGAATACTTTCCGGTTGCACTGTATATGGGCTTGGTGGAGGTATGCACCTGCTGAGTGCCTTGTAGTTACAGTACATTAAAGCAGTGCTCTATGAAGTAATACAACCCCAACTCCAATGAAGTTGGGATGTTGTGTAATATGTAAATAAAAACAGAATACAATGATTTGCAAATCCTCTTCAACATATATTCAATTGAATACACCACAAAGACAAGATATTTAAAGTTCAAACTGATCAATTTGATTGTTTTTGTGCAAATATTTGCTCATTTTGAAATGGATGCCTGCAACACATTTCAAAAAAGCTGGTACAGTGGTATGTTTACCACTGTGTTACATCACCTTGGATTGAAAGTCACTGGCATTCAATGTTGTGTTTTCAGCCATGCCGGTTACATTTAGAACATTCTCCAAATTCTATGATTCTTCTGATTATGTTATCGACTGTAGATGATGGAATCCCTAAATTCCTTGCAATTGAACACTGAGAAACATTGTTCTTAAACTGTTGGACTATTTTTTTACGCAGTTGTTCACAAAGTGATGATCCTTGCCCCATCGTTGCTTGTGAACAGCTGAGCCTTTTGGGGATGCTCCTTTTATACCCAATCATGACACTCACCTGTTTCCAATTAACCTTGTTAACTGTGGAATGTTCCAAACAGGTGTTCTTTGAACATTATCAACATTCCCAGTCTTTTGTTGCCCCTGTCCCAGCTTTTTTGTGTTGCAGGCATCCATTTCAAACTGAGCAAATATTTGCACAAAAACAATAAAGTTTATCAGTTTGAACATTAAATATATTGTCTTGGTGGTGTATTCAACTGAATATAGGTTGAAGAGGAATTGCAAATCATTATATTCTGTTTTTATTTACATTTCACACAACATCCCAACTTCATTGGAATTGGGGTTGTCGCTGTGGCAAAAAAATTAAAATGGTTCACTTCTGGTGGCAAGTATTGTGAAGATGTGGCTCTCAAAAGAGTGATGGCGGAGTTCTGGGAAAAAATTAGATTGGGTTTAGTGTTTACCACCCACCTCCAACATGTCAATGCAGCTTACATGTGTGTGTTTGGTTGTTGCACCCCCTGCTTGACTGCTACTTTATAGAAAATGATGGCTAGAGATCTTTCTGTCTAGCCACACTTCTTCTCAGCTCACTCTCTTTTGCCCATTTGCCAATACCTGTCTCTCTCGCTTGCTCTGTGTCATGTCTTTGAACTGCTCCTAGTGACTGAGACAGCTGGCAGAGATGGGAAGTCAATAGAAGCAAGTGACCTATATTACACAGTACTCCACTGACTTGCAGTGTGTTTTAAGTGAGAGCAGAATATTAAGAATTGAATACTTGCTGTTCCAATTTCAGTATGTGTTTTTTGTAATGGGTGGGGGACAGAGATTCAGGGAAGGTCAATTACCTCCTCGTCCTTCACTGTCGGCTGGCTTCACCTGGATGGGGCGGTTCATCTGGAGAGGAGACAAAAATGGAGAAAGCCAGACAAGATGAAGGGAAATCCCATTTAGCATGAAACAATACAAGAAATTAAATAGCACTGTTCTTGGGGACAAATTGCTGTATAATCTTCCTGAGATTTCCCACTAAACTCGGTGTGACGTAAACATTGTAACTGCATTCACAAGTAAGTGACAACCTCTAAATGATGCACCCCATATTTTTCTGACTGCATATTTTAAGCTTAGGATAAATGTTGTTTTTGAAACAAGAATGCAGCAATCTATACCAGTGTATGTGGAAGATATCAACCCAGCAGACAGCAAAATGTAGTTTAATCCCAACTATGGACACGACCAGGACATACATGTACCTGCTGCTCCAGGGCTCAGTTTTGTTAAGCAGTATGGGAAACAGACTGCATTTATATAGCCTCACATTCATCCTTTCACACAGATATACTCACACATTGATGTCAGAGTGCTGCCATGCAAGGCACTCACTACACACCAAGAGCAACTTGAGGACTAAGGACCTTGCCCAGGGGACCTTAAGTAATTTTCCATATTTTTCTGAGGTTGAACCAAGGAACACTTAATCATGAGACCATCACCTCCCCATGCCTTAGTATGCCTTA
This sequence comes from Thalassophryne amazonica, assembly GCF_902500255.1. Lineage (NCBI taxonomy): Eukaryota > Metazoa > Chordata > Actinopteri > Batrachoidiformes > Batrachoididae > Thalassophryne > Thalassophryne amazonica. The sequence continues at coordinate 57,633,871 of NC_047104.1, forward strand.
GTACTCCAACTTTAGTCAGACTAAAAATGGTGGCATGCTATGGGGAAAGACTAGGCAAGTTAGACCTGTCTAATGCTAATAAAAAGTTCTCAAATTTAGACCATCCATTTTTACCCAAGACCATCAAATATGGCCATCGGGTATTGCGAAGACTTTGCATCTGTCCATCTGTCTGTGCTCAATATAAGTCCAGTCCTATTACTGCCAGAGTCTTCAAATTCACAGTGCATATTCTTGGGGCACAGACTTTGGATAAGTTCAAAGATGGCTAACCTTGACCTATTTTAAGAGGTTAAAATGTCACATTCTGTTTCATTCTGTTCCGTTTACTTTTTAGGGGCAGAGGTGACAGACAATCAGAGTACAGCAGCACCGTGATGACAGTGGCTGGTCTAGCTAGCTGCAAACTCTGTTTTGTTTGTGTGTAAATATAACCTCTTTGTCATGTATTGTGTAAAAGCTAGCGAGAAATAAACACTTCTAAAATTGAAAACGCTATTGTTGGAACCTGATAACACCTCTGAAGTGATTTACAAGAAATTTCACGGATGTTAGTGTGGTGACGTCACAGGCTGGTCTCTCGCTAGCTACAATCTCTCTTTCATTTGTGTGTAAATATAAACTCTTTGTCATATGTAAAAGCTAGCAAGAAATAAACATTTCTAAAACTGAAAACTGTGTTTTTGTAACTCAATAACACCTCTGGAGTGATTTAGAAGGGGAGGTGATGGTCTCATGGTTATGCTTTGGGCTTGAGACCAGAGGATTTTTGGTTCAAATCCCACCCTGACCAGAAAATCACTAAGGGTACTTGGGCAAGTTGCTCCCGGTGTATAGTGAGTGCCTTGTATGGCGGCACCCTGACATTGGGGTGAATGTGAGGCATTAGTAAAGTAATTTGACCATCAGATGCAAATGGAAAAGCGCTATATAAATGCAGTCTATTTACAATTTTGCGGACGTCAGCATGCAGAATAACTTCCACGAACTCAAAGTCAACTTCCGCTCTTGTCAAAAGCTAATGTATGCACACACACACCCTCCTGCAAACACCATTAAAATGTAAATATTGTTTATCATCGATTGATTGGTTGATAGAGGGGCTTTACTTAACATGGGGTAGGGTAATTAATGTAAGTTTATATACTTCTACCTCCTCCTTTTCAAGTATGAAAATGTGAAGATGTCAGTGTTGTAGGTGTGGTTAACTTTCCTGATAACGGAACATGTTTGAAATGAATGAATGAATAAATAAATAAACAACAAATGTATAAATTGCACATAAGACAATAGGATCTTAATATTTAATGTAAATAACAGCAAATCAGTCAGTATCTGTAGTAGCCACCATCTGCCTTAAGCAGTGCAACACATCTCCTTCACGTAGAGTTTATCAGCAGCCAGGCAACATCGAATGTGAGCATTTGCCCACTCAAGTCAGCTACGATGACAAACTGCAGTCAGGTTGAGACTCCGATGAGGATGACGAGCATGCAGATGAGCTTCCCTGAGAGGGTTTCTGACAGTTTGTGCAGAAATTCTTTGGTTCTGCAAACTGATTGTTGCAGCAGCTGTCTGGGTGGCTGGTCTCAAACGATCCTAGAGGTGAACATGCTGGACGTGGAGGTCCTGGGCTGGTGTGGTTACATGTGGTGTGCGGTTGTGAGGTTGGATGTACTGCTAAATTCTCTGAAACATCTTTGGAGACAGCTTATGGTAGAGAAACGAACATCCAATTCAAGAGCAACAGCTCTGGTGGACATTCCTGTAGTCAGCATGCCAATTACACGCTCCCTCAAAACTTGCAACATCTGTGGTATTGTGCTGTGTGATAAAACTGAACATTTTAAAGTGGCCTTTTATTGTGGCCACCCTAAGGCACACCTGTGCAACAATCAGCATCTTCATATGCGCGTGAACAGCGAGCAGCAGTGTGAGCAGCAAGCAGCAGAGCAGACGGATGGTGTTTGTACAGATGGCTGTACTGCTTGCTCCAGCCTGTGGCCATGTTCGGAGTCCGCCGGCTCGGCCTGTGGCCATGTCTGTGCCCCATCCAGGCTCGTGGCTCATCGAAGGTTGCAAACCAGGCCCGTGGCTCATCGTAGGTCGCCTGCCAGACCCACGACATGTGAAAGTCTGCTGACAGGGCCTGCAGCTTGTCAAAGGTCACTAACCGGGCCCGCGTCTCATCAGCATCTGCTAGCTGGACTCACGGCTCATTGGAGGCCGCTAGTGGGACCCGCGATTCGTTGGAAGCCGCTAGCCTGACCCACAACTCAGCGGAGGTCGCCAGCTGGACCCGTAACTCATCGGAGGCTACCAGCCAGGCCCGCTGCAGCGGCGGAAGCTGCCACCACATCAGCAGTCAGCTTGCCATCTCTATGGGGAAGCTGGGATGCCACAAGCTAAACAGAGCTAAGCTAACCGACCTAAGCTGCGTTCAGCTTGGTTGACTTTTGTTGTAAATTTTCACTTATTATTTAATTTTTACTTTATTTAATTTTATTATTTTTATTCTCTGTTAATTTTAGGAGTGGGTTATTTTAGGACTTTTAGGAGTCTTAGGTGTTCTACTGAAATCTTGCATGATGCTGGCAGAAAGGGTGGCTTTCTTAGAGAGCCGTGTCCATAAGTTAGAACAACTTATTAGCTTAGTGGAGATAGATGTTACAGGCACTCCAGACAAGGTTGATGTTGGGCTGGCTGGCATGCCTACTGGCATTAGTCCAGAAATGCTGGCTGTGGAGGATGGTTTTCAGGCTGTGGTTAGTCAGGTAACTCACCCAGATTGAGTTCGCCTCTGCGAAATATGAACCGATTTTCTCCCCTGGATGCACCTGATGTCAGTCTTTTGAGCCCATGGGTGACTTCCTCTCCTATCTCCATGCCAAAACTTTGGGCGTTGGTGATAGGGGATTCTGTCACCCGCAAAGTCAGGTTGCAGACACCAGCTGATGTGAAATGTATTCCTGGGGCTAGAGCTCCTGACATTGCCTCCCACCTCACTTTCTGACATTGCAGAAGGGTAAACAGACTAAGAAACTTGCCATGAGATACAGTCACATAGTTATTAATGTCAGCTCAAATGATGTCAAGATGAAGCACTCAGAAGTCACAAAAATGGATATAGAGAGGACTTGTGACCCCGCCAGAAAGATGTGTTGGCATTGATTAGTAGTCTCTGGTCGCCTCCCCTCTCAGGGAAATGATGGGGCTTTTAGCAGGCTGACTTCATTAAATAGGTGGCTGACACAGTTTTGTACACAGCATGGCTTTAGTTTGATTGATAACCGGCCTTCGTTCTGGGGCCGTCATGACTTGCTGATGCCGGACGGCCTTCACCCTACTAGGGAAAGCACTGCCATCCTGTCTGCGAACATAGATAGAGCTCTACAGGGAGGGTAACATTAGGATTTTACAGCTGGTCGCAGAGCAGGGGCTTAGAGACCCTGCAGGGCTTATGACAAATGTGGCTGTGGAATCCACTAGCTTAGTGGGGAATTTAGTGCAGAAAACCCACTGTGGTGATAGTGGTTTTTCAGGAAGGGAAATTTATCAAGTTGAGACTGTGGCCTGATTCTGCAGACATGTCCTTAAAAATCATAGAGGGATATGTTTTGCAAACATAAAACCCATTACTATATTGGATGACACTGAAATTGAAGATGGCATGCTGGCTGTTCCAGCAATATTAAATATTTTGTGTCTGCTACCTACAATCCACGTGGAATGTCTCAAACCTAAACCTACTTCCAGGCACCTTATAAATGTTACTCTGGAACCACCCCTAAACCCAAACAGTCCAATTGTTATCTCCACTGAGGTCCTTAGTTTGGGTCTCACTAACATCAGATCATTGTCCTCAAAATCTCTGTTGATTAATGATTTAATTGTGGATCAACACTTCGATATGATTGGGTTATGTGAAACCTGGCTTAAACCTACATCTGTCCTTTCCTTAAATGAGGCCTGCCCACCAGCATAGACATTTAGTCATGGTTCTTTTGGTGTGAAGCAAGGCGCGGGTGTTGCTTTTATTTAGAAATCTAGGTTTACCTTATTAGCTGTTGGGGGTCACAAATATAATTCATTTGAGTATCTGATTCTCCAATCTGCCTATGATGCTACGTCTTGTCAGGGTCAGAAAATGGAAATCAGTTGTGTTATTTTGTCACTATTTATAGGCCCCCGGCCCATGCTCTGAATTCTTCGATGAATTTGGTGCGTTCATCTCTAACTTGTCAACTAGTGCAGATAACATTTTCATTATTGGTGAATTTAACATTCATATAAATAAGCCCCCTGATCCCCTTTGCAAATCATTTTTGGAAACTGTGGCTGTATTAGGAATCCAGTAATGCATTCAGGACTCGATGCACATTAGTGGAAATACCTTGGATTTGGTTATCACACATGGTTTTGCTGTCACGAATGTCAACATCTTGCATCGGTGGTATCTGGCCACTCACTTATTAGGTTTACATTCACGCTGCCGTGTTTAGTTGAGGAACAACCTTGTCTGTTACTGTGGCAATGCATTAAACCCTCAACTAGCTTCAAGTTTGGAGAATGCTCAGTCAGTAGACAGTCTTGCGGATAGTTTAAATTCGGCGCTCAAAACTACACTTGATAAGCTTGTGCCACCTCTATTAAGGCCTTGGTTCAATGGTTACTTGCGTGACCTCAGGCAGAAGGCTAGAGGTTTGGAACGGAAATGGCGTCACTCCAAATTAGAGGTGTTCCACCTTGCGTGGCATGATGTTATCTTAGATTATAAGCATGCACTATTGGCTACAAAGCGGGCCTATTATTCTGATTTGATCAATAAAAACAAGCATAACAAAGTTTTTGTTTGACATGGTAGCTTTACTCATTCATGGACAGCCACCTGTTAGTCGCTCTCCCTTTTCAGCATAGGGCTTCTTGAATTATTTTGAGAAGAAAATAGAAGATATTAGGTTGAGCATATCCCAGCATGCCTTGGCCCAGCCACTGCACCCTGCTGTGGAGGTGGGTGCTACCACTGAGGTGTTACCTAGATTTGCAGAATTTCATAGTATCTTGCTGGGCGTGCTGACGAAGCTCATGACGTCTACAAAGAGCACAGCTTTTGTTCATGGTTTGTGCTCTGTGCTGTATTTCATGGGTTATATGTTATTGTCTGTTCCCCCCACCCCCTTTGGTTTTCAGTGTGTGTGTGTGTGTGTGTGTGTGTGTGTGTGTGTTCCCCTCCCTTGCCTGTTGTTCGTGTCACCTTTGTGCCTCACGTATGTGTGTGTGTGTGTCCCCTTGCCTGTTGTTTGTGTCGCCTCTGTGCCTCTTGTGTGTGTGTGTGTCCTCCCTTGCCTGTTGTTCATGTCGCCTCTGTGCCTCGTGTATGTGTGTGTGTGCGTGTGTGTTTTAATCTGACTCACTGCTGTTGGACACCTGTTGTCATTAGTCATTTCGTATTTAAGCTCTCACCTATTCATTGGTTGTTGCCGATTCTTTCCTCTTGTCTGCCCCTCACATGTGCAGTGACTATATTATTGTTCTGTGTATTTCCTGTTGTAGTCTAGCTTGTTCTAGTTTAGTGCCAGTTATTTTACCTTGCAGTCTCTCAGTTTTGTGCCACCTCCATATTTGGATTTATGTTTTGTTCACCTGTTAGTTCACAAACTGTTTGGACTGTTTGCTCTTGGCTTAGCCAATTAATCATTAATCATTATTCATTAATCAATCATCAATTAATCATCTGTTTGATCACTGTCTGCCATATTGGTTTAACTACTACAACTAAACGTAAACTTTACTCCATAGTGTTGAATGTTCCTGACAATGTTCTCTAAGTACCAGCACAATAATCCACTAGCATTTAGTTTTAATACACTAAAATTTGAAGCTAAGAATATACAACCAACCTCTACTTTGCATTTGTTTGCTTTTTTGTTGTTTGCTTGCTTTTTTAGCCTTTTTAAATTTGACAGCAGCATTTCTCATTTGAGGTGCATTTCCTCAAAGAGAGTGTACATTTCCACTTTGGTAAAACTTTCACGTCTTTTCCTTTTTGCATTGTTTTCACTCCGTGTGGGTGAAAGTATATTTCACATCCACAGAATGTGGACTGATGAATGCAACAACAAAACCACAACAAAGACAAAATGATTTCCCAAGCTATCAAGCATGTGCAAAGGGCAAAAAAAAAAAAAAAAAATCCAGACTATTTGCACAGCAGCTAGTTTGTACACAACTTTACTCTTGAACTTTCCTTAGTCAAAGGCTTTCTTGTTGGGAACCTTAAAATGGCTCATAGCTGTTATTTTTTCATCTGATGCTAAATTGCAAATGGGTATCAGTCTCAGCGGGGGCATGTATCAGACTGGCATCCCATCCGGTGGGGGGCATAAACTGTGATCCTTTTGATGCTGCGGAATCCAGAGATAAGCACCAGCCTCAATGGGCCTCAGGACCTATATAGGACATACTTTTTCCTTCGTCTATATTTTAACTACTCGTGAGTCTTATCCCAAGACTTTTTAGTACCAATTCATACAACCAGGTCCTGAATCTTAGTGTTGATCCAGGACATTCACAAGCCATATTCACATATGTGCATCAGACTGCATGGTTTTTTAAATGTATGTTCTACAGTTATCCTTTATTTGTCCGTGGCCACAGCCATGCCACTCCAGGCAGACTTGATCCCATCAACTTTCAGAAGTGGAGTAGAATGGATTCTGATTTGTACATGGCTGGGAGACCATTTGGGAACACCAAGAATTGTAAGCATGTTGTTACATATAGAACTGGTGTTGCCTCAGTAAGGGCATTTGGGGTGAAGCCAAAAGAACAAAAACAACAAACAAAATAAAAATCCTGAGTTTGTCCTGGGAGCTAAAAATAATAATAATAATAATCAGTGATGATGCTGTAAAGCAATAAATCTGAAAAGTGTTCCATATCAGTGTGTTTAATTAAGTTAGTGTGTCTCTGGAGATGCTACAATTCTCCTCACAGTGGAGAAGAATTACCACTTCCAAAGACATAACCACACTGGGCATCAGATGGCACTTGGTGATTATGCCATTACATCAGCCACTCCCAGCACCACAGGGACAGGTACTTTCTGGCTGGCCCTTGCTCTTCCTGTCCTGTCTTGGCTCCAGACTCTCAGTCACCAGTTATATCCAGCTCATGCCTGACCCTTTGCTATCCCTCTTCCAAACACCATCCCTTTATCGCTATGCCTCTCTCACCCCAGCTCCCTCTACCCATTGCCGCTTTTAAAATTGATGGCCAATATGGCGCTGGTCTGGTTTGCTAACATAGGCCTGCCTGAACATCATCATGCTCCTTAAAGCTACTGAGAGCCACTGAAGAGTGCTGCTGTGAAGCTGCCTGCCAAAGGTTAACAGTTAGGAATCAATAAACAACCTTTGAAGATCCATTTCACAGACAGGTAAAAGCAAAATGTAGCCTGGCATACATAAAAAAGGCTTTTAAAAACCTGACATGAATAAAACCACCTCTGGTTCTTTTCCTCAGCCTTTTTTTTCAAACTCCCTGAGGACTCAATAAGGAAAACAGAAAATCACTAGATGTGGCTTCTGCGAAAGAGAAATATTGGCTCCTGGTATGTTTTGAAAAACGTGGATACAAAGAGAGATCCTCAGTGACCCTTGATTTTTGAGACTATATCCAAACATATTTGTGTTTTTTGAAGGGGGGGGAGCATTGTGTTTTCTGGCTGCCATCAGCAGCGGGTCGATCTTTTAAAAGTAGGCCATAGGTACAGGTTCATCATGTTACAGTTAATGAGTGGTGCAAGGTAATGCCGACTCAGATCAGTCACCAGAGTTGGCACTGGGCCCTCGGGTAAAGTAGCATTTGACAACAGCTTTATTTAATATTAATATTTAATATCAATAAAGATTTCAAGATTTTTTTTTAAAAGGGTTCTCGTGCTGAACTATGACTTCTATGCACAATGACACCCCTACAATGCACAGACAACACCAGTGGTCAGTGTAAATGTTTTGGAATTTTAATTCTTGATTTAAAATTTTGATTTTATTGTATATTATTTGGATACTTGTGTTTTGTTCTTGTATGGTAACTGTTTTCATACTCACGTCTCTTTTGAAAACGAGATTTTAATCTCCTTAAGATTCACCTGGTTAAATAAAGGATATGATAATGACAACACAGTCTCACGGCAGTTCATGATGGCATTAGGAAAAGTTAATCTATGGGTTGGTGATATTGTCACAAAAATGGAATGCGGAGTGATGGGGTTGGGGCCTGAGGGTTTATGATTAGGGTTACGGGAAGGCAGAGACTCACTTTATGGTCATGGTTAGAGTTAGGAGAACATTATGACATCACATTCTATGTGTTTAAATCATGAAATGCATATAATCAAGTTATATAATTGTGATGCTTAAACAAATCTAAACATTAAAAACACTTAAAATCTATAACCGTTAAATCATCACCTTTACAGCTAGTTTTCTCTTTAAACATGTTGGTGAATGTATTTCCAATAAAATCTTCACAGTAAAATTGACTACAATTGATGAGGAAGAGTTCCACCCTGTCAGTTTTTTTTTTTTTTTTTAATTCGATGGAATTATTGGCTGCTGACCCAATATGCACCCTTCAGCTGTCAAGGAGGTCCTGTGTAGAGCCCACATGTCCTCCTTGCATGGTCAGTCTGTTTAGAGCAGATAATTTTCACAAACTGAGGGTCTATGCAGGAAGGAGACGAGTGAGGGTACCCACCAAGAAATACTAAAGACAATTTTGAAAGTGTTAAAGGTACTTGTGTTCAAGTAGAAGATGGCAGTGATGAGAAACAGGGTTAAATCAGGGGATTAGAAGATATGGTGGAGCTAATGGGGCTGGTGAGGGGGGGGGTACAGCATGATCAATTTCCACCCTACAGCCACCTGTGATTACATTATTTGCAAGGCCTAGAAGAGACAGGGAGATCACTTCGTCTCCTTTCCTGATGTGTGACACCTGAAAATACTGTTTGAATGTGTGTGTGTCCTGGAAATAGTGACGAAAGTCTTCCCGCAATTCTTGGAAATCCAGGTTTTTACATACATAGTAAACGTTTCCAGGTAATTTTTGATTGCATATGTCAGAATCCATTAATGCGCCACACCCAAACAGTAGGTGGCAGTATTGCACCATATTGGTTTGCCAACCACCAAACGTGAAAGAAGAAGAAGAAGGCGGCTTTTGTTTTCCTGGCACATCTTTCATGATGTTTGTAAAATTGTTTGGAAACGTTTCTCATGAGACGTCACAGTGGATATCACTGTTCAAATCTGGCGACAAACATGTCATTTTCACGTCCTGAGCCGAGACTGAAGGATAATGTAACGCGGTGCCACGCAACCATACAGCAGCGATTTTACCGTGTGCTGAAACGACAAAGGAAATGGATGAAACGTTGAAATGGATGAAAGTTCATTAGGAATACGAGGGCTGTCAATAAAGATACGGTCCTTTTTATTTTTTTCAAAAACTATATGGATTTCATTCATATGTTTTTACGTCAGACATGCTTGAACCCTCGTGCGCATGCGTGAGTTTTTCCACGCCTGTCGGTGACGTCATTCGCCTGTGAGCACTCCTTGTGGGAGGAGTCGTCCAGCCCCTCGTCGGAATTCCTTGTCTGAGAAGTTGCTGAGAGACTGGCGCGTTGTTTGATCAAAATTTTTTCTAAACCTGTGAGACACATCGAAGTGGACATGGTTCGAAAAATTAAGCTGGTTTTCAGTGAAAATTTTAACAGCTGATGAGAGATTTTGAGGTGATACTGTCGCTTTAAGGACTTCCCACGGTGCGAGACGTCGCTCAGCGCTCTCAGCTGCTGTCGTCAGCCTGTTCAAGCTGAAAACCTCCACATTTCAGGCTCTATTGATCCAGGACGTCGTGAGAGAACAGAGAAGTTTCAGAAGAAGTCGGTTTCAGCATTTTATCCGGATATTCCACTGTTAAAGGAGATTTTTTTAATGAAAGACGTGCGGACGGGTCCGCGCGTGGGGACGCAGCCGACGCGGTGCGGCGGCACAGGAAAAACACCTCTGTGTTGATAACCATTTGTAAAATCCAGGCGGCTTTTGATGGCTTTCAGTGGAGTGAGTATATGAGAAATTGTTTAACAGCTGGACATGTTCCAACTTGTCCTTAAGGCTTCCAACGGAGGTGTTTTTCCTGTGGCAGAGCGTCGGGGCGGCTGCGAGCCGACGCTGCAATCCGCCCGCACGTCTTTCATTAAAAAAATCTCCTTTAACAGTGGAATATCCGGATAAAATGCTGAAACTGACTTCTTCTGAAACTTCTCTGTTCTCTCACGACGTCTTGGATCAATAGAGCCTGAAATGTGGAGGTTTTCAGCTTGAACAGGCTGACAACGGCGCCTGAGAGCGCTGCACGACATCTCGCACCGTGGGAAGTCCTTAAAGCGACAGTATCACCTCAAAATCTCTCATCAGCTGTTAAAATTTTCACAGAAAACCAGCTTAATTTTTTCGAACCGTGTCCACTTCGATGTGTCTCACAGGTTTAGAAAAATTTTGATCAAACAAAGCGCCAGGCGCTCAGCAACTTCTCAGACAAAGGAATTCCGACGAGGGGCTGGACGACTCCTCCCACAAGGAGTGCTCACAGGCGAATGACGTCACTGACAGGCGTGGAAAAACTCACGCATGCGCACGATGTTTCAAGTATGTCAGACGTAAAACATATGAATGAAATCCATATAGTTTTTGAAAAAAATAAAAGGACCTATACTTATTGACAGACCTCGTAATTCAAATGGGTCTGATTTGACCAAAAGTACCAAAACGCTGGCCAAACTTTTTTAATCATAATTTATATGGAAAAGCTAACACCCCAGTAAGTCTTTGATTTTATTATATCATGTTTGATGGAATTATTTGTCAGTTTACATTATTCAAGTTATTTCACACAAATCAAACTGTTTGGGATGAATTTGGGAAATAGAGGTGCCTATTACTGTAGACTATTAGATAATTAGAGAATATTGACTCTATTTTTCCAAAATGAGAAAACAGTCTTTCACACAACTTGTATAGTGACAATACAAAGTTGTGTGAAAAGACTCTGGGGTGGAAAATATTGACCTGACCCAACAATTCTTTTTTTTTTTTTTAGATTTTTTGGTGGATAAATAGACCTGAATGCATCTAAGAGCATCTGAAATTTTACATTTTTCTGGCAGTGAAGCCCCAGATTCCCCGCCAGGGGCTTTGGGCCTTTGGCCCTTGCCACAAAACTTTCAGGTTTTTTTTTCCCATGGCCCACTTTCATCACTGTGGAAAGAAATCAGCAGCATGTAACGAGAATGCCGATATGTGTTGTATGTGCAATGTAGACGTGACTGTCTTGACCACCTGAGATTGGGTGGAGAATTTGTCTTACGGAAAAGGATTAGAATAGACTGAAGTCTCAAACTCCCTGTCCAGTGATCAGTCAGTTTCTAGGTCTTAAATGGTCAGACGGCTTCATTAGTAGCCCCTGGGCCACTCTACAGTCATTAGACAGCCCCAATTACATTGAGGTTGCTAGGCAACCAAGTAGAGGGTGACCTGCAGGTAATCCACAGGCTAGTAGCAAACAAGGTGGCGTGCAATTCTTTCTTATAAAGTTGATCTTGATGCCAGTTTGAGTTGTGAGCATCTTCCTGCGGTATTTTATAACGCTGTCCACATAGAGATAATTTTTTTTCATGCCAACAAAAGGCCATGTCTGCTTCAAACACACAGGAAGTGCAGAAATTCACTTTATTTTTATGACTTCTTGCTTGTTCTTGCACTATCACACACACGCACATAGAGAGAGAAAGTCTTGGGGCTCAATAACAGCAGGTGGCTTAGGTGACATTTTAATCCCTTATTACTGAGTGTGGGATTAGCCAACAGATCAAGGCAGAGTTAATTATATGAATTCATCAGAGGCTGGGTGAAGAGGCAGCCTGCTTTGCCCTTGGGCCAGGACCTATCCCCTTCTCAACACTGCCCTCTGTGCACACACACACACACACACACACACACACACACCGATGAAGAGTACAAGTGACATTCTGTCTGATTGAACAGCTAGCTATCTCCTTATTAGCATTGCATGGGCGGAAAGCAAAGATAACAGGTATAGTGGTTCCTCCAGAGGTGCTACAAAACAAATGGCATCTTCCCATTGGGCCCATGAACAGCATGGACACTGGAGTGGATGACTACAGGCTTTTTTTCATTGTGTAGACGTGTGGCTGCACAGAGGCTGAAAGTTCAACCTCCCCCCCAACCACCCACCCACCCACCAAACTTGTCTTCGTCTTGCTTTATCTTTGTCTCGCTCTGCCCCTTTGGCCTCCAAAACCAATATGCTTCCCACCACAGCCTCTTAATGGGTTGATCAATGCTGACAAATAGGCGGCTCGCACTGTCTTGCCTGGGAACTCACAGCTCTGTGTCTGTGCAATGCTGCACTAAGCAGGGCCATCTCTCTTTTGCCCCCCATCCATCCTTTTTGGATCTGTGCTTTCTTTCAACTCCATTTTTTCCTTTCTTCAATTTCCTGTATGTCTACACATTAATTTTATGTTCTTTTTTATCTCAAGAAGTAAAGCTATATTTTTCCATTCTGTTATGATGAATAAAAGTCAGCTGAAGTCACGGGGGGTGGAAGTCCATAGAGCTATGGGGGATGAAAAAATGTTTCCTTCCAACTCCTTACCCTTGTGAAGTGCCTTGAGGCAACTTAGGTCGTGATGGTAAATAAGTTGAATTGAACTGAACTTTTGCAGCAAAAGCAAAGTTGTATTTGTCTCCACTTTTTTGTTGATCTGAAAAATGAGCTGATCCATGACTAAAAACCATAATCAAATCAGAACCATGAGTTTTGTGATTCATTGCATCCCTACACTCCATTATTTTAAGCAATGATTGGGTAATTGAAATATTTGATGAGTAAACCTAACTGTCATTTTGAAGGTGTAATGTAATCTTACAGTTACAGTAGTGTTCATAATAATAGTAGTGCTATGTGACTAAAAGATTAATCCAGGTTTTGAGTATATTTCTTACTGTTACATGGGAAACAAGGTACCAGTAGATTCAGTAGATTCTCACAAATCCAACAGGACCAAGCATTCATGATATGCACACTCTTAAGGCTATGGAATTGGGCTATTAGTAAAACAAGTAGAAAAGGGGGTGTTCACAATAATAGTAGTGTGGCATTCGGTCAGTGAGTTTGTCAATTTTGTGGAACAAACAGGTGTGAATCAGGTGTCCCCTATTTAAGGATGAAGCCAGCACCTGTTGAACATGATTTTCTCTTTGAAAGCCTGAGGAAAATGGGACGTTCAAGACATTGTCCAGAAGAACAGCGCAGTTTGATTAAAAAGTTGACTGGAGAGGGGAAAACCTATACGCAGGTGCAAAAAATTATAGGCTGTTCATCTACAATGATCTCCAATGCTTTAAAATGACAGACGCATGGAAGAAAACGGAAAACAACCATCAAAATGGATAGAAGAATAACCAGAATGGCAAAGGCTCACCCATTGATCAGCTCCAGGATGATCAAAGACAGTCTGGAGTTACCTGTAAGTGCTGTGACAGTTAGAAGATGCCTGTGTGAAGCTAATTTATTTGCAAGAATCCCCCGCAAAGTCCTTCCGTTAAGTAAAAGACATATGCAGAAGAGGTTACAATTTGCCAAAGAACACATCAACTGGCCTAAAGAGAAATGGAGGAATATTTTGTGGACTGATGAGAGTAAAACTGTTCTATTTGGGTCCAAGTGCCGCAGACAGTTTGTGAGACAACTCCCAAACTCTGAATTCAAGCCACAGTTCACAGTGAAGACAGTGAAGCATGGTGGTGCAAGCATCATGATATGGGCATGTTTCTCCTACTATGGTGTTGGGCCTATATATCGCATACCAGGTATCATGGATCAGTTTGGATATGTCGAAATACTTGAAGGGCTCATGTTGCCTTATGCTGAAGAGGACATGCCCTTGAAATGGGTGTTTCAACAAGACACCAAGCACACTAGTAAACCAGCAAAATCTTGATTCCAACCAACAAAATTAATGCCTTGCAGATGTGAGGAAATCATGAAAAACTGTGGTTATACAACTAAATACTAGTTCAGTGATTCACAGGATTGCTAAAATAGCAGTTTGAACATAATAGTTTTGAGTTTGTAGCGTCAACAGCAGATGCTACTATTATTGTGAACACCCCCTTTTCTACTTTTTTTTAATAATAGCCCAATTTCATAGCCTTAAGAGTATGTATATCATGAATGCTTGGTCTTGTTAGATTTGTGAGAATCTACTGAATCTACTGGCACCTTGTTTCCCATGTAACAATAAGAAATGTACTCAAAACCTGGATTAATGTTTTTACTCACATAGCACTACTATTATTCTGAACACTACTGTATGTTCAATATAATAGCAAGTGTGTTTTAAAAAAACATTCAAATTGGTTGATATTTATATTGAGAATGTTGACAAATCATAGGAAGTATTTATTTCTATTATTTCCAATTTGTATTACAAACATTGCCCATTTGTGTCAAAAATTGGAAATAAGCGAAAAATTGATAAACCTTGGGTCACAACGGGACTCCAGAATGCATGTAAAAAGAAAAAAAATGTATAAGCAGTTTATAAAACTCAGAACAAATTAAGCTGAAAGAAAATATAAGCTGTACAAAAACAAATTAACTAACATTATGAGATTTTATAAGAAGCAGTACTATAGCAGTGTATTGGAAAAAATCAAACCAACATTAAAGGCACCTGGAAGCTTTTAAATGAAATCATTAAAAAGAAAAAAAAAGTTTTTAAAGATTATCCATCTTATTTTTACACAAATTCTGACACAATCATAAAAGAAAATAGTTATTGCACATCATTTTAAAGACTGTTTTGTTGATGTGAGTAGAAACTTATCAAATTAAATTGTATCCTCGAAAATGTGTTCTTTGGACACCAGTAAAACAATTAACACAATTCTGGATTCAATGTATATTAAAGAAACATATATATATATATATATATATATATATATATATATATATATATATATATATATATATATATATATATATATAAAAATACTGACATAGTTCATAAACTAAAAGGGAAAAAAAAATCAACTGACAGAACTTTCATATGTTTTTGATAAAGAATATTATTGACTGCATTGTTAAACTTTTAACTTATATTTGTAATTTGTCATTAATGACTGGGAAAATTTCCTTCCAAAATGAAAATAGCCGAAGTGATACCACTGTTCAGATCTGGCAACAAACATGTATTTTCAAACTACAGGCCAATCTCATTGTCACCACAATTTTCAAATATCCTGGAAAAGATATTTGTAGGGAGGTTGAACGATTTCATAACTAAACATCATATACTCAGTGAACAGCATTATGGATTTGGAAAAAATCGTATTACTTCACTGGCTTTAATTGATTTTGTTGAACAAATTATAAATGCAATTGAGATGAAGAATTATGCTGTTGGGGTTTTCTTTGATTTGCAGAAAGCATTTGATACTATAGATCACACTTTACTCTTGAATAAATTACAGAATTGTTAGAGGATTAGCTCTTGATTGGATAGCTATCTACTTAGACAACAGGTATCAACAGGTATCAGTGTATCCATATTGGTGGGATAAATTTTGAATTTTTGAGGATTATATGTGGGGTGCCCCACTGATCTGCTCTGTGCTGCTCTGATCTGAGCCTGATCCCGTCAGATCTCAGAAGCTAAGCAGAGCAGGATCTGGTTAGTACTTGGATGGGAGACCTCTTTGGAACACCAGCGGCTGTGTGTTTCTCCGGGTAAAACTGCAGTTGCGTCAGGAAGGGCATCCGGCATAAAACTTGTGCCAATTACTGAATTAATGATGTGGATCTGGCTGTATCCGCTGTGGCAACCCCGAACAAATCCAGGAGCAAATTAACAACATATGTGGGGTGCCCCAGCATTCAGTCCTTGGGCCACTGTTGTTTCTGTTGTATATTAATGATATATGTTTGGTTTCTAAATCTGTGAGTTGTATTTTTTTTGCCGATGATACGACTGTGTTTTGTACTGGGGATCATTTGGGACAGCTTTTGGACATGATGGAGATGGAACTACTAAATTTCAAACAATGATGGTTTCAAACAAATTCATCTTAGTAAAACACAGTGTATTATACGAGGGCTGTCAATAAAGTATAGGTCCTTTTTATTTTTTTCAAAAACTATATGGATTTCATTCATATGTTTTTACGTCAGACATGCTTGAACCCTCGTGCGCATGAGTGAGTTTTTCCACGCCTGTCGGTGACGTCATTCGCCTGTGAGCACTCCTTGTGGGAGGAGTCGTCCAGCCCCTCGTCGGAATTCCTTTGTCTGAGAAGTTGCTGAGAGACTGGCGCTTTGTTTGATCAAAATTTTTTTCTAAACCTGTGAGACACATCGAAGTGGACACGGTTTGAAAAATTAAGCTGGTTTTCGGTGAAACGGAGATTTTTTTAATGAAAGATGTGCGGACGGGTCCGCGCGTCGGGACGCAGCTGGCGCGGTGCGGCAGCACAGGAAAAACACCTCCGTGTTGATAACCATTTGTAAAATCCAGGCGGCTTTTGATGGCTTTCAGTGGAGTGAGTATATGAGAAATTGTTTAACAGCTGGACATGTTCCAGCTTGTCCTTAAGGCTTCCAACGGAGGTGTTTTTCCTGTGGCAGAGCGTCGGGGCGGCTGCGAGCCGACGCTGCAATCCGCCCGCACGTCTTTCATTAAAAAAATCTCCGACGGCGCCTGGGAGCGCTGTGCGACGTCCCACTGCGTGGGAAGTCCTTAAAGCGACCTCAAAATCTCTCATCAGCCGTTAAAATTTTCACAGAAAACCAGCTTAATTTTTCGAACCGTGTCCACTTCGATGTGTCTCACAGGTTTAGAAAAAATTTTGATCAAACAAAGCGCCAGTCTCTCAGCAACTTCTCAGACAAAGGAATTCCGATGAGGGGCTGGACGACTCCTCCCACAAGGAGTGCTCAAAGGCGAATGACGTCACCGACAGGCGTGGAAAAACTCACACATGCGCACGAGGGTTCAAGCATGTCTGACGTAAAAACATATGAATGAAATCCATATAGTTTTTGAAAAAAATAAAAAGGACCGTTACTTTATTGACAGACCTCGTAGCTGGAAATAAGACCAGGAATTTAAGTAGAAATTTATTACTGAATGATGCTGTAATTGAAATTGTAGCTGAAATTTTTGTTGCTGATAAATTAAGCTTGAAAAACCCATATAAATTATGTTAAATCTAAAATCTCAAAAGCTGTCAAGATTCTGTATAAAGCACAGTATTCCTCTCCCAGAATTTGTTGGTTATGCTGTATCATTCATTACTTGTCCCATATATGACCTATTGCATTGAGGCTTGGGGAAACACATATAAAACAAATACAAAGCCAATATTTTTATTACAAAAGAAAGCGATAAGAGTTATCAGTAATAAACCATATCGTGAAACAACAAACCCACTATTTGACTGTCTACACATTTTGAAAGTCTGGGACTTGGTTGATTATATCACGATACAAATCATGTATAAAGTTAAAAATAAACTTTTGCCTCAACATATCCATGACCTGCTTAAAATGAGGGAGTTCAGCCATAAGTTGAAAATAACACCTTTAGTTGGCTTAAAAAGACTATAAAAACAATATAATTAATTGTATTATAGTATGAAAAATTAGGTTAACTGAGTTTGTTACTGTTTTTTTTTATTGTGCATTGCGCTATTGTTTGTTTTGTTCTGTTGAAATATATTAGTTAACTGATTAATCTATACTGTCTCTGCTTGTTTTTTTTTCTTTTTTGGTATTTGTTGCTGTGACTGTACATATATATGTGAATATACGTAGCAAATGGTAAAGGGGGGTATTTATAAGCTTGTGCTTCTGCCTACATGCTTTCTGCCACACAAAACTGGGAAATTGCCTACAATTTTTTGCTTTGTTTTTTGTTTTACAAGAGCTTTTTTGTAAGTATGTGTGTGTATGTGTGCCATATTCATTCATTCATTCATTCAAAAGTGAGTAAAGCTCAAAGTCCTTAAAATAGCTTTTATGTCCATACACACAAATG
Source organism: Thalassophryne amazonica (assembly GCF_902500255.1). Lineage (NCBI taxonomy): Eukaryota > Metazoa > Chordata > Actinopteri > Batrachoidiformes > Batrachoididae > Thalassophryne > Thalassophryne amazonica. The sequence goes on from NC_047104.1 coordinate 57,652,061, forward strand.
CATTGGGAACATTGCACATTCTATTTCAAATCAAAACAGGAAGAAAAATTTATCAAATTACTATTACTTTACAGAAAGTGAAGAAAAAGGAATATTAGGCTGCTAAAAAAAAAAAACATTTTTTCTGTCTGTGGCCCTTATTACACCTTTACAGGTGGTCCTTATTTAAAGATGAAGGTGGTAAATGTTGCACATGCTGGTTGTAGTCCATTTCTCTCTGAAAATCTGAGTAAAATGGGTCGTTCCTGTTCAGAAGAACAGCGTAGTTTGATTAAAAAGTTGATTGGAGAGGGGAAAACATACAAAAACTTCTAGAAAATGATCAGCAGCTCAGATAAAATAATCTCAAATGGTTTAAAATGACAACCAAAACCAAAAATACATGGAAGAAAACAGAAAACCATCATTCACATTCAAATGGATTGAAGAATAGCCAGAATAGAAAAGATTCAGCCAATGATCAGCTCCAGGGTGATAAAAAGAGGGATATCATTAACTGTGAGTACTGTAACAATTAGACGGCGCCTATGTGAAGCCAAGCTGTGGGCAAGAAGCACTTGCAAATTCTCATTGTTGAAAAAAATGACGTGCTGAAGAGGTTAAAATTTGCCAAAGAACACACTGACTAGACTAAAGAGAAATGGTACAACATATTGTGGACTGATGAAAGCAAGATTGTTCTTTTTGGGTCTGGCGGACACAGACAGTTTGTCAGACAACCCATAAAAACTGAATTCAAGCCACAGGACACTGTGAAGACTGAAAAGCTAATATGTTGACCTGTATTCAAATCCCAGTTGTGGACACTGTAAATGGGCACCAGCATTATCTGGAGAAATAACCTGCAATGGCCCGGTGTCTCAGTGTCCGATCCAGGGGGAGTTATAGGCTCTTTTCCACTTTATGCTACAGAATCCAGAGATAAGCACAGGCACCAATGAGCCTCAGGGCCTACAAAGGACATTCTTCATCTGTATCATGTGACTATTAAAGTCACCCCCAAAAAATCTAATTTGCACGATTTCGTCTAAATAAATAAAAAAAAAAAAAACAGAACAGTCAGCACAGGTTTTCAAAGTGTGGGAGAGTCAGCCAAGAGAACAAATGAATGGCTGCAACCCCCCCCCCCCCCCCTTACCGACACAAATACACACAATTTCAATATCTTTGTGTGTTTCTTTTTATTCTTTTACACATCTTAAACATATTTTAAAAGTATTTCTGTGTTTTTAAGTAACTGTCTCTGCATTTACACATTTTAAAGCCTTTGTAAATATTCTAAACATGTTTTTTAAAGAACTTTCTATAGTTTCACACATTTTACACCCTTTTCAAACATTTTAAACATATTTTTAAAGAACTTTCTATTCTTCTATTTTTATCTTTTGTCATTTTTAAACATCTTTTTTAAACATTTAAACATCTCTGTGTGTTTTTAAATGTCTTTGGCATAACTAGCACATTTTAACATAAATAATAAGGGATGAGTATTGATAAGATTTTATCAATATCGATGTCATTACCGATTCCGCTTATCGAGCCGATTCCTTATTGATTCCCTTCTCAATACCTCCTGTGAATTTTCTATGTACTAAAAGTAGGCTTTACAGGATTTCTATGTCAGTAACATTTTATTGAGTCTTAAAGTAAATAAATATGAAATTGGTCACTGGATCCTTGATCTCTGGACATAAATAGAAATAAACAAAATTTGTAGTTTTTCTCAAAAGCATTTCCTTTCAGACATTAATGGCACAAATCTAACTCCATACCTCTGAGGTGAGCTCTTACAGCTGGCTGTGCTGCAAGTCAACATCAATGTAATTCATAAAGAATGCAGGACGTCTTATTTTGGGAGGAAAAAAAAATTAGTCTGTTGTCTGTGTTACCATGTTTGGACAGAGGTGTCATTTGATTTAAAACATTGATTTGCTTTGAAGTCATTAATTCCAACCGGACTCTGTCCTGGCAGAGAGCCGTGCAGCGTTTGGAGCTGTGTAAATGGAATGGAGGACAATTCTTGTTTCTTGCCTGCAACAAGTGACTTCTCACGATTGACGTTTAATGGCTTTGAGAGGGATTAAGAAGCGCACTTGTCGCTTCTGAAAAACAGCAAAGCAATGAACCAACGAAGCAGCAGACCAGACCACTGCTTCATTGGTTCACTGTTTCAAGATGAGCCATTACAGAAGCGGTTGATTACAGACCCGCTGCAGGGTCTGTAATCAACGTAAAGAAATGATCATTTTCCCGATTAAACATCCTCAAAAACAGCAGCCACTCTAAAGAACCAATAAGGGATTCGTTAAGCAAAAAGGCTATTGATGTCAGTGGATCAAATCATTTCTTTGATTCTCAAAAATAACTGGTTCATGATACCCATCCCTCACGCCTCCCTGAAGAACTCTGGCACCCCCACCCCCGGGGGGGGAGCGCCTCACAGTTTGAAAACCACTGGTCTACAGGATCACAGCTTGATAATTCTATACACTCAGGTATGTAAAGAACTGGTTGTTCCATATTTCTTTTTTATGAGCACTTATTTCATTGCCTTGATAATATCAGTGACAGTATGGTTAACTGCAAGACAGTGAATCTACAATAGAACCTTGTCATTTGTTTGTGCAGAAGTGCAACAGTATTGATGTTTGTATGGGTATGGTATCATACCACTTAGCCTTCTTCAATAAAATGTGTGCGTACATGCACCCCTGCATGAGTACACTTCATTTTTATGATCATACTCATACTGTGAATCATTTTGCACTACCGAGTTGTACATGCCTAACTGCTGTCCAGTTTAGTGGCAGAAACGTACAAATTCTTGACCATCTCCAGCAGTGCCGTCGTTCAGCACACACTAATCATGCACTGCGCGTAGGGCACCTTGGTGCCTGGGGGGGGCACCAAAAAATCATGAAAAGTCATCATAATAGGGTACTAGTAATGATATAGGGGAAACCGGGGCATGGTGAATCACAGGGCACAGTAAATCAGTAGCTATATCTATAAAACTACACATATATTTGCAGCAGTTATGCCATATTTTTATTCATAAAGACATCCCCCTTATAAATTTGTGTGTTGTTTTTGGATACATTAAGGGTAAAACTAAGTGGCACATGAAGTCAGTTTTTTCCAATGAAAAGTAAATTTTGTGGATGTCAGTGTCTTTGTATTTATTTATCACAACAGAGGACAGGTGGTTCAAAAAAATTGTTATTAGTTAGAAGACTACCCATCCAACTGATGAGCATGTGTTATGTCTTCTCCAGACTATCAGCTACTTGATAACATGACTCGTGTGTCACATGCACCCGGGGCACAGTGAATCAGTCTAGAAAGTGATTTACTAAGCCCCAGTATTAAGTGGATGACAAATATTACTTAGATAGACAGACAGACAGATAGATAGATAGATAGATAGATAGCTTTTATTATCATTGTCATTACAACAACGAGATGTCCGCACACACATTCCACATACAACAGCAATTGATCTACAATTATTACTTGTTTACCGTAATAATGGCACACATCAGAATTAGGCAGGAAGAGTGATAAGAGGAGAGGCTGGAGCATGCTTCGGTCCATGTGTAAATCTGTCAGTTTATTGTCCTTGTGGGTTGAGATAAAAATGGAGCCAAATAATCTCACCAGAGCCTGGCTAAATTCCTCTGGAGGAAAAACAGTGGGCAGTTGACCTTGATGCCTGTAGTGTTGCAGCCGAGCAGTGAAAAACACTTTTTACAGTTCCACTCACTCATCCAAATCCCAATTATGAATTAAGAATATTCCTAATTTTGAATTAAGAATATTCACCGGCCTCCGAAACCTTCAGCTTCAACTGCAAGGCACGCATCAGCTCCAAGGTGTCATCCAATTTGCGTCTGAGTTCAAGAGTCAACACAGTCTGAGAATGCACTGCCTTGCCGACCTCGTTAATCATGACAGACAAGCGAGGGCCCATGGTTCTTGATGCCGCCGTCTTGCCAATTTTCCGGTAGATCAGGGCAGCACATAAGCCAAAAAGTACCAGCCCTGCTACCATAAGACCAAAAATGAATAGGTCCTCGACGTCCTCCACAGAGAAAGGCACCAAGCATGCCACATGCCAGGAACTCCAGGAGTCGAGGACATAGCCCGCAGGATACGTTCCATCTGGGCAGGCAGGATCCCCCGGGCCTGACCTTCTTGTAGAAAAAAATGGTGTCAATAGCGTTCAGAGACCAGCTGATCAATTCCATGGTTAATCCAATAGTAGTCCAATAGATCCAGAATCCAATATAGTTTTGAGGAATTCACAAGTCTGGTGAAGTAGGGACTTGAAGGTTAAAAGCAGAGAGATAAGGGTGAGTGGAGGAGATGCGACCGCCCTCGTCGGAGTCCCAAGCTGAACTTGAACTTGTTGAAGCTTATACATTTATTTTTCCATGAATTATTTCTATAAGTTGTATATATATATATATATATATATATATATATATATATATATATATATATATATATATATATATATATATATATAAGCTGTTTTCACATTTGAAGAGAAATTATGACAGTTGTATTTATAATAGATTCTAAAGGACTTATATCAATATATAAGACACTCTACATAGCTGGTTTGCTGGATTATAGTTTGTATATGCATCAGCATATATTTAATGATTTTGAAGAAATCTTTATAATCAAGTGTTTTTTCATAATATTCTAAGTTGATTCACTGTGCCCTGGACACTGATTCACTGTGCCCTATGAATTAGTGTCCGGGGCACAGTGAATCAAAAATTTTAAAATCGATATTAAGCACCTGTAAATTACACTTGGGAAGACACAAATAACACAGTCTTATAAACAATAACTTGCTGTATTAAATCCACAATAGAATGACCTAAACCTATGCATAATGCATTTATGCTTCCACAAAACATTTCTGATCCACTGTGCCCCTATGTAAAATTTGTGTAAAGCATGTTAATAGGTATAAGCAATACAAAAATAATAGGAGGAGGAGGCACGCAGGCAGGAAGCGGCGTGGGCAGCCTCTGTGCGTGTGTCACCACCTGCGTCACAGCAGACAAGAGGGAGTTTTCCACTGATGAAAAAGGCTGCGCGTTTCGGCGCTGTGCTACAACTGTCTTCTTCCAGGCTGGGAGAAGACAGAGGAGCCAGCCCAGCACTGAAGATTTAGATCCTGCTAAATGTTTTAGTTCTATACACCACGTTTATTGCTGTAGCTGCTGATTCTTTTCATTATTACTCTGATTATTTTCAGAATTAATTTAGTGTGTAAAATGGCAGATATTTGTGAAAATTTAAATTGATTTTATGATGTTTCCTCCATGAAATGGTACAAAAATATAAGGAGAATTGAATTGACAATTATCTAAATGGGAGAACAGCACAAAATCCTGTGTTAACAGCTGAAACATGAAAAAAGTGTAACAATTTTTTCTGAGACAAGTTTAATTAATTAACTAGAGACTGTCGTTATTAATTAAATTATTTAAATAATGGTGGAGTTATTTATTTATTTTAAATTTTATATTTATTTCTTGTCATATTCGGTGCCATTATTAATGCTAAATTATTTATTTGGAGCTGTTTTGAAAACATTAATAAATTATTATTAAAATAATAATATTAATTTAATATTGAGTATTGAGAGGTTATTTTGGAACTAAAGAGAACTGCACTGACAAATTCTGAATTCTGAAAAAAAAAACTATTCTGAATTATTGTTCATTTCGGGGGTGGGGGAGGGGGAGCACCACAAAGCGTGCCGTGGCTTCAACTTTACCTAAATTCTGGGTCTTTTAGTGAAGCTTAGGGCTAGTGATCGGCAATCACCTTAGTATTTCCTGTTTTTCTTGTTGTTTAATGTTGGCAAATTATACTGTATTTCTTGTCTTTCTGATGCTTGATTCTGTTTTTTTTTTCTCTGTTTAAGGTGAAGCACCATCCAGAGATGGTTGTGGTATTTGTGCTGGAGACCCTCCTGTCCTGTGCACCAACAGCATTTCCTGTATATTTGTTTTGTGAATTGTTCTGTAATTTGTGTCTGTAGCATGGCCCAAGCAGAGGGTCACCCCTTTCAGTCTGGTCTGTACAGGTGGGCAGATCGATCCTAATATTGATAATATCAATACCAACACGGGTACTGATATTGAATGATCCTCGTGTAAAAAGGTTGATACTCTTTGATCGATCGCTTTTTTCTCTCCCGCACGCACTAACTGCTGCACGCGCAGATTCATCAAAGTCTACTCTCTGTCTGTAAGAGCAGCGCTGCGCTGTGTCACACAGCATGGAGTAGTGCACACTTGTATTGTGGTTTGTCAGCCCTCTACCTCAGGAGATTTTGTTTTAAGTTGTGTTGAGTGATATTTTTTTTTTTTTACAAAAATGGAGGGCGGGTGGCCCAGCGACCCGGTCCGTGCTCACAGCCTCTGGCCATTGGGATGTGGAACGTCACCTCGCTGGGGGGAAGGAGCCTGAGGTTGTGGCAAAGGTTGAGAGGTACCGACTAGAGATAGTCGGTCTCACCTCCTCACACAGCTTGGGCTCTGGTACCCAACTCCTGGAGAGGGGCTGGATGCTCCACCTTTCTGGCATTGCTCATGGGGAGAGGCGGCGAGCTGGGGTAGCATTTCTTATTGCTCCCCAGCTCAGTTGCCATGTGTTGAAGTTCACCCTGGTGAACGAGAGGGTCTTGTCCCTATGCCTTCGGGTTGGGGACAGGTCTCTCACTGTTGTCTCGGCCTATGGGCCAAGCAGCAGTGCAGAGTACCTGACCTTCTTGGAGTCTCTTGGAGGGGTATTAGATAGTGCTCCGACCTGGGACTCCATTGTTCTCCTGGGGGACTTCAACGCCCATGTGGGCGGCGACAGTGAGACCTGGAAGGGAGTGATTGGGAAGCACGGCCTCCCCAATCTGAACCTGAGTGGTGTTCAGTTGTTGGACTTCTGTGCTAGTCACAGTTTGTCCATCATGAACATCATGTTCGAGCACAGGGGTGTCCATAAGTGCACGTGGCACCAGGACACCCTGAGCCAGAGGTCGATGATCGACTTTGTAGTCATATCATCTGAACCTTCGGCCACGTGTCTTGGACACTCGTTAAAGAGAGGGGCTGAGCTGTCGGCCGATCACCACCTGGTGGTGAGTTGGATCCGATGGGAGGGGAGGAAGCCGGTCAAACCTGGCAGGCCCAAACGTCTCGTGAGGGTCTGCTGGGAATGACTGGCGGAACCCTCTGTCAGCGAGGTCTTCAACTCCCACCTCCGGGAGAGCTTCTCCCAGATCCTGGGGGAGGTTGGAGACATGGAGTCCGAGTGGACCATGTTCTCCACCTCCATTGTCAATGCGGCCGCCTGCAGCTGTGGTCGCAAGGTCTCTGGTGCCTGTCACTGCGGCAATCCCTGAACCCGGTGGTGGATGCCGGAAGTAAGGGATGCCGTCAAGCTGAAGAAGGAGTCCTACTTGTCTTTGTTGATAGTGGGACCCTGAAGGCAGCTGACAGGTACCGGCAGGCCAAGTGTGCTGCAGCCTATGCGGTCGCAGAGGCAAAAACTCTGGTCTGGGAGGAGTTTGGAGAGGCCATGGAGGAGGATTATCGGTCAGCCTTGATGAAATTCTGGCAAACTGCCCGATGCCTCAGTAGGCAGAAGCAGCTCTCCGCCAACACTGTCTATAGTGTGGGTGGGGAGCTGTTGACCCTGACTGGGGATGTTTTTGGGTGGTTGAAAGAATACTCCGAGGATCTCCTCATTCCCATCGTCAAGTCTTCCAAAGAGGAAGCAGAGACTGGGGACTCAGAGGTGGACTCGTCCATAACCCAGGCTGAAGTCACCGAGGTGGTCAGAAAGCTCCTTGGTGGCAAGGCTCCTGGGGTGGACGAAATCCATCCTGAGTACCTTAAGTCTCTGAATGTTGTGGGACTGTCTTGGTTGACGCATCTCTGCAACATCGCGTGGCGGTCGGGGACAGTACCCCTGGATTGGCAGACCGGGGTGGTGGCCCCTCTGTTTAAGTAGGAGGACTGGAGGGTATGTTCCAACTACAGGGGGGATCACACTCCTCAGCATCCCCGGTAAGGTCTATTCCAGGGTGCTGGAGAGGAGAATTCGAACGATAGTCGAACCTCAGATTCAGGATTAGCAGTGTGGTTTTCGTCCTGGTTGCGGCACACTGGACCAGCTCTACACCCTCCATTGGGTGCTCGAGGGTTCATGGGAGTTAAGCCAACCAGTCCACATGTGCTTTGTGGATCTGGAGAAGGTGTTTGACCATGTCCCTCGAGGCACTCTGTGGGGGGTGCTCCAGGAGTACGGGGTCCTTTGTTAAGGGCTATCTGGTCCCTGTACGACTGCAGCAGGCGCTTGGTTCGCATTGCTGGTAGTAAGTCAAACCTGCTTCCAGTGCACATTGGCCTCCACCAGGGCTGGACTTTGTCACCGGTTCTGTTCATTACCTTTATGGACAGAATTTCTAGGCGCAACCAGGGTGTAGAGGGGGTCCAGTTTGGGAACCACAGAATCTCATCTCTGCTGTTTGCGGATGATGTGGTCCTGTTGGCTTCGTCAAACCAGGACCTTCAGCGTGCACTGGGGCGGTTTGCAACCGAGTGTGAAACATCCGGGATGAAGAACAGCACGTCCAAATCCAAGGCCATGGTTCTCGACTGGAAAAAGGTGCCTTGCCCTCTTCAGGTCGGTGGGGTGTCCTTGCCTCAGGTGGAGGAGTTTAAGTATCTCGGGGTCTTTTTCACGAGTGAGGGACAGATGGAGCATGAGATCGATAGATGGATCGGTGCAGCGTCTGCAGTGATGCGGTCGCTGTATCAGACCGTCGTGGTGAAGAGAGAGCTGAGTAGGGGGGCAAAGCTCTTGATTTACCGATCGATCTACGTTCCGACCCTCACCTATGATCATGAGATTTGGCTCATGACCGAAAGAACAAGATCGCAAGTACAAGCAACCGAGATGAGTTTCCTCCGCAGGGTGGCTGGGCACTCCCTTAGAGATAGGGTGAGGAGCTCTGCCACTCGGAGGAGCTCAGAGTCGAGCCGCTGCTCCTCCACGTCAAAAGGAGCCAGCTGAGGTGGCTCGGGCAATCTTTTTTTGAATGCCCCCTGGACGCCTTGCTGGAGAGGTGTTCCACGCACGTCCCATCTGGAGGAGGCCCCAGGGAAGACCCAGATGACGCTGGAGGGACTACGTCTCTCAGCTGGCTTGGGAATGCCTCGGAGTTCCCCCGGAGGAGCTGGGGGAGGTGTGTGTGGATTGGGAGGTCTGGGCGGCTTTGCGTGAGCTGCTGACCCCGCGACCCGACTTAGCATAAGCAGAAGAAAATGGATGGATGGATGGGCCTGTATTTACTTGGTATCGGATCAATATCAATATTCCCGGTATCAACCACCTCTACTGGTCTGCTTGAGGTTTCTTCCTCAGAGGGAGAATTTCCTTACCACTGCTGCTCTGGGGGATAGTAAGGTTAGACCTTACTTGTGTGAAGCGCCTTGAGGCAACTCTGTTGTGATTTGGTGCTATATGAATGAAAATAAATTGAAATTGAAAGCATTTGTGCTTAGGGCACCCAAATGGCTAGCACTGGCCCTGATCTCCAGGTAATGATGAGAAAGGTTTGTGGTTGCAGGTTGCAGTCTATGCATAATAGGGTTAATTGTGTGGTAGAGGGGAAGTTTCATGTAATACTCTACAATGAACTATTCATTTTCAGAATTTATGCAAAATGTGTTCTTTGCACACATTTGTGTCTGTTAGTCTCTGGGTATTGTGTGTGATTGGTAACAGTGCAGCATACTGAAAGAAGGACAAGGTCAGTGCTGGCTTTGGCCACATTTGACCATGCTCTCTCCAGTGTTCAACAGTGCACGCAAGCAGATACACTATCATCCTGACACTGTGAATACTGAAAAATGCTCTCTCAGAACAATGACAAAACTGTGAGCACACACTCGCCATGTGCAGTTGTGTCCCTGTGGCTCGAAATCTTCTACTTCTTCCTTTTATGGCTTCCATTGCATGTAAAGATAAAACATTTTGAGAGCACAAGTGCAATGAGCAGAATCAATTTGTCCTGCAAATAAGATGAGACCTGAAACACTGACACATTTTGCTGTCAAATTGAATTTGTCAATCAGTACTTCAAGGAATAATATTTCATTTGTTTACCTTAAACCCCCTGTCCACATACCTCCCATTAGGTTGCGGTTGGCTTCCCGATACAAAAAAATTGCATAACGGCAAACTCACGGGATAATCACCTACCCCGCCACAAACCATCTGCAAGCATACATGGTCATCCTGGAGCATGTTGCCCACCATCTGGAGTGTTACAATCATCAGGATAATCGGGAACAAAATTTTGGACTGTTCAAAATTTCAACAGCGTTAGAAACCATCGGGAAACCCATCGGGTCATGGCAAGCTCATGACAGCTTAACCGGCCATCTGCAACCTCCCGGGAACCCTCTTGTAAACTGACGACATTAGATTTGTACCAAACACTGATGCAGATCTGTACCTGATCTGTTATTCTAAAACCTAGTGCGGCAGTACAGCAAGCAGGCAGTAAAATATTCCACCCAGTGAACAGGTGTGATCAGTGGCAAGGTCACTGCCAGCTTCAGCTCCACCCCTTTTCGTGACTTTAGATGCCATTTGCTTCTTGATTTATATCTGGAGCCCACCTGGAAACTGACGGGAACATGTGGATAGTAGGCTTTAAGCTTGCATGCAGGAAGGACTTGCACAGTAAATTGTCTGGAGTAAAAAGACACTACAGAAGTACAATTCATGCCACTTGAAATACCTTTAAATATGCCAATCACCTTGATTAAACACTGTCATGGAGCTGATTTAACACCGTTATTGCTGATTTAATATTATCACTTTTCTAAATTAGTTCTATTATATTTAACACTACAGTACAATAGAGTCAATTTAACACTGACAGTTGATTTAATCGTATTCATTCATTCATTTTTCTGCCACTTATCCAGGTCTAGGTCATGGTGGCAGTGGACCGAGCAGCTCATTCCACACTTCCCTATTCTTGACCAACCCCTCCAACATTTCCTGGGAGATCCCAAAGTGTTCCCAAGCCAGCTGGGAAATATAATTTGTTCAGATTGTCTTGGGTCTTCCTTGGGGCCTCCTCTCAGTTTGATATACCTGGAAGACCTCCCTTGTGAGATGAGCAGAGGCCATCCTCACCAGATGTCGAAACACCGTATCTGGTTGCTTTCTATGCAAAGAAGCAGTGGCTCTACACCAAGTAATACTATCATGTTGTTAACACGGTTGGGTAGGATTACTTTGAAATGTAATCCAAATGTAATTAGATTACAAGTAATCCAAATGTATGTACATACATACATGTAATCCACATGTATTCTTTCAAAGTAATCCTACCCAACCTTGGTTGTTAAATCAGCTGTATTATGCATTTAATTCAAGAAGGTTGCAGGCTTGCTTCCAAACTGGTCCTTTCTGTTTGCAATTTGTGCGTTCTTCTCATGAGTGTGAATTCAAAATTCAAATGTCCAAAAAATCCACAATCTGAATCAAATTTTGTGAAATATGAGCATGATCAGGGTACGTTTGATTAAGATATTATGTAAAATATACATTAAATGGGGTTGTCAATGGCCACAAAATCTGTAATCTGAATCAGATCCGGATCAAACTTTGTCAATCGATAAATGATATACTACATAAATATTAAGAAATTCTATCTTTTGACAGTTATGAATTTTTGAAAATTCTTTCAATGTTAAAGGATAGGGATTTTTCTAATATTTTTCCTGATTTTGACCTTTGACCTATGACCTTGAAAATTGAATCAGTTCTTGCCTATCAGGATATGAATCCTCCATAAGAAAAAAAAATCATGACGATATATGAAATATTATGGGTTGCAGGGTGTTGACAAACAAACAATCAGGGATGAAAACATAACCTCGGCCCAACTTCATTGGCTGTTGTAATCATTAATGTTTATTCCACTCAGAAACTATGCACAGTTCTGACAATTCCTTCATTAGACATAGGTGAACAATGACCTAAAGCCATAAAAAGTCCATGCAGTCCTGCTGGCACTGCTGCTGCAATAAATTCTAAGTCATTTTTAAATGGAGTTTTAAATGACAATATCAAATTTAGTCATTTCTGAAGGATGGTTTAATGACGCTGTAATGAAAATGAGCTTTAAAAAGGCTCTGTTTTAACTGTGGAAATAATCAGCACAAACCACATGTGCAGCATGCACATTAAGGGGGTGTCAGAGTGCACCTGCTATTTTTGTTCACCCACGCTCAAGAGTTGTGTTGGGTGAAGTGAGATATTAATAGTTGAGTGTGATGATGAATCATTACCTTCTGAGCCAGCCACATTACTCATCTCATAACTTTTAAACAGTGCCAGTCATAATGGCAGATGACAAAAAACCTTCAGCAGATGGAGAGATGAGTGTAGTTGAGCTTTGTCCAGAAAATGGCACAGAAATAAACATACATCACCACAAATGTGGTGCCAAAGTGCTGTAGATATGCTTTAAAAGGGTTTATGCTGCTGGTCCTGGATTAGCACTTGATGTATTTGACTGGAACCACATTTCCAGTTTCATAAATGTTTGTGCAATACCAAAAACAACAACAAAAAAACAGTCAATCAATAAAAAGAGTTTTTTTTTGTTTGTTTTTTTTATTATTATTTTGTTAGAAATTAGTACATAGTTCAAGAGGAAATCCTTTTTGATTTTTGGTTCTCACACGTGCTACTGCTGTCACAAATATTGACATCATGCTCTTGCATCAGTGGTTTCTGATCACTCACTAATTAGGTTGACAGTTTTGCTGCCGTGTTTAGTGGAACAACAACCTTATTTATCATTGCGGTGACACATCAACTCCTCAACTACGATTGAATTCTAAGCTAGACTGGCTGATATCTTAGCTTCACATGTGGAAAATGCCCAATCAGTAGACAGTCTGGTGGACAGTGTAACTCAGCACTCAAAACTACACTCAACATGATTGCGACACATATTAAAACCACGCCCCCACAAAACAGTCACTTTGGTACAGTGATTACATGCGAGACCTCAAGCAAAAGGCTAGAGGTCGAGAAGGGAAATGGCGTAGTTCCAAATTAGAAGTATTCCACCTTGCGTGGCGTGATGCTATCTTAGACTATAAGCATGCGCTACTGACTACAAAGCGGACCTATTACTCTGATTTGATCAACAAAAACAAGCACAACTCAAAATTCTTGTTCGACACAGTGGCAACACTTATTCATGGGCAACCACCTGCAAGTCGCTCTCCTTTTACAGCACAAGATTTCTTGGACTTCTTCGAGAAGAAAATAGACAACATTAGGTTAAACATATCCCAGTATGCCTCAACCCAGCCACTACACCCTGCTATTGAGGTGGGTGTTATTACTGAGGTATTACCTAGATTTACAGAATTTGATAGTATCTCACCAAGCATGCTTCCAAAACTCATAATGTCTACAAAATCACAACCTGCTTATTTGATCCTATACCAACAAAACTGTTTAAGGACCTGTGGCCCACTCTTGGGCCAACCATGCTGGAAATGATTAATCTCTCATTAACTTCTGAATCTGTTCCTAAATGTTTCAAATCTGCAGTGATTAAACCATAACTTAAAAAAATCTAATGTTGAGCCTAGTTTATTGAAAAACTATATGTTGTGTGGGCCGCTGAAGAGGAGGTACTGGAGAGGGCGCCGGAGCAACCGGGAGTGACAGCTGTCACTCATCAACAAGCACCAGCTGTCACGCATCATCACCACTACCATACCATAAAAGCCGGGCAGCAACTCCACCTCGTCTGCCGAGATATCGTCTACCTTATAGGTAACACTCCTCAGCCGTATTTGTGCCGAACGCACGTAATCATTCCTGGACTGTTTGCAGGTGTCCTGTTTTCCCTACTTACAGCTGGAGGCTGGGTTCGTGGATGTTGGAGGAGTGACGGTCTTCACTCCTCACTTCGAACTTGTGATAAGTAGTGATTCAGACTCTGCATTACTGTGTTTGAGGTGGTGGTGTTATTCCCACCTAAAGAACGAACTTGCTGACTGTTTACTGGGCGTGTTTTCACACACCCACCATTAACTGTTTTCTGCCCTGCCAGCAGTACCTGATCTGACAGCTGGAGATGGTGGCCACCTGGGGATTCGGGACTTGGCGGCTCCAGTGTGTTCCAGATCCGGTGGCAGTGGAAATCGTGTGGGGCCCGGCTCTTCTCTGGACGGTTGTCTCCTATCCTCGAGCCTGCCCACACGTCACCCTTGTATATTTGACTGTAATCCAAATTCTGCATCTGTCTGTATTCCGTTGTGCATGTTTCACAACAGTAAAGTGTTGAATTTTTGACTCATCCATTGTCCGTTCATTTACACCCCCTGTTGTGGGTCCGTGTCACTACACTTTCCCAACACTATAGGCCAATATCAAATCCATCATTTTGCTGTAAAATTCTGGAAAAACTGGTTTCACAGCAGCTTGTGGACTATCTTATATAATCTTTATCTCTATAATCTTTATAATATAATATTATATTATATATATATATATATATATATATATATATATATATATATATATATATATATATATATATATATATATATATATATATATATATAAACTAATTTAAACTAATACAGTTTTGCTCAAAAGTTTACATACCCTGGCAGAATGTTTGCTTTTTTGGCCATTTTTATGAGAATATGAATGACAACACAAAAACTTTCTTTTTAACTCATGGTTAGTGGTTGAGTGAAGCTATTTATTGTCAAACAACTGTGTTTCCTCTTTTTAAATCAAAATGACAAGAGAACTACCCAAATGAACCTGATCAAAAGTTTACATACAACTTGGAGTCTTTTGTGGTAGATGTGGACGAGGCTCTCTGATGGTAAAGCTGCCACTGAACATGTGTTGGACTTTATTTACATCAACTATGAAGAAATACAAACAGTATGGCACTCTATGATAAATCTGCATGGAGTAGACAGTTCTCAAAAACTGAGTGACTGTGCAAGAAGGAGAAGAGTGAGGAAAGCCACCAAGACATCCAGACAACCTGGAAGAAGTTATAGGCTTACGTGGCTGTGATTGGAGAAATTAAATAAAAAAAATTAAATTCTGCCAGGGTATGTAAACTTTTGAGCACAACTGTATGTATTAAAATATATTCATGTTTATTTAGTTCATGACCCACTTTCATTCCCACACACATCAAATGCAACTTGAAGTCAAAAGGTATAATTTTCTTGAAAATCCATCCATTGTTGCCTCTCATTGGCATTCTGCAATTCCGCCATCAGGGAATCCACTGGCTCTGTTGATGCTCTTTACAGCCTTTTAAGCTCAATTAAGGATATTTAATGCATTCTGGCTTTTCTTAAAGAGACAGAAAAGCAAGCAGGCGGCAATGCTTAAGTTAGATGATTCTCATTCAAACATGAGATATAACGACACTCAGACCTTTGATCATTAAACATCCACCGTGAGTGCTTCGCAGATGAGAAACATTGAGTGTTCTGAAAATCTGGGGACCTTCTGCTGTTTCCCTGAGTGGAACTGACAAGGAAGCCTTTCAGTAATGGTCTAAAAAAGTGCTATGTTAACTGATACCAATGTAAAATTATGTGAAGTTAAATTCATGACAAACTGATGTATCCACAGTTGCTACTTTTCATTCATTACCTCTTTTGGGGAGCTCATGTTTCATCAGTGTGTTTGTTTATTTGTTTTCTGGGGGGGTTTTTTTGGGGGGGGGGGGGGGTGTTCATTAAACTTGGTGTTGGAGTATGGCCTTAAGCAAGAAAGAACACATTGCATTTTGGTAAGGATCCAGACCCAGAGGTGGATCCACAAATACATGTTTTTGATTTTGGCTGTCACTGCTTGCTCAGGGGCACATTGGGATTTGGCACAAGTTTTACTCTGGATGCCTTTCCTGATGCAACACCACTTCTACAAGGAGAAATGTGCACAGAACCCAGGTGTTCCCAAGTGGTCTTGGGGCCAATAGTGCAGCAGATTAGAGAATATTTTCAGAGGAATCTTTCAAATGGTGATGCAATCACCAAATGCAGCACAAATACTCGTTGGACATTACTCTTTTGAAAAAGCAGACTTGATTTTTCAATTATGAAGAATTACACAGGGGTCAAAATTAAAAGACGAACATGGCACAGTCATTTCTGATTTGGCAAATTTTCAATAAGTAACATTTTCAGGTATCACTTCTGGGTTCAGCAACAACAACAAAAACTTTGATATGGATGTGTCAGTGAGTCCTTGGACTCCTGAGTGTTAAAATGTGTGTTTGTCTTATATCTTATGCAAAACTGCAAGTGGCTGATTGAATTTCATTTTGTGCTTATATTCATTACTTATATTCATACTGCTGTCTATGTCATGTCACCATCCTTTGTGATTTGTACACATATTCTTGGTAAATCACCCACAAAATGTTGACCAACATACAAAATTTTAGAATGCTCACACAATTTAGTACTCATTATATGAATCTTGGGCAGCACGGTGGCTTAGTGGTTAGCACTGTTGCCTCACAGTGAGAAGGTCATGGGTGCAATTCCTGCCTGTGGCCTTTCTGTGTGGAGTCTGCATGTTCTTCCCGTGTTTGTGTGGGTTTCGTCCAGGTGCTCCAGTTTCCTCCTACTTCCAAAGACATGCGGTTTAGGTAGATTGGGTTCTTTAAATTGTCTGTAGGTGTGCGAGTGGCTGTGAGTATGTTTGTTTGTCTGCTTGTGGCCCTGTGACAGACTGGCATGCTGTCCTGGGTGTACCCCGCCTTGCACTCTATGACTGCTGGGATAGGCTCCAGCCCCCCGTGACCCTTGATTGGACTAAGCGGTTGACAGTGAGTGTGTGTGTGTGTGTGTGTGGATCTTAGTAAATCAAGCCCAAAGTCATTCCAGTAGTACCCAAGGATCCTTTAAAGAGACCGAGCACCGAAGAAATCTTGGACCATAGTTTCGGTCCAAGTCTCACAACCATGCAGTCAGACAGGAATCAATAGGACCCTAAAGATTTGGACCTTTGTGCTCCTGCAAAGGTATTGGCATTATTAAAAACATCTGTTTATTGATCTCATGGCCCCAGAAGATCTTCCCAGTTGTGTGTAATTTGTCTTTATACATTCAAAGTCAAACATATGGTGAAAGAAATATGGGTTGGGGTTAATATGGTTGACAGGTCTGTTAGAGGTTACTGATTGCTCCTGTAATTGTCTATATATGGGGGGGAGGGGGCATATTTTTCCTCATACACCAGCCTTTATCTGGGGAGCAACCTCCCCGATCTCACACAGTGTACTGTGCCAGCCCAAATTTGTGCTTCCATCACCCATTGTTCACACATCAGGACATCCTGGCCCTCAAATTGGCATGGAAGGGAAACAGGGCCAGCACAGCGGGAATGAATCTTTCTGTCAAATTGTTGTTTGAGCTTACAGCAGCCTCCCTGCCAGGCCAGTGAGTCAGGAGAGGGCTGGGTGTGTCTCGTGTCGGAGGATTACAGCTGGAGTGATTCTGTGTTGGCCACTTCCCTAGACAGCTCATGAAGGGGGTGCCGTGTCTGCTTCACTGTGAAGAAAAAGGAGAATGGGTGCTGGCAATTCTGCGGAGGATAGCCAGCAGTCTTAAAAAAGTGGGCTGTTTTTAACTCTGAGGCAAGCTTCAATTTAAGGATGAAGTAATACCAGAGGACATCCAAAAATGTTGGTCTATCCAGCAGTACTCTTCCAGGGTGAGTTGCTGCATCAGCATGGTGAATACAGTACCCTTTTTTGTCTCAGTAATCTCTGACCCATTCTCCATAATTACTGAGCAATTGATTCCCCCAATGAAGGGTTTTGGCTTTTAATTTATCTCCATATATCTGGTATTGGCTCACTGGCCCTCTGAGAGTTCCTTTGAAACATCTGAAGTGATCTATACTACCCCTGTTGTGGCTGGTGTGCCTGGCTGGCTTTTGTGTGTCTTCTGTTTCTGTCTTTTGGTTTTCCTCCCAGGTGGTGCGCATTTGGGACTGAGTGGCTGTGTAGCTGAGTTTATCAGGACCTCACCCTGATCACCTGAGGCTGATCACGTGCAGCTCGTCAGGACTCACAGCTGTGGTGCATCTACATGGATTGGAACATGGTGGCATTTAAGACTGGAGTACACAGTGTGTATTTGCCAGAGACTCGACCTTGTGACCAGACGGGTGAGATCGTCGTCTTGAGAGCCATCTCATCATCAGTGGATGCAGAGAACGTCCAGGTTTGATGCATGGTCTGTGAAACAGGTGTGTTCCATTTGTTTGAGCTTGACGGTATAAATCACTTATTGGTTTTGTGTTGGTTCATTTTTTGTAGGTGTTTTTGAGTTGGTTTTTGTGTGGGATTTTTTTTTTTTACACTATTAGTGTCTGGGGTCGTGTCCCTGCAGTCTGTTTGGAGCACAAAAAGGACCCAAGCGACTTTATGTTAGTCTGTTAGTCTTTCTTTTTATTTCTTTTAGTTTCACCTCCCCAGGGTTTGATGGGACGGTCCCCTGGGGGGTGATGGGGGGGGGGGGGTAATTGGGTGTTTTTTCTTTTTCTTTTTTTTTGTTTGTTTTTGTTATGCCCTCTCTTCTCCTCTGACTCCAGCCGGGTGAGCCATACGTGTTGGCGTTGCTGGAGTGGTGCAGTTTGGTTATGCTGGGCGTTTCCCAGGTAACCTCTGCACCTGGGAGGGGGGGGGGGGGGTTCGGGGTGTTGTTTTTTTTTGTTGATTCCCTGTTCCACCTCCAGCTTCAGCGCGCCTTTGAGCCATCTGCCATCGGCGTGGCTGAGGTTGGGGCAGTGGAATATACCCGCAGCTGGTGGCTGGTTTGGGAGTCGGAGGAGTGGCGCCGTTTTGTGCCGTCTGCCATAACCGCTGTTCCACTCCTCCCGGTTGGCTTCTGGGGTATAGTCACGGTTGGTGACGCTGGACGTGCTTCCAGTTTCCACTGCGCCAAGGGGGTGGGGTTGGGGTTGTTTTGTTTGTATGTTTTTTTCTTTCCTTTTGTTTTTCCCCCCAGTTTCCGCCCTCAGGGTGTGACTGTGGTGTCCTCTGGGGGGGAAAGGGCTGTGGGTCCATCTAGCCATAGACAGCTGGGGCTGGGTCCGTTGGTCATGAGGGGAGGCGTCTCCTGGGGTTGATGGAATGGTCCTCTGGGAGGCGCTGAGAGTCCCCGTGGGTGACGTTGGATCCCAGAGGGACCTCGGCTGTGGTTATTACTCCTGGAGCTGGCGGGATGTCCTCTGGGGGGTGTTGGTCCCTACATGTCGTTGGGGGGGGGTGTTAGGATTTTATTTGCAAGCTAAGTTTGGGTTTTTCTTTTTCTCCCCTTCCCGGGGTTGATGGAACGGTCTCTGGGGAGGGGGGGGGGGGTGGTGTTAGCGTTTTATTTGCAAGCTTAAGTTTGGGTTGTGTTTTTTCTTTTCTCCTCCTCCCGGGGTTTGATGGGGACGGTCCCCTGGGGAGGGGGGGGGGGTGGTTTGGTTGTTATGTTTGTCTTTTTGTTTTATGACTAATCAGACTGAACATGGTTGGACAAAGGCTGACCGCACAGGTTAAGAACTCCTGGCCACACCTGTGCTAAGTGACTGACAGAAACAAAGGCCAAAGATGCAGCCAGAGGAGGAAGACATCAACCGTTCTGTTAAATGAAGATTCTGTTGGAAGACGAATGCAGATACGGTTTCCAGCCATGGTCCCTGGAGGGGGTGTTTCTCCTGGGCCAGGTTTGTGTGGTCGCCAGGAGGCTTCCATGAGGGTGGGGTGCTGTTGTGGCTGGCGTGCCTGGCTGGCTTTGTGTGTCTTCTGTTTCTGTCTTTTGGTTTTCCTCACAGGTGGTGCGCAATTTGGGGACTGAGTGGCTGTGTAGCTGAGTTTATCAGGACCTCACCCTGATCACCTGAGGCTGATCACGTGCAGCTCGTCAGGAATCACAGCTGTGGTGCATCTACATGATTGGAATATGGTGGCATTTAAGACTGGAGGACACAGTGTGTATTTGCCAGAGACTCGACCTTGTGACCAGACGGGTGAGATCGTCGTCTTGAGAGCCATCTCATCATCAGTGGATGCAGAGAACGTCCAGGTTTGATGCATGGTCTGTGAAAGAGGAGAGGGTGAGGTCTCACTCTCGTCAGCACACTTCCTGAGGTACGTTAGATTTTGTGACTAACATTTATACAGTCAGTAAATGTGGTGTCCCTCACACCTTATTATATTGAGCTGTTATGTTAGTCGTTTTAATTAGCTTCCACTGCAGTGAGTTTGTGAACAGGATGTTCCATGCCTGCAGGGTGGGTAAGCTGATTAGTAATTAAGCCAGGAAGTGTTTGCTGTTTGTACACTTTGAGCGTTCTCTCTGTGTGTGAGTGTGGACTCACAAGATGATTTCTTCATTCACAGGACTTGGTTTGTCGCGGCCACCTGGGGGGTGTCGGCGGGGTCCTTGGGTCCGAACTGGTTCTGGCTCCGGACCGTTAGCGCTGCTGGGAGCGCACCGCAATCCACCACGCAGACGCGCACTTATTGTTGGTATTTTTATCACATCACTGTTATGTATTAAATTCAGTTATCCTTTGTACCGTGCTCTGCTTATTTCATGCTGGGTCCTTCAAACGCTGGTCGGTTCTCTGGGCTGCATCCGACACATAACAACCCCACTCTGTATGGTCCAGTCCAGCCCAAACTGCTCCCGCTTACAGTAGCCTGTACTCATAATAGTTCTGTTCTCTCTCGTCCTTTTCATTGTTACTCCACTCGTGCCCAGCAGAACTCCTCTGGAGGTGGGTCAGAGGGAGATAATGACAGAAAGTGGATGAGAAATCGAGACCTCTTGTTATCCTCTGCTCCATAAAGTCTGTGTTCTTCCTCTGACTGTAGATGGATTGCTGTGTAGCTCACAGCAACCAATGGCCAGTACATTACATTTATTGTCTGATTTTTTCCATCCCTCCATCTCGCGTCCACTTATTTTGTAGATATGAGGAAGGGGGCGGAAAGAAGGACGAGGGAGATGGTGTCGAGCTACACTGGAGGAAGGGGTGGGGTGACGAGTCGACAATGATACAAGACTAACAAATTAGTCAAAGTGACAGGGAGTTTTATGAGGTCTGGTCTTTTGAGGCAGCTGCTGCTCTCGTACTTTTTCTTCGGTTGTTCCCTTTCTGTGGACCACAGGGACACCATGCCAGGGCCATGTGTGTGCATGTGAAGTACATATTTATGCATCTGAAAAGAAGAAGAGGAACAGCAACGGACATCAGGGCAGAAAGAGTATGAACTCTGTAGTTGTTCATGAGGGAGAGAAAGGTTCTGCTTTCAATGAAGATCTGCTGTTTATTTGGGATTATAGGATATGGCATCCACACTGACACATTGTATGGTTTCAGTTGTTGTTGCAAATAATCAATTACTTTCGCTTACCTAATTTATATGTATCTGCATTGAGATATTAGTATGTAGACATGGGGTTGACTGGGAAAGTACCCCATGTTAGACTAGCTTCCCTTACAGGTGGAGTCATACACTCTCATCCAGTTCATGCTATGGAATCCAAAGTGGCCTATGTAGGACTTATTATGCAAACAGACTTTGACTTTTAGCTTACCTAATTTAACCTTATCTATGTGCAAAATGTAAATCAGGCAGCTCAGTGGCATAAGAGTTGAGCTACCATTAAGCAGACCTGGGCTTGGTTACCAGATATGCTACCAGGGTGTGTCCTTGTCCTTTGAATCCTTTTGAATTTGAAGACACTTCATCTACATTGTTCCACTACAGTGGCTGAGGAATCCAACTTGCAATTGCCTCCTGTTGTGTCCAGAGGGAATTGTTGAATCGCATATGCTTTATGCTTCAGAATCTAAAGAAAAGCACTGGGCCCAGTGAGCTTCAGAGCCTATATAGGATAAACCAAATCCTACTACTGCAATTATAAGCGTTTTCCATCTGAGTCATAAGCTGAAAGTGCTTACAGTGACACCTAACATTCATCCATTTACTTGTTCTCACACAAGGGCCTTAAGTGATTTTCCAGTCTGATGAGGATTTGAACTGAGGGTCCTCTAGTCTCAAGACCTCCGCTTAACCACCTACCCATACCATACGATAGATATTTTTAAGAAAAGCTGCTATACTGCAGACTAAAAGTATCTGATATGTAAGCTGAGCTCTCAAACACAAGATACCCCACACCCCAAGCTGGCACAAATCAATAAATAAACAAACAAACAAATAAAAAAATAAATAAAAGTCACAGCTGGTACCACAACAATAACTTGGAAGATCTTGGCCAACAGTCAACAGAGGATGCCATGGCCACTGCCTTCCACACCACACTGACCCACCTGGAGCAACAGGGTAACTATGCCTGTCTTCTTTTCATGGATCATAGTTTAGCAGTCAACACCATCCTCCCCCATGGCCTTGTGAGGAAACTGCTGAACCTCGGTCTCCCTCATTCCACATGTCTTTGGATTAAGGACTTTCTGTCAGATTGCCCACAGAGAGTCAAGATTGGCCCTCACGTATCCACAGCTCTCACACTCAGCACCTGTTCCCCTCAAGGCTGCATGCTGAGCTCACCACCCTTCACCCTCTACAACTCTGACTGCACCCCTACCCACACCAGAAACACCTTCATTAAGTATGCAGAAGACACCACAGCGGTAGGCTGTATCACTGGATGAAGTGGAACAGCTGACACTGTGGTGTAGAGAAAATAACCTGCTCCTGAACACATCCAAAACCAAGGAGCTAATCATAGACTTCAGGTGAAACAAAACAGACATTCAGCCCATTATCACTGGGGGGACCTGTGTGGAAAGGGTCAGGGACTTCAATTTCCTGGGACTCCACATAGATGAGAAACTGACCTGGGACACACTTCATAAAGAAGCCACAGCAAGACTCCATTTTCGAGAATCCTCAGGCCTTTCTGTGTGGAGGTTGCATATTCTCCCCGTGTTTGCATGGGTTTCCTCCACGTGCTCCGGTTTCCTCCCACATTTAAAGACATGCAGGTTAGGTGATTTGGAAATGTTATAATTTCCCAGGTCTCTCTTGCAAAGGAGATCTCGATCTCAATGGGACTAACCTGGTTAAATTTAAATAGCCATGTCACTTGCCACACTGAAATGAGTGCAATCTGTGTTTATGTGCAATATCCCCTGCCACTGAAATATTCCAGTTTTGTACATAGTTTCTTCTTTTTTTCATGCAATCTATTTTTTGCCTACTACATTCTTAAAATTCTGTTTTTTTATTTGCTCTCTAGACAACCTCTTTAATTCGGTTAAATTTTATCCTTTATTTTTCTTTTCTTCTCCAACCTTTCAAGTCTGTGTGTGGTATGCCCAGGTTTATATTTGCACTGAAGGGCTTGCACCTTACCTTTCGCTGTACACATTACAATGACAATAAAGAATCAGTATCTCTGTATCTCAAGGAGCATCCATCACCCCACATGGCCACAATACAAATGTTTCAGAGTCAGGCCAGGAAAACAGTTAAGTGGCTCAGGGTATCAAATGGAATGGAAGAATAATAAGTGGAAGGTAATGACATAGCATGTGTTCAGATTTATGAGTGCATTCTGTTGTGTCCCCGCTCATACACCTGGCAGCATGGGGTGTGCGCTCAGGCCCCTACACGGCACACTGTTGATGAGAGAAGTCAACGGTGAGCGATGACAGAGTACTGTGTGAAAAGGAGAACAGAGCTGGACTCACTCGGCAATGAGTAATGACTGCATCCCACAACAGAGCTTGTACACAAACTGCATTACCAGACATATCCCACCCCACACACACACACACGTGTATATATATATATATATATATATATATATATATATATATACATTCTTTATGATGCATTTTTGGACAGATGTGACTCTTGTACTTATAGTACAGAAACTGCAAAAACAGGACAAATCTCAGATTTTTATCTTACTTTCTTTGGGGCCCCTTCACACATAAAGATGCAGAAATGGGAAGAAAACCTGTAAACCAAAAACAAAATGGGGAACCGAGAAACATTCCACCTGCTGTCGAGAGGGGCGCACGGTCGGACAAGTGTGGAAGATATCGCGGTGACGGTTTCGTGCACGCTCATGTTTGCGGACATGAACACAGTGTGAGCATGTGGAAAGTCACGCACACAGCAGCAGAGCAAAACAATTCATAAAACATAACAATTTATAATACTTAATTTGTGTTATAAAAAGCGGCCTCCACCTAGATGTACACCAGGAAGTAATGAAATGACGAGGATTACTGTTCTCCCTTTTACGTTCTCCCTTTGCTCCTCTCATGAAGACAGACCGGGCTTTCGTCTCAATGAAGAGGCCGATGTTGTATGAAATTCAGCCGGAATGGCATGTCCAGCACGCAGTGTTCCACTGGTGACCGTATTACAAATGTGATTATGTGTTTTAATTATTATAATGTGGTGGAATCTCGCAGGGACACGTGCCTCGCGGCTCCAAATCACAGGGGGAAACGCGCACCCTTTGTCCATGGATGTCGCTGCCTGTTGGGAAAGAAATAAAAACCACACACCATAAAACAACAGCAATTTATTGAATCCTTCTTAATGAGCGGACAACACAAGTATGATCCTTCTGTTCCTCTGTATATGACCCATGGTCATAGATATACAGTCATGAAATGACATGAATGTGGTAGTGCACGCTTGTCATGTCCACATCTGCTGGCCCGGCATGTCCAGCCAGCCTTGTGTGTATGTCAGGTGAGCGGCACGCATGTCCAGCGAGTGGCACACCAGAAGAGAGACATCACGTCATGTGGGCTAAAAGCTCATGAGGTGACGTGACATTCAGATGAACAGCTGAAGTGTTAACATGATCAGACGGTCCTTTTCACATGGAGCAGCCCTACCGGTGTGCATGTTGAGCAGCCGCTCCAGCCGTGGCAAAGGCGATATATGTTTTATCTATTTGTACAACCCCAATTCAATGAAGTTGGGACGTTGTGTGAATGTAAATAAAAACAGAATTACAATGATTTGCTAATCCCCTTCAACCTATATTTGATTGAATACACCACAAAGGCAAGATATTTAATGTTCAAACTGATATACTTTTTTGTTTTTGTGCGAAATATTTGCTCATTTTGAAATGGATGCCTGCAACACATTTCAAAAAGCTGGGATGGGGGCAACAAAAGACTGGAAAAGTTGATGAAGGCATCAGAAGATTCAGAGAATCTGGAGAACTTTATGCACATAAGCGGCAAGGCGGAAAACTACATTAATGCCCGTGACCTTCATTCCTCAGACGGCCCTGCATTAAAAAACAACATCATTGTGTAAAGGATCTTACCTCGTGGACTCAGGAACACTTCGGAAAACCATTGTCAGTTAACACAGTTCGTTGCTATGACTACAAGTGCAAGTTAAAACTATACCATGCAAAGCGAAAGCAATACATCAACAACATTCAGAAACGCCGCCACCTTCTCTGGGATGGGCTCATTTGAAATGGACAGACGCAAAGTGGAAAAGTGTGCTGTGGTCTGATGAGGTCCACATTTCACATTGATTTTGGAAATCATGGACGTCGTGTCCTTTGAAACAAAAGAGGAAAAAGACCATCCAGATTGTTACCAGGCCAAAGTTCAAAAGCCAGCATCTGTGATGGTATGGGGGTTGTGGTTAGTTCCCATGGTATGGGCAACTTACACATCTGTGATTGGCACCATCAATGTTGAAAGGTACATCCAGGTTTTGGAGTAAGATATGCTTGCCATCCAAGCAACGTCTTTTCAGGGATGCCCCTGCTATTTCAGCCAAGGCAATGCCAAGCCACATTCTGCACGTATTATAACAGTGTGGCTTCATAGTAAAGAGTGTGGGTATTAGAATGGGCTGCCTGCAGTCCAGACCTGTCACCCATTGAAAATGTGGTGGCACATTATGAAGCGCAAAATTTGACAACGGAGACCCCGGACTGTTGAACACTGAAGTCATACATCAAGCAAGAATGGGAAAGAATTACACCTATAAAGCTTCAACAATTAGTGTCCTCATTTCCCAATGCTTACTGAGTGTTGTTTAAGGAAAGGTGATGTAACACATTGGTAAACATACCACTGTCCCAGCTTTTTGAAATGTGTTGCAGGCATCCATTCAAAATGAGCAATAGTTGCACAAAAACAAAAAGGTCTGTCAGTTTGAACATTAAATATCTTTGTGGTGTATTCAATTGAATATAGGTTGAAGAGGATTTGCAAATCATTGTATTCTGTTTTTATTTACATTTTACACAACATCACAACTTCACTGGAATTGGGGTTGTACATGAGGACAGGCAAGCACATGCACATGCCTCATGGCGTAGAGTTGTAATGTCATGTCCTTCAAAACAGTACGTGTTCTCCAGCTGTGAGTTCCAGGTCCAGAGATTCCAAAAGCAGTGACTCGTGCGGACACGCCCCCTTTTTTGATCATCCCACAGAGCAAAGTGTCACGCTCCTTTTCTTTGCTCTGTGATTAATTTTTCAGTTATTTGTTATGTAATTTTTTATGTAGTTATTGTAGTAATTATTATATATCTGTCCTGGCTGTGGTCTCTGTGTTTGTAATGTTCAATGTGCACTGAGCCGTTATTTACAGGTGTGTGGCGATGAGCTGAGAGGCATCTTGCTGTTCTGTGTGAAAAATTTCAACAGCTAGCTCGAAAGTAGTCACCTGCTCTTTATTTTCATGCTGACTGCGCGAATGGCACCACATTTCCCAAGTGCTCCGCAAGTGGTATTGGATGTTCATGTGTGACACCTGGAATTTGGCCAACACCTGACGACGAGAGGGATCAATTGGGCACTTACAGGGCACTCTCTGTATCATTATGGCCGTGGTGTATGCCATGGTTGTAGTGAGGGTGTACAAGGTGTTAGAGGCGGCTTCAATTTTTCACGATGGCGTGGCAATCCTCCGTCGTGCAATAGTCGGCTTCAGTCGTGTTACTGTTGAAGGGGCTCTTAACATTACATGCTATGGAAGTTGTTTTTTTGACATTTTCATCAGTTTGTCCAGCCAAAGCAAAGCATGAATATCAATAATGAGATTGTAGTACAATACAACATTTTTTGCTCATAGTGTGAATGACACTCTATTAAAATGTATATGATATGGGTGTGATGGTGGCACAAGTGGTTACCTTCCAATGTAAAGATTCCTGGTTTATTGTCACCCACGCCACCTTGTCTTTGTACATTTTAATCAGTTTTAGACTGGAGTGGCAAGCGGATAGGGTTGTTTTGAATCTCATTGGACTCATCTTCAACAACTCTATCCGGAACCGGGTTGGGGTGGCAACAGCTCCAGCTAGGGACCCCAAACTTCCTCTTCCAGGGACACAGTAGCCACCTCTGACTGGGGGATACTGAGGTGTTCCCAGGCCAGTGTGGAGAATAATCTCCACCTACTCCTGGGTCTTTCTTGGGTTGTCCTCCCAGCTGGACACATACAACCTTTGCCCTTTTGGCTCAGCTGACTTTTTGTCACAACAGTACAGTAGAACAAATGCAAACACCATCCCTGATGCAATGATTCTTGGCCAATCTCACACTCCATTGTCCTCTCACTCATGAACACGACCCCGAGGTAATGAACTCCTTCACTTGGGGCCAGACCTCATTCCCTACCCAGAGTAGGCAAGCCATCAGTTTCTGCTGAGAACCATGGCCTCAGATTTAGAGGTGATGATCATCATCCCAGCCACTTCGGTGTTGAAGGTCACGGCCGATGAAGCTAACAGACCCATCATCTGCAAAAAGCAGTGATGAGACCCTAAAATCACCAAACTGAAAACCCTCCTCCCCCTACTACACCTCAATCCTATCCTGTCCATGAATATCACAAACAGGATTGGTGACAAGGCCAACCCCCACCGGAAATGAGTCATACTTACTGCAGAGAACCTGAACACAGCTTTCGCTTTGTGAGTACAGAGACTGGATGGCTCTGAGAAGGAACTCCCCTCAGTCCATACTCCCACAGCATCTTCAACAGTATCTCCCGTGCTACCCAATCACACGCCTTCTTCAAATCCACAAAACACATGTAGACTGGGTGGGCATACTCCCAGGCCCCGTCCAGGATCCTTGTGAGAGTAAAGAGATGGTCGGTTGTTCCATGGTCTCAATGGAACCCGCATTGTTCCACTTTAATCTGAGGTTCAACTATCGGCTGAACTCTCCTTTCCAGCAACCTGGAGTAGACTTTACCAGGAAGGCTGAGTAGTGTGATGCCCCTGTAATTGGTACACACTCTCTGGTTCCCCTTTTTAAATATGGGGACCACCACCTCAGTTTATCAATACTTTGGCACTGTCCCAGATGGCAACGCAATGTTGAAGAGATGTCTCATCCAATACAGTCCCTCCACACCCAGAGCCTTCAGCATTTCTGGATGGATCTCATTAACCTAATGGCTTTCCCACTGCGGAGTTATTTGACTACATCAGTGTCTTCAACCAGGGAAATTGATGGTAATCCCCAATCAGCTTCCAGCTCTGCCCCTTCTACAGAGGGTGCTCCAGTCTGATGCAGGAGTTCCTCAAAGTATTCCTTCCAGAGCCTGATTCCGTCCTCAGTTAAGGTCAACAGAGTAACATCCTTACTGTAGACAGCTTGGGTGGTTCCCCATTTTCCTCTGCTGCAGTACCTCACGGTCCACCAGAAGTACCTTGGTGCCAACTGAAAGTCCTTCTCTGTGGTTACTCCAAACTCCCCCCATATCCACTGTTTTGCTGCCTCACAGCAGAGGCTTCTGCCCTTCGGGCATGTCGGTACCTTGAACCACCTCCGGAGTCCTCCGAGATAACCCCAGAAGAACACCTTTAGTTGGACAGCTTCCCTGACCACCGGTGTCCACCATGATGTTCGAGCTTTGCTGCCCCTTGAGGCACCTAAGACCTTCAAGCCACAGCTCCCCACTGCAGTTACAGCAATGGAAGTTTAAACATTGCCCATTCTGGTTCAATGCCCCCAACATCCACAGGGTTGCCAGAAAACCTCCACTGGAGGTGATAGTTGAAGATCTGTCAAACAGTCGGCTCCTCCACACATTCTCAGTTCACCCACACCATCTGTTTGGGCTTACCAGGTCTGTCCAAAGTCTTCCCCCACCCTCTTATCCAAATCACCACCAGGTGGTGATCAGTTGACAGCTCTGCCCCTCTCTTCACTTGAGTGTTCAGAACATGCAGCCTCAGATCAGATGATATGATCACAAAATTGATCATTAACCTTTGGCCTAGGGTGCTCTGGTACAATGTACACTAATGAGCATCCTTATGTTCAAACATGCTGTTCATTATGGATAGTCCATAACTAGCACAAAAGTCAAACAATAAATGACCACTCAAGTTTAGATGAGGGAAGCTGTTCCTCCCAATCACGCCTCTCCAGGCATCTCTGTCATTGCCCGTGTGTGCGTTGAAGAATCCCCTGCACGAACAATGGAGTTCTCCACTAGAACACCATGCAGGACTCCATTCAGGGGTTCCAAGAGGCCAAATACTCCAAACTGCTGTTCGGTGCATACGTACAACAGTCAGAGCTTTCCCACCACCACCTGAAGCTGCAGGGAGGTGACCTTCTCGCTTACCAGGGTAAATTCCAAAATCGCAGCCCTCAGCTGTGGTTTCATGGGTATCCCCACACCCACCAGGCACCTCACACCCTGGGATCCTCCAGAGAAGAATAAGATTCAACCCCTATCAAGGAGAGTGTTTCTGGAGCCGAGGCTATGTGTGGAGGCAAGGCCAACCAGCTTCTAACTGGTTGCACTCCACCTCCCGCACAAGCTCCGGCATCTTCCCACACAGTGAGGTGATGTTCCACACCCCCAGAGCCTCTGCCGTCCAGGTTTGGTCTGTCAAAGCCCTCGATTTTCACTGCCACCTATGGGAGAGTGTACCCGACCCCAGCAGTTCCCCCTGTGGGTGGTGAGTCCACAGGGTGGAGAAGGAAAGTCCATGTTGCCTTTTTGAGCTGTGTTTGACCGGGCTCCGTGACAAGCCTGGCCACCAGGCACTCACTGATGGGCTCTCCGTCCAGGCCTGGCTCCACACGTACGCCCTGGGCTTCCTTCAGACCGGGTCACATTTCCCCTTCCTCTTTTATTCATGGGGTCATTGTGAACCATTCTTAGTCTGGCTCCTCACCTGAGACCAATTTGACATGGAAGACCCTACCCGGAG
This sequence comes from Thalassophryne amazonica, assembly GCF_902500255.1. Lineage (NCBI taxonomy): Eukaryota > Metazoa > Chordata > Actinopteri > Batrachoidiformes > Batrachoididae > Thalassophryne > Thalassophryne amazonica. Next base: position 57,682,408 of record NC_047104.1, read on the forward strand.
CATGGGTACACACACACACACACACACACACACACACACACACACACACACACACACACACACACACACACACACACACACACACACACAATCACGCACACATTCAAATTCTTACTGAATTCTTTGGTGAAATTGCAAACAATTTGACTTGAGCTGCATTGAGTTTAGACACGTGTAGGATGAGCAGGATTTGAAAAACAGGTTTGAACACTATTCAGCTATAAAGCAATTTGGATTTAATCTGCCTTGAGCCGGATTGCCAAACCCAGTCTGAAAGGACCCTTTGAGTTGCATCAGGAAGGGAATTTGATGTAAAACATGCCCCAAATCAAAATGTGGATCTATACTGGATCTGCTGTGGTGACCCTGAGCAAAAACATGAGAAGCTGAAAGAAATTACTTCCTTTCTAAGATGTGCATGACATATTACTTGAGTGCAAATTGAATCTGGTGGGAGAGGGAACAATCACTGGTGGGAGAAGTATATGTCCTCTAGTTAGTTTTCAGTGTCAACATGCTTGAGAAATTATACAGGGGGCATCCATGCACAAATACATACATGCATTTGAGCTGCTGATAATACGAGTCAGGTAGCACACATACCATGCAGCACGCGCACACACACACACACACACACACAGACATAAGACAAATGCACAAGTGCACCCAAACATGTGAACTATCATATGCAAATAGACAACACTGTGGTCAAATGGTCTCATAACTACACAGCAGAAACAAATACAGCAAGAAAACAGAAAATGTGCCAAAGATGTGCAGCTGTAATCAAAGGCTGATGAGTATTCTGCACAAAATGCATGCATGCTGATAAAGTATGCAGAAACACTAATAAAGGCACTCACACCTGCTGACAAGATTTGTGTCTGCAGAAACAGAGATGCCTTTAGACACACACACACACACACAAAGAATTTCAAAGTGTGTTCCAAGACGCCGTTGGCACAGAAGGCTGTTTGTGAAAATGATCACATCAATCGAAGGGATAGATAAAAGACTGGGAGCAATTGATAAAGTGCCACAATTATTTGGAAGATGAATGTCTGAATTTGCTTTTGAAATTGGACTGGATCTCAGTGCAATGGAACAGAACTCATCATCATCAATGAGACCGCCATTAGATTGCTTTCTGTCACAACCCAATATGAGTATGGACAATTGGATCCATCTGCCAAATGGGATCAAACAAACCTACTCATACGACGACATCAGACGTGATGTATAGTGACCGTGTGTAAAACATATTACCCTACAAACGCGCAATGCATCAATGTGTGTGATGTGTCTGATGAAAAAAAAAACTGCCTTCAGCTGGCGTGCGTACGTTCAGTAGAAATAATGGGAGAAACATTAAGGGAACACAAGGAGGGAAATGACTGCACTGGTACTGCAAGGAATGAACTAAAAGGGATGTTTAAAAGAACCTATCAATTCATATTATGTGAGTGAGATCATTTTATTGTCACCGTATGTGTGAGAATAATGTGAGACTGATGTGTATTCAAAGATGGCGTCAGAGAGAAAACCAATAATTTCAAACAACATCACTTTTACATTTATCATTATTATTATTTTATTAGAGATTATTTGCAAAGTTGCAACTCATAAAACCTGCACTATTGTATCCCATCATTTTTCCAAGCCTATAAATCTTTTGGCTTTTACAGTTATATGTCTCGTAATGATACAGTGGTTAACACGGCCTGAATATTTCAGCCACATAAAAAAGGTAATGGATTCAATCGGGGGAGTGTATAGAGCTGTGTGCCCGAGTGCCGCTATCAGTAACAAAGCATTACACCAGCTTATACAGTACGTGCAGTGACAGAATGCACAAGATCATCCCTGCGTGCATCCAAGTAGCAGACCCACTGTGGGGAGGTGGAACAAAATGCAAAATTTAATGCATCATATCAGAAGTGAGGTGACAGGGGTCTGGTGACACACTGTAAGAGCAAAAGTGGTTCACTGTTAAGGGAAGAGAAATCTGAAGATTATTTATAGATCTGTTCAGTGAAAATACCTTTGGATGCAAAAGTTATTTACAGATTCTGTCACAGATCACCTCTAATTCATATGAAGAATTGTTCAAATGCATCTGTATCTACCCATTAATCTGTCAGCAATAATGAAGCTCTAGTTTTAGTTTTATTTATTGTATTATTATCAATATCTTTGTGCCGCAACGGTGTTCAAAATCATATACTATTTTTGCAATGTATCTTTTATTGACTCGGTTGTAAATAGTGTCTACTAGTCTCATTTGGAATGACAAACTAGGTGAATAAAATAACAAAAATAAGGGAGTAGATGCTCATTCTTGTCAAAGCCTTCACGTCACATTATTTCCATGTTATTTCCTTTGTGAGTTTTTTTTTTCGCCCTTAAATGTCTGTAACACTTTGAATAAAATGTAAATAGAAACTCTTAACTCATAACTCTGTGATGTTCTTTACAATACCTGTGTCACAAACTGCCAGCTGTGTTTTAGATTGTAGGACCCTATCTTTAGAGAGAAGTTAGTTCTATATAGACCCTGAGGCTATATGAAGCTGATGAGAGTCTATGAAATGGTTGGGAAACTAGACCAGCAAAGATTGGTACACTTGACAGCTGTGCAGACTGGGACCATGCAGATGAAGTGTCTCCTTCAAGGACACATACAGGTAGCCTGACCAGGAATGACACCAAGGTCTACATCTTAGCAGCCCAATTCATCCCATTGAGCGATCTGCTCTACATCGAAATACCATATCTTTAGCACATGTTCTAGCTCACGTAAAGCAAGTCCATTCGCACTGTGGTTAGCTCATTTGTGCTATTCACATGGTGAGAAACTTCACAGCAAATTACATCACAGAGCTCAGTGTAGAGCAGTTAGCTCCATGGATAAGAATTTAACCTGCCAATATTGCAGACCAAGTTTCGAATCACACTCATGCTACCTGCCTTTGTCCTAGAACAAGGCACTTCATCTGTATTGTCTCAGTCCAACCAGCTAGGCGAATAAATATGAGGCATCATTGTAAAGCACATTCAGCATCTGCTCAATGGAAAAGTGCTATAGAAATGCAGTCTTTCGTTCTTAATCACAGGATGTAAATGTGCTGGATTTAGTATTTTGGGCACAGCATGTAATAAACCAGAGTATGAGCTTTCATTCCCGTCAAGAGATGGAACACATAGCACACACTGCTGTTTAGAAAGCAGACTCAAAAGAGGTTGTTTTGGGAGGTAACAGATCTATTCTGATTCATCAGAGTGTGCCAGCAGAAGGAGACCATCAAAGCTGCCTGAGGTGAAGGAGTAAGGTAAAGCTGATGCCAATCCAGATGCAGCTCCAGTTTTACCTGAGCAACAAACACAGCCCCTGGTCTTCCTAAGAGGTCTTCTATCAATGTACTAATCAGGAACCACTCTACTTAGCTTCTGAGATCTGACAGCATCAAGCATGCACAGAGCAGACTGGTTGTCCAAGGGCACATTGGTGCTGGTGTTTATTCCTGGACAGTGAAGCAGGTGAGAGTCTCCAACATCCCTTGAATAGGATGCCAGTCTGATGCAGATTACTTCCTCAGCCAAGGCTGGTACCTATTTACAGCTGGGTGGACTAAGGCATCCAAAAGACATGTTTTGTCACAAGACAAAGACAGGTAGTGGGACCGGGAATCAAAGCCAGGCACACATATTAAGGGACAACTCCTTACCTCACTGATTTAAAGGTGTTAACTTTTATTTCATTTAATGGTTGTCTTCAATTCAGGATTGCTAAGCAGAGTGTGCATGCAACATGAATCTGCATGTGTAAGGTGTATCTGAACAATGTGCAGTTGAACTACCAAAAATACACTGCATTCACATTTTAACCAGGGTTTGCAGGTTTCTTGCACAGTCCCTTTATGCTGCCACATGATACCAATAAACCATCACTGCACCTGACCGCACACCACAACACACCTATGATGTACAGATGAGCACATGGTGTGCACTCTGGGTATAAAAACAACAACTGTGTTTGTTGCAAACTATCAAGGGCACTTGCTTTACGTTGCTTTGACATTATATAGTAGAAGCAGTGTTGCCACAGTTACTTTGAAAAAGTAATCCAATTACTGATTACTGATTACTCCTTGAAAAAGTAACTTAGTTACTTTACTGATTACTCAATTGTAAAAGTAACTAAGTTAGATTACTAGTTACTTTTTTAGTTACTTTTCCCAGCTGCTGACAACAACCCACGTCAACATGACAATGATACCTGTTTTGCCAAAACTCACTTTATAGTCACCCTTTCTTGACTTCAATGAAAATAAATACTTGTTTTATAAAAAGTAAAATAAAGACCTCTTTCTTGACCTCATATTTAACTGTTGACAGCACTGTAACAGTAAAACTTGCAATTTCGAACCTACATTGTTTATAAATGTAACTATTAAATTCATTCTAGCATTTTTCTAACATTTAAATTCTCTCTAAATATTTTACTTGTCCATTCCATCTGGATTCGCCTCTACTTTGGCGTTTGAGCACAAAGAATGGATAACATTTATTTATGCAGAAAACGTGACCAGATTTACAGGTAAGAAAGTTTTATTGTGTTTTCACATCATGTGGTCCTCAGAAAGAGAGTTTAGGTGCATTTGAGTGGAAAATAGTGTTAGTTGTTGACGCGTCGCGGAGGATCAGCTGTTTTAACGTGCAGATACGGAACAGCTCAGCTCAGCTCTAAATAAAGGAGGAAAAAAAGTATAAAAATGTCTTTGTAAAGCTCAGTGCAGGTGTGCTGATCACCGTGCTTTAAGAGACGACGAGTCGAGCAGCTGCAAAAAACCGTGGATGAAAAGCTCACAGCTCGCTTAAAGTGGGCAGTTCAGTCGAACCCGACCTCCTGCCCACGGACCAAGTTTAATGCTGCTATCGACCCACAATGAAAAATAATAGTAACGCACAGTGACATGGAGAAGTAACTTTAATCTGATTACTGATTTGGAAAGATTAACGCGTTAGATTACTCGTTACTAAAAAAAGTGGTCAGATTAGAGTAAGTAACGCGTTACCGGCATCACTGAGTAGAAGGTGTCACTTAAATGAATATGTGGTTCCATGTTTGGCTCCAACATGTAGCACCTTACAGATTTTCCAGGTTTTAGGTAGGTAGAAGGGTTGAAGATTCCTGTATAAACCTTGACCAGGATTTGCAGGTTTCCTGTGCAGTCCCTTTATATACTGTGGGCCAAATCCAAACCAACTGGTAGGAATGGTCAGGACAGGATAAAAGTATATTAATTTGCAGCCCAATCTCACGTTTTGTTTTCGTGCTCCGGTGACAAAATGAGTCAAATTTTCGTGATGGGGTTTATTAAACTCACTATTCCTAACCCTACTCCTACCCCTGACCCTAACCTTAACCATAACCTAATCCTACTCCTCCCTCACCCTAACCATAACCCCCCACCACCACCACCACTTCACTTTTAATTTCGTGCAACCATCACGGAATGAATTACAATGAATTTGTGCTGCGTGACGAAAATGAGGCACTTTTCGTCACAATATCACAAACCAATAGATTAATGTACATTTCGTAATGCTGAATCATTACTTGCCGTGAGACCAGGTTGTAATTTATTTAACATTAACCATTTCCATCACACTGATTTCTTAATCTGTTGTTCCACTGTGTCTGTTGTCTGTTTATGTTATTGCCATTTGTTTGTTTGTCTGTTTGTGAACAGCCACAGGTTTTCATATATTGTTATGAAATTTTTAAATGATTTGTATCCTGATAGGCAAGAAGTGATTCAATTTTCAAGCTCATAGGTCAAAGGACAAAGTCAAGAAAATCTTGGAAAATTGGAAAAATCCCTGTCTTTAACATTGAACAAATTTTCAAAAATTCATAACTGTCAAAAAAGATCAAATTTCTTTCATATTTGAAAGTGTTATGTAGGATGGTATCCTTTATCAACTGACAAACTTTGATCGTAATCTGATCCAGATAACAGATTATTTTGTGGACATTTAAGTTTAACATTGAATTCCACATTTAAAGGGGCACATTTAATCAAATGTGCCCCAATCACTCTCATATTTGAAGTGTAGACAGGCACGTAGTATCACCTGACTTTGTGGACATTTGAATTTAATATTGAAAAGCCCTTTTGATGCACATGTTACATTATATCTCAATCAAAAGTACCTCAGTCACTCTCATTTGTGATAATGAGGTGCAAACTGGCACTCTCACACACAGGAGGTTAAGGTGTTGGGCTTGAGTCCAGAAGATCATGGGTTCAAATCCCTGCCTGAATGGAAAATCACTGGCCTTTAATCCCCTATTGCTCCCGGTGTGTAGTGAGCGCCTTGTATGGCAGCACCCTGACATTGGGGTGAATGTGAAGCATAATTGTAAAGCGCTTTGAGCGTCTGATGCAGATGGAAAAGCGCTATATAAATGCAGTCCATTTACCATTTAAATGCAGTCCATTTACTCTCAATGAATAGGCTAAGCTTGATCCGCATCTGATCAGTATTGTGGATTTAGCAGATATTTCAATTTCAGTTCAATTTAATCAGCTTATAAAACACCAAATCACAACAAAAGCCACCTCAAGGTGCCTCACACAAAACAGTTCAATATAAAATTTAAAATAAGTTAAAATGTAAAAAATCAAATGCATAATTAAAAACAGAAGTAAACAAATAAAACATATTTGATTCTTTTTAACATTGAAAATCCCTTTTGATCTATATTTTATCTTTATTATATTTTAGTTTATGAAAAGCCACTTCTAATTTGACTATGACCTTGGAATTTTTTCCAAGGTAAAAATTTGTGGAATTGGAATCCAGTGTTGGTGGAGGTTTGCGCTCTATGAGCGAAGTGCTATAATTGTTGTGAAAGTGTAGTGACACGGACCCACAACAGGGGGCGCAAATGAACGGTCAATAGATGAGCCAAAAGGTAACAATTTAATGTTGTGAAACGTGCACAACGAACATACAGACAATCTCAGAATATAATTACAGTCAAATTATAAAGGTGACGTGTGGGCAGGCTCGAGGATAGAAGACGTCTGTCCTGAGAAGAGCCGGAACCATACGATTTCCGCCCCCACAGAACCTGGTGAATACTGGAGCCGCCAAGTCCCGAATTCCCAGGTGATCACCATCCCCGACTGTCGGATCTGGTACTGCTGGCGAAGAACAAAGACAGTCAAGTGTGGGTGTGTGTACACCCAGTAACAACAGCGGTGGGAATGCCACCTCCACCTCTCACTCAATACTTGCAGCGCGTCCTCAGAGGAAAAAGAGTGCCGTATTGCACAGCCTCCACAAAAGGACCGGAACTCCTGCAAACACTCACAATAAACAGATTCTCAATATTTCCACAAAGGCTGAGGATATTACCTCCAATGAAGTATGATATCTCGGCGATGAGGTGGAGATGACGTCTGGTCTTTATGGAGTGCGATGATGAAGAATGTGTGACAGCTGTCAGGAATTAATGAGTGACAGCTGTCACTCCCGGCTGTGTCCGTGGCGGCAGCGCCCTCTCGTGCCTGAAGCCCGCACTTCAGGCAGGGCGCCCTTTGGTGGTGGGCCAGCAGTACATCCTCTTCTGGTGGCCCACACAACAATAATTCTGTTTATATTATTTCTCTCCACATATTATTATTATTATTATTATTATTATTATTATTAAATGTCTCCATGTTATCTGCTTATTTTCACCTTTGGTATAAGAAAATATTTTCTGGTCCTTTTACTTTGCCATTACTTCTATGCTCAATTTATGTACCGTAACTTCCTGTTTTTGGCCTTCTGGTTTCACTGGCCAATTTCATTTCAGTTCAGTTTATTTATATAGCATCAAATCATTACATACATTGCACCAAGGCACCTCACAAAGGTAAGGTCCAACCTTACCAAGCCCCCAGAGGAAGGACATAGGCAACAGTCATAAGGAAAAACTCACTCAGACCTTTTTTGATTCTAGGAAGAAACCTTAAAAAGACCAGATTCAGCACGTCATCAGGATATGACTAGGCTCGAAAAACATGAGATGGATGCTTACAGTGGATCCAGAAATCATGATATTTGTGCTCTCAGGTGTGACGTGACAGACAGCTGCAAAATCACAAACGTCAGTGCGCATATCATGCATCAGTGTCAGATGTTTAAAAATGATATCAGCTACAAAGCATGATATTTGACAATGACAAATGTAATGAATTGTTTAATACTGGAAGCAAATCACCAGCTTTTTTGTTGAAATAAATCTAAAATTTATTCTGAAATCATGAAAAATGCATAAAATCGTCACTGTAATTCTGTATGTTACAGATGTACATCATACCGGACACAAATATCAGTCAGAAAACATCATTTGTGAGCAACCTTTACCACAGTTTGAACCAAGTTGCTATTTTGATGGAGTTAAGATAAAATCTGTGTGAACATTTCATGAAAGAGGGCTGGTGTCTTTGGTAGACACTCGTTCTTCCTGTGCGGTTGGTATCTGGGGAAGCTCTGCGGGGACCTGTGCTGTCAGAGAGCAGACCACAGTGTGCCCCCGGTCGCTGCTCCGCCTGCTGTGGCAGCTAATTAAGGCAGGCCACAAAGGCTGGCCTGTCTGGGTGTTTGAGTGGGTGTCTTGGCACTGTGTCGAAGGGCATGGCACAAGGTTGGCATGGGGATAGTGTCGCCACCTGATAAGGTGCACTGCCATGTTGTCCAGGAACCTCTACTACCACAGGACTGAATTCTTGTCTTCCCCTTCAGTCATGCATTGCACTCACAACTCTTCCATTAGTCATCCCTTTAGTGTAATGAACAAGTAGAGCCTTCTGCTGAGATCATTAGCTCACATTACAAGCAGTCGCACTATTTTGGGAGGGGTCCCTTCAAAAACATGTGTTAATGTTAACCATTCCTCTGCAGTAATGAGCCATCCTTATCTCGTTATGCTCCTCGGGGCCTTTTGTCCTGCTTCTGTTGTCCGACACCCCCCGCCACGATCTTCTTCCACTGCTGTCATTTGGAGACAGCAGGCGCTAGCGTCAAAGCTGTGCTAGCTCCGGGCAGACAAGGGAGCTTAAATAGCATGGTAGAAAGTTAACACTGCAAGGAGGTGGGCGGTGGGGGGATGTATTTTGGGAGACTTGGGGATCAAAGGCGCTAAGGAAATGGGATGAGACAGGGCAGGCTAAGCCCTTTGGGTGTGTGTTTCTTTGAGTTTGTGTAACTCATATTAGATACGAAGAAGGGAAGGAAATGCAGGTCGGATATGATGACAGGGAGCTCAGTTGTTTGCTTGAACCAGCAGGAAGTGGAAGAGTGCTCGGCACCTTGAACAACTACACAACTCTTGCATTTTGAGCTGTTTGTATGCAAAATGAAAAACTGATGCAAACACATACACGGATACAAATGCACAGACTAAAGTTTGCCAGGTTTTGTTGAGTAACAAAAATTGCTTTGCCTGAAGGTATACTTTTTATTTTTTATTTTATTTTTTTTTACACGTGCATGTACACACACCCATACCTATGTACTGGTTTATGCACATCCAAATGCACCACATGCCCAAAGTGTTGTTGCTGACCCTCCATTGCAACACAAGTGTTACTTCTCATCTAAGTCTCCACAAGTAACTGCTTGTTCAACACAAAGTCATCCAAAACCTGAGGACAGTGGTTCCCAATCCCCATCCTGTAACCTGCATATTTCTCATCAGTCTCTGCTCTTCCAATAGCTAATTAGCTCCTTCAGGTGTGTTCAGCCAATCACAATCTTACAAACACTTGACTGAACTAGTCAGCTGTAGGTACAGTTGGCTGGGATGGAAAATGTGCATGTTGTTGATGCCTGAGGACCAGAATTGGGAATCAAAGAATTAAAGAAAAAAGGTGTTCTTTGATGAGAACAGTGCACAAAGACTACATTTAGAGACTACTGTTGTAGCTATGCCACTAAGATTTGTTTTTTAAAATATCTTAAAATGGAAGAACGTGTAGAGATTCACATCTTTCCTACTGGTCCTGGTGCTGCTGTTTATCCCTATATTTTATAAAATGAAGCCTTTAAGAGTCTACAACTCACCTTGTTCAGTTAGAACACACCAGTCTTATGCAAGTTACTCTTTTACGGTAGGGTTTACTGAGACAATGCAGACAAATGGTAAATGGACTGCATTTATATAGTACTTTTCCATCTGCATCAGACGCTCAATGCGCTTTATAAATAATGCCTCACATTCACCCCGATGTGAGGGTGCTGCCATACAAGGCGCTCGAACCAAGGATACTCTGGTCTCAAGCCCAACCCTTAACCACGAGACCATCACTTCCCATAGAAGATGACGTGTCTTCTTCAATGGCAGAGACAGATTGAATGACCAAGAATCGTATCTATGTCTATGTATTGGCAGTCTGAAACAGAAAAATGTAATGTATTTTGAATATTCTTTGGAGAATCTTCATGTTTCTTTGTCCTCCTCTCTTGACAAATCACGGAGCTATGCCCATGGCCTTAAATGTGGCAGTCTTGTGTGCATCCATATTAGTCACAACTGGCACGTACCAACTGGCGTGTCTGCATTTGTGTAAGGTAAAAACCAGCTATCTAAGTAGGGTAATAATAAAAAATAACCAAAAAAATTAAATGACAAATATTTGCATACTCTAATAGTGTTTTGAAAATAGGGACTTTTTTGACAATGCCACATGTCCACGAGAGATGTGCTGTTGCTTGACAAGTGTAAATGAATGTAGTTTGAATGAAAAACTATTGCTCAGTAAATCTGTCAAATGCAAAATGTCACAGGTATAAGAGGTTGTTAATGCTTTACAAATCCACCAACTGAAAATGCTGTCAAGTGCAGTAAATGTAAGGCTGCATGAGCAAACAGAAACACAATTTGCATGATGGATCACCTGAAAAGAAAACACGGTGGCATGGGTGAAATTATCCGGCAGGGAAACTGTGTTGCAGACTGAGCTAGCTAGCTAAACTTATAATTGGTCAATAGTTAGCTAGGATAACATTTCAAAACAGTGCCATGGTCACTGTAGCTCACCAGGATGAGACAAGGAATCACAGTTTCAGCTAGAAAAGTGAGCATGGCCAAACTCCAAAGGTTGCATGAAGATCAGAATTAAAAATCTTAAAAACTAATTGAATGTTTTGGGGCTACCTACTGACTACCCTTGTACCAAATTTCAGCTCAATATCTATCAAAAAAAACAAAAAAAAACACACAAAAACTGCTGACCAGTGGCTTGATGTGGCATTTTCAAGATGGCTACAATGGCATCCATATTTGCAATCAGATCAAAATGCATCGAACAAACATTGGTGTCCTTATGTGTAGGAACATGCACACCAAGTTTCAGCTTCATTGATTCAGTGGTTTCTGAGATGAAGATGTTTAAAGTGACAACTAGAAAAGTGAATGTGATCACAGTCCAGGCATCATATCAAGGTCAAAATTGAACATTGTCCGATATGCTTTTGGGCTTGTTGATTGCTACACATTTCAGCTCAATTTCTGTATAAATGGCTGACAAATGTCTATATACAACCCCAATTCCAATGAAGTTGGGACATTGTGTGAAATGTAAATAAAAATAGAATACATTGATTTGCAAATCCTCTTCAACCTATATTCAATTGAATACACCACAAAGACAAGATCTTTAATGTTCAAACTGATAAACTCTATTGTTTTTGTACAAACGTTTGCTCATTTTGAAATGGATGCCTGCAACACATCTCAAAAAAGCTGGGACAGGGGCAACAAAAGACTGGAAAAGTTGATGAATGCTCAAAGAACACCTGTTTGGAACATTCCACAGATGAACAGGTTAATTGGAAACAGGTCAGTGTCATGATTGGGTATAAAAGGAGCAGTCCCAAAAGGCTCAGCCGATCACCACTTTGTGAACAACTGCATGAAAAAATAGTCCAACAGTTTAAGAACAATGTTTCTCAAAGTTCAATTGCAAGGAATTCAGGGATTCCATCATCTACAGTCCATAATATAATCAGAAGATTCAGAGAATCTGGAGAACTTTCTACACATAAGCAGTAAGTGCGAAAACCAATACTGAATGCCCGTGACCTTTGATCCCTCAGGCGGCACTGCATTAAAAACTGACATCATTTGTAAAGGATTTTACTGCGTGGGCTCAGGCTTATCATTTAACACAGTTCGTCGCTACATCTACAATTGCAAGTTAAATGTCTACCATCCAAAGCGAAGCCATACATCAACAAGATCCAGAAACGCCACCAAACACTCTGGGCCTGAGCTCATTTGAAATGGACAGATGCAAAGTGGAAAAGTGTGCTGTGGTCTGATGAGTCCACATTTCAAATTGATTTTGGAAATCATGGATGTCATGTCCTCCGAACAAAAGAAGGAAAAAGACCATCCAGATTGTTACCAGTGCAAACTTCAAAAAACAGCATCTGTGATGGTATGGGGGTGTGTTAGTGCCCATGGCATGGCCAACTTACACATCTGTGATTGCGCCATCAATGCTGAAAGGTACATCCAGGTTTTGGAGCAACACATGCTGCCATCCAAGCAACGTCTTTTTCAGAGACGTCCCTGCTTATTTCAGCAAGACAATGCCAAGCCACATTCTGCACGTGTTACAACAGCGTGGCTTCGTAGTAAAAGAGTGCGGTGCGGGTACTATACTGGCGTGCCTGCAGTCCAGAACTGTTGCCCATTGAAAATGTGTGGCACATTATGAAACGCAAAATGCAACAACGGAGACCCCAGACTGTTGAACAACTGAAGTCGTACATCAAGCAAGAATGGGAAAGAATTCCATCTACAAAGCCTCAACAATTAGTGTCTTCAGTTCCCAAACAGTTATTGAATGTTGTTAGAGGGAAAGGTGATGTAACACAGTGGTAAACATACCACTGTCCCAGCTTGTTTGCAACGTATTGCAGGCATCCATTTCAAAATCATCAAATATTTGCACAAAAACAATAAAGCTTATCAGTTTGAACATTAAACATCTTGTCTTTGTCGTGTATTCAACTGAATATACGTTGAAGAGGATTTGCAAATCATTGTATTCTGTTTTTATTAATATTTTACACAATGTCCCAACTTCATTGCAACTGGGGTTGTATGAGATTTTCAGCATCATTGCTCCAGCGGTTTCAGAGAAGAAGATGTTTACACACTCCAACACTGACAGACAGATGACCCACGGCATAACCGCACTGGACTTTCAGTCCAGGTGAGCTAAAAATGGGCTGGTGTTACAAAAATGGTATCTTCAATCTTTTACTTGAATATGCTATGATGCACGTGTCCTGTGCACTTTAACCATTTATTGTAGAGAATTAGATTGTCTATTGTGCTACAAACAACCATTGACTGAATTGGCTTGTCCATATCACGGGATTCCTTGACTGGAATATTGATTTAATTGGACATAATTGACACAGTTTCTTAGTTTTAAACATTGCTAAGCCCCCTGTGGACCCCCACAACATCACTGCACTCTCCCCAGAGGTACAGCATGATCAAACACGAAATTTCTGGGGAAAGCCCTGGGATGCAGAAATTTTTTGGACCGAGTTTCAGGTTAATTGTGCATCCTGCATCGTGTAGTGTATGTGGAGTATCAAGCTGCGGTCAACATCTGACGACCACCTCCTGATCACCGATCGTATGGTCGAATGAGAATCAAACCTGTTTGATATATTATTGTGGTCAGCCGTCGTGAGGGTTTCCTGCTGCTGAAAAGCTACAAGCATCCAAACGCTTGCACTGTACCTGTGCAAACACTGCAGAGCTGGCTTGTAATGTTATTAGTATTATTATTATTATTATTATTATTTTGCTGTTGTTTTGTTTTTAAACTTCATTTGTAAAAAAAAAAGAAAGCCATTTGCAAACCCAAAAAGTTGATTTGACAATCATCTGATATAACCGGGGTCAAAATAAATAGAACACTGCCATCTACTGGTTCCCAGACGCTTAGTACTTAGGGTGAATACTGCCATGAACACTACTAGCCAGTAGATGGCAGTAGAGGCCTTGAAAACAAAATTCCAGATAATCCCTGTCTGCTACATTTAAAATGCGTGGAATTTAACAAACGCAAATAAAAACCAACGTCTATAAACGCAGAGAATATATTCAAGAGAGTTTTAGGCACTAGAGTTTAATGCTGTTGTCCGTGGAGCCTGAACAGAGTGTCTGAAATGCATTTGTCCTGTCGTGACGTACTGAGATTACATCATTGTAACCATAATGCACTGCAAGGCACAGCATGTGCTCAGAAATCCTTAAAAATTAGCACATTATTTTAAAACTAAAACATATATCTGATATTTTCACTTTATAAAACTTCAGACATGACAGTAATTTTAAATAACTTTGAACCATAAGTTAAAAATGTATGCCTCTGGATGACTTAGGTGATATTGCCAGCATATTGTTATGGTGTTAAAGGAAAATGTTTTTTTTTTTTATTTTTTGGCTGTTTCACCTTTGTCTGCAGAGGATTGAGACGCTCTTCATACAAGCAGTTCTCTTCTGTTTGCAGAGGTTATAACTGTGCATCTGTTACAAAACTTTTAACAGGTGGGTGCTGAACTGATTTTAAATTTTAAAAATGCTTGTCGCTGTTCAGCTTTGTTTACTTGTTTATCAGTTTAAAAGTTATTGGACAAAAATTAATCAGAAGATAATTGGTCCGATAATGGTTTTTAAAGTTATCTAAAAAGATAATCCGATAATGAAAACATTATCTTCGATAATTATCTGTTATCGGATAATCGGAACTGTGCCCACCACTGTGTATATATATATATATATATATATATATATATATATATATATATATATATATATATATATATATATATATATATATATATATATTAACATGTTCACATTTTTCCACATTTTATTATTATCCAGTGCTAAAACAGCACAGTGCGTTGTAATTTTTAAAGCTTTTTATGGCCTACACCTCCTTACTTGCCTGAAATTACATTTGCGCACTTACAGTAGGACATTACAGGCATCTGGCCAGCTTTACTTAGATGTTAGGAGGTCAAGATATAAATTCTGAGGTGATTGGGCATTTACGGTAGCTGGCCCCAGATTGTGGGACTAGCTACATCTCGATTTACGCACTATTTCCGAACTAGCACTTTTTGAATCTAAGTGAAAGACATATTTATTTAACCTTGCTTTTAACACCTAGTGGGGAGGAGACATGGGCAGTTTTTATGTGCTATTTTAAATTCATTGTATGTGTGATGTATTTTGTGAATCTGTGTTTTTACTGTTAAGCACTTTGGACACCATTTGGTGCTGTAAAGCACTTTATAAATAACTTTTGATTGCTTGATAATTTGGACAAATATGTGATTTTTTTTTCAAAGAAAAAGTAAGGGTATGCACTGAAAGACTTGTATTGAACTTCAATATACTGCATATGTGTGGTGAACAGTTTTCATTTATTGAATTCATCCCTGGTAACTTTGCATCAGATACATGCAGCTGGGAACAAAGAACTAATCAATCTCAGGCGGACCAAAGAATACTTTCAGTAATTTAATAGATGAAAACTGTGGACTATGCCAAAAATAAGCCAAATGAGTGAGAAGAGTACAAGTCAGAGAAGCCTTCATTAGTTTCATGTACTCTGCCTCAAGTGGAATCTCAAGACAAAAATGTAGCCAATTACTGCATCCCAAAACCTATGCTGAGGGCACTTGCTAGACCTCTCTCTTCTTGACTTATTAATTCCTGACAGGCCTGCTATATGCTATTCTGATTGACTTTTCCTAGTGAAAAATTCATGTCATCTCATTCTTTTCCACCTTTTCTCTCACCTTATGTGCAACTGTTGCTGACCAGTAACTGGAATCGGTGCCTTCTCAGCTGTAATTTACAAGGATATGCACGCACCGCTGCTTTCAGTGGGCTATTGAGTTTGAACCATGTACACCAAGGTTTTAAAGTAACTGCTGAACAATGTAGTCTTGCCAGTGAATTGGTCTGTGATCCATAAGTTATGGCATCACTTTGAAGTGCTGGACATTTTAACATGAAGGCCGGGACATTCTCAAAGTAAACAGGGTTCTAAGTTGATGGTGTTATGTGCACAATGTGACAGATACATGTGACAGAAATGCTTTTGGGAGCTGTCTGCCTACTACCTGGTGTTTCAACAAAGCAAAGTCAGGGTGTTGGGCACAAAGTCATTTTCAAAAGTCAGTGACTGTCACCTGTTATTCTGTTTAAACCAGAAGTTAGCGGGCGCAAAGTACACTGGTAGTACCGGGCAAAATTGAGACGGGTTTTAGTATGGAAGTAGATCTACATGCAGCAGGTAGAAGCACCACAAAATGCAGAAAACATATTAAATATTATGACAATTGGAATATCACCTGTTTCCTCCACCAGTATGTTTGAAAATTATTGACCACTGTTCATAAATTGACTTAATGGAAGGTTTTAACACATACACCACTGTTAATGGTAAGGTAAAAACTGTTCACTTTTATGCAGTGGTGCACTCTGCCGTCTTAATGCATGGGGGGTTGAGTTATTCTTTTTCAAGCAAGGTTGGAGTGTGCGATTATTATCCTACATGTTGCTGCTTGAGCAGAGTATTGTTATTGGTTATGTTAAATTGGTTATTTTAAATTAAAAACAGCTTCAATTTCACCAAAGCTGGTGAAAATATTGCATGGGTTGGTGTCTCCAGATGATTAACATTTGGAACAGATTGGACAATGGTCAAAGTCAAGTAAAACATAGCCCAAAAAAGACATTTACCATGATATCATAGTTAAAATGGAACAGCCATGTCACGTTGTGTTATTGGCAGACAGCAAACCAAACACCGCCGACACTTGTCATTAAAAGTTAAAAATTTTCAACTTAATGCAGCAGCAAGGATAAACCAGGCCAACCATA
The DNA here is from genome assembly GCF_902500255.1 of Thalassophryne amazonica. Classification (NCBI taxonomy): domain Eukaryota; kingdom Metazoa; phylum Chordata; class Actinopteri; order Batrachoidiformes; family Batrachoididae; genus Thalassophryne; species Thalassophryne amazonica. Next base: position 57,699,398 of record NC_047104.1, read on the forward strand.
CAGGCCTGATTGATGGATTGCTGCAGAGATGGTTGTCCTTCTGGAAGGTTCTGCTGTCTCCACAGAGGAATACTGAAGCTCTGACATTGTGACCATTGGGATCTTGGTCACCTCCCTGACTAAGGCCCTTCTCTCCCGATCGCTCAGTTTAGATGGGCAGCCAGCTCTAGGAAGAGTCCTGGAGAATCCAAATTTCATCCATTTACAGATGATGGAGGCCACTGTGCTCACTGGGACCTTCAAAGCAGCAGAAATGTTTCTGTACCCTTCCCCAGATTCGTGCCTTAAGACAATACTGTCTTGGTATTCCTGGTATTGGTATTGGTATTCTTGGTATTGGTATCCAATTCCTTTCTCTTCATGGTTTGTGCTCTGACATGCACTGTCAACTGTGGGACCTTATATGTAGACAGGTGTGTGCCTTTCCAGATCCTGTTCAATAAACTAAATTTCCCTAGGTGGACTCCAATTAAGGTGTACAAACATCTCCTGTGCACCTGAGCACAATCTTGAGCTTCATGACAAAGGCTGTCAATACTTATGTACATGTGATTTCATTGTTGTTGTTGTTTTTTTAATAAATTTGAAAAAAAAAAAAAAAAAGCTAAAGCAAAACAAATGGTCATTACAGTATGGGGTATTATGTGTAGAATTTGAGGAATAACATGAAATTCATCCATTTTGGCATAAGGCTGTAACATTAAACATGGAAAAGTTGAAATGCTGTGAATACTTTCCGGATGCACTGTCATTCTTATATATATATAAAAACACATCATTAGTTATATATACTCATGTGTTATGGGCCTTTCACACTGAATACGTCAGGCCAGTCCGTCAACGTGTCGGAATCCGTCGGATCCGTCATCCGACGCATGACATCAGACGCGTCGCTTTGGAAGCGGCAAAAAAATAAAAGGGTGGGGGGGCGGAGCTTGCCACATCACACTCTGGCTGTTTCCACAATCGCCAGCTTGAATTTGGGTCGCCTGAACCACAAAAAAAGCTTTAAAAAACAGCAGTAGAACGATTCTCCCATCATCGTGCTGGGAGAAACTTTTTTTCAGATACTTTTCAGAGTGACGCCGACCGAGGGAGGACCGACGACTTGGTGGGCTATCGATCGAACCGCAACAGCGGGCCGACCCGCACAGAGAAGCCAGCCTTCAGGCATTATCACTGGGCAGACCGAGGCAGGCAGCCGGGGTGATGGAGCAAACACACTCAGTCCGAAATCTCCCACTTTTTGGGTATATGCGAAGTCCCAGTTTGCCCAACGGAGTTTAGTTCTGCAGCTTTATCGAGGTGAGAATAATGTAAAAATAAAACGTGACGTTTACTGAACTGCTGTGATGGTTTAATGACCAGCTAACATTAGCGTAGCCTTTTAGCACAGTTGATCTGAGTGAATGTGTTAATTTCTAAATGGTTCAGTCTTTTTATTTTTACCAAATAATGCTACAGCTTTTTTCAGACACCACAAAAGCTCAACTTTAAATAACTTGTTTTTTCGGGCGTTTTTTCCATCGTTTTTTTTCCCCTTTTTTTTATATATATATATATATATATATATATATATATATATATATATATATATATATATATATATATATATATATATATATATATATATATATATATATATATATATAAACTGTTTAGTGTTTCTTTATATTTAAAGAAATATTTTTATTTGTCCCAATCAGGAACATTTGCTGTGCAGACAACCAAACTTCCATTGATGAGCTGAACACCACGAAGTCCAGTCGAAAGAAAACATCTCTGCTTTTCAGCAACACCACCAGAGTTCAAAGCTGCAAAAGAGACCTTCATCTGGTCCCGAGAATCCAGCAGAACATCACCTGCTTCTAAATAAAAGGCTCTTTGAACAGCAACTATTTTATTATTTTTTAAAAAGCTGTTTCATTTTATATTTTAACAATAAATGAACGGATCATTAAAAATGTCCACGAAATCAAAGTCAAAAGACATTTGCACTGGTAGAAGCTCTCCACTTATTGTGGTCAAATTCATATTTTAGAAATGACTCTGTCCTGAGAACAACATTAAAGGCAATTACATATTTTGGCGAAATTACAAGTTGAAATGACTATATATATATATATATATATATATATATATATATATTAAAAAAAATCATCATGAGGTTTATGTCACAGAAATCCTACTTTACAATCACACTGCAGTCATTGTTAAATTATTTCCTGTTGCATTTATAATAAACATTAGTATTTATTTACAGTGTCTGTTTTTCTGGTTAAAATGAGATATAAATAATCTACCACACTTAAAAAAAAGTACAAATTTCCATGTTATTTTGTCTAAAAATAAATGTCCGTGGTTCCTTATGTTAAACAAGAAATTAAATAATCTGAAATAACAGGTGGTTTTAATTTACAGACGAAAGGTTTCTAAAGAACCATTTATTGATTTATTTAGCTATTTTAATTACAAGTGTTCTAAACTTTTTTTTAAACAGTAATCAGAAATAATGAGGTAACAACAACAAAAAACATTTCGAAGGATTTTTCTTCAGAAAACTGCTCCATAAATGAGGAGTCCTGTGACACGTATGTTTTGCACAGATCAGAGGTTTCTGCACCGTCCATTTTGTAGAGATCAGTGGTTTCTGCCACCCATCTTCCGTGTTTTGGCCCGACGCGTTGTTCCTATTGGACAACGCAAAGGTACGTCACAGCTCAGTAAGTCGGATGTTGGAATGAACTTTGACTCCATCAGCCTGCTGACAAGCAGCAGTGCGCACTTCCATCAGATGCGTCGGTTTAGCTCGGCTTTTGACACGACGCATCTGACGCATCTAAAACGCAATGCGTCTCATTGAAAATAATGCTTTTTAGACCGATTTTTGACGCATTTGAAGCATCTGACGGATTCAGTGTGAAAGGCCCTTTAGGCTGTAGATTGTGTTGAGTTTATAAAATTGGTAGCTGACATTTTTAAAGGTGGTAAGGAATTAAGCAAAGTTTGTACATTGACTTTGAATGGTGTGTGAGTCCAGAATGTTTTTAAAATCTCAACCCCTTTATTTCCTATTAATTACACACTTTTAATGTTAATTTACTGTCCTAATGCATTTAAAAATCTTTAGATTCTTGTTATCATATACACACTATTATTATTATTATTATTATTATTATTACTTCCACTTTGATTTTTAAATGGAACATAATGGAAATAAGTGTTTTCAGTTTCTTGTGTTATCCATGTATTTTTAATGTACTTACAATTATATTATGTACTTACATTGAACTTACTAAATAAGATCATGCATGCATGCATGCACACACACACACACATACACACACACACACACACACACACACACTAACACTTTAAATATAAAGATGATTTTCCACCCCATGCTGGAATGGCATGTGAGTCCATAATGTAGTTAGCAACATCTATTGTTCAGTGTTGTTAGTTATAGCCATAGTTTCTCCAAAAATATTAGTCCTATCAATGTTTCGTTTTTGACGCTGTTCATCCTTGACCATACCAAACGGCAAATGTCAGCTCTCCCCAGTTTGTCTGTGTTGGAAGTTATACACATACACGCATGCACACATGAACACACACAAACAGAGCTTGTTGGCCTTTCTGCATTCTGCCGCAAGCAGGTTCTCATATTTTTACACTTGCTCAAACACAGACATGGTGGAAGACATCAAACACAATACAGTTTTTACTTATAGTAATGGCAACATAATACTTAACTAAACTGACTAAACCAATTGAACTACAGGAACATAATAAATCAATAGCACGAACAACACTTTTAAACTAACATGAACCACCATAACAACATTTAAAACCCCAAACTCCCATGGTGCATTACAGCACAATGTCCATTGTTCAATGTTGTTAACTAATAATGCAAATGTCTCCAAAAATATTAGTTCTATCAACTTTCTGTTGTTCCAGTGTTCATGCTTGACCCAAAAAACATACGGATACCAAATGGCAAATGCCAGCTTTCCCCAGTTTCTGTGTGATTGAAGCCATACACACGATAGCACGCACACAAAGGCCACTTGGCTATTATAATACAACCCCTGGCAAAAATTATGGAATCACTGGCCTCGGAGGATGTTCATTCATTTGTTTAATTTTGTAGGAAAAAAAGCATATAACAGACATGGCACAAAACTAAAGTCATTTCAAATGGCAACTTTCTGGCTTTAAGAAACACTATAACAAATCAGGGAAAAAAAATGTGGCAGTCAGTAATTGTTACTTTTTTAGCCCAAGCAGAGGGAAAAAAAAATATGGAATCACTCAATTCTGAGGAAAAAATGGAATCATGAAAAACAAAAGAACGCTCCAACACATCACTAGTATTTTGTTGCACCACCTCTGGCTTTTATAACAGCTTGCAGTCTCTGAGGCATGGCTTAATGAGTGACAAACAGTACTCTTCATCAATCTGGCTCCAACTTTCTCTGATTGCTGTTGCCAGATCAGCTTTGCAGGTTGGAGCCTTGTCATGGACCATTTTCTTCAACTTCCACCAAAGATTTTCAATTGGATTAAGATCCGGACTATTTGCAGGCCATGACATTGACCCTATGTGTCTTTTTGCAAGGAATGTTTTCACAGTTTTTGCTCTATGGCAAGATGCATTATCATCTTGAAAAATGATTTCATCATCCCCAAACATCCTTCAATTGATGGGATAAGAAAAGTGTCCAAAATATCAACGTAAACTTGTGTATTTATTGATGATGTAATGACAGCCATCTCCCCTGTTGTGGGCTGGGGTGTTTGGCTGGCTTGGTTTTTGTTTTCTGTTTCTCCCACCAGGTGGTATGCATTCAGGACTGAGTGGCTGAGCATTAGGACCTCATCCTGAACACCTGAGGCTTGTCATCAGGACTCACAGCTGTGGTGTATTTTGTCTTGATCAGAGATTGCTGCATTTAAACCTTGAATGCACAGTGTGTGATTGCCAGAGACTCGACCTTGTGAGCAGACGTGTGAGATCGACGTCAGGAGAACAATCTCACCATTACGGATGCAGAGACCGCTCCAGGTTTGACGCCACAGTCTGTGAAGGAGGATTGGGTGATGGTCTCACGATCTTCAGCACACTTCCTGAGGTAATTTGGTTTTGGTGACTTTTATGAAGTAATGACAGTGGATTTGGTGTCCCTCACACCTTGTGTTATTGAGCTGTCATGTTATGCTAATTGTCTAATCAGCTTCTGCTGCAGTGGAGATTTGAACTGAGTTGTTCCGTGCCTGCAGGGTGAGAAGCTGATGTATAGATTTAAGCCAGGAAGTGTTTGCTGATTGCGTGCACCTTTGAGTTGTGTCTCTCTGTGTGGAGTTGGACTCACCTCATGTTTTCTTTCTTCACAGACTTGGTTTGTCGCAGCCACCTGGGGGGTGTCGGCGGGGTCCCTGGGTCCGAACTGCTGTGGCTCCGGACCGTTTGCGCTGTTGAGAGCGCGCGCCGTGTTTCCACCTCACCAGACCGCGGACATTTTAGTTGTTTAGCACATCACTCACTGTTATGTTTATTAAATTCTGTTATCCTTTGAACCATGCTCTGCTTATTTTATGGTGGGTCCTGTCAAACACTGGGTCGGTGCTCCGACCGCGTCTGAAACATAACAGTAGTCTCTGGCCATTTAACAATGGACCAGCGGAAGCAGAGACGGTATTTTTGCCGGGAAGGCTGCAGCAGATGTTGGAGTTGATCCGGGATCAGTTGTGGGTGCTCTCCGCCCGGGTTGTGCACGTTGGTGCGCGCATGGTGGAGTTTACAGCTTGGGTCGTGTCGCACCCCGCTGTTACGGCTGTAGCCCCGTCTCCTCCCGTGCAGCTGGCTCCGACACCTGTTGTAGCAGCCCCGGTGGTATTTAGTTTGCACTTTAAGCTGTTTGTTATAACCTGCTGTCGTTTACAGCAGTGTGTATTGGTTTTTACTCTGTTACCACAGGGATTTTCTTATTTGGCACTTTGGCTCCCTCTCTTGGTGACAGAGTCACATTACCGTCTAGGTTCAAAGGATGGAAAATACGTTTTTCCATTCTTTGCACTTGACGATGTAGGCCAATGTTAGTTGTTTTTTATTGGTCTATTATCTGTTTCTTGTTTTAGTATGTGGTGTTTTTATCAGGGGTTAATTTGTTGTTTTTGTGGATTATAGCACTGTCAGTGGTCTGGTGGAGTTGAAATACAGGCTGTCTGGAGCATGGCATGGACCCAGGTGACTTTATGTTTGTCTGTTGGTCTTTCTTTTTTATTTCTTTTGGTTTCACCTCCCAGGGTTTGATGGGACGGTCCTCTGGGGGGTGATAGGGGGGTAATTGGGTTGTTTTTTCTTTTTTTTCTTTTTTTTTTCTTTTTATTGTTCCCTCTCTTCTCCTCTGGCTCCAGCCGTGTGAGCCGTACGTTGTCGGCGTTGCTGGAGTGGTGCAGTTTGGTTATGCTGGGCGTTTCCCAGGTAACCTCTGCACCTGGGGGGTTGGGGTATTTTTTTTAATTTTCTTTACTTCCCTGTCTTCTCCTCTGGCCCCAGCCGTGTGAGCCGTATGTTGTCGGCGTTGCTGGAGTGGTGCAGTTTGGTTGTGCTGGGCGTTTCCCAGATAACCTCTGCATCCGGGAGGGGGGGGGGTTTGGAGTGTTGTTTTTTGTTGATTCCTTGTTCCACCTCCGGCTTCAGCGCGCCTTTGAGCCGTATGCCATCGGCGTAGCTGAGGTTTGGGGCAGTGGAATATACCCGCAGCTGGTGGCTGGTTTAAAAGTCGGAGGGGTGGCGCCGTCTTGTGCCATACGCCATTACCGCTGTTCCACTCCTCCCGGTTGACTTTTGGGGTATAGTCGTGGTTGGTGACACTGGACGTACTTCCAGTTTCCACTGCGCTGAGGGGTGGGGTTGGGGTTGTTGTTTTGTTTGTATGTTTTTTTTTTTTTACCCCCAGTTTCCGCCCTCAGGGTGTGACTGTGGTGTCCTCTGGGGGGAAAGGACTGTGGGTCCATCTAGCTGTAGACGGCCGGGGCTGGGTCTGTTAGTCATGAGGGGGGGCGTCTCCTGGGGTTTGATGGAACGGTCCTCTGGGAGGTGCTGGGAGTCCCCGTGGGTGACTTTGGATCCCAGAGGGACCTCGGCTGTGGTTATTACTCCTGGAGCTGGCGGGATGTCCTCTGGGGGGTGTTGGTCCCTACATGTCGTCCGGGGGTGGGGGTGTTAGTTTTTTTTTGCAAGCTTAAGTTTGGGTTTTTTCTTTTCTCCTCTTCCCGGGGTTTGATGGGACGGTCCTCTGGGGAGGGGGGGGGGGGGGGGTTGGTATGGTTGTTTGTGTTTGTCTTTTCTTTTTTTTTGTTTTATGACTAAGCAGACTTTAACACACAGTCGGAAGAAGGCTGAGTGCACAGGTTCAAGAACTCCTGGCCAAAATTATGCAAAGTAAACAACTAAAGTAGGAGTCGACAGGAATGAACGCAAAGATGCAGTCAGAGACTCGACCTTGTGAGCAGACGTGTGAGATCGACGTCAGGAGAACAATCTCACCAACCGCGTCCGAAACATAACATCCCTAGTGCCTTTACCTGACATGCAGCCCCATATCATCAATGACTGTGGAAATTTACATGTTCTCTTCAGGCAGTCATCTTTATAAATCTCATTGGCACCAAACAAAAGTTCCAGCATCATCACCTTGCCCAATGCAGATTTGAGATTCATCACTGAATATGACTTTCATCTAGTCATCCACAGTCCACGATTGCTTTTCCTTAGCCCATTGTAACCTTGTTTTTTTTTCTGTTTAGGTGTTAATGATGGCTTTCGTTTAGCTTTTCTGTATGTAAATCCCATTTCCTTTAGGCAGTTTCTTACAGTTTGGTCACAGACGGCGACTCCATTTTCCTCCCATTCATTCCTCATTTGTTATGTTGTGCATTTTCGATTTTTGAGACATATTGCTTTAAGTTTTCTGTCTTGACGCTTTGATGTCTTCCTTGGTCTACCAGTATGTTTGCCTTTAACAACCTTCCCATGTTGTTTGTATTTGGTCCAGAGTTTAGACACAGCTGACTGTGAACAACCAACATCTTTTGCAACATTGCGTAATGATTTACCCTCTTTTAAGAGTTTGATAATCCTCTCCTTTGTTTCAATTGACATCTCTCGTGTTGGAGTCATGATTCATGTCAGTCCACTTGGTGCAACAGCTCTCCAAGGTGTGATCACTCCTTTTTAGATGCACACTAACGAGCAGATCTGATTTGATGCAGGTGTTAGTTTGGGGATGAAAATTTACAGGGTGATTCCATAATTTATTCCTCAGAATTGAGTGAGTCCATATTTTTTTCCCTCTGCTTGGTCTAAAACAGTAACCGTTACTGACTGCCACAATTATTTTTCCTGATTTCTTATAGTGTTTCTTAAAGCCAGAAAGTGACTTTAGTTTTGTGTCATGTCTGTGATCTGCTTTTTTTCTACAAAATTAAACAACTGAATGAACATCCTCCGAGACCGGTGATTCCATAATTTTTGCCAGGGGTTGTATATCCTAGCGGTAGTCAGGGTGGTGATATATTACGCAAAGTTTATATAATGAGTTGGAATGGCCTGTGAGTCCAGAATGCTTTTAGAACTTTAGACCCCAACAGTTTTTAGAAGAAGAACTCAGCCCTTTTATTTCTGGTTAATTATGTATTTTTAATGTTAATTTACTATCTTAATATTAATATATTCAGAAATTGTTTTACATCTTCTTATCATATGCACACACTATTATTAGTAGTGGTAGCATTTTATTGTATTTTTATATCTATTTTGTCATTTGAATTGTAAATGGACCACAATGGAAATAAGTGTTTTCACTTTCTTTCATGTATTTTTCCATGTATTTTAATGTATTTACAATTATATTATGTACTTTCATTGAACTTACTAAATAAAATCATGCACACACGCATGCATGCACACTTTTAATATATAGATGATTTACCACCCTCTGCTGGAGTGGCGTATGAGTCCACAATGTAATTATCAGTGTCCATTATTCAGTGTTGTTAGCTAATATCTGTAGTTTCTCCAAAAATATTAATGCTATCAACTTTCTGTTTCATGCAGAGCTTTTTGTATTTTCTGCATTCTGCCGCAAGCAGGTGCTTTTATTTTTACACACTGACAAACAGAGATGGTAACGGAAGACATCAAACGCACTAAGCTTCTCACTCATGGTAACGGCAACATGACATTTAACTAAACTGACTAAATCAATTGAACCACAACAACACAATAAATTAATAACTACCAACACTTTTAAATTAACATGAACCACAATATTTACAAATTTAACACCCCAAAAGCCTGAACTCCCATAGTGCATTGCAGCACAACGTCCACTTTTTACTGTTGTTAACTATTATTGCTAATTTCTCAAAAAATATTAGTCTTATCAACTTTCCTTTTTCTCAGCGTTCATCCTTGACCCTACATACAGGAGCATACCAAACAACAACTGTCAGTTCTCCCTAGTTTCTCTATGATCAAAACCATACACATGCGCACACACACACACGTGTAGATAGATAGATAGATAGATAGATAGATAGATAGATAGATAGATAGATAGATAGATAGATAGATAGATAGATAGATAGATAGATAGATAGATAGATAGATAGATAGATAGATAGATAGATAGATAGATAGATAGATAGATAGATAGATTTTTTTAGGGAAATTGGGGGGTTCGAGTCCTTCTGAACATGCTGGATTAAATGGATAAAACATGTTTTAAAATAAAATTAATCACATAAAAGGAGGATATTTCTGATAGAAAACAACTTTGATGAATGCTGACAACTTATACTGTATTTATTGTTTTCTGATGCCTGATTCTGTTTTTTCTCTCTGTTTGAAGTGCGGCTGTATCCAGAGATGGGAGTGATATCTTCTGACTTTCATTCCCCTTCTCTCCAGAGCATCTCTTCACCTCTCCAAGCCCATCTCATCCTGCTCTCTTCCCTCACTACAGATCACAATGTCATCTACAAACATCACCATCCATGGGGTCTCCTGGCTGATGCCTTCTGTCAACCTGTCCATCACCAATGCAAACAAGAAAGGACTCAGCTGATCCTTGATGTAATCCCACCTCCACCTTCAATGCATCTGTCATTTCTGCTGTACATCTAATCACTGTCACACTGTCTTTGTACATATCCTGCACCACCCTCACATCTTTCTCTGATATTGTATATTAATTTTGTCAATTGTGTCGGTAGCATGGCCCAAGCAGTCGGTCACCCCTTTGAGAGCGGCCTGTTGAGGTTTCTTTCTCATATCATCTGAGGGACTTTCGCTTTACCACTGTCTACTGACCTGTGTGTCTGCTGTAGAGGTTGGTAAGATTAGACCTTACATGTGTGAAGTGCCTTGAGGCAACTTTGTTGTGAATTGGCACTATATAAATGAAAATAAATTGAAAATTGAAAAATAAATTGATGAAATGATCACATCATATATGTGCTGTTCCTAGTGTTCCTCCATGACAGGAACCACTGTTTTCATCAAAAAATCTGAGGGAATTTTGTGGAACTTCATGACCATTTGTTTGTTGTGTACAGTACATCTCTTTTCTATTGTCTGTTTCAATGTTTGACTGATGTTGTGTCAACACCATAGAGCATGGCAGTCGCAAGTTAGCTGCGCTGATGGTCAGGCTGCTTTAGGATATGCCCAGAAGTGGCTTTGCATGGAATTCTCCTATTACACTTGTTTTGTGTACGGAGCAAGATAGAGCCCATAAAGTGTTGTGTTATTTGCATGAGAAATGGCCATGTGCTGTGTCCAACTCCTGAAAAAGCTTTGTTGTTTTCCTTTTGCTCATTTCCAAAATGAAAACAAACACTCACGTTGGCACATTTAGATATAAATGCACACATGTAATTTGTGTCAAGTGATATTTGGTATGAAAGGGTTAATACACTATTTTCTAGCTCTTATTGGTGCTTGTAAAAGGATAAGGAGAGGAGAGTGAGAGATAGCAGGAAGGGGAGTGAGAAAATGCCATTTGGGGAGAGCCAAGTGGGTCTGCTAAACGAGTGGATTCTTATGCAAATGCATGCTAATTTATGCGCACAAGGCAGTGGCAGCGCCGGAGGCTGCTTTGATTGGCAGTTGCAGGTCCGTGTGTGCTGAGGGAGGGACACTTGGCTCCGGGTGCTTCTGTAAAGTTGGGCACTGCTGCCTCTCCATGTTCTACATGCTCTGGATCCACCGACTGCATGTCTGTAGCCCATCCTCTCCACCGCGCTGGTCCCAGCAACCTCGGCTCCCATCCAAAAAAAACTCTCCATACACCGAGAGCTCAACTCAGCCAGCAACAATTCTACCATGGCTAGAAGTAGGCAAGGCATCATTATAAAATCAATGCCCCAGCTTCATCTGGCCTGGCCGTGTGCGAGAGAGCAGGAGTGGGCGCCTTTCTGGGCTTATTTGTGTTGATTCTTGGTGGTGTTTTTGAGTAGCAGAGCGGCAGAGGCGCCGATGCAATGCTCTCAACGCTCACTAATGGGCTGACAGAGAGGCTCTAGGTCAGGGCCTCCCATTACTCTGGGAGAGAAACTGGCTAAATGAATAGGAACCTGCACCCAGCTACCACCCAGAGGAAATGTAAATGTCATTTGTTTCTGTGGCAAGGTGTTGTCATGCAGAGCAGTGGTACATCTTGATAATGTAAACATAAATTTGTGAATACAGTGATGCCAGAGTAATTGGGTGGCTGCTATTTATCATTTTTTTGGCAGTTTTTTTTTCCCAGTTTTTTTTTTTTTTGTATTTGCAGAGCTGTAGGAAGAAAAACAAATTTAGCCGGGTGAGGATGAAGCTATTATTCTGTCTATTACTCATTCAAACAGACCCTCGGGCCAGTAGAAAAACACTTGGAAATCACCAACATAAAATAGAGTATGTTCCTTAAAATATAGTGCATTTTACGCCACGTCATAAATACGAGTATACCATTTTGTAATGAGGTTTCTTTGAATGAAACAATAGAGGTACTGTTCCTCCTATTTCTCTGCAATAATATACTGCATATGTAATGCCTATGTGCCATAAACATCTCTATTCTAATGTGCAACCATGCTTGTTGAAGCTCACTACCACTCCTACAGCCGCACACTCTTCCATGCACGCAACTGTGCACCGACAGCATCCACCAGTCCCTCCTCCCCTGCCCACCCCCAGCTTTTTTCACACATGCCAAAGCAAAATGGGTATTTTTAAGGTCTGCAATTATACCCTCTGCAGAGCGTAGGCAACAAAATTACTCATTTGGCACCCCAAGCACCATAATCCCCCCACAATCCCCACACACCCTACTGCAATGGGAAATAATGCAGAATCATTTCGACAGATCTGGAACAAACACATCTAAAGCTTTTGTTTGTCACACCTGGGGACCACAAAGAGATTCTCATTATTTGATAATTGAAAATTTAAGCTTATTTTCACCAGCAAACCCTGACTTTCCAAAATATTCCAGCCTTTTTTTCTGCACCTGAAGTGGTGAGATTTTTGCCTATGTTGTCCTTACGTCATTAATTTCCTCTGTCCTGCTTTGTGATGGCTTTGGAGACATAATAGGCTTGTTTAAGTTAAGCCATACTCGTGCAGAACTGATTGCAAGCAATCAGTGTGATGTCAGTTAGAATTCAGTTTGACTTCTTCAAGATGTGATGTCACCAGTGTTGCCACAGTTACTTTGAAAAAGTAATCCAATTACTGATTACTGATTACTCCTTGAAAAAGTAACTTAGTTACTGATTACTCAATTGTAAAAGTAACTAAGTTAGATTACTAGTTACTTTTTTAGTTACTTTTCCCAGCTGCCGACAACAACCCTCTGCCACCTCAACATGACAGTGATACCTGTTTTGCCAAAACTTACTTTATAGTCACCCTTTCTTGACTTCAATGAAAATAAATACTTGTTTTATAAAAAGTAAAATAAAGACCTCTTTCTTGACCTCATATTTAACTGTTGACAGCACTGTAACAGTAAAACTTGCAATTTCGAACCTACATTGTTTATAAATGTAACTATTAAATTCATTCTAGCATTTTTCTAACATTTAAATTCTCTCTAAATATTTTACTTGTCGAAATTAATATTATTTTAAGTAGTATTAGTAGTTGTAGTAAAAAAAGGCTTCAAAACTGGACCTTTAATCTAGGGGTGTTGTGAGGGGGGCACATCCTTGCCCCACGCCCCATTCCATCTGGATTCGCCCCTACTTTGGCGTTTGAGCACAAAGAATGGATAACATTTATTTATGCAGAAAACGTGACCAGATTTACAGGTAAGAAAGTTTTATTGTGTTTTCACATCATGTGGTCCTCAGAAAGAGAGTTTAGGTGCATTTGAGTGGAAAATAGTGTTAGTTGTTGACGCGTCGCGGAGGATCAGCTGTTTTAACGTGCAGATACGGAGCGGCTCAGCTCAGCTCTAAATAAAGGAGGGAAAAAAGTATAAAAATGTCTTTGTAAAGCTCAGTGCAGGTGTGCTGATCACCGTGCTTTAAGAGGAGACGACGAGTCGAGCAGCTGCAAAAAACCGTGGATGAAAAGCTCACAGCTCACTGAAAGTGGGCAGTTCAGTCGAACCCCGACCTCCTGCCCACAGACCAAGTTTAATGCTGCTATCGACCCACAATGAAAAATAATAGTAACGCACAGTGACATGGAGAAGTAACTTTAATCTGATTACTGATTTGGAAAGATTAACGCGTTAGATTACGCGTTACTAAAAAAGTGGTCAGATGGCATCACTGGATGTCACTGTGACATGAGCTCCTCACAGATTCGAGGCAGCAGTAATTTTTGTCTGGCAAAGTGCTGCTGTTGATCTGGCTGCAAAACAAGGGGCACGATGGGAGGAAAAGCTGGCAGGGCTTTTTGGCAGATCAAAGGGTTGTATGGCTGATTTGTTTGCTCGACAACGCTGCAATTCAAAGAGACGAATGATTCAAAACTTTTAATCTTGTTTCATATACTGAAGACTGACCTTTTAAACAGACATATTTAAAAAAAAATTCTCAGCTCTAAAACCGAAAAAGGTTAAGTCTAAAATGATAGCGCCTCCCCCACCCTCCACTTCCCAGTACTAATTGCTTGTCAAGTCTGGGAACAGTGGTGCCACACCTTGCTGTATCCATAACACCATGGAACCACATTGGATTCTGGATAGCAAACCAGCCCAGTCTCACTTTTTTTTTTTCATTCAAATTTTCTTGACTTTTTTTTTTTACTCACTATTACTAACCCTACTCCTACCCCCAACCCTAACCTTAACCATAACCTAACCCTACTCCTTCCACCAACCCTAACCATAACCACCCCCCACCCCCCCCCCCCCCTTCACTTTTAATTTCGTGCAGCCATCACGGAATGTATTAGAATAAATTTGTGCTGCCATGATGAAAATGAGGCGCTTTTCGTGACAATATCACAAACCAATAGATCAATGTATATTTCGTGCTACTGAATCACAACATGCCATGAGACGTGGTTGGGCAATCACTCAGGCAGACAACCAGTCCATCCTCACATCTTGAAAGTAACCATCTATTTGCCAACTGAAGGGTGGGCATCCCCTTGGCCTTCTCCAGTTACTGGGGTCCTTAACCTTCACAGCACCAATCTGCTGGATCATGAATATAGGAATGTGCCAAATGGCCAAAATATCAGTGACAGTCCTCATCATAGTCTCCTGAAATAAAATAAAAAAATACATATATATAATGCAATCCGAAAATCATTGGCGCAATTTGGTGGGGGATAGGGGGGACATGCCCCCCCCACCTTTTCACCCAGGGGGACAGAATATGGTATGCCCCCCCCCCACACACACACCTTCTGACATATATGTGTGTACTTGAAACATGCTATGCCAGTCTTATGTGCAAAACCATGTCAGAATAGTGTCTTTGTTTCTGCAAGTTTGTATTTTTAGCAGCATTGACTTGTTTACAACACCTGTTTCTTGTCACATTCGGAATTGTCTGGTACTGCATTTGCCCAGATTTGAAACCAAAAACAGTTGCCTCTAGGGACTAGTGTCTACACATAAGTATCAATGGACCATATGCTAATTTACTAAATTCTGAAAGTTAGAAAAGGAACTGGGACCTCAGAAAGCTCATCTGCAATTATTGCTTGATCTCCAGAATCAGTCTATGCAAGCAAAATTATGTTCAGTATGAGTGTTGTCATTAGTGCCACTTCGAAAATTAAATTCATGATAAGTAATTTATCCTAAACTTATGATCTGTTGTTTTTTCCAACTTATGCAAAAACAAATCTTGAGAATAATACAGTATGTGATAGTTAATAATTATTAATAGCCTGTTCTTTCATATTTCTGAATACATTTTACAACATTGCAGTTTTTTTTTTTGTTTTTTTTTTAATGAAAACTCAACCTGTCATTCTTTTTGAGTTCTACACATGTGGTGATACCTTATTTACACCAGGATGTTAATAAAATCAATGCTGGCTATTCTCAGAATAAAGTAATTATATCCACAGTTTCAAATTGCATAAGTCAAATGGTGTCCACTTTATGGTCTTCTCAAACAATAAAATTACTGTTCTGGATGCTCAGAATGCATCTGAGCTTATCTAGAAACCGTTGGCTTCTGAGGGCCTAAAGCGGCCCCCAGACCCCCGGCCTATGGGCTTCGGCCCTGCTGGCCTCACACTTTATACCCCCCAATTTCTAGTTATAAATTGCGCCCTGGCCGAAAATACCCTCCATCGTATGAGCGTTGTGTTCTTTAGAATTTGCAGTTGTTTAATTAATTAAGATGCTATTGTCTTACAGTAGTGTTCAGAATAATAGTAGTGCTATGTGAGTAAAAAGATTAATCCAGGTTTTGAGTATATTTCTTATTGTTACATGGGAAACAAGGTACCAGTACATTCAGTAGATTCTCACAAATCCAACAAGACCAAGCATTCATACTATGCACACTCTTGAGGCTATGGAATTGGGCTATTAGTAAAAAAAAAGTAGAAAAGTGGGTGTTCACAATAATAGTAGTGTGGCATTCAGTCAGTGAGTTTGTCAGTTTTGTGGAACAAACAGGTGTGAATCAGATGTCCCCTATTTAAGGATGAAGCCAGCACCTGTTGAACATGCTTTTCTCTTTGAAAGCCTGAGGAAAATGGGACGTTCAAGACATTGTTCAGAAGAACAGTGTAGTTTGATTAAAAAGTTGATTGGAGAGGTGAAAACTTATACGCAGGTGCAAAAAATTATAGGCTGTTCATCTACAATGATCTCCAATGCTTTAAAATGGACAAAAAAAACAAAAAACAAAAACAGAGACACGTGGAAGAAAACGGAAAACAACCATCAAAATGGATAGAAGAATAACCAGAATGGCAAAGGCTCACCCATTGATCAGCTCCAGGATGATCAAAGACAGTCTGGAGTTACCTGTAAGTGCTGTGACAGTTAGAAGACGCCTGTGTGAAGCTAATTTATTTTCAGGAATCTCCCGCAAAGTCCCTCTGTTAAATAACAGACATGTGCAGAAGAGGTTACAATTTGCCAAAAAACACATCAACTGGCCTAAAGAGAAATGGAGGAATATTTTGTGGACTGATGAGAGTAAAACTGTTCTTTTTGGGTCGAAGGGCCGCAGCCAGTTTGTGAGATGACCCCCAAACTCTGAATTCAAGCCACAGTTCACAGTGAAGCCAGTGAAGCATGGTGGTGCAAGCATCATGATATGGGCATGTTTCTCCTACTATGGTGTTGGGCCTATATATCGCATACCAGGTAGCATGGATCAGTTTGGATATGTCAAAATACTTGAAGAGGTCATGCCCTTGAAATGGGTGTTTCAACAAGACAATGACCCCAAGCACACTAGTAAACAAGCAAAATCTTGGTTCCAAACCAACAAAATGAATGCCTCGCAGATGTGAATAAATCATGAAAAACTGTGGTTATACAACTAAATACTAGTTTAGTGATTCACAGGATTGCTAAAAAAGCAGTTTGAACATAATAGTTTTGAGTTTGTAGCGTCAACAGCAAATGCTACTATTATTGTGAACACCCCCTTTTCTACTTTTTTTTACTAATAGCCCAATTTCATAGCCTTAAGAGTGTGCATATCATGAATGCTTGGTCTTGTTGGATTTGTGAGAATCTACTGAATCTACTGGTACCTTGTTTCCCATGTAACAATAAGAAATATACTCAAAACCTGGATTAATCTTTTTAGTCACATAGCACTACTATTATTCTGAACACTACTATATGTACAAGTTGTACATTTCCAAATCAAATCATCATTTGTTCATGTTGTGCAAATCAAGGAATATTTGTAGATCACCATCTGTGCATTAGCAGGTATTAATGAGACAAATTTAACTCCATTGGAAGTTGCTTTGAGGTAGCAGAAGATAGCATGTACACTAACGTCCACAAAATGTCTTGTAAATGACTGCAGAGGTGTTGTCAGGTTACAAAAACAGTGTTTTCCATTTCTGAAGTGTTTATTTCTTGCTAGCTCTGGCAATAACAGGAGTGGACTTATGCTGAGCAAAGACAGACCGACACAAAGCCTTCACAATACCCGATACACATATGTGATGGCCTTGAGTAATAAATAAACTTCACAAATTACTTGCTCCTCTGTCTATCTTTCTGCTACTTTGCATGTAAAGCAGCTGATGATGACCAGACATCAGACATCTGTTGCAAAACACACATGGGTTACATTAGCACTGTGGCCTGGATGGGAGAGAGGTTTACAGTAGCCAGTGGGTATTGTGCTGTGCAGTAAGTAAGCATTACTTCCTCACACCAAACAATGTTCTTGTGACAGATGTTTAAGCCCACCATTTTCAGGCTAGGGCCACAACCTCAGGCCTTTAATGGCTGATGTGAATATCATACACCATGTTGGTTACTGACAGATGCAGAAATGCATGATTTAAACACACTCTAAAAAATTAATTGCTGTCTCAATGAGAAAACGTGATGTAACAATTTGCATAGATTTTTTTAAAGTTATTTCAGCTTAACTAAAGTTATTTCAACTTAACTAGAGAAGTCTTGTGGCATTAACAGTTGAAAATTGAAATAACTTAGTTGAAATAACTTAAGAAAAATCTATGCAACTTGTTACATCAATTTTTCTCGTTGAGACTGCAGTTCCTTTTTTAGAGTGCATGAAACACGCAGCTGCAATTAAATTTATATGAATAAGAAGGGTGAGTAATGAACTTTTGAACTGTGTGGTTATTTATAGATGAAATGTTCCCATGTGAATGAATTTGGGTTTTAGATGATGTCTTGTTAGTGTAGAAAAGCTCAACCAGGGACGGGAGTTGAAAATTACCAGTAGCTATGCTCTGTGTGCATCGCATCAGCTGCAAGATTTGTTTTGTAACTATGTTTGATTGCATTGTCCCTGTCAAACAAATAAATAAAGAATAAAAATATGGGAGGTTTAAAAATTGGCACAATATTCCCTCTTTAATAAGACTGGCATGACCGTATCTTGCATCGTCAGACAGAGACCAAACCGCCTCACTGCTTTTTACCGTGGTGGCCTATTCTGCTACTCCTCACTTGCAGTAAATATGTGGAAGGTTAGAAGTTTGCCATTGATAAGAGATGCCAATCTACTTGATGAAATGCCACCATGCCATGTCAAGTATGGCTGCATGCACTCATACTGGGTTTGGCCCCATCCATAACACCATGCACTCTAAAAAAAAATTATGTAACAATTTCCATAGATTTTTAAAAAATGATTTCAACTTAGTCATTTCAAATTTTAACTGAGTTAATGCCACAAGACATCTCTAGTTAAGTTGAAATAACTTTAGTTAAGTTGAAATAACTTTAAAAAATGAGGGGAGGTGATTGTCTAGTGGTTAAGTGTTGGGCTTGAGACCAGAGGATCCTCAGTTCAAATCCCAGCATGACTGCAAAAATCACTAAGGGCCCTTGGGCAAGATCCTTAATCTCCTAGTTCAGGGGTGGCCAAGTTCGGTCCTCGAGAGCCACATTCCTGACACTCTTAGTTGTCTCCCTGCTGCAACACACCTGAATCCAATGAAAGGCTCATTAAAAGCCTGCTAACGAGTCTTTCATTGGATTCAGGTGTGTTGGAGCAGGGAGACAAGAGTGTCAGGAATGTGGCTCTCGAGGACTGAACTTGGCCACCCCTGTCCTAGTTGCTCCCAGTGTGTAGTGGGCACCTTGCATGGCAGCAGCCCGACATCGGGGTGAATGTGAGGCATTAATGTGTAAAGCGCTTTGATCATCTGATGCAGATGGAAAAGTGCTGTATAAATGTAGTCCATTTACCATTTAAAAAAAATCTATGCAAATTATTACATCACTTCTTCTCGTTGAAACAGTGGTTCATTTTTTTAGAGTGTGCCACATGGCCAAAATGTCAACGCTGATGAACCGTCACAATGCAATTGATACTCTTCATCTTAGTATCCATATGTAACTCATAAGTAGCTCATTTGTCACCAAGTCATGAGGCTGAAATTGAATGTTCTCTTGCCCCCATCCCTCCTGCACTCATTCACTCTGCAGAATTAATCCCAGGAGCAGATAAAGTCCTGTGTAGGCAATGAGGCTCATTGGTACCAGTGTTGACGTATCTCTGGATTATGCAGTGTCAAGCAAATGGGAGTCCACAAAAACCTCTGGATGGGGCATCACTCTGACTCAGCTTACATCCCCAGTCAAGGCCAGTACCCATTTATAGCTGGTTAGACTGAGGCAATACAGTTTAAGTGTCTTGTACAAGGACACAGACAGGGAGCATGACCAAAAATCAAACCCGTGTCCACGTTAGTTGCTATACGACTCATTATTATTTAATTGAATTAACCCAAAACAAGTTTAATTTGACATCACCTCATTCACCCCCATAACATGATGCTATTTATTTATTGGAACTGCACACACTCCAAATGCATATTTGCCACCTTCCTCCAATTCCATTTGTCACTAGAAGACAAAATGAATAATGCATCTTCTGTTATATTATTGAAAGAGATTTGTAACACTTGAAACAGAATGCAATATGCATTTTATCTCCTCGTGTGGTGAATACAAGGTGCTTCCGTATCATCTGTCTGTATCACCGGGGCAACAGAGAAAAAGAACAGAAGAGTAAACATGCGCATGTGAGTCCTGACAGTCCATCAGCTTTCTGGGACAATTATTCTCCCTGACTGAGGCATTGAATTCTGAAGACGGTCACAGCTTTTGTGCATTCTTGCACAAGTTAATAAAAGCCATTTTAAAGCAGAAGTGTGCTTTCCTACTTTAACACCCTCCACATTGCACACTGCAGCAGCACTTGTTGGCAGATCATATAACTGTTGTGATTATCACTAATCAGTTGTAGATCAAATGATTGACAGCACTGCTGTCATTCTAGCCCAGTCAGGTTAAATATTTTGGGGCTGGCTGACCTTTCCAGACCTGGAAATGATTACGTTTACTGCCTGCACCCATGTAGAAAAGGTGTTATTATGAAAATCCACGCTTAATCATAGGGTGCTTTTGTTTTGCTGCCAACCACGGCCCATTTTAAAATGCAATTTCCTGAAGTAGACAGTGGAGAGCTGTTGCCATTTTAAATGAAGCAAATTAAGTTTTTTCTTCTTTTCCCCATACATGCGAGCAATGGTGTTTGTCGTCAACTAGCCCCATCCTGTTAGAGATGAAAGGGTGAAAGAATGTTGCCAACTCGCAGAAAGCCCTCCAGCCTCTGTCGTTTGATTTGACAAGGAGGCGTGAGGTGAGCTGGAAGAGGAAATATGTTGTTTTTTGTTTTTTCCTGTAGTTGTGCACCATTTGAGAGCTCTTTCACTGCCCGGGGCTGTTGACCACACCATGTCAGTCTCTGTGCTGCAAACACGTCCCCACACAATACTTAAATTGCATTTGAGTCTTGGCAAGGGTGAGCAAGTGCCTAGCTAAAAATCAATGGAGGATACAAGCCTCGGAGGATATAGGAAGGCGTTAGCTTTCATGCCACCACTGAAGAATGTCTGTTACATTTAATCAAATTACTGTAGCAAGTGGAGGTATTGTTGGCTGTGCACATGCAAAACTTTGAGACTGGGTTTGTGTTTATTAGGCTGAAACAGTACCAGGTCCATAAATATGTTATACTGTGCAAAATAAATTAAATACAATTAAATATGTTTGGATTCCACAATAAACTTTCTCATGATCATAGGGTTTATTGTTTGTTTGCTTGTTTTCTCTGTAAGAAGCTGAGAGTTGAGTCCAAGTGTCTGGGTTTGTGATGATCTTGGATCAACATGAAGATCCAGGCTTGCAATGACTTCCTGGACTCAGCAATCACAAGTAGTATCTACATGTAGTCAAAGTGTCAAACTTCAAATTCAATGATCTCAGCAGCGAACTTGAGACTGTCAGTTGTCTTACAAGAGTTTATAGAGTTATGAGGTCCTTGGAGAGGGGTTTTGGTGACAGAAGTAGCCTTGCAGGAGAATGAAAGGCCAAGTCTGCTGGGATAGGCTCCAGCCCCCCGCGACCCTTAATTGGACTAAGTGGTAGAAGATGAATGAATGAATGTCTTCAGTATGAGATCTCTTCAAAGGATCTCTGAGAATTAGAAAGACTTTTGTATCAAATGAATGGTAACTTGTAGAGTTGTAGCATACCATGTGCATTGTGAGGGAACCTTTGATCAGTAACTATAGACAGATGGTGTGCTTCCCGCTGCATGATCCAGCAATGCAGGTCCCACTGTGTTGAAGACTTCAGCAAGTGTTAAAGACCAAGTGGACACCCAAGTACCACGTGGCTTTGACAGATACCGTTGAGGGCTTCTCTCACGAGGCAGGATATTTGCCTGGGTGGCAGCCATTCAGGACCCAGGACAGTTCCAAAGTACAATGGATTTAGCTACACACACTGCACCAAGCTCTGTGTTCATGCCAGGTAGCACGAGAGGACCAGATGCAGGGCTTAATCTGTTTTTTTGTTTGTTTGTTTTTTCTGATTTAAGCAACGTGACGGGAATCCATATCTAGATTGTTGCTTTCTCTGTGTAACACACCCAGATGATGAGCAAAGAGCATTATAGTGAAATGCTTGTTTCACACAGATGTTTTGTCTTCAAAGGGGAGGGTAAGCAGCAGCTATTTTACCTTTAAAGCAACAGGTTCAGAAATCAGTTGTTTGTTTCATATCCAAGAATGTCTAAAAATATGTTTTTTAATGCATGGTTTTTGAAAATCGGTATACAGTGGTCCCACGTTTATCGCGGGAGTTACGTTCTAAAAATAGCCAGCAATAAGCGAAATCCGCGAAGTAGTCAGCGTTATTTTTTACAATTATTATAGACGTTTTAAGGCTGTAAAACCCCTCACTACACACTTTATACACTTTTCTCAAACATCTTCTCACTTTTCTCTTGTGTTTAAACCCTCTCAAAGTTCAAACCTTAATAGAAAAATAAGACCAACCTGTTTTCAGGCCCAAATATTTTTTGAGAAATAAAAATAGAACGTTTTCCTACAAATAATTATGATGGCTTTTAGAACTAACAAATTTAATTTTAATGATCAACCTACGAGGTTGGACACAAGAAATTATTAATAGTGACTGACCAGTATTTCACAGTTCCTCTGATCGCGCGTCTTCATCCTGGCGCCGTGCCACTGTTGCGCCTTTTTCCACCAAGTCATACCTCGGTGCAGGTGTCTTTTTCTGAGTGAAGAACACATTTATGGGTAGTTGTTGGCACTCTGTTTTCTTCTGTGCGAGAAGATTCTTATAAACAGACACGCAGAACACAATGCGCGTACTCTCCCTTCGCGGTTCCACGACCGGCCTGCTTGATGAAGACAGAGAACACAATGCGCTGTAAAAAAAACAAAAAAAAAAAACAAAAAGCATGCAAAATTGGACTAAGAAAAATCCGCGAAACTGCAAGGCCGCGAAAGGTGAACCACGTTATAGCGAGGGACCACTGTAATATGTCATCTGTGAAGGAATTATTGTCCATGTTCTATCACTTGGGAAAGTACATCAGGAAGTGCAACTGATTCGCAAGGATGAAGTTATGAAGAGGGTGAAGAGTGGAAAAGCAGTTGGGCCAGATGACATACCAATGGAGGAAATGTTAAGGAGAGACAGTAGTGGAGTTTGTAACCAAAGTGGGTGGATGTCTGAGGAGTGGAGAAAAGGTGCACTGGTTCTGATTTTTTTTTTTTTTTTTTTTTTTTAGAACAAGGGTGATGTGCAGAACTGTAGTAACAAGAGAGGCATAAAATTGATGTTGATCAGCCACAGCATGAGATTAAGGGAAAGACTAATGGAAGCTAGACTTAGAAAAGAGGTGAAGATCTGCGAGCAGCAATATGGTTTGATGGTGCTATGGTATTTAGAAAAGTATTGAGAAAGCAAGAAATAGTTACATTTTGTGTTTGTGGGTTTAGAGGAAGCTTATGAGAGGGTGCCAAGAGTTGTGGTATTGTATGAGGAAGTTTGCAGTGGATCAATTTAATTTAATTCAATTTATTTCATTTATATAGCACCACATCACCAAAAGGTTGCCTGAAGTTGCTTCACACAAGTACGGTCTAACCTTACCAACCCCTAGAGCAAGCACACAGGCCACAGTGGTAAGAAAAAACTCCCTCTGATAATTTGAGGAAGAAACCTCAAACCGACCAGACTCAAAGGGGTGACCCTCTGCTTGGGCCATGCTACAGACACAATTGACAAAACAAATATACAGTATCAGAGAAAGATGTGAGGGTGGTGCAGGATATGTACAAAGACAGTGTGACAGTGACTGGCTGTACAGCAGAAATGACAGATGCATTCAAGGTGGAGGTGGGATTACATCAAGGATCATCTGAGTCCTTTCTTGTTTACATTGGTGATGGACAGGTTGACAGAAGGCATCAGCCAGGAGACTCCATAGACAGTGATGTTTGTACATGACATTGTGATCTGTAATGAGGGAAGAGAGCATGTTGAGATGGGCTTGGAGAGGTGAAGAGATGCTCTGGAGAGCAGGGCAATGAAAGTCAGTAAGAGCAAAACTGAGTATGTACTTGGGGACAACTGCTCACGTAATGGAGAGTGCATTGGAGAGGTGAAGAAGAGAGTGCAGGCAGAGTAGAGTGGGTGGAGAAAGGAGGCAGGATTGATTTGTGCAATAGTGAAAGGGAAGATGGTATTGGCACCAGCTATGTTGTACAGCTAATGAGGCTATTCCAGAGCACCATTTCTTCCCACTTCATCCTAAATAGTTACAGCCATCACCAACACCAGTTTTGAAATCGGCATGAAATTTTCAAGCTGGTCAAAAATTTCATCCCAGCATCATGAGTGTATGGTAACTTCCGGGTGTTCGTAGTCTTACATTTTTGGCTTGGTTGCCAGGGTTTATAAGCCAGCCAGTTGTCAGATCTGCACTGTATAAGCCAGCCTGTTAGGAGGCAAACCGGAGTAAACCATTTCATCCCATTTTTGCACTGTTATTGGATCATGGGCAATCGTAATAGCACTGCACCATGTGGAATAGGGGTGTTAGAGACGGTGGCACTAACAAAAAGACAGGAGGCAGAGCTGGAGGTTGCACAGTTGAAGATGCTGCAATTTTCTTTGGGTGAAATGAACATAATAGAGGGACAGCCCACGCAGGATGGCCTGAAGACATAAGAAACTGGGATGGTTTGGAAATGTGCAGAGAAGGGACCCAGGGTATATAGGGAGAAGGATGCTGAGGATGAAGAGGGCCATAACTTCCCGTCTCTGTTTCTAACACGTTCAAGGACATGTGTACACATATCTTCAAAAAGATGGGTTAAACATTTAAAAAGAATAACTATGCAGATAAATAAACATTGTATGTTAGTGTTGCTTCGATGATCTGTAACTAACCGGTTAGCCATTAAGATTTAAAAATTCCACTGTGTGAAACACACTGGAACACATTGAGCTTCAGCTCAGCAGAATAGATTTTCATTTCCTTAATCAACTTCCTTATTCATGCTTTTTTCCTCCAAGAAATTAATATAGATCAGTGTTAATGGGAGCCAAATACGTGAGTGGCAGCATGTGAGGAGTAGGCTCGGTGGAGGAGAGCAAGATTTTTGCTTTCACCAGGAACAGCATCTGTTGTTCCCCTGCTCCAATGCTATTTACAGATAGTTGCCATTATTCACGCCTGATGTGATTCTATCCAATTTGCCAAACCGCACAGTTCACAGATATGGACAGCATGTGCACTTAACAAGGAAATGTCATGGAAAGGCTCACAGCACACTGGGTTTTGAGTCTGCATTGTCTGACACAAATTTAAAAGGGATTTGAAAACAAAATATGTGGCTGTGATGCCGGCACACAGACAGGTATAAACAGAAATATTCATAGAAGATCTGCTGTTCACCAGCGTGCCACGTGCACCTATAGCTGTTATATTACCTCTGATACTGGTTTCTGTGCCAAAAGTCAGCATGAGTTCTCAGTTGCAAACATGCACTCAAAGATCGTAAAGGAAGCATCGCACTAAAGAGGAAAATTAAATAAAGATAACACAAAGATCACTTGATAAATTTTTCAACTCAGCAGGAAGTAGCTCCCACACAGACACAATACCCACCTCTGCTAATTGCTCAATGCATTCTCATTCAAATGGTGATGCTTTGTCAGACTGCTTGCAAACATTAAAGCAACATGTTGGTACACATCTGGTTTTGGAAATGGGATTGTTGGCATTGTAGGGGTGGGACCATAGGGGCAGCAACTCTTATCAGGGCTCTATTTGGTGTCAAGAATAAACATAACCCACAAGGGCATATTTTAGTTACCAGGATGTTGAGCTGAAGGTCAGAGGAGAATAAGTGGGAAATTAGCTAGCCATTTATTCTGAGGGCTCATTTATGCTCCACTTACGTACATAAATCTGTCCATATGTTTCAAAAGATACATGTCTTTTGAATTGGCTTGGACCTTGAAAAAAAATATCCACAGGATTGTACTGCAGAATTTTTCTGACAACTTCAAATGTGGCAACAGTTCAGGAAGTCAAAACTCCAAGGTGTACTTGAAGTTACTGGTAACGCAAAAGAAACAAAAGAATAGATCTGTGAAGACATTAAATTATTCACGGCAAGATTAAATATATAAGTCTCATCAAAACATTCCATCATTGCAAATGGTTGTCTTTGTGTACTTTTCCTTGAAGGTCATGTCTCCTTGACCATTGACTATACTGCCCCCACAATAAACTTTTGTATTCCTCTGTTTCATGTATTTTAAGATTTCAGCGGTTGAAATGTATGTCGAGTGCAGACAGAAGGCTCTGTCTGTATCAACAGTTAAAGGAAATCAACCTCTTGCTTGGACCTCAAGACATCTCACCACTCATCTAAGTAATTTTGAAAAAAAAAAAAAATTATACCAAAGTCTTGAAACACAAAAACAACAATTCCAGCTGTTTTGCTTTTGAGGAAATTTCTCCATATTTCTTAAGGTTGTTTGTGTATGACTGGGATAGCAGTTGAGTGTCCCTGAAGGTTGGCCTGTCTGGCCCTGGCATGCCACTGGGTCTCAATCTTGGGGCTTTCAGCTTGCTTTTGCAGCACCTCGGAAGCCGTGGAACTTTGATGGCCAGCTTTGCTGCAAGACAACTTTAATGTCTTGGAGGCACGTTATCATTGGCACTCTTTTGATGCCAACTCAGAGTTTTTCTAACATCTTTTTATCAGGTTTCATTAATTTTTGCGAATCACTGATCATTGTCACTGTGTCTACAGTCTGGTACAACATGAATGACTGAGAATCTTTTCTGACAGACCACTTTCATTGTTTATTTGTTTACTTGTATTTGTGTTCCACAAGAGGTCATTTAAGACCTCCTTTGCTAGACAATGACTGGTATTTGCTGTTCCATTGCTGTAACATAGTAGTGCATGGGTGGTGGCCAAGTGGTTAGAGCACTTGGTTTCAGTGCGGAAGGCTCCTGGTTCAACCCCATCCCTGTCATATTTCTCCATACGAGGTCTGTTAGAAAAGTATCAGACCTCTTTATTTTTTGCAAAAACTATATGGATTTGAATCATGTGCACTTGCATCAGCCAAGCTTGAACCTTCGTGCGCATGCGTGAGTTTTTTCACGCCTCTTGGTTGCATCATTCACCTGTGGGCAGGCTTTGAGTGAGCACTGGTCCACCCCTCTCGTCGGATTTTCATTGTCAGGAAAATGTCTGAAAGGCTGGAGCAGCGCTGCATCAAATTTTTCAAGAAACTGTGTGAGACAGCCAGGTGGAAACCATTCGGAAAATTCAGATGGCTTTCGGTGAAAATCCTATGGACATCACACAGATTAAGGAGCATTACAACCGGATTAAAGACAGCCCACAGCGGCTGAGGGTGCGCCACGCTTTGAGCGGCCATCGACAGGCTGAAATGACCAGATCATTTCCAAAGTGAAGGCTGTGTTGATCCGGGACATCGTGTGACTACCAGAGAAATGGCATTTCTCTGGTAGTCACACAGGCGAATGACGCAACCGACAGGCGTGAAAAAACTCACTCATGTGCACGAAGGTTCAAGCTTGGCTGATGCAAGCGCACATGATTCAAATCCATATAGTTTTTGCAAAAAATAAAAAGGTCCGATACTTTTCTAACAGACCTCGTATAATGTGATGTTGCGTCAGGAAGGGCATCGAGCGTAAAGCCTGTATCAATTCAACATGCAGACCCACCATGGATTTGCTGTGGCGACTCCTAGTGCAAACAAGTAACTATAATTGTAACTACAGTTATAATTGTAACATAGTCCTAAACAAGAAGTTGGATATATTGAAGCTAGAGGGTGGAGTCACGCATGGCCATGTGCAGACAAGGAGCATGCGCTGCCATTACCAAAGAGGGTAAAAAATAATTCAATGTTCTAACTTAATTAATAATATTATTTTAAATAAAAAGCAAACCCAAAACAGGTAGGTACAGCATTTATGGCCCATGTAAGCCCGCTGTAGTGATTTCCCTCGGTACTTCCACATGCACTCAACACCCATGCTGTTTTGCACATCTGGATAATTTTTGTCCTCTTTGATAATGGTGGCCATGCCCCCATGTAGGCACGGCACACCCTGCTCAGAGTGCCGCTCTCATTGGACCGACATCTCTACTATTTTGGCATTGTGGGATAGCTCGCGCCCACAGATTGAGCTTGCCGGACTACTTTTGCCACCCTGCTCAGCGTGCTGCTCTCGTTGGAGTGACAACACACAGAATGGTGTCTCTTCCCAGATAAATCTCTTTCAGTGCAGCTTCTTGTTCAGAATTTAACACAAAGTTAACACCCAAGTCTTTCATCACCAACTGTAAATGGTAATCAAAACATTCCAATCGTATCTTTCTGAACTCTTCCGCATCAAACTCCATTGTGTCAATGTTTACAATGTGCTTGAGCAATAGCAGGTGAAGTTGGTCACAAACTTTAAGTTTATTAAATATTTATTATGTCCACTCTTAAAACTTCAGTTATCTTTATAATTTTATTACTGGTAAATTTTAGAATTGTTTTAGATGAGATATACTCAATATCTCACAGGAATATATCACAGTTATCTGGGAACTACTTTTTGCGCAGGAATTCATCAAGCAAGTTGGCCACAGGCATGTACTAACACAGAATACCCAGAAACTGGACAGTTGTTCAGCCATAATGAGAACGTCCACTTTTAGCTTGTCATAAGCTAAGCTAGTAGCGCTTGTGAGAGAGGGCACAGCATTGTTACATTAGCGGTATAGGGAGAGCGCACTCTAGCTTCACTATATACAACTTTATGGGCTTCACACAGAGAGTTTGCACCAACACACTAACACATACAGAGAAAAAACTACAGACACATATGGTGCATTGCAAAATTTTTAAGAACCATATTTCAGACACACCAATGTATGTGCTGATATTAGGTCAGGCTGGGAGCTGGGACAGTGGTATGTTTACCACTGTGTTACATCATCTTTCATTCAAACAACACTCAACAAGCATTTGGGAACTGAGGACACTAACTGTTGAAGCTTTGTAGGTGGAATTCTTTCCCATTCTTGCTTGATGCACAACTTCAGTTGTTCAACAGTCCGGGGTCTCCGTTGTCTTATTTTGCATTTCATAATGTGCCACACATTTTGAATGGGCGACAGTTCTAAACTGCAGGCAGGCCAGTCTAGTACCCGCACTGTTTTACTACAAAGCCATGCTGTTGTAGCACGTGCAGAATGTGGCTTGGCATCGTCTTGCTGAAATAAGCAGGGGCGTCCCTGAAAAAGATGTTGCTTGGATGGCAGCATGTGTTGCTCCAAAACCTGGATGTACCTTACATCCAGTGATGTCAGTTTTTAATGGAGTGCCGCCTGAGGGATCAAAGGTCACGGGCATTCAATGTTGGTTTTCGGCTTTGCTGCTTATGTGTTGACAGTTCTTCAAATTCTCTGACTCTTCTGATTATATTATGGACTGTAGATGATGGAATCCCTAAATTCCTTGCAACTGAACATTGAGAAACATTGTTCTTAAACTGTTGGACTATTTTTTTCATGCAGTTGTTCACAAAGTGGTGATCCTCACCTCATCTTTGCTTGTGAACAGCTGAGACTTTTGGGGATGCCCCTTTTATACCCTCATGTGTTTCCAATTAACCTGTTCACCTGTGGAATGTTCCAAACAGGTGTTCTTTGAGCATTCATCAACTTTCCCAGTCTTTTGTTGCCGCTGTCCCAGCTTTTTTGAAATGTGTTGCAGGCGTCCATTTCAAAATGAGCCAATATTTGCACAAAAAGAATAAAGTTTATCAGTTTGAACATTAAATATCTTTTCTTTGTGGTGTATTCAATTGAATGTAGGATGAAGAGGATTTGCAAATCATTGTATTCTGTTTTATTTACATTTTACCCAACGTCCCAACTTCATTGGAATTGAGGTTGTACATTTTACACAACTTCCCAGCTTCAATGGAATTGGGGTTATACCTTAGTCACTGATCATCTGACACAAAGTTATTCCAGTGGTACCCAAGGATCCTTTGAAGCGACCTAGTACTAAAGACATCCAGTCATCATGTTAGGTTACTGGTTACCGTCTAAGTCTCACAACCATAAACTCAGACAAGAAGCACCAGGACCCTGAAGACCTGGACCTACATTCTCCTGCATAGGTTTTGTTTGCCAAATACATCTGTCCCATGACCTCATGGCTCCATAAACTCTTCCTTAGCTCTCAAAGGTCAAGGACCCAGAAACATGAACATCACTGCTGAAATAAGTGCATACAAACTGCATACTGATGTACAGTCTGCATGCAACAAACTGTGACAACACGCTGATAAAACTTTAACATGAGTAACTACACACTTGCAGAGCCCCATTTCTACACTGCCATAGTCAGACAGCTGCAAGAAGGTGTTTACCTATGACCCATGCATGCCACATACCTTTCTGTTAGATTACCTTCACCATCAGTATTAAATGCCATCATCTCTGACTAAGGTTCATGATTTGGTAACTTGGTAATGAGACTGAGAACAAATGTTGCACCTATACTTCTAAAAAAAGACAAAGATTGTTTCAGCTGTCATTAACTCAAGGATAAAGTAGGTGAGTGTTATTTTTTCAAATAAAATAATGCACTGTGAACATTCTGACGTTTTGCAGATTTTGGAAATCATATTCTTCCTTTGACTTCAGGGACTTCACAAAAAAAGAGGATTTATGTGTACATTGTCTGGGTTTTTCTCTCTCGCTCTCTCTGTCTGTGTATATGTGTGTGTGTGTGTGTGTGTGTGTGTGTGTGTGTGTGTGTGTGTGTGTGTGTGTGTGTGTGTGTGTGTGTGTGTGTGTGTAGAAAGACGGCATGCAGAAAGAAATGACAAAACACGCAGCTGGGAAAGGAAGTGACAATAAAACAAAAACAACAAAAAAGGGCCAAGACAGAGGAGAAAGTGACAAAGGCAACAAGAATATAATGAGGCAACACACAGATAGAGGAATAAAAAGAGGCATGTCAAAAGGAAAATCATAAAGAAAAGGAAAAAAGAGAGACCTGGGAAGACACACAGTACAAGAGTTTAAGTGGATTGACTTTGGCAACAAAAATTATCCTTCTATGATTGCCGCTCTCGTTGGAGTTAATATATAGCCTCAGTTTTGCTGTTCTCCAAACACCAGATGGATGCCCCCCCAACATAATGGCAATTCTGTTACCAAAAAAAAAAAAAAAAAGAAAAAAAAAAGATGCAGAATTGCCAATGGTAAAGAAGCTGATTAACTCAAAGCCAACCCAACATGCTGAAAGATAAACTTTCAGATATAAATATGTGGATGCTCTGATATGTTACAGGACTAAAGTCTGTACTGGCCAAATTTCAACCTCCACTTGCGATACAGTTCTTCTGGAAATGTTGCCTTTGTTGTCTGTGACTACAGTTTTCTGTGAGTGGTGGGGAAATTGTTGTTATCAGCAGTACCTCACCACTGCTAAAATGGAGTCAATCCTCATATTCTCTGCAATTTCAGCCAATTATGAAGGTACTTCTAAAGATTCTCTGCCTCACTCAAAAACAAAAGTATCTGGAGGCTCAAGATGTGACCTTGAATGGCAGAGAACTTAGTACACTGAAGTGAAGGGAGACTATACTCAAAAATTATGCAAGAACAATCTTTCTGCTGTGACATTTTCTGGGTGAGGATGAAAAGTCTTTGAAGTACCCTCATAGGTTCACTCCACCCAAGTTATTTCTGGGTGCTTGCCCACAAAAAAAGTTGTCACGTGGGTGCATGAACTCTGCAGTGGGTTCAATGCTGAGGATGATAAAGATGAATGTAAACAGTGCATGATATGGTGTGATTATGTAGCTTTTTTTTCTTTCAGGTAAAATCTCTGCAATTGCAGTTTATCAGCAAAAGTTGAAATAAATTGCGGGTCCAATGTTGACCTTGACTAGTGGCAGCAGTTAGGAGTGGGAGTTCAATCTGTCGAGGGAATAGTGGCGCACAGACCCCTGGCAAAACTGTAAATAATGGCAAATAATTTAGATTTATTATGTAATTTGTGAATGTTTTATGCTGTGGTAATCTTGTTAAAGTTAAGTAGATAAGTGATTATTATTTTGAAAGGAAGAAGCAACATTCAGCCCCATGAGTGTAAATTCTGGCATGGCTTTCACCTGTTAGCTGCTGTGGTCAGTTGTAAAACAAGCAAACAACAACAACAAAAAAAGTAGTTTACGGGAAGTCTACTATTGCCAATGTTTGGCCCCAGTTTGTGTGCCGATTCAAAAATTGAAGAAATCAGACCCAGTTTATTAAAATAGCAGACAAAGTTGTATTTCCTACTACTGCGTATATGACAAACAAGTATAACTGATGATTGCTGAGTATTGCCTGTCATTGCCAAATACATTCAAGTATGTATGAATCAAATTGCACATCCAAGGTCCTGCATTATTCCCATACTTCTTCACAAAGCTAAAATGTATCTGTGTACATCTCAAAACTGCCTTCTGTTGAAGAGCATGATGTGTTTCACAGAATTTATGTTGCAGAGGAGAATCACAAAAGGCTTTTGCTCAGAGAATGTAGATCCTGACTACTACATATTGTACCCAGATAGCCACCGTTACCTACTTTTGCTAAATATTACTCTCACTTTATCGAAATTACATCAGACTATTCACTGTTTTGGACAACGGTGCATGTATGATGTAATTTAAAAAAAAAGTTCAGAATCTTTCCAGTTGCTCACAGTATTCTGCAATGTTACTTCTACCTTGGCTTACACCCAATGTCAGGCCACAAGTGGGCATCAAATTATTTTTGGAGCCAATAACATCGACAGTCAGGCATCACAAATTAGCAAAAGTAACCTATTCAAAGGGGTGTACAATCTTTTCAAGGCTTGTTGTCACCACCTACAGCTGTGAATGCATATGGTATATGAAAGGCGACCCTGTATTTTTCCAGATGTATTTTCCAAAAAGGAAGACAAAAAAAATCTTATTTTCTGACCAATACAGTCCTGTTTCACAGTAAACACACATAATGAAATCATGGTGATAGAAATGGGACGGGATACCAGGAAGAACTCAATGGGATAATGATGGTGTTGTTGACCCACTTGTGTTTGGGTTTGAGCAACTCTTTGACTCTTCTTGAACTAGACAAAAGAGGAAAAGTTAAAAGAATAACATTTTAAATTTTCTACATGACTGTACACAAAGCTTCATAGGTGCAATGTGTCATACTGCTTGCCTTTATTCATATTTTTTTATGTCTACTGTTGTGTGTCTCTGAACTAATAAGAGACATAATAATAAGACATAATGATGTTATTTGGGAATTACAATAAAGAGATACAAATTCAGTTAAATATACAAGGGGTAATCATAGAGTGTGTCAAAGAAAATAAGTTCTTAGGTGTTATTATTGATGAAAGAATTAATTGGAAAGCTCATATTCAACATATTCAAAAGAAAGTGTCAAAAAGTATTGCAGTACTAAAAAAGGTAAGGCATGTTCTTGATTGCAAAGCTATTTTATCCTTGCGCTCTATGTCTCTCTCTCTCTCTCTCTCTCTTTTTCTCAGAAATGCATTCCATTCTGGTAGATTACATTCAGGAGCGATTGAGATCTATACCTCAATGAAGCAGGGAAAGAGGAAAAACAGGGATGAGCTCTGTGCAACCTGAAAAAGAGAGAAAAGAACCAAAGACAGAGGAGATAAAACAGATGAAATCCTTCCTTCACTTCAAAGCCCCTGTAGACTGCTCAGGGGGCGTGGTAAGCCCAATGCATGAACAGCATCACTGGCATGTCTCGCTGTACGTCTCTGTCCGTGGTGGGTTTTGTACTCTATTCCCAACTGAATCTCTTCATCTTACCACTCAGAAAGAAAACAAGCTCCTTGTGTGACTGCCCTTCATTGTGATGATCCCACAGTCATGTATCTTCAGTGCACTGAGACCAAATATGTTTATGGGTATCTCTGGGACCTTACATGATGAGCACACCACCTGGTGCAGTCATTATACTGTAAATGACTCTGGATGAATGGATTAACACATATATGTGTAAAAAAAAAAAAAAAAACTATTACAAAAAGCCATTTTCTGTGTGTATTGAAATGTTTTTTTCATGTATTTCTCAATTTGTTCCTTGTACTGTAGGGATGGTTAGTTCAGAAAGTCCCAAGGCAACCAATTAGTCTCAGTAATACATACAGTATAAAACATTAACATATCATTTGTTGCAAAGTATTACAAGTTACTATTTCAGCCATTTAAAGTGTGTTTTTCCACAATGGGTGTATTTATTTACATGTTCATTTTCTAAAATTGGTGTTTTTGATTGAGTGACTTATTACTGTCAGGATTAACATAGGGTGAAATTATAACAAGTCACAATAACCTTTTCTAATTAATGAAACCAACTATTCATATATATATATATATATATATATATATATATATATATATATATATATATATATATACATATATATATAATTTCTCCATCCTGCTCCCGCTAAATTTCAGACCGGTACCACCCACACCTGCAAAATGCTGAGAATTTATGTGCGTACAAGAACAGAGATGCATTCATTTTGTGTCTCCTCCTGTCTTGCGGGAGAAAACACATCATTAAGGCTGTTATTAAAGAGATGCATGTGGTTGTTTGTTTTGATTCCCTGGCCTGTATGTCTTTTGACACATGCATCAGAAATAGTGCTACTATTTGGTTGTTTTCATTTTGTTTAAAGACAGTTTCTTGTGACAGTTCAGTTACTGCATGGCCATATAAGGGCCTGCAGTAACTCACTGCACTGTGCGTCTCTCTGTTCGCTGCTCATGTTAAATTATTTAAAATGAAAGTAGCATGCAGTATGCATACTTTACACTACTCTCCTTTGCTGACTGAGTTATCTTGTCGCTTCTGACCCCACAGTGTTAATTATTAGCCACACGTTACAGAACACAGCGAAGTTCTGACCCCCCGCTCCCGCAAGATTGTGTGTGTGTGTGTATATATAAATATATACACACACACACACACATACACATACACACACATTGGAAGAGTCCTGGTGGATCCAAACTTCTTCCATTTACAGATGATGGAGGCCACTGTGCTCATTGGAACCTTCAAAGTGCCAGAAATGTTTCTGTGCCCTTCCCCACATTTTTCCACATTTTGTAATGTTACAGCCTTTTTCCAACATGGAGTGAATTCAGTTTTTTCCTCAAAATGCTACTCACGTGAAAAACGTTGTTTGTTTGTTTTTTTTTGTTTTGTTTTGTTTTTTTTGCAAATTTATTAAAAATAAAAGTTCCTTGTTCAATACTTTGTTGACACACCTTTGGCAGCAATTACACCTCAAGTCTTCTTGAATATGATGCCACAAGCTTGGTGCACCTATCTTTGGGCAGTTTTGTCCATTCCTCTTTGCAGCACCTCTCAAGCTCAATCAGGTTGGATGGGGAGCCATTTTTAAATTGCCACAGAGATGTTCAATGGGATTCAGGTCTGTGCTCTGGTTGGGTCACTCAAGGACATTCACAGCGTTGTCCTGAAGCCACTCCTTTGATATCTTGGCTGTTTCCTTAAAGTCATTGTCCTGCTGATGAACCGTCACCCCAGCCTGAGGTCAAGAGTGCTCTAGAGGAGGTTTCCATCCAGGATGTCTCTGTACATTGCTGCATTCATCTTTCCCTCAATCCTGACTAATCTCTCAGATGCTGCTACTGAAAAACATCCCCACAGCATGATGCTGCCACCACCATGGTACCTGGTTTTCTCCAAACATGATGCCTGGAATTCAGACCAAAGAGTTCAATCTTTGTCTCATCAGACCAAATAAATTTGTCATGGTCTGAGAGTCCTTCAAATTCCTCCTGCAAATTCCAGGCGGGCTGCCATTTTCAGATGATGGAGGCCACTGTGCTCATTGAGACCTTCAAAGCAGCAGAAATGTTTCTGTACCCTTCTTCAGATTTGTGCCTCAAGACAATCCTGTCTTGGAGGTCTACAGACAATTCCTTTGATTTCATGCTTGGTTGGTGCTGCGACATGCACTGTCAACTGTGGGACCTTATGTGTATACAGGTGTGTGACTTTCCAAATAATGTCAAATCAACTGAATTTACCCCAGGTGGACTCCAGCTAAGCTGTAGAAACATCTCAAGGATCATCAGTGGAAACAAGATGCACCTGAGCTCAATTTTGAGCTGTAAAGGCTGTGAATACTTATGTACGAGGTCTGTTAGAAAACTATCCAATCTTTTTATTTAAAAAAAAAAAACTATATGGATTTGAATCATGTGCGCTTGCATCAGCCAAGCTTGAACCTTCGTGCGCATGCGTAAGTTTTTCATGCCTGTCGGTTGCGTCATTCACCTGTGGGCAGGCTTTGAGTGAGCACTGGTCCACCCCCCTCATCGGATTTTCATTGTCAGAGAAATGGCTGAGCGATTGGAGCAGCGCGGAATCAAATTTTTCCAGAAACTGTGAGAGACAGCCAGGTGGAAACCATTCGGAAGATTCAGACGGCTTTCAGTGAGGATACTCTCGGCGTCACACAGATTAAGGTGCTTTACAACCGGATTAAAGACAGCCCACAGCAGCGGAGGGCACGCCGCGCTCTGAGCAGCCATCGACAGGCTGAAACGACCAGATCATTTCCAAAGTGAAGGCTGTGTTGATCCGGGACGTCGTCTGACTACCAGAGAAATTGCAGAAGAGGTGTACATCAGCACTTTTTTGGCACATTCCACTGTTACAGGAGATTTTGTAATGAAAGACGTGCGGAGGAATTCACGCGCCGGGACGGAGCCGCAATGGCGCACAGCAAAAAAGCAAAAAGCACGTCCGTTGGAAGTCTCACAGGACAAGTTGTGACATGCCCAGCTGTTACACAATTTCTCGGATACTCACTCAACTGAAAAGCCACCGAAAGCCGTCTGAATCTTCCGAATGGTTTCCAACACAGACGTGCTTTTTGCTGTACCAGTGCTCACTCAAAGCCTGCCCACAGGCAAATGATGCAACCGACAGGTGTAAAAAACCTCACACATGCGCATGAAGGTTCAAGCTTGGCTGATGCAAGCGCACATGATTCAAATCCATATAGTTTTTAAAAAAATGAAAAGGTCGGATAGTTTTCTAACAGACCTCGTACATGTGATTTCTTAGTTTTTTATTGTCAATATTCTTAATACATTTGCAAAAATCTAAAAAAAAACAAAAAAAAACTTTTTTCACATGTCATTATGGGGTATTGTGTGTAGAATTTTCAGAAACAAAATTAATTTCATCCATTTTGGAATAAGGCTGTAACATAACAAAATGTGGAAAAAAGCGAAGTGCTGTGAATACGCATAGATGCACTGTAGTTGAACTACTATAAGGAATGAGAGCAAGATATTAGGTTTGTTCCATGAACTACTCAGTTTAGGTTAATACAATAATCGCCAGTGCCTGAATTTTTGAGTTTACTTAATTGTTTCACCTCAGAATGTTTGCAGTGAACTAAGTTATCTGGTTTTAGATGCTGTCATATATTAAGGCCCCTTCACATATAGTGCAAATATGTACAACACCAGAGCGACACCCGTCGGAGCAACTGGTATGTGTGTACCACGAAACATCGAGCTGATGGGCAGGTGTGCACAATGCTGGTGTGACGGTTCGTTCACGCAGGAACACAGTGCCACCAGCTGCACGATCTGTAACCACATCGTGCTGCTGGTGTGAAGAAAAAAATAAATAACAAATCAAAAAATACATGCTGCAATGGTTCTGTGCATGCGGAAACACAGCAGCTTTTCCCCAGCAGCTAAAAAAAAAAAAAAAAAAATACATGTCAACCACAGGATTCAAACCCGTGCCTTCTAAATCTCTGAGTGCAGCCAGAAACTTTACCAAGTGAGCTACCACTGCTATCCTGTAAAAGGTGCTGAACACTGCCTTATATCAGGAAGGACATGGACATATTTAAAAAAAAAAAAAAAAACGACACACCATATAAAAACATCGCATTGTATTAAATCCCTCTCATCAAGCGAGCAATACAGATATGATCCGTCTGTTCCTCTGTAGATGACCCATGGTCACTGACATACAGTCATGAAATGAATGAGAAGCAGTTCACTCATCTCATTCATGTCCACATCTGCTGGTGTGTGTCCTGCTGGCCTGCACGCGTCTTGCCGACACGCGTCTTTTGTCCACTTGATGACAGCAAACAGACACATGCATGTCACAGTGGTCAGTTGTTATTCCATGTCTGTCCAAACACAGTATTGTCCAGCTGGGATGTCCAGAATGACAGATCTCCACGGCCGCTTCTGTCATAGCCAAACCTCCTGTCAGTTCAGCGCACACACCGAAGACACACTCGTGGGACACTTAGACAAATTTCACTGCGAGTACTACAATGATTGTCTGCAGACTGTTGTCATGCCAAGAGTCCGAATGGCCATACATTTTCTAAGTGCCATGCGAGCGATATTAGATGTTCGTGCGTGTCACCTGGAATTTGGCCGACACCTCCCGCTAGATGCTTCGATGGGTTCGCACAGCACACACTCTGTCTTTCAGCCTCTGGTGTGCGCAAATAGTCATAGCAACAGGTGTCTGAGGCGTTGGAAGCAGCTACGAAATTACACGGTTTGCAAACGATTCCTGCTTCATGCGCACTTAATGCGCAATTTGACCAAATTCGCAATATGTGTGACAGGGCCTTTCGAATCTGGCAGGATATTATTCGTTTAAATGAGAAAGTGATTGGTTGCATTGGAATCAAGTCTGATCATTTGACATTGATGGTAGTTTTTCTGACATATTTAATACAAAATAAAATTATTCAACCAACAGAAGATGAAATGACTCAATAAAGTCAGTTTTCACTGTAGTTTTTGTGCTTGTCTCTAGCACCTGAGGCCCCTATATTTACTCCCTGTCTCAGCTTCAGCAGGGAATCGGCCACATGGCAAATCATCTCCTTATTCCCTTACTCTCTCCATCCCGTTATTTTCAGTCTCAGCCCCACACACTCATACAGAGGAATAAACTGCATCTGTGGGACGTCTGGCGTCAACCCATGCCAGCGCATTGGTTTGGGTAGTGTGAGACTCCACATGGAGTAAAATGTATTCATAGCAAGCTCTTCCATGGAGATTAAGAGTCTCTCTGGAGTTGGCGGGATGGGGTCAGAGTTGGCTGGTAACGAGGAGCAACAGAGCAAGTGCGGGCCAGACAATAAATCTTTCCTGTGTGCCAGCAGACCCACAGACCTACATCAGTGAATGCTTTGTTTTTAAATGAGCCGGCTTGACCTTAGCGGTGCATTACTGCACATTTCAGATGCAAAGGCATTCTCTGCTGGCACCAGGGGAAAAAAAATAAATAAAGGATTAAAAAAAAGCCTTGTTATATGAAAGGAAAAAAGAGGGAAAGAGAAAGAGTTTACTGTTGTGACTGTTCACCTTTTACCCTGGCTGCAGAATTTATTTCAGTATTTGAATTGCAATGCTGATGTTTTGGTTGAGCGACACAGCCAGTGCAATGATCCTCAGTAGAGAGCAATGAATGTTTTACATGAGAAGAGACATTTCAGCAGGAGGTCCATCACATCCCTTGCTGAGGGCTTAGATACAACAATGGGGGGAGCTGATAGAATGGACTCAGCACATAAAAGCTATGGATGGAAAAAGAGCACTGTTCTCTGTACTCAAGATTATAGGTTGTTTATGCTCCATTTGGAATTTAAATGGTATTTCACACTGACAGAGAAACAAAGCTGTGGAGATAAGGGCAGCTGGTGGGGGAGCTGTCACAGTGGCAGCAATGTTGCTAATGACTATGCTGAGGCCAGCCGTCCTGGGCAGATGGCTGCAGTACAGCGCCCCCTT
The DNA here is from genome assembly GCF_902500255.1 of Thalassophryne amazonica. Taxonomy (NCBI): domain Eukaryota; kingdom Metazoa; phylum Chordata; class Actinopteri; order Batrachoidiformes; family Batrachoididae; genus Thalassophryne; species Thalassophryne amazonica. The sequence goes on from NC_047104.1 coordinate 57,739,430, forward strand.
CAGAGAAAGCACCTCATTTCATTACCCCAGGATTGCAGACGCAGACACGGAAAATTTTGGCTGGGCTGAGTCAAGCTGTTGTTTAGTCATTATTAGTTTATAATTGACAGCAATATAATCTTATCTTCCTGCCACAGTGCCACCCACCATCCCTCTTGGCCACCTATGAAATGAACGAACTCCACACAGCCACTGTCAGAGCTCCTTGGTAACAGCAAGGAGTGCACACAGTCTGGAAGAAAACAGAATGCCAAGATGAATCTTGGGACACCAAAGTAGCAGTATATATTGGGCCAGATTAGCCATTATTCGCCCCATGAACACGCATGATGAGAGGGCAAGGTCACACAAGCCGACAGGCACAGCTGGGCGGGAACACTCAGGCATCTCAGAGGCAAATGGCCACCCTTTGATCAGGTGTGTCATTCTGTTCTGAAGGTGACTCACAATTAGACATCATAGACCAGACAATGTCTGGCAACAAATGACAGCAAACAATGAGGGAACTGGAAGTGTATTTTCACTTTGTGGCTGTCACCTTCCTCAAGGAAAGATGTGCTGGACAATAACATAATAAATACACCTTGAACTGTACAAAAACTACAACATATAACACTCACCTCGGTTTCATCGCGGTAAATCCACTGCATTTCTAGAGCCTTTTTCCGGTTAATGCAGATGCATAAAGGGCATTACAAGCAACCAAAATTGGAGCAACTTTAACTTTTGACTCCTGTACAAAATTAAACTGACCTTTGTCACCATTTACCCTATAACTCCAATCACTCACAGCTAGTCCGCCAAGGTATAGCTTTTTGCAATCCCTATGATTAGACAAATAATTTGGGATACTTCTCAATATTTTTCAATTTTGACCCTGTGTAATCCTTCATTGACCCCTACCTGGTTAGATTTACCACCCTGAGATGGCTATCATACATTTTTCAGGTCCCTAATACGTGACCAAAATCCCACATGCAAGGTTTTGCCACCCTTGGTGGAAGAGCCCAACTTATCTGGCCCATGGAATACTGAAGATGAAAGACTTTGCCCAAGAGATGTTTATGATTTTCCTGTCTGATGGGGAATCAAACTAAGGATCCTCTGTCAGAAGCCTGCCTCTCTGACCTCTAGACCCATTGACTCCTCAAGGTAAGGATAGATGTTAAAAGTAAAACCTAAACTTCATCAATGAGTTGCAGTACCAGTCAGAAGCAGATGCTTGACCATTTCTCAGTGTGGCTTATGTATGCCTCAATGCATTCTTACCTGAAAGCTATAAAGTTATTTAATATTTCACATCTGCATTTCAGCAAATTTTATTCGGTGGTTAGTGCTATAATTTTCACTCCTGTTGCTGTCTGCAGTAAACATGGAAGAACTGCATTGTGGGCAACAACTCTCTGAAAAATGGCACTTTGAAAATATTTGAGACCTGGGCAATGCCATCACATTTGGTTCAGTCATTTACCAAAAACTATCACCACCACATGCAAAAGGAGGAGATTTGGATGTGACGATATGTATGCAGCCAAAGGTCAAATAGAGGCTATTATGTTGCACATTGTAGAAAATTCTAAAGTGTGTGACACTGAGTTCTACAGTGTTCAATGTCTTCTTGCACAGCTGAAATTATCAGTTTCTTCCAAAACATAAGATCCGTAATCAGCAGCACTGTCTGATGTTGTAAACATGAGAAAACAAATTACCTACTATCATACAGGAACTGCATGCCTTGACTGACTACGGAAAATGTAGGGTGAAATTGACTTGGAGACGTTTAAATGCTTCAACTTCCAAAAATTCTCTCACAACTCCACTTCAAAATAGAGCAGCTCGACTCAATTGACAAGTTTTGAGAAGAAAGACAATCTTCCACAATAGCTGATTAATTTCTCATTTCCACAAGTCAGACCAGAATCAGATTTTTAGACCTTTTCTCCGTCAGTGTGCCCCTGGGTTCAGTATAGCATAGAGAAAGACCTTCTGGGAAATGTATTCATAGTAAAAATATGAGAAAACGTCCCGCTGGCCTGATATCAGATGAGGCATCAGGCTGGAGGAGACGCGAGGGGCAATCTCTTTTAGGACGGTTCACCTATGTGGCAAGGTGTGTATCGAGGAATAATCGGGACAACTCCCAGCAGGCTGTGAGAGCAACAGCCAATAAATGATGAGAGCAGAAGGAGTCTTCACACTGTCTTATTGAAGTTTACCTTTGAAAATTTACACTAAATCCTGTTTGGCCTGCATTTTTATTTTGTTTTAATTCACAATGATCCTTGCCTCTGGCCACCACAAGTTCTTGCACCTGACTGACTTCTGTCAAAAAGAATGAAAAGGAGATAGATAGATAGATAGATAGATAGATAGATAGATAGATAGATAGATAGATAGATAGATAGATAGATAGATAGATAGATAGATAGATAGATAATTTCCTCACAAATAAAAAATAAATCACCTGTCTGTAAGAACAATAAGAATAAGAACAAAGGACAAATGGATGATGCTTTTTACAACATACTGGGGTCTGTGAAATTAAGTTGTTTTAGGTGGACATTTAACAAACTTTAATTAAATAAAAATTAATTTTGGGTAGGCGTTCAACCAACTTTCTTCAAAGTTGGATGGTCAGCCCTGGGCTCTCAGATGTGTGTATACAGTACTTATTATAATTTCTTATCCCCTTTGGTCCTTTGTGTGTGGAGTTTGCATGTTCTCCCCATGTTTGCGTGGCTTCCTTCTGGGTGCGCCAGTTTCCTTCCACTTCCAAAGACAAGCAGGCTAGCTTAATTGGAAACTTGAAATTGACCGCAGGTGTGAATGACAGTGTGAATGTGTTTATCTGTCTATATGACCCTGTGACAGACTGGTGTCCTGTCCAAGGTGTACCCCACCTCTTAACCAATGGCTGCTGGGATAGGCTGCAGCTCACCCGTGACCCTAAATTGGAATAAGCGGGTAGAAAAAATGAATTCATTGTAGTTTTATTAGTGACATCACTAGTTCTTATATGAGGCCCACCGTCATTATCATTTCATGGCATGACATTCATAATTAGTGCATGCGACACAAAAAAAATAAATATGGATAAAATGTAAAATATGCAGAGATTTGATTCAATACCATTGGTATTCATTGTAACTAAGTGACACACATGGTTGGTTTGTCTATTTGCTTGTTGTTTTCCTCTCTCAGTCACATGTCACAGTCTTTGTTGGTATCAGTTGAAGCTGCAAACATTGTTTCTGTTGGCATGTGTCACTGTCTCAGTTATTGTCACTGTCACTGTTTGCTTAATGGTGCTCTTGTGTGTCACCAAACTTAATTCATGGGAAAAGGAAAGAGAGCAGCAAATTACTGCTACAATATTAAAATTGTGTTTATTCTTTATTATGTGAGCCTGCCATGACTGATACTAAAGCAGATGCAGATCCAGGGTGCAACGAAGTCTGTGGCAAAAAAAAGTGAACAACTCTGCCACACCTTGCTGAATCATGGCCTGGTCTCTGGTTGCTGAATAGAGGGTTCAGAAACAGCATTCGGCAGGGATTTTTTTTTTTATTATTTTTTGGTCCATGAAAAAGGACCACATGCTCTCCTTTCATGAACCATGCCCCCTGTGGATCTGCCCCTGCTAAAGTATTGTTTGCACAGACATACGTATATTATATATATATATATATATATATATATATATATACACAAGGTCTGTTAGAAAAGTATCCGACCTTATTATTTTTTTAAAAAACCATATGGATTTGAATCACGTGTGATTACATCAGCCAAGCTTGAACCCTCGTGCGCATGCGTGAGTTTTTTCACGCCTGTCGGTTACGTCATTTGCCTGTGAGCACGCCTTGTGGAATGAGTGGTCCAGCCTGAGGTTTGGGTCCCAAACCACAGGAAAAACACCTCCGTTGGAAGCCTTAAGGACAAGATGGAACATGCCCTGCTGTTAAACAATTTCTCAGATACTCACTCAACTGAAAGCCACCAAAAGCCACCTGGATTTTACAAATGGTTATCAACACGGATGTTATGGTCTGGACGCAGGTTGAGGAGCGGTCCAGCGTCTGACTGAACCCAGCACTAAATAACCAGAAGCAGTTCCAAAAGAAACAAATTTATTTTCTTTCCACTGTGCTGTACACAAAATACAAAATAAATGAGTCTGGTGGGGTGAAGAGGTGGCGCGCTCTCCCAGCGCCTCAACGGATCGGAGCCTGAACGTTCTGGACTCAGGAGTTCCGCCGACACCCCGCAGGTGGCTTTTCCAAGACTGTACTCTGTGAAGGAGGGACAGAGGTGAGGTTATTCAGTACTTATATCAAGAAACACTATTTAGAGGCACACTTATCAGCAACACATTCAGGACTGATTTCAGGCTTAATTCAAAAGAACAGCTGCTCACAGCTTGTGGAGGATTATCAAGCCGTACGCCACAGCCGCGAGGAGCAAATGAGCAATTCTCTTCAATACTTAAATTTAGCTGCGCAACAATGCCACATTATATTCACAGATAAGCTTTTAAGAATAATCACCTCTGACGTGTGCTGACAGTGCTTGCCTCTCACCCTCGTCCTCCTTCACAGGCGCAATGTCAGCTTCTGGAGCGGCCCTCAGTGTCCTCAAACGATTGTCACATGGTCGCATTCTCCGGCCCCTAAGCCCAGATCACTGCTGGCTTAAATGCAGTTCTTCATCTCTTCATTGGTACCAGCTGAGAGTCCTTAGAACTGCACGCGAATGTCACAGGTGTCGTAAATCGTCCCGATTAGAGAATCGCACGTGAGTGCAACAGGTGCAGCAGATCACCGTGACAGAGGTGAGAGACTCTTCTGCAGCACATTCTCCCCAGAGATCAGCCCCAAACCACCTGGGAAGGAAAACAAACACAAAAACCACAAAACAATGTCCAGCCAAGCCCCCCAACACACAACAACGGAGGTGTTTTAGGCGATGCGCCAATCCGTCCGAATGTCTTTCATTAAACAAATCTCCTTTAACAGTGGAATGTCCGGATAAACTGCTGATTCCGACCTCTTCTGAAAGTTATCGGTTCTCTCACGATGTCCTGGGTCTACAGAGGCTTAAATTTGGAGGTTTTCAGCTTGAAACAGGATGACAACGTCGCCTCGGAGCGCTGCGCGACATCCCGCTCCATGGGAAGTCCTTACAGCAATAGAAACAATCCAAAATCTCTCATCAGCCGTTAAAATTTTCACAGAGCTGAATTTCTGGAATGGTGTCCACTCGGATGTGCCTCACAGTTTTTGAAAAAATTTTGATCAAGCACAGCGCCAGTCTCTCAGCAACTTCTCAGACAATGAAAATCCGACGAGGGGGCTGGACCACTCCTTCCACAAGGCGTGCTCACAGGCAAATGACGTCACCGACAGGCGTGAAAAAACTCACGCATGCGCACGAGGGTTCAAGCTTGGCTGATGTAATCACACGTGATTCAAATCCATATATTTTTTTTTTTTTAATAAATCTGTCGGTTTCTTTTCTAATAGACCTCGTATATATATATATATATATATATATATATATGAGGTCTGTCCGTAAAGTATAGGTCCTTTTTATTTTTTTCAAAAACTATATGGATTTCATTCATATGTTTTTACGTCAGACATGCTTGAACCCTCGTGCGCATGCGTGAGTTTTTCCACGCCTGTCGATGACGTCATTCGCCTGTGAGCACTCCTTGTGGGAGGAGTCGGCCAGCCCCTCGTCGGAATTCCTTTGTCTGAGAAGTTGCTGAGAGACTGGCGCTTTGTTTGATCAAAATTTTTTCTAAACCTGTGAGACACATCGAAGTGGACATGGTTCGAAAAATTAAGCTGGTTTTCAGTGAAAATTTTAACAGCTGATGAGAGATTTTGAGGTGATTCTGTCGCTTTAAGGACTTCGCACGGTGCGAGACGTCGTGCAGCGCTCTCAGGCAGCGTCATCAGCCTGTTTCAAGCTTAAAACCTCCACATTTCAGGCTCTGTTGATCCAGGATGTCGTGAGAGAACAGAGAAGTTTCAGAAGAAGTCGGTTTCAGCATTTTATCTGGATATTCCACTGTTAAAGGAGATTTTTTTAATGAAAGACGTGCGGGCGGATTGCAGCGTCGGCTCGCAGCCGCCGCGACGCTCCGTCACAGGAAAACACCTCTGCTGGAAGCCTTAAAGACAAGTTGGAACATCTCCAGCTGATAAACAATTTCTCATATACTCACTTCACTGAAAGCCATCAAAAGCCAACTGGATTTTAACAAATGGTTATCAACATGGAGGTGTTTTTCCTGTGCCGCCGCGCCGCGTCGGCTGCGTCCCGACGCGCGGACCCGTCCGCACGTCTTTCATTAAAAAAATCTCCTTTAACAGTGGAATATCCGGATAAAATGCTGAAACCGACTTCTTCTGAAATGTCTCTGTTCTCTCACGACGTCCTGGATCAATAGAGCCTGAAATGTGGAGGTTTTAAGCTTGAAACAGGCTGATGACGCTGCCTGAGAGCGCTGCGTGACGTCTCGCACCGTGAAAAGTCCTTAAAGCGACAGAATCACCTCAAAATCTCTCATCAGCTGTTAAAATTTTCACTGAAAACCAGCTTAATTTTTCGAACCATGTCCACTTCGATGTGTCTCACAGGTTTAGAAAAGATTTTGATCAAACAAAGCGCCAGTCTCTCAGCAACTTCTCAGACAAAGGAATTCCGACGAGGGGCTGGACGACTCCTCCCACAAGGAGTGCTCACAGGCGAATGACGTCACCGACAGGCATGGAAAAACTCATGCATGCGCACGAGGGTTCAAGCATGTCTGACGTAAAAACATATGAATGAAATCCATATAGTTTTTGAAAAAAATAAAAAGGACCTATACTTTACGGACAGCCCTCGTATGTGTGTGTGTGTGTGTGTGTAAATAGTAAAACTCGCCTAATCCGTCATCGTATAAACCGGAAGTGCGCACTCACTGGACAAAAGCAAAAGTCCCAATGGTTCTGTATGGTTTTCCATGTAATAAACACCGTATACTCGTATAACGGATTTTGTATAATGGATTTTCGCTTATATCGGACAAAACATCCCGTCCGATCTCAATGCATTTTCATTAAAAACCCCTTGCATATACCAACAGAGGTGCGAAATGAGGTTCAGCACTGACACTCACAGCTTTAAGGGAAATGGGTACCGTATTTCCATGATTAAAAGACTGGCCATTTATTTTTTCAAACCATGCTCAGACCTGGTGCCTAAATGAGGCAGGGCATAATTCAAGGCCGGTGATTATTAACAAAAAGATGCTTGTTGCCTGCATTGTAATATGGTGTTAAGTTTTACACATATCTCTGGGTGTGGTGAACTAAAGAGCTTTAGATCACAGCCCCTTTGAAGGGCTGCAAACTTGCACACTTGCACACTAAATCAGAGACTGCTAAGGGCTGTGATTTGTCACTTTTCTGGTTTCACTCCTTCCTCTCCCATCATATTTTAAAAGTTTTTGCAGTGCGCACACCAATTTCCTTTAGATCATGGATCAAATATGTTTGTCAAAAAAGTCCACAAATATGACCAATTTTACAACACGAACTCAGAAAAAGATGCTGAAATGACCAGCAGTTCATGGAGACAAATTGTACACCTTACCTTTGGTTTGGAGGTTGGTGATTATATAAAGAAGCTTGCTGAGGGACAAATTAATCCAGAAAAGGCCCTTGTTCCTGCGGCAAATTGCATAAAGATGCGACAGAACTTTAAACGATTAAAACATACACATCAACGTCATTGCCTGGCCACAGAGTTGCTGAAGCATAAATCAGGCTTGAGGATTTTAAGGCACCACTCCGCAGCAAAAAAAGGAGTGACTTGTCCAAATGCAATCTTTTTAATGCAGATAATGTCTGGTGCTTATTTAAGGCAGGTGTTTATTTTTTCAGACGAAGTTTTGACCCAGTCACTGAATGAAGTAGGTCCCGATTTAGGATTACCTGTAGATTGTTCGGCATCTCCTGACTAACTAATCCATTACATACATATAACTTCATATAACCAGTTACATACATATAAATTTGTTCTTTTTATACATATAATGGATTTCGATTATAACAAACAAAATTTGTTGGTCCACCTGAATCCAATATATCTGAGTTTTACTATATATATATAGTATTCACAGCACTTCACTTTTTCCACATTTTGTTGTGTTACAGCCTTATTCAAAAATGGAGTAAATTAAAAAAAAAAAAACACAGGGATGGTGGCCAACTGGTTTGTGCACTTGGTTTCAGTGCAGAACATTCTCAGTTCAAACCTCACCCTGCCGCCCTTCCCCATGTAGTGTGGCGTTGCGTCAGGAAGGGCATGGAGCATAAAATCTGTGCCAATTCAACATGCAGATCCACTTCGAATTTGCTGTGGTGACATGATTGCAAACAAGAGAGCAACTGAGGGGACTTACTTTTTACTAAAAATAACAAACTAAGAAATCACGTGTACATAAGTATTCACACCCTTTGCTCAATACTTTGTTAATACACCTTTGGCAGCAATTACAGTTTCAGGTTTTCTTGAATATGACACCATGAGCTTGGCTCACCTATCTTTGGGCAGTTTTGCCCATTCCGCTTTGCAGCAAGGTTCATCTTTCAGCAGGATAATGACCCAAAGTACACAGCCAAGATATCAAAGGAGTGGTTTCAGGTCAACTCTGTGAATGTCCTTGAGTGGCCCAGCCAGAGCCTAGAACCTGAATCCGATTGAACATCTCTGGAGAGATCTGAAAATGGCTGTGCACCGACACTCCCCATCCAATCTGATGGAGTTTGAAAGGTGCTGCAAACAGGAATGGATAAAAGTGCCCAAACATAGGTGTGACAAGCTTGTGACATTATATTCAAGAAGAAGTGTTGTGAATACATTCTGGATGCCCTTGAAGATGTCTGAATGCAATTATTTTTCCTTCATGCACAGCTACATATGGCATACTACTACTGTGTGAAGTTTCACTGAAATCCACCAAACACTGAAGGGGGATTTGCACTCATGAAGACAGAATCAAGTGTGAGATTAATGCATTTCATGACACTAATTATCTTCTCTGTGTGACTTTTCACTAAAATCTACCAAATGGTTTTGGAGGAGTTGCATTTACAAGACTCCTGGACAGACACATAAGGTGGTTCATACTGTATATACCTCCACAAACTTTGTTCCACAAATTCTGATCATAGCCTGTATTTTTTTCCATCATGCTCACACTGATACTAGATTTTTCTGGATGTTAACGTGCATTATTTACTGCTGCCTGTAGTTATGGATGTCCATTCTGGTACTTAAAGATCTGCCACTATGTACATATCTTTGTAGGCTGCTGTGTAGTGTTGAAAGAATTCAGACTGTGTGTGTGTGTGTGTGTGTGTGTGTGTGTGTGTGTGTGTGTGTGTGTGTGTGTGTGTGTGTGTGTGTGTGTGTGTGTGTGTGGCACGCCGTTCTTATGATAAGTGACTCTCAGTCTGATTAAAGAGGACTCTTTCTCTCCATAATGAACACAGGAGATCCATCAGCCATTGCCTTTAAGGAGCGCTAGGCGCGTCAGCAGCTAAAGTGTCTGTGATCTCTTGGATTTCAACCGGCGTTGATTAACTTGGCAGCATATTAAGTGGAAAAGTATTGAGCTGGCTGGAACAGTGAAAACACATCAGTGAGAATTTTTCTTACAGACCGGTTTAAACTCATATTTGCATATCCAAGGAACAAGGGAATTTCTCATATTTGCGTATCAGTAAAAATATGATTAAACAGTTTTAGACAATTCATTTTGGTTGTGGTATTATCAGGATGTTCAGGTATAATGAAGCACAGGGAACAAGAACATACTTTTCTGTTTTTTTTTATATCAGCAATACTCACTTTTTTGACCCAGTGCAGCACTCCTTGTTTTTCTACAGTACAAAATTTATTATTGATGTTCTGCAATTTATGAGAAAATCTGGTTGCACTTACTCAGATTTATTATTATTATTATTATTATTATTATTATTATTATTATTATTATTGTTACTGAAGGATGTTTGATCACAATCTTTACATATTTGTACTGCTACTTACAGGAAAGCACACAAATTCATTTTCATTTTTCATTTTTTTTTTAACTGTGGCTTGTAAATTCCAAATTGCAATATATCTCTTTTATTGTTTTATTTTTTAACTGTTGCTGGGATATAATTAACTAAAAGTCATATATGAAATGTCCAAATGACTGTATTCCAACAGCAGTTAAAAAAGAAATAAAAAGCGATAGTGTAATAGGGTACCGCAGGCTCATTTGGTGGTTGGCGCAAAAGGGTAAAATATGATGCCTGTGACGTAATTTCTCTACTTCCGGGGGACAAACCACAGCATGTGCAATGCATTTTTGGTCAAATTACATGCAAAGTGAAAATGCAAAGAAAAAGTGATGATGCAGCAGGAAAGTGGACTGGACATGTGTTGCCGTTTGTTTATGACCCAGAGCTGAAACATGTCGAGGTGGTTTTGCAGGCGAGAGAACGCAGCTACTCTGGCTAGGTGTGTAGGCTAACACTTACTGACACAACCTCTCCCACTCCCTTTGTGTTCCCTTCTCCACTGGGAACCGAAAACAAAAAAAAAAAAAACTTTTTGCGACTGCTTCGGTGATTGCAGCCGAAAACAAAACAGTACACCATTTTTCCATGTGAAAATAGTGCTCAGAATAATAGTAGTGCTATGTGACTAAAAAGATTAATCCAGGTTTTGAGTATATTTCTTATTGTTACATGGGAAACAAGGTACCAGTAGATTCAGTAGATTCTCACAAATCCAACAAGACCAAGCATTCATGATATGCACAGTCTTAAGGCTATGAAATTGGGCTATTAGTAAAAAAAAGTAGAAAAGGGGGTGTTCACAATAATTGTAGTGTGGCATTCAGTCAGTGAGTTTGTCAGTTTTGTGGAACAAACAGGTGTGAATCAGGTGTCCCCTGTTTAAGGATGAAGCCACCTGTTGAACATGCTTTTCTCTTTGAAAACCTGAGGAAAATGGGACGTTCAAGACATTGTTCAGAAGAACAGCGTAGTTTGATTAAAAAGTTGATTGGAGAGAGGAAACCTTATACGCAGGTGCAAAAAATTATAGGCTGATTATCTACAATGATCTCCAATGCTTTAAAATGGACAAAAATGGAAGAAAATGGAAAACAACCATCAAAATGGATAGAAGAATAACCAGAATGGCAAAGGCTCACCCACTGATCAGCTCCAGGATGATCAAAGACAGTGTGGAGTTACCTGTAAGTGCTGTGATAGTTAGAAGATGCCTGTGTGAAGCTAATTTATTTGTAAGAATCCCCAGCAAAGTCCCTCTGTTAAATAAAAGACATGTGCAGAAGAGGTTACAATTTGCCAAAGAACACATCAACTGGCGTAAAGAGAAATGGAGGAATATTTTGTGGACTGATGAGAGTAAAATTGTTCTTTTTGGGTCCAAGGGCCACAGACAGTTTGTGAGACAACCCCCAAACTCTGAATTCAAGCCATATTTCACAGTGAAGACAATGAAACATGGTGGTGCAAGCATCATGATATGGGCATGTTTCTCCTACTATGTTGTTGGGCCTATATATCGCATACCAGATATCATGGATCAGTTTGGATATGTCAAAATACTTGAAGAGGTCATGTTGCCTTATGCTGAAGAGGACATGCCCTTGAAATGGGTGTTTCAACAAGACAATGACCCCAAGCACACTAGTAAAGGAGCAAAATATTGGTTCCAAACCAACAAAATTAATGCCTCGCAGATGTGAAGAAATCATGAAAAACTGTGGTTATACAACTAAATACTAGTTTTAGTGATTCACAGGATTGCTAAAAAAGCAGTTTGAACATAATAGTTTTGAGTTTGTAGCATCAACAGCAGATGCTATTATTATTGTGAACTCCCCCTTTTCTACTTTTTTCACTAATAGCCCAATTTCATAGCCTTAAGAGTGTGCATATCGTGAATGCTTGGTCTTGTTGGATTTGTGAGAATCTACTGAATCTACTGGTACTTTGTTTCCCATGTAACAATAAGAAATATACTCAAAACCTGGATTAATCTTTTTACTCACACGGCACTACTATTATTCTGAACACTACTGTATATATTGCACAGCAGCAGCGGAGGTCCCCATAATGACTCGGTCACATGGCATACGACGATTCTTGAATGAAGGGAAAAAGTAAAAAAGTCACAAATCGTCAAGAAAAGGTGGACGAATGAGCTTTGACTTTTCCCATCACCGAATAGCATGCGAATCAAGAGCGGAAAAGGAATGAAAGAGGAACAAAATGAAACCGAAGCTAACGTTGATCACAACGCTATAAATGAAACGCACTGTAACACAGTAACATTCTGATTAAATGGAACACCGTTTAATCAGAGTATTGCATCAAGTTAATTCAACTTCTGGAATATTGATCTGGTCAGTTAAGTAGGACATGAAGTTAATAATCAGTTTCAGCTGCTTTGGTGATAATGAAATTAACAACAGGTGCACTAAAGGGGCAACAATGAGACAACACCCAAAACAGTTTTACAGATGGAGGAAACAGCATCACACTGTGTGACACTGCCTTTGTGAGCATAATTCCTCCTAAAACATATGGATTTACATTGGAGCTCAACTGATATGTTTTTTTAGGAGGGAGACAGGAGTACGTTCATGTCTGACTTGGTTTTTCCAATTGTGTTTTTAGCTTTCTGGTTTGTAATGAAAATATGTGTTCCAGACTGATTGTCATGGAAATCGGTCCGATATGGGAAAATATCAGACCGGTTACCAGCCAATCAGCGTGTGTAGCATCACAGCCATATAATAATAGGGAGTAAAACATTTACTATACTGAGTTATGTGCAAATGTATAAATGCAAATCCCTGGTCAGACCGAATAATGAGCGATGAATAATGAGATATACTTTATTGATCTTACAGTGGAGAAATTATGTTTACACTCCACAGTTATTACTTGTTTACCGTAATAATGGCACACATCAGAATTAAAGACAGCACATACGCATTTGACATTGTTTATGTGCACTAAGTTTGAAGAAGTCCGTTATCCGAATTGAGGCAAGTGGGTGAAGGCCACGCAGCAACCCTGAGATGCGCCACCATCAGCTTGGGGGGAAGAACGGGGGCCAGCTGCAGTAAAAGCTGTACCGCCCCCACAGAAGGGGGAAGGAATGACGTGAGCAGAAGCCGGAGTGGGGGGGTGTTTGATGGGGTAGGAGGGGGGTGGGGGAGGGAATGGAGCATGCTTCAGTCCTATGAAAACAGTTTATTGTCTTTGTGAGTTGAGATAAGAAACAGCCAAATGTTCCCCAAACCGAAGACATTCCTCTGGAGCAAAAAAGTCGAGCAACTGACCTTCAGGCTTGATACGTATGTAGTGTTGTGGTTTGAGCAGTGAAAAAACACTTTTAACAGTTCCACTTGAACAACCAAATCCCAATTATGAATTAAGAATATTCCCAATTATGAATTAAGAATATTCACTGGCCTCTGAAATCTTCAACTTCACTGCAAGGCACGCATCTGCTCCAAGATGTCATCCAATTTGCGTCTGAGTTCAAGAGTCATCACAGTCTGAGAATGCACTGCCTTGCCAACCTCGTTAATCATGACGGACAAGCGAGGGGCTGTGGTTCTTGATGCCGCCGTCTTGCCAATTTTCCAGTAGATCAGGGCAGCACATAAGCCAGAAAGTACCAGCCCTGCTACCATAAGACCAAAAATTAATAAATCCTTGATGTCCTCAATGGAGAAAGGCGCCAAGCATGCAATACGCCAAGACCCCCAGGAGTCGAGAACATAGCCCGCAGGATGCGTTCCATCTGGGCAGGTAGGATCCCCCGGTCCTGACCTTCTTGTAGAAAAAATGGTGTCAATAGCATTCAGAGACCAACTGATCAATTCCATGGTTAATCCAATAGTAGTCCAATAGATCCAGTATCCAATATAATTTGAGGAAGGTTAAAGCAGAGAACAGAGATAAGGGGGAGTGGAGGAGATGCGACCGCCCTCGTCGGAGTCCCAAGCTGTAATGAGCCACGTAGCATGATTTTTTTTTTTTTTTTTTGTGCAAGTTGAGTTATTCAAAAAACTTGGGAGAATAGTGGCTTTTAGAGGCAGATTATTTGGCTAACGAGGTTCATCTCTGAGTGTGGTACGAATTTCGTGAAGTTCAAAATTTAGCAAAAATAGCCTGGGGCAATTTGTGTACGAGGTACTACGAGGACAAATGAGGATGTTAGAGGCATGTTAATGGTGTGTACGAGGCTGTTAGAGACCCATTATCCGAGTACCTGGTGGCTATGAGGATAGGACAGGCTACCTGCAAGAGAGCAGGTTCCATTCTGAGAAAGCCCTTGTAGCCTTTTTTAACATCTGTTTCCTGCAATTCCTTCAGAAGAACATCATATACATGGCTCATTATTCAAATAATCACTGAAATTTCTGACAAATCCATACATGGCTCATTATTCTTGGCTTTATTATTTGGTCTGACAAGGGCTTAAGTCAGTCCCTTCAGCTACTCCCTTGTTTTTTCACTCAGGGTCATCACATCAGATTCAAAGTGTTATATAGCTGTTAACAATTGTGGAAGAGGTGGACATCAGCACTTTTTCAGCACATTCCACTGTGACAGAAGATTTTGCCATGAAAAGAGTTGCAGCGAAATTCATCGGCACGAAGATGATGGCGCAGCAAAAGCGCCTCCATGTTGAAGTCTAACAGGACATGTTGTGACATGCCTAGCTCATCCACAATTTCTTGGATAGTCACACGACTGAAAAGCCACTGAAAGCCGTCTGAATAATCCGAATGGTTTCCACCTGGCTGTCGCCCAGTTTCTGACAAAATTTGATGCAGTCACGCTGCTCCAGTCGTTCCGCCATTTCCTTGCAAAGAAAAAACAACGAGAGACTCCACCCATCCTCACACAAAGGCTGCTTACAAGCAAATGACGCAACTGACAGGCGTGAAAAAAAATCACGCATGCGCACGAAGGTTCAAGGTTGGCTCATGCAAACACACGTGATTCAAATCCATCAGGTTTTTGAAAAAAATAAAAAGGTCAGATACTTTTCTAACAGACCTCATATATATATATATATATATATATATATATACACACACAAGGTCTGTCAATAAAGTAACGGCCCTTTTTATTTTTTTTCAAAAACTATATGGATTTCATTCATATGTTTTTACGTCAGACAAGCTTGAACCCTCGTGCACATGCGTGAGTTTTTCCACACCTGTCGGTGACGTCATTCGCCTGTGAGCACGCCTTGTGGAAGGAGTGGTCCCGCCCCCTCATCGGATTTTCATTGTCTGGAAATGGCGGAATGATTTGGACTTTTTTTCCATCAGAATTTTTTCAGAAGCTGTTAGAGACTGGCACCTGGAAACCATTTGAAAAATTTATCTGGCTTTCGGTGAAAATTTTACAGGCTTCACAGAGAATAAGGACTGTTACTACAGCTTTAAGGACGGCTTTAAGGACGGCTTTAAGGACGGCTTTAAGGACGGCTTTAAGGACGCTCGGCGCGCCGCGCTCCGAGCTGCGACAACGAGGCAGAAAATGCCAGATCATTTCTAAGCTGATGGCTCTGTGGATACGAGACCGTCGTGTGCACTTTCTCTGGTTATCACAAGAGCTGGACATCAGCCATTTTCCGGCAGATTTCACTTTTAACAAGAGATTTTGTCATGGAAAGCCGCGCGGAGGCTTCGTGCGTAACGACCGATTTGCTGTTTGAGCAAGACAGAGAACACCTCTGTTTCGGCGTGTCATGGGACAAGTTTGGACATGTCTATCTCAGCTTTCAATGCTTACCAGTCCAGTACGTATCAGAGAAATTGTGGAGATCTGGGCTTCTCCTAACTTGTCCTCTGACACGCCGAAATGGAGGTGTTCCTTTGTCTCGCTCAAACAGCGAATCGGTCATTACGTACGAAGCCTCTGCGTGGCTTTCCATGACAAAATATCTTGTTAAAAGTGAAATCTGCAGGAAAATGGCTGATATGTCCAGCTCTTGTGATAACCAGAGAACGTGCACATGACGGTCTCGTATCCACAGAGCCATCAGCTTAGAAATAATCTGGTGTTTTCTGCCTCATCGTCACAGCTCGGAGTGTGGTGCGGCGAGCGTCCTTAAAGCCGTCCTTAAAGCCGTCCTTAAAGCCGTCCTTAAAGCCGTCCTTAAAGCTGTAGTAACAGTCCTTATTCTCTGTGAAGCCCGTAAAATTTTCACCGAAAGCCAGATAAATTTTTCAAATGGTTTCCAGGTGCCAGTCTCTAACAGCTTCTGAAAAAATTCTGATGGAAAAAAGTCCAAATCATTCCGCCATTTCCAGACAATGAAAATCCGACGAGGGGGCGGGACCACTCCTTCCACAAGGCGTGCTCACAGGCGAATGACGGCACCGACAGGCGTGGAAAAACTCATGCATGCGCACAAGGGTTCAAGCTTGTCTGACGTAAAAATATATGAATGAAATCCATATAGTTTTTGAAAAAATAAAAAGGACCGTTACTTTATTGACAGAACCCGTATATATATATATATATATATATATATATATATATATATATATATATATATATATAAACACACACACAACTAAAAATTACACCTGTATCAGTGGTACATCATATCAGTGGTATGAGCTTGATCATAGCTCTCTAATTACGTCTATATTGGGTCACTGTCTGTTTAAGCCATTGCACTTAATGTGTTTGTCTGTGTGTGCCAATCTTTTTGGCCTGTGGACAGGGATACACTGATTTAGTCACTCCCTAAGGCAAGTGTGGGGGAGGGAGAGGAGGCTGTGAGGGAGATAGGAACAGACAAACTCAACAAGGCGAAAGAAGCAAGCAAGCACGTTCACCCCACAGGCCTCCTGCACAATAAATATAGACTTCTGGCCACACCTACATGCTTACACCCATATGCATGATGTACAGTATGACCTTGGCATTGCTCCTGATGTGTGTATGATGTTTGTATGCAGTAGAGGTGCATGTACTTCACAAGTTTATTCCCAGCCAGAGGTCACAAATGGAAAACAGGGTGGTAATGGGCCTGGCAGTTTGGGTCCTTCTGTAATCTCATCACATTTAACTCAATAAGGAAAAGGCCAGTCTGCCCCCGGTAGACAGTGTGTCCCTGTTTTGACCTGCTGAGAGACAGAAGACATGTCACTGTTACCTCAGGGGTCTACAAACAACCCTGAAATACAGTATGTTTCTTTTTCCTGTCTTTGAAGCTGCACAGAGGTATTTTTATGCACTAGGTGGCAACAATAGGTGAGACTGGATATCTGTATGAATAAATCAGATTTTATCTGCAATTACTATTTTACTCAGGATCTACACACTCTAGATACCCCAAAATTTGCATAATAATGCCTCGCTTATTCATGTTGAAACTTAAAGGGGTCACATTTTAGGAGAGACACTTTGAGCTCTAGATAATTTTGCCATTGAATCCACATTGTGTGTGATTTCAGTCAGAAAATTTGGCAAATATAAAGATTATTTTCTACTTTATCAGTAAGTTACTTGGTATGTTAGTTGGCTTTAAAAGGCTTTACAAAAATAATAAAAAATACTTGCTATAGTTTGGAGAATTAAGTTTACTGGTTTTGTTAGTGTTTTTGGGTTTGTGCTTTGTGCACTATTGTTTGCCTGGTTGTGTATTTTGACATTTTTAGTTAATTGATTAAGTTATATTGTTCATGCACACTTCTTTGGTATTTGTTGTTATGAACATATATTTATATATGTATACATTCTTCATATTTTATGGTATAAGGGTGGGTATTAATAAGCTTTACTTCTGCCTACACCCTTTCGGCCACATAGGTAGGCCGTTAGATTGTTCTTTTTATGAGTTTTTGTTATTGTTGATCTGTGTGCCAAATAAATAAAAATAAATAATTTAATTCACGCTACAATTAACCTGCTCTTGATTGCTTAGTTCACAAGATTTTAACATTTGTGAGACACTTCTTCGACTTGATTCCAAATTTTGAATGTTTGACACTGCTACTTTGAGAACATCCCTGTGTCTGAGGTCAAAATGATTCCCCTGCCACTACAGGAACGTAAGCAAACCCAAGGTTTTAGAGGATATCATCTGCTGTTTGCAATGGCATCATCAAGAAGATGCTGAAAAGTTGGAGGGAGGTAGCAAGGAACTAGTTGAATAGCTGCATTCAAAGATCCATAGGGTACTGCAGTAGGTTGCTTGTGCGCACACGCAGCTTTTTGCGATACCTGGATGTAAAAGTTGAGACACGGGCAGTTTTTGGCTATCCAGAGTTCGTAAGTCCATGTCGCTTCTGTGGGACATTTCTGCCACTGAAATTACAGATTACACTTAAATGTGATAAATCTTTCGAAATAATTAGATCGTAGACATGCCTGGGTATAACTGTTGGACATCTGACTGGAAATCGGACTCAAGGAAACAAAAAATGATTGACAAGAAAACAGGCTTCCCAAAGTATGGATGGCTTCAAGGCGTTACATTTCACCCATTTCCACACAAGACTCGTCAAGCTAAATTAAGGTATCAATGGGTGAAGATGTGTCATAGGGCCAACACAAAAAAGGGCCAACTTTCATTACGACCATTGTGGACTACAGTTCTACGACATTGGTATTCCCGTTCATGATTGTCATCTTCTCTAGCAGGCAGGCCAATCTCTTCTGCTCTCTCCGTCAAATCTAACAGCTCCTGCTTTCTGTAATCCGTGATCAAAACATTCCTATCTTTTAAATACTCTCTCAGCCATTCCGTCACTTTGACTACCTAAACAAAGAGAAAGAGCACCAAAGATATCTAGTCTTCGCCTTATGTCACTGGTTAGCATCCAAGTCTTAAAACCATACAAGATGTTTCCAATTCATATAAGCATATGAATTGGAGTAAACACATATAAGACCCTTGTAAACAACTCAATAGTATGGTATGGACATTTTGTCAACTGAGAAAATTTCTTCCTTTTGATTCATTAATTCAGTTATATAAGAGTATATTGCAACCAAAAATAGACTATGCCATTACCGTATGGGGTTTCAGTTCTGACCAAAATATTGCTAAGGTACAAAGAATGCAAAATAGGGCTATACGAGCTATTATGAACTGAAATTGTTAAATGTTACACATAGAAGAGATTATTTTATGTCGTTGATGTTCAAGAGTATTTCTGGACTTGCTCCCTAGCATGTTTGTAATGAAATATTAATGGCAATTGAAGTCAATAACAGAATTTCAAGGAATGCAAGCCCAAATTATCTTTTTGTGCCCACAGTAACTAAAGAGTTCACTAAAACACATTTTCTTCCCATGGGCCAACTATTTAGATTTCCATGCCTGAGAGGTTAAAGAAGTACACAAACATTGAGTCATTTAAGTATCATGTGAAACTACATTTTCTTACTTGTTAATATTGTATTACATGCAGTTTTATTTTATCTGTTTTATTTGCTGTTGCTGTTTTTACCCATACAGGGCCACATTGTAAAACAGGTGTTACATGAATTGTGTTACCCTGTATAAATATATTTTAAATAAAATAAATAAAATGACTTTTCCAGAATGCTGTACAAGCACAACAAAATGGTGTACGATATGAAGTTGAGCATTTCAGGCCAATGTCTTAGGATATTAAGCTTTTTGTTTGTTCTGTTTTGCACTTGCTGGAAGTTTATCTCTGCAACATAAAATTGGAGCAGCAACAGTACAGATAGCCTAACTTTATTTCATTCTGCTTCATACAGTAGGTTATATTTTGAAGATTAGGCTTTGTTAAAGATAATTTGGTTTCTTTGTTCTTACACAAGGTCAGTGAAGGTTTTGCAAAATGCCCAGAGGTTTTCTTTCTTTTTTCTTCTTCTTTTTTAAGATCCATGCTCGTGTTTGTTTGCTCGCATAAATGCTTCTCAGAAAAGGCCACAACTTATTTTGAGTGCTTTTCTCCAAGAAATGGAGAAACTCTGTAGAGAGTGAACACATGATCTGTGCTTCAAGGTACAAAAAATATATAAATATATATTTATCTTCAAATTACAACAAATGTGACAAACATCCAAATAAATGATTATTTCTCTTTCTGTCACCATTTTCCTATTGCACTCACAGCAGTGAGACGGCCGATGCCTGACAGAATCAGACCGTGTGATCAATCAGAGCGTAGCGGTGACAACAGGGATGGACAGGTGTGAGATCACACACACACACACACACACACACACACACACACACACACACACACACACACACACACACACACACACACACACACACACACACACACAGTAGAAACAGGAGACATCACAGTAATTAACTGAGAAGCACACAAAAAAAGAAAAACGAGGAGTACGTGGAAGCAGCAGGTGTAAAAATGTGCCACTTTCAGGAAGAAGTAATTCATTGCTGTCTGACATGGCAGGATGGGAAGGATCTTACAGAGTGACCTGAGAGTCTCCAGCGAAATGCCTCTAATCAGCCCCGAGGGATGACATCCTCTCTGGGCTCGGGCTGAACTGGGAGCCAGGAGCAGGCACATGGCAAGTCTGACAGACTCTGTTTCCAGAGATCAATAACTTGACTTCCCTTTAAAGTGTGACATGTTGCCAGGCAGACAAGGAATTCAGAATTCTCCTTCAGAATTTCCTGGGAGACTTTTTTTTTTAACTGATTTTCTGGTGAAATTGCTTGACATATCGTAGGTGTGTGAACAACATGGGTCTATTGTAAAGGGCATTGCATTGCCTTGGATTACATCAGCCTTTTCTTCATTAGACAATGTGAATGGGATGGACCGTGCATGTTCAATGGGCACACAAATAATGTGGCTTGTCTTTGTAATTACAAGAGTGGGATATCCAACAGAGCGGCACATAATTCTTTAAAAGCGACAACTTTTTGTGTCTTATGTGTTTCTTACAGAGCAGCATGCAGCTTTAAGCACAAAGAAAGGATTATGGACTGCAGAGCAAGTTTTTTAAACAGATTATAAGGCTTTGAATGAATTTTTTTAGCTGTCAAACATCTATAAAATGTCAAGGATTGAAACCACAGACTGGTAAAAAGGCACATACTTGTAGTGCACAACTCACCATGTGGCAAACTGCTGAAAAAATTTGCACTAGTTTTATCATCTTATTTTTGGATTTAAATAATTCCCAGCAACTTAAAGATGCTCTAATTCATAATTTACATGGTAGCAAACAACTAGTTTCAATGTAAAGATTTAAGGTCTGATGTACTGAGATCCCATATAACAAGTAGTATATTGCATATGTTCTCCAAACTTTGGGCCTTGGGATGGGGAATGTTTTTTTAAGGTGAATTATTAAAAATAACTGTGCACATG
Source organism: Thalassophryne amazonica (assembly GCF_902500255.1). Taxonomy (NCBI): domain Eukaryota; kingdom Metazoa; phylum Chordata; class Actinopteri; order Batrachoidiformes; family Batrachoididae; genus Thalassophryne; species Thalassophryne amazonica. The sequence goes on from NC_047104.1 coordinate 57,760,890, forward strand.
ACGGCAGCTTGTAACGTACCACAGCTCTATGTAAATAAGCATTTTGAGCATGTAATGACTGCAAGGCACTTGCAGCTATATGCAGCATAATACAAACACACACAATTAAATTTAAATGTTATTTATTGAACATATACTGAATCAAAAATTAATGAGCCTTGAAAATGGTTTGTCACAGAAGGTGTGCAGTGTTTGGCACAACTCCAAATTCAACACAAAGTTTAAGGTAATAATCTTTAAATCAGTGCTCACACACCACGGCACATTTCACTGTGGTGTTAATATTCTCTTCACTTTCACATAATTGTGGAGTATGTGATATCAAATGAGAATAATTTGTGAATGTTTTATGGCGATAAAGCTGTCCATTGTCCTGACCATAGACTGTTCTGATGACCTCTGTCAGCTCTTGTGTGTGGCTGTGGTGGACAGATGTGGGCAGGTTCTATTTATACTTCAATTACATAAGGGCATGATAAATGTCACATTTAATTTTATTTATATGATGGATGCTTTGTTTTGTGAACAATAAGCCACTATTAATTAATGTTTGCTCATAGTGTTTTCTTTGTTTAAAAAGATTATTGTGTGAAAACAAAGAAATGCATACCTAAACAGCCAAACGGAGGAATGATTTTGAATCAAATTTATGCATGTCTGTGTTGATTGCACAACACGGGAAATTTAGCACCAAGGTTTCAAATGTGCAAAATTACAGACACAACCTCAGCCCCTGAAATTTGTCATGTTATGTGTGCAAACATTACCCATTTACTTTCTCAACACACATTTGCATACTTGAGTGGACACACCCAAATTGCATATTCATGAAGGCAAATGTGTTAATTTGACAATATATACTATTTTTCTCATTTGAAAAATGCAATCCTCAGTGTGCACTGAGTAAATCAGAATGCTTTTTTGCAGAACATATGGTGTATGTATGATGAACATATCTACACACACACACACACACACACACAAACCTTTAGCAAAGGAAGCCCTTCATGGTTTAATGAAGCAATACTCTATGCTTTTTTCATTGCATTCCATTCTCGGTCTGGCCACGTGTGCATATTTAGTACATAGGATTTCCCCATATATGTACATGTGTAGTGCATGTGAGTACATTCTTGTGAAATTGTTGCTCCTCTCCACCTTTACACTGAGATAGCAGCAGTCACTACTCACTGCATAGTTGGGAAAAAATCCAGGGGGGTAGCAGCAACAAGAAATACATCACAAAAACACATTTATGGCTTAAAATACATTAATTAGAGCACTAATTAGAGCAATTGTTAGTCACTAATCAATAGCAGTCTGCCTCTTGGTAGGAGGGGTCTGGTAAAGCCCCTGTCACAGTGGCGTATTCGTAGAGCTGCTGATTGCAGCGTTGTGTTTCATTTAAATATGCCCGAAATGCGCAATTTAACAGTGTTCGTTCATACTTGCAGCTGCGTGTGTTTGTGTTTTAATGTGTGCACACAGTTGCGTGTACCATGCCGCACCAGTTTCAGTGCTATTTTCTGCCTCTGTGGAAGTGCGCTCTGTTCTCTACTGCATGGTGTGGTGCGGCTCAAAAACAGTCATTTAACATTATTATTATTATTTTTTTTTTTTTATGCATCGAGTGCACGTTTATTTTAGAGTCACAGCTCTTTTCAGCTTTGATTAGACTAAGCCATCAGGGCGTTTGTTGGGGGCACTGACGTGCAGCGAGTGCACGTTTATTTTAAAGAGTCATAGCTCTTTTCAGCTTTGATCAGACTGATCAATCAGGGCGTTTGATGAGCGCACCGACATGCAGCGAGTGCGCGTTTATTTTAAAGAGTCACAGCTCTGATTAGACACACACACAGAGAGAGAGAGAGAAAGAGAGAGAGAGCGCTTTCATGAAACAATGCGACACAGTGAAACAGACCTCATATAATTAGTCCAGTATGATAAAGTAAAGCAACGATCTTGCAGTATTTATAGGTCCAGAAGAACAACAGGGAGATGTGAAGTGGCGTACAGTACCGTGTTGAAGCGTGGGTGGGCTCACAATAGCGGACAGTAGCACGGTGCTGCGTGTACTGGCATGAAGGCTCCATGCTGTGCTGTACGCTGAAGAAAATTAAACAGGTTTAATTTCTTCCGTCCTACGCACATAGCCCTCAACATACTGCTGCGTATTGAGAAAAAACTCCTCGTGAAGTGGGTGGAGAGCTGCTCATTACAGCGTAGATGATACGCTGTAATGAGCAGCTCTACGAATACGCCACTGTGATAGGCCCTTTAGGTTTAAAACTCCAGCTTTTGCTGGCTTCTGTTATTCTTCTCTACAAGATTCAAGACAGAAGTCAGACTCCCAGGGCAAGAATTTTAGCTGAGGAAGCTTCTGTGATTAGAAGTGAAATGTCCCCAATCCAGTCGAAGATTCTAGGTTCTCTACTATGGAAACAACCTGAACAACTGAGAGCCTTCACAGAAATATGCTCCACAAACTTTAGCTTCTTTCTTTCTTAAATGCAAATGCAATGATTCTACAGATGGACTCTAACATCCACTCAAAGTTTTTCCACATAAAACAGAATTATGCTAATGAATCACTCAGAAGCTTTTAGAAGTGATTTCATCAGTTTATGTAATCTTTTTGAATCTTCTGTGTTGGTTAAACAGGCATTCATCTTGGTAAAATGTTGACCAACTGAATATCTGACTCTTTCTCCTCACATGCATGTACACACAACACAAGCTATGTCCAATGTCCAAATTAGTGTGATGTCAAATGTTTGTTCAGGCCACCAGCTCTGATTTACACACATAAATTACGCATTGGTGCAGACTGTAAAGCCAAATGTTTAAAAAAAGGTGATCCCAACAGAAATTTTGAATCTAAATGAAAGTGACTGTAGTGACAAATCCATCCTTTGGAGCTAAGAACAAAGGATGGATGATTATTTTATTTTTCATTTATAATTTTTATTTATTTATTTCTGTATTTGAGTAGTGACAACCATGTATCCATACTGTTTGTTCACTCTGTCATTCATATTGAGCTGTCTTATCCCACGCTATTTGGTCAAAATAAATTAAAAATTAATTAATAAATTAATTAAAAAAATTAATATTTCTCCACCTCCTTATATAAAATAATCTCATCAAAATAGGGTTAAAGTCATTAATCCTCGATGATATACTCCATCGTTGTGGTGTGTGGGAGAGAACGCTTTCTCAAAAGTACCAATAACAATTACCAGACTGATAGGAGGAGCAGTAGTACCATTAAAATCTTAATGATACCCAACCCTAATCAGGATGCAGGAGATTGTCTGGCGTGCTGAATGCGACAGTGTGCAGCTCCAACACATGCTTCCACACCTGAGCTGACCTGGTGCCATAATAGCTCCTTCGCTATGTATATGCCATTGTAGAGTGCATAATTACAGTTATATGAATCATCTAACTGCAGTTTTACAGCATAACTTCCTTCTAATATTTGCTGTCCTGTGGTGCAAACAAGCAATATCCATTTGGCTCCCCAGTAGGCAAACTATAAAAACAGTCCTGCCAATACTATCTGATCCAGGCTTGCTTGTTTCTTTGCATAACTATCTGTGCCATCCATCTCGCCTGACATCTGGCAGCGGCTGACTGGGCACAGCTTAGCCGAGCTCGGCCTCATAGCTTTGGGGGAGGTCAGTGACTGGGGGCTGAGCGCTGGTGCCATCAGGGAGGTTGTTCTGCATACTGAGCAGCCTGATTAGGCAGAGGAGCACAGAGGGGCTCTTGCCCAGGAGGACCAGTGGGAAGACAGGCGTGACGGTACTGACCCTACAGCTTTCTACTACAACTCCAGGTAACCGATGACAACACACATCACACTTTCCGGAGTGCAAAAGGTGCATGATTCAGTCAGACTGCTCACCCTACCCGGTCTTGTAAAGCATGATGGGCAAAATAATTGAATACAAGAGTTTGCCCTGGAGATCACTATGGTAATGCACCAGTGCATAGCTTTGATTATTTTACCTTTTTTTGCATAAGGCAAAAATGCACTAAACAAAAGACTGAGAGTTAATGCTCACATTTGCATACAGACAATCAATACTGTGTATTTTGCTTATGGGTGATTTGTCATCTAAAACTCATTGCTGCTCCTTTATTGTAAGTGGAAATAATGAAGATAATGAGTCTATAACAAGACTGTCTCACATGGAGCTCTTCACAGCTGGCTGCCCAGAGCCATGATTCCATGAACACAGTGACAGCGTGACAGATAATTTGCCAAATACCTATCTGTTCCACCTCAAGCTACCGCTTTAACTATCCTCAAAAGCCCAAAGTTTGCATGGAACAGGCCACTCATCTGTATTATCGCAACAGATGAGCGTTTTCACATGACAAAAAGGCCACTCAGTCAGTGCTGCTGAGGCCCAGCTGTCTTCTGTTTTCCTGTACTTAACTGTGGTCAAGTAAAACAAGGGTGCTGTTTCACCAAACTGCAAAAAGCATAGAAACTAACAACATATCAAATGAGACATCCATCCACTATACCTGCTTACTTCAGTTAAAGGCTGCAGAAGGGCTGGAGCCTATCCCAGCAGTCATAGGGTGTGAGGCGGTGTACACCATAGACAGGATGCCAGTCTGTCACAGGGTCATATATAGACAGACAAACAAATTTACATGCGCACCTACAGTCAATTTAAAGTTTACAGTTCACCTAACTTGCATGTCTTTGGATGTGGGATGAAGCTGGAGTACCTGAATTCTCATACAAAGTTCACACAGAAAGGTCCATGTGGAAAGCGACCCCATGACCTTCTTGCTGTGAGGCAGCAGTGCTAAATACTAAGCCACTGTCCAGCCTTAAATGAGACATGAAATATTAATTAAGAAACAAAAGATTGTGCATTTGCATCTGTATCATGATCTATTTCACAGTCAACTCTTTTGTTGAAAAAAAACACCAACCCCCCAATTTATGAAAATCTGTCTATTTTGAACTGTGTTTTTCACAGACAAATCATTGACTTCTTGTTGATGGAAACAACTACAAGGAGACCTGTAGAAAGAGGAAGTCCTATGTGGACTCTGAGGCCCGTTGATGCCGGAGCGTACTGCAGGATACTGTAGCATAAAAGATGAGAGTCTACAACTCCCCCTGGATGTGATGCCAGTACAATGCGGATTACTTTTCGTTTTCAATCTCGCTACCATTTCCTTATAACAATGCCATTTTTAAAATAGTCTTTCCTGTAGACTTTTATTTTAAGTCAGCATACTCAATCATATGAGCACATGGCCAAAACTTCCAGAACTTCAAAAAATATTCACACAAAACTTCCATTTAACTTATCATTGATTTGCGCTGGCATGTTTCTGTTGACTTAGGCTACAAACTCTCTGTCGCGAGGCAGCCATCTTGTACTGCTTCCTGCACCAGGAAGTAAACACAGGCATATCTTCATGTTTATTTCCTGGAGCTATCAATACAACCTCCTTCTACAATGCCAAGCAGGACTCGTTAGTAATAAAGTATCTTATCAAAGGACATACACAGGTGGCATGACTAAGAATCAAACCCCTCGTGTACATACTGGAGCCCAAGTCCTTATCCCACTAAGCTATCTGCTCTTCTTGGGGCTCCTCTAGCCTTCCTTGTTCCATTGATTTTTGAGTCCATGTTCCTGACTTTTGCTATTGTTCCAGACTCCTGTTTTCTTGCCTGCTGGCTGTGTTACTGTGCTTTGGAAACCATATTATGGGCCTTTGCTGCCATTCTCAATTCCCATCTTTCACCTGCAATTTTGGAGTCTATAGCAATGATAATCTCTGGTTTTTGAACTCATTCAGTGTTTTGGATCATTCTACTGCCTATCGCCCTGAAAGCCTGTCACTATTAAGTACTCTGGTTGTTGAACTCTGGCAGGCTTTTGTATTAGTCTTCTGTGCTTCCTCCTCAGATAAGCTGAGGGAGTTTTTGGACTGATTACCGTGTGACTGACCCAAGCCTGTGTTACTTACATTCCTCCTGAGTGTCGTATGTGCTGCTGTAGTGTGGCAATTATTATTTATTAGAACAATAAAAGCTATTCTCAAAGAAAAGAAAAAAATACAGAATCCATATCTGGATGATGGGCAACATCACAACTGAATGGCAAATATGATAATCAATCTAATTTTTATATAAAGATAAGGTGACACATTTTTGAGTGCTCAAACTAAAAAAAAAAGCGACAAACACACAAAACCAGTTCGACAGAGACAACAAAATCTGATATTTTTCTTGCTGCAACACAAAAATGGGGTTTATGCAGCGTCCCTGCTGTACACTGATTTCTTTTGATTCTCTCGGCTGCGTCGTCTTTCCCCAATGAGGCGATCAACGGACAGAGAAGCGCTTGCGTGTAACGGCTGAAATGAAAAATAGGTGTACAAGAGATGACTCAGTGGCTTTATCACATCATTCCCCATGGCTCATTGTTTGCACTCAAAGAAGTGGATATTGTACACGTTCGCATGCTTACACGAAAAACCACAGGGATGTTTACACACGCAACTTTATCCCTTCACACCCACACCTGTACATCGGGGAAAACAAAGACTGAGCAAGGGAGAGAATGTGAGGGTGTGAGGGGGTGTGAGGGGTGCAAGGGGTGCGAGCGGGTGCAAAAGACGTAGAGAGGTCAACCATCCGCTGAGACGATAATGAAAGAATAATAATAGCATACAGGATAAAATTACTGAGTTTTAGTCACAATATCTTCTCTCATTAGCTTCAGCACTAATGTTGCCATTTATGCTTGTGTTCTACACCAGCTCCCCCTAATTAGGCATGAGCTTCTAAAAATAAACAGCAAACTAAACAGTGCCGTGAAAATACATGCAAATCTGTTGATGTACAGGAATAATGGTGGTGGGGTGGCAGGGTTGGGGTGCGGATTAGCGGTGCGCTACAGACTGAAGTAATTGAGTTGGGTTGTGTTGACACCCTGGTGCAGTCAGAGTGCCCATGTTGTGGAACGCGTTACGTTGGTGTGCGCTACAAGGCTCACACACCGTTCATTCGGTGTGGCTGTATGAGAGTGAAGGTGTTCGTGGATGAAAGACTGAGGAGGAGGTGCGGATACTAATCCCCGCATTTGGAAATGGAGGAGCAGGGAGGAATTTCCTCCTGTGAAGCAGTGTGAACAGTCTGTTGCTGCACATGAGCGTGGCACAGTGTGAGCAAAGCCAGGGCACCGGGTTCAGCACAGAAAGGACAAAAAGCTGTCAGACAGTCACTCAAACACAACTTAAAACATCACCAAAACAAACAACAAAACAAGGAAAGCACCTAGAATGTGCATGCAACCAACAAATAACCTTTTGAACCCTGCCATTTTCCGGCAGATTTCACTTTTAACCAGAGATTTTGTCATGTAACGCCGCGCGGAGGCTTCGCGCGTCACGACCGATTCGCTTGATGAGCGAGACAAAGAACGCCTCCGTTTCGGCGTCTCAGAGGACAGGTTTGGACATGTCTAGCTCTCCACAGTTTCTCTGATACTTACTGGACTGGTAAGCATTGAAAGCCGAGATAGGCATCCTAACCTGCCATCCTAATCTGCCGGAAAATGACTGATGTCCAGCTCTTGTGATTACCAGAGAAAGAGCACACGACGTCTCGTATCCACAGAGCCATCAGCTTAGAAATTATCCAGTGGTTTGTGCGTCGTCGTCGCGGCTCAGAGCGCGGTGCGCTGACCGTCCTTAAAGGGGTCCTTAAAGCAACAGTAACAGCCCTTATTCTCTGTGAAGCCTGCAAAATTTTCTCCGAAAGCCAGATAAATTTTTCGAATGGTTTCCAGGTGCCGGTTTCTAACAGCTTCTGAAAAAAATCTGATAGAAAAAAAGTCCTTTTCATTCCGCCATTTCCAGACAATTAAATTCCGACGAGGGGGCGGGACCACTCCTTCCCAAGGCGTGCTCACAGGCGAATGACGTCACTGACAGGCGTGGAAAAACTCACGCATGCGCACAAGGGTTCAAGCATGTCTGACGTAAAAACATATGAATGAAATCCATATAGTTTAAAAAAAAATAAAAAGGACCGTTACTTTATTGACAGACCTCATATTTGCATTTTTACATTTATCTCTTTACCTTACACTGTAAGAGGGGCATTTCCTTGATTTCTTCCCGAAGATTATTGGATCCTGATTACTGACCTTTGACCGTGATCACATATCTTTGTTTTGGTTGGAAACATTGTGATCATGATCCTGATTTTTGTTTATGATCGCTCATCTTTAATCACTGGTTTTTCATCCCAATTACATACTTTGATCCTGATTACTCCCCTTTGACACTGATCACTAACCTTTGTTTACAATTGTTGTGCTGGTGATCCTTCTTTCTAATCACTCATCTTTAATCACAGTTCTTTGATCCTGATCACTGAACGTTGATTCTGATTGCTGTGCTTTGATCTTCATCACTCAGTCTTTTTTGTGCCTACTGATGTGTGATCACAATTCTAGTCTTTGTTTCAGATTAGTCATCAAAGATCTTTGATCCTGATGACTGATGTTTGATCTTGACCACATACAGTATTCTTGATCATCACTGATATTTAAATTCTGCTGTGGTTAAATTTTTGTTCCCAATTGTCGATATGTATGTCAGACATGTTTCCTGAAGAAGCAGAATCAGAGTCCAAAGATTAAAGGCAGGATTGCAGAATCAGAGTCCAAAGATAAAGGCAGGATTCTGATCACAAGAACCCACTCTTTGATTCAGATCCACAGCAAAATTTTTATCAAATATTCACACAAGGTCTACCTTTCCTTTGAGCGTGCCCCAATTCTGTGATACTCCATTTGCAGGAGTCAGATACAACTTGACACACATTTCATTGTGGCCACTAGAGGGCACTGTGGAAACAGTGACATAGATGTCACTGTGTTATGCAACAAAAGCTTCAACTACATCTGTAAGCACAAAGTTGTTTTTGTTTTAAACTGTGATATTTGGTGACAGGGTCTTGCGTTGTAAATGGCCAAAATGATTTTTCTCCTCAAGTTTTCCCTGGCTGTATGATAACTGGGTCGCGATGATGACATACAGGTTTTGAGCCAATCAGCGTCCAGTCATTGGTCAGAATTCATCCAAGATGGCACCCTATCTGCTTCACAATCAAAAAGCGTGTTTGCATCGGGACCATCTTTTTAGTGGCCAAAGTTAAGAAAGAGTGTCTGGATGCTCAAGGCTATTGCTACAAATGGCACTGAAGTTGAATAATTTCCTTCTGAAATAATCTGCTGAAAACAGACAGATGAATAGATGGAGAGACAGACAGACCCTAACCTCGTTAGCTAACGAAAGAAAGGGTTACATTTTCCTTCGATGGTCACAAAGGAGATTATATTCCATCATGCAGCTTACAAAAACAACAACAAAATGCTTTAAAAACCTGAACCCGTTGATCCCACTGTGGGCTGATCTGATTCTTCACTGTACCTTAGCTGTCACGGCCACACACATTTAATTGAGCAAACGTGATGATATACACTAGAGCCAAACAGGCAGGAAAAGTGTTCGTCGATAATCATTTATTATTGTGACTGGAAAAGTGCTAAACATTGAGCCACTGTACTGACTTGAACGCACCATAACAAAGACTTGCTGCTCTTATCAAGAACAAATTCAAATTCAGTAGCTCACAAATAAAATCCAATATAAATGAAAATGGGGCAGAATGTTGACAGTTTTATGATATGTGGGAGATAAAGCAGAAAATACAGTGGCTTAGAGCAATTTCACAGCAAAGTGCCTGTTTAAGAGCGGCAGACACAAAGCTCATCTCGATAATTCCTTTCTTAACCTTGTCACTCCGGCTTTACTGGAATTTGTTGACCTTTTGACACTGACTTGGTTCTTTTCTTTTACAGGCTTTTATCAGGTGGGAGACGTTTGTATCACTGTTCAACTTCACAAAAATTGATTTCTACAATACATGGCTTTTATAAACGTGGAGCACATTGAGTGTAGTAGCTTGAATTTTTGGAAACAGCAGATGATTCATTTTGAGCATTTTATCTGAAGGAGAAAATTATTTTCTGAAGCAATTGTTTCATTCAGATCGACTTCTCAAAAATACGAGTTTCTCCCATCATTGTGTGGAATATCTGAGAAGAGGATTTGAACCTGATAGATGCCCCATAGTGATTTGTATATATATATACATATATACATATATATACATATATACATATATACATATATATACATATATATATATATATATATAGTTTATGAAATAGGTAGCTGACATTTTTCAAGGGCGGTAATAAATTGTGCAAAGTTTCAATAATGAGTTGGAATGATGTGTGAATCCAGAATGTTTTTAGAATCTTAGACTTCAATCATTTTTTGAAGACCTCAACCCTTTTATTTCCTGTTAAATGGACAGCACACTGGCTTAGTGGTTAGCACTGTTGCATGATCTGTTGGCTTTGGTGTGCTCGAGTGTGTTAAATTTTGTAGTAAATGGACTGCATTTATATAGCGCTTTTCCATCTGCATCAGATGCTCAAAGTGCTTTACAAATAATGCCTCACATTCACCCAGATGTGAGGGGTGAATGTGTGCTGGCATCATCTGTTTGCCTCGGTGGGCATGCCTGGGCCATGATCATCAGTGACTGCATGTCACATGATCAATCAATCAATCAACTTTTTTCTTGTATAGCGCCAAATCACAACAAACAGTTGCCCCAAGGCGCTCCACATTGCAAGGCAAGGCCATACAATAATTATGAAACACAGTCTACGTCTAAAGCAACATAACCAAGGGATGGTCCAGGGTCACCCGATCCAGCCCTAACTATAAGCCTTAGCGAAAAGGAAAGTTTAAGCCTAATCTTAAAAGTAGAGAGGGTATCTGTCTCCCTGATCTGAATTGGGAGCTGGTTCCACAGGAGAGGAGCCTGAAAGCTGAAGGCTCTGCCTCCCATTCTACTCTTACAAACCCTAGGAACTACAAGTAAGCCCGCAGTCTGAGAGCGAAGCGCTCTAATGGGGTAATATGGTACTACGAGGTCCCTAAGATAAGATGGGACCTGATTATTCAAAACCTTATAAGTAAGAAGAAGAATTTTAAATTCTATTCTAGCATTAACAGGAAGCCAATGAAGGGAGGCCAACACGGGTGAGATATGCTCTCTCCTGCTAGTCCCCGTCAGTACTCTAGCTGCAGCATTCTGAACCAACTGAAGGCTTTTTAGGGAACTTTTAGGACAACCTGATAATAATGAATTACAATAGTCCAGCCTAGAGGAAACAAATGCATGAATTAGTTTTTCAGCATCACTCTGAGACAAGACCTTTCTGATTTTAGAGATATTGCGTAAATGCAAAAAGGCAGTCCTACATATTTGTTTAATATGCGCTTTGAATGACATATCCTGATCAAAAATAACTCCAAGATTTCTCACAGTATTACTAGAGATCAGGGAAATTGGCTGTCTGGATTGGATGTGGCTGTCTGGTGGGATAGTGTGCTGGCACTGTGACATGCAGCTGGAGCAGCTGGATTTTATTTTATTTCTGTTATGGTGGTGTGGATACTTTGCTGGCCGGTGAATCCACCTCTGGCTGGACATCCTGAATATGTCATGATGGGTGTTCCACAGCTGTCAGCTGTTCTGTCATATATGACAGCCATCCAGATGTGTGCGCTGCACTGGACAGCGATCACACTGCACTCCAGCCACCGTTCGAGCCTTCACCACCTCAGCCACCCACGTTGTTGGATTGTGTGGGGGAGCACAACACACTCGCACGCCATTCATGTTGCTCACAGGGTTGACGTTGACATGACACACTTGCGTGCCATTTGTGTTGCTCACGGGGTTCACGGGGACATGACACACTTGCATGCCATTTGTGTTGCTTGGGGGCGGACACGACACACAGACCGCCCTTTGAGCTTTTCAACACCTCGCTCTACCACATGAAAGGGCTCGCATTTTCTAAGTGCCCAGCGACTGCTGTTGGACATTTGTGGGTGGCACCTCGATTCTGTCGGAGTGTGGGCGGAATGGCCATTTGGCACCATTCGCACTCATTCGGCCGCTGGTGTGAAGGCTAGCTCGTTCACCATATTCAACCAGGGTTCGATGTGACCGATCATTTCGTGCAACCCTCAACTGGTCAAAATGGTCCAACCTGTGTACGACATGCTTTACAAATGTTGGGACCACGGTCAGATGGAAGTACAACTTCATCTTGACACTGTTCGTTTGGGTTTCCAGAATGAGCGCGACGTGAATGTGGTGTGCATGTGCTGTGACCGAATGGTTGTGCTATGAATGCTATAGGAGGCATTTGAGACAGCTCTGATTGTTCACGACTCCCATTTGAATACTCTTTTGTGCGCCATTCGACCTCATTCGTGTTATGTGTGAAGGGGCCTTAAAGGATTCTTTCTATGCTGAATCTCAAGAGAAGATATTCATTGTGATGTGGATGAAAATTTGTAGCCGAACAGACAGGAACGTCAAGAGGTGTAGGAAAACTGCACTGTAATTCCTACAGCACTGCATGGACAGTTTTCCGAAAGGAGACTGTCCTATGTTCACGTTTCTGCCTTTGTTTTTTTTTATAATGTTTTTCCTTTGTGCTATACAGTGCTGTCTTTTCCTGTATCACAATGACACGGTCTGTCAACAATTTATGGTTGGTACAAACAGTAAAAGCGTAAATGTGACTCTTGTCCAGTCTCTCGCAATCAATCTCCTACGTAGACTAAGGTGTAACTTAAAATTCACAATAAATGTCATCAAAACTTCAGCCATAGTTTATTTACATCAGGACATCCCTCCAGAGTACACTGTTATATTGACAACATGACTAAGCAATGTGACTGTCTTATCCGTACACAATGACACAAGCACTTGCCATTCTGATAGCACTGACATGATCATTGACACAGATATTTACTTTTGAGTGATAAACTAAGGGGAGGTGATGGTCTAGTGGTTAAGGTGTTGGACTTGAGACCAGAAGATTCTTGGTTCAAATCCCAGCCTGACTGTAAAATCACTAAGGGCCCTTGGGCAAGGTCTTAAATCCCCTATTGCTCCCAGTGTGTAGTGAGCGCCAGCACCCTCACATCGGGGTGAATGTGAGGCATTATTTGTAAAGCGCCTTGAGTGTCTGATGCAGATGGAAAAGCGCTATATAAATGCAGTCCATTTAACTAAGGATTTTGAGCAAGAGACTGGGTTTTGCAGGAAATCCATGGCATTTTGGTATTTGTACAAACTGTTGTAAGAAATGTGCTTGTTGTTTTGCAAATGTCAAGGATGTTTTGATAAAAGTACCAAAGTGACTGAGAAAAACTAATGTTTATTGTTTTTAACAACACTTTTAAAATATGTTTTTTTGTTGTAGCAAATCATTTGTTGATACACATTCATCACAATCTTCTCTCGGTTCTTCTCTCCTTTACTCTCTCATCTGATGATCATCTACATACACACCTGTCCTGCATTATTCCTATTAGTTACACAGTATACTGGTCATTTCTCCTCACTCCTCTGCCAGATTGTCTATAATGACACCCTGCCAGCATGTCAGCATTCTGATTACCTGTTTATCTGCCTATTTTTGCATACATCCTGTGTCCTTTTGTTCCCTTGCTATGCAGTCCTCCCTTTTTTCAGATGAGCTGTACATTACTGATTGTTCTTTGGTCCAGATAAAAAAGTGATCCCCTGTGTGTCAAATCTGTAACATGAATGTCTGCATTTCTATTTTAGTTACATAGTTATAGTTACATAGTTATTTTAGTTATATAGTTACAAAAGCCTAAACATGTAAGCTGTAAAATGCAGTTACTTATCAGATAGATACAGTGCATCCGCAAAGTATTCACAGCAGTTCACTTTTTCCACATTTTGTAATGTTACACCCTTATTCCAAAATGGAGTAAATGTTTCTGTAGACCTGCACAATGCTGGGATGGGCTACAGGACAACAGGCAAGCAGCTTGGTGAGAAGGCAACAACTGTTGGCGTAATTATTAGAAAATGGAAGAAACACAAGATGACTGTCAATCTTCCTTTGTCTGGAGTTCCATGCAAGATCTCACCTCGTGGGGTAGGGATGATTCCAAGAAAGCCCAGAACTACATGGGAGGACCTGGGCAATGACCTGAAGAGAGCTGGAAACACAGTCGCAAAGATTACATTAGTAACACACGATGCCGTCATGGTTCAAAATCCTGCAGGGCACGCAAGATCCCCCTTGCTCAAGCCAGCACATGTCCAGGCATTTTTGAAGTTCACCAGTGACCATCTGGATGATCCAGAGGAGGCATGGATGGGGTCATGTATCGCAGGATTTTGGCAAGCAACCTCCTTCCCTCAGTAAGAGCACTGAAGATGGGTCATGGCTGGATCTTCCAGCATGACAATGACCCGAAACACACAGCCAGGGCAACTAAGGAGTGGCTCCATAAGAAGCATTTCAAGGTCCTGGAGTGTCCTAGCCAGTCTCCAGACCTGAACTCAATAGAAAATCTTTGGAGGGAGCTGAAATCTGAAAAGTCTGTTTTTCTATTGTATCAAATACTTATTTCATGCAAGAAAATGCAAATTAATTATTTAAAAGTCATACAATGTGATTTTCTGGATTTTGTTTTTAGATTGTGTCTCTCACAGTTGAAGTGTACATATGATAAAAATTACAGACCTCTCCATTCATTGTAGGTGGGAAAACTTACAAAATCGACAATGGATCAAATACTTATTTGCCTCACTGAGTATTCACACTCTGCTCAATACTTTGTTGATGCATCTTTGGGAGCAATTGCAGCCTCAAGTCATCTTAAATATGATGCCACAAGCTCGGTACACCTATCTTTGGGCAGTTTTGTCCATTCCTCTTTGCAGCACCCCTCAGGCTCAATCAGGTTGGATGGGGAGTGTCAGTGCACACCCATTTTCAAATCTCTCCAGAGATGTTCAATTGGATTCAGGTCTGGGCTCTGGCTGGGCCACTCAAGGACATTCACAGAGTTGTTCTAAAGCCACTCCTTTGATATCTTGGCTGTGCGCTTGGGGTCTTTGTCCTGCTGATGAACCTGAACCCAAAAGTGCTCTGGAGCAGGTTTTCATCCAGGATGTCACTGTACATTGCTGCATTCATGTTTCCCTCAATCCTGACTAGTCTCCCAGTTCCTGCTGCTGAAAAACATCTCCACAGCATGATGCTGCCACCACCATGCTTCACTGTGGGGATGGTGCCTGGGTTCCTCCAAACATGATGCCTGGCATTCATACCAAAGATTTCAATCTTTGTCTCATCAGAAAAGACACTTTTGTTTCTCATGGTCTGAGAGTCCTACACATGCATTGTGGCAAACTCCAAGCAGGCTGCCATGTGCCTTTTACTAAGGAGTGGCTTCCATCTAACCACTCTACCATACAGGCTTGATTGTTGGATTGCTGCAGAGATGGTCGTCCTTCTGGAAGGTTCTCCTCTTGCCACAGAGGAATGCTGGAGCGCTACCAGAGTGACCATCAGGTTCTTGGTCACCTCCCTGAATAACGCCCTTCTCCTCGTCCAGTGTGGACAGGCAGTCAGCTCTTGGAAGAGTCCTGGTGGATCTAGATTATGGAGGCCTTCATGCTCATTGGGACCTTCAAAGCAGCAGAAATGTTTCTGTACTCTTCCCCACATTTGTGCCTCAAGACAATCCCGTCTCTGACATCTGCAGACAATTCCTTTGACTTCATGCTTGGTTTGTGCTCTCTTATGTACATGTGATGTCTCAGTTTTTTTTAGTAAATTTGCAAAAATCTAAAACAAACAAACAACCCCCCCCAAACCAATTTTTTTTTACATGGACATTATCGGTATGTAGAATTTTAAGGAAACAAATTAATTTATCCATTTTGAAAAAAGACTGTAAGTATAGATAGATAGACAGACAGACAGACAGACAGACAGACAGACAGACAGACAGACAGACAGACAGACAGATAGATAGATAGATAGATAGATAGATAGATAGATAGATAGATAGATAGATAGATAGATAGATAGATAGATAGAGTGAGGAAAATAAGTATTTGAACACCCTGCGGTTTTGCAAGTTCTCCCAACTTAGAAATCATGGAGGGGTATGAAATTTTCATCGTAGGTGCATGTCCACTGTGAGAGACATAATCTTAAAAAACAATCCAGAAATCACAATGCATGCTTTTTTAATACTTTATTTGTATGTTACTGCTGCAAATAAGTATTTGAACACCTACCAACCAGCAAGAATTGTGGCTCTCACAGACCTGTTAATTTTTCTTTAAGAAGCCCTCTTATTCTACACTCTTTACCTGCATTAATTGCACCTGTTTGAACTTGTTACCTGTATAAAAGACACCTGTTCACACACTCAATCAATCACACTCCAACCTGTCCACCATAGCCAAGACCAAAGAGCTATCTAAGGACAACAGGGACAAAACTGTAGACCTGCACAAGGCTGGGATGGACTACAGGACAACAGGCAAGCAGCTTGGTAGAAGACAACAACTGTTATGATTATTTATTAGAAAGTGGAAGAAACACAAGATGACTGTCAGTCTCCCTCAGTCTGGGATTCCATGCAAGATCTCACTTTGTAGGGTATGGATGTTTCTGAGAAAGCTCAGAACTACACAGGAGGACCTGGTCAATGACCTGAAGAGAGCTGGGACCACAGTCACAAAGATTACATTAGTAACACATGATGCTGTCTTCTTCTTCTTCTTTGTCTTTCAGCTGTTCCCGTTAGGGGTCGCCACAGCAGATCAATCATTTCCATCTCACCCTGTCCTCTGTATCTTCCTCTGTCACACCAACCACCTGCATGTCCTTTCTCAGCACATCCATGAACCTCCTCTTTGGTCTCCCTCTTCTCCTCCTGCCTGGTGGCTCCATCCTCAGCATCCTTCTCCCTATATACACTGGATCCCTCCTCTGCACATGTCCAAACCATCTCAATCTCGCCTCTCTGACTTTGTCTCCAAACCGTCCCACCTGAGCTGTCCCTCTGATATGTTCATTCCTAATCTTGTCCATTCTTGTCACTCCCAAAGGGAATCTCAGCATCTTCAGCTCTGCCACCTCTAGCTCCGCCTCCTGTCTTTTTGTTAGTGCCACCGTCTCTAAACCATACAACATAGCTGGTCTCAGGGCAGCAAGGTCCCCCTGCTCAAGCCAGCATATGTCCAGGCCCATTTGAAGTTCACCAGTGGCCATCTGGATGATCCAGAGGAGGCATGGGAGAAGGTCATGTGGTCAGATAAAACCAGAATAGAGCTTTTTGGAATCAACTCCACTTACCATATTTAGAGGATGAGAACAACCCCAAGAAAACCATCCCAACTGTGAAGCATGGGGGTGGAAACATCATACTCTGGGGGTGCTCTTCTACAAAGGGGACAGGATGACTGCACTGTATTGAAGGGAGGATGGATGGGGTCATGTATTGCGAGATTTTGGCAAACAACCTCCTTCCCTCAATAAGAGCACTGAAGATGGGTCATGGCTGGGTCTTCCAGCATGACAATGACCCCAAACACACAGCCAGGGCAACTAAGCAGGGGCTCCATAAGAAGCATTTCAAGGTCCTGGAGTGGCCTGGCCAGTCTCCAGACCTGAACTCAATAGAAAATCTTTGGAGGGAGCTGAAACACCATCCTGAAAGATCTAGAGAAGATCTGTATGGAGGAGTGGACTAAAATCCCTGCTGCAGTGTGTGCAAACCTGGCGAAAAACTACAGAAACGTTTGATCTCTGTAACTGCAAACAAAGGCAACTGTACCAAATATTAACATTGATTTTCACAGGTGTTCAAATACTTATTTGCAGCAGTAACATACAAATAAATTATTAAAAAATCATACATTGTGATTTCAGGATTCTTTTTTTTTTTTAGATTATGTCTCTCACAGTGGACATGCACCTAAGATGAAAATTTCAGACCCCTCCATATATATATATATATATATATACCAAAAAGATAACTCAAAAACAATAAATCCTATCATTTTTACTTCACCAAATTCAAAGGGCATTCAAATAGACATGCTGCATTGCTGGATGATTTGTTGGACTGATGATGGATTAGGACCAGGTGTAATTGTCAGTGAGTCAGACTACTTCACATAGGTGTCAGGTTTTTTTGTAACCACCAACTCCACCAGGTGATTTCACTGATGAACTCATCTCATCTGGTGTTAACCAGTGAACTCACCTGGTGGAGTTGGTGGTTACAAAAAACCTGCACCGTCTTTGCTCTTTCTGGCATCAGGTTAACGCTTATGACTTCAGTGCACATATGTAGTAAATCAGAGAGTTACACCGTTGATTTCTGATTGCTTCAGCAAAGATTACAGCATTGTACATGAAATCAAGGTCAGTAAACTTTTGCATCTACAGGATCTCACACAGCGAATTCGCTATATTTGTCATGGAATCCCCCCAAATAAACACTGCCATCAATAAAATTACCTGTATTATGCTTTACAATTAGATTTCAGCAGGGAGTAAATTTGGTCAACTTTGAGAAAAATCTAAAGAGAATTAAAAAAAACATTTAAATTTGAAATTTCTACCATATTTAATGTGAAAAATGAATAAATGCAGAATGTGCACAATGTGACCTTTAAATACCCCTTTAAATAGGGGCTAACTTGAATTAAAGCATGATAATGATCTGGTACCCGCTGTGGTATTTAGCTGTAATGCTATCTCTAATCCAGCATTGTATGTCTTTTGTCCTACATATTATGAAGCTATCAACATCCCAGCCAATTGCCATTTATATTCAACATTTTTTGAGAGTGATTAAATTTGAATTTCTTCTCTGAGCAATGTCACCCGAGGACACCAAATCATTGTTATGATAATTACAACTGTGCGAAATTATGTAGATGAAGCAAATGAATGGGCCAAAGTTTCAGCAAGCAAGGCAAGTGGGGAAAATGTTCGATTATCCAGTTAGTCATTTTAGACAGCAGAAAACAGCTTGATGGGAATTCAAAGGAAAGCACGATGACAAAAGAAAAAAAAAAAATTCAAACTGGGTAAACAGCAAGATGAGCTTTCTCTCAGAGAAATGTGCAACATCCCAAATGGGGAAAAAAGAGAGAAAAATAATTAAGAAGCATATGGTGAGAAAAATGTCCTTTTACGATCGCCAACAGAGCTTTTCTCTTTTCTCTTTTTTTTCATCTGAACTCGATAGGTGAAACCTCTAATGGATACTTAGTGGATTTAGAACTAGCATTACTCATTTCCCAATGCCAAAGTTGTAGCGTGATTGTGGTGCGTTCAAAGAGTGAAGCGTGGTGACTAATTTCTTCTTTGATTGCAGTTCATTTGGCTTCGCTTCTGGTGAACCTCGGCCCATTACTGCAGCTCTGAGTCACAAACATCCAGACCCGAGGCTGTCAGCGAGGAGTTACGCTGGCAGGGGGTGTTCAAACGCATAACACCAGCATGTACTCTACGTGCACACGCACACACACACTAATCACATTCAAACATTCCCCATCATTCGCTTGCCTTTCCTCTCTCTCACAGGCACATATGTGCATAAAATTTCCCCAGGAATCTGATGTTTTTATAGTGCATCTGCATGCTGGTGTGGGCTAAAGTATGGCCGTGCTGCTTCACCCAGCACAGACTGGATCTTAGATCAATATCCTGTCCCCCTCCGGTCAGCCAGTTCAGGCCAGACAGGCTGCTTCTGAAAATCTGTCCTTGTTGTTTCACGTCTCAGGTCTCTCATAAATTAAACAGAAAGCCATGGAGGTGTTTACACAGCACCGATACATACTCAATGAAAGGCACTGGAAGGGCAATGCATATCCCATGGACAAACACAACAAATGTGTTTGTTTGACAATTGTGACATAATTTCATGATGCTTTAGTGACATCATCATGACATCACTTATACCACATAACAAATGATTAGGTGGTCTATATAAGCTTTGTTCTCCTCTGTAGCCATTTTGGTTGTGGACATATCATGAAATGTGCTTTTCTGACAACTATTGTGTGATTTCATGAGATTGTTATCAATTTATTATCATGTAATACCACAACCACTTCACTACAATGATTCATTGATTGATATAATCTTAACATCATCTCTCCAGTCCTTTTATTGAAGTAATATGATGGAAAATGTGTTTTTTGACAAATATTTTGTAATTTCAAGATGATTATAACACTACTATTTGATTTAAATAATTTAGTGATTTATATGAACTTAACATTGTCTCTCTAGCCCTACTGGTTGAAGAGATATAATGGAAAATGTGTTTTTCTGATAAATGTGATGTAATGTAATGATGTCCTTTTGAAGTTACTGTAATCTTAGACCATGACTGTTTGACTAAAAATTATTTACTGATTGATATAAACTTTACATAGTCTCACTAATTGTATTGGTTGTGATATCATGGAAAATGTATTTTTTCTAAGATTTTTTTTGTAATTTCAAGATGTCTTTTTGAAGTTACTGTAATGTTACACCACTACAATTTGATTACAAATGATTTAGTGATTGACATGAACTGAACATAAACTGCCTTGCACTACTGGTTGAAGAGATACAATAGAAAATGTGTTTTTCTGATAAATATGATGTAATTTCATGATGTACTTGTGAAGTCACTGTAATCTTAGACCATGACTATTTGGCTAAAATTATTTAATGATTGATATAAGCTTCACATAGCCTCTGTAGCTGTACCAGTTGCAGTGATAGCATGGAAATTGTGTTTATCTGACAAATAATACATAATCCCATAATGTTATACTATGACTGTTTGATTACAAATGTTTTTTTCTGATTTATATATGCTTTGTATCATGTCTCTAGCTCAATGGGTTGTAGAGATATCCTGTAAAATGTTTTGTTGTTGTTGTTTTTGTTTATGGACTATATATTTGACAAACCTGACTTTGACCTTGAACCGATCTGTTCCAGCAGATCAACTGGGTCAATGTGCGTCATGGATGAGCAGGTTTCAAGGTTCTGCATCAACCTCAAGCACACTTAACTGTGCTCAAACTTTATACAGGGGCCATCTCCTGATAAAATGTAACTGCAATCAATAAACCTCTTTTTAAATTTCAGTGTAAGCTAGTGGTTCTCAGCCTTGTCCTCAAGTACCACCTAACCTACAGATTTTAAATCTTTTGCCGTTGTACCACAAGATGATTAGGTCACTGAGGTGTGCAGCCAAAGAAGTCCTAACACACACCAGAATGAGTTAATCAGCTTGTGGCCAAGCAGAGAAAGAGAGAGAGAGAAAAAACCTGTAGGTTAGTGGTATGTGAGGATGAGGTTGAAGAAGCAATCAGACAGACAGAGGCAATCACATAAAGTCTGCCATCCTGTGACAGTTGGTGGAGATACCAAATGGCAAACAGTTTTCTAAGACTTGTATAATGAACCATAAAAACATTTAGGGCTAGCCAAAGGCAAGAAGAATGGCTCAAAAAGTGATAGCCCTCAACAAGGACTTGTCAGAAAAACTCACCAAAATGACGAAACAACATGCAGTACACCAAACTACATTTCTGTGTCGCAGTGATTTCTGGGGATTGTTGGGCTCTTTTACAACCCTGTCAGCATCTGGCGGCCCTTCGTGTTCAAGGTGACTTATGAGGGTTCATCTGGTGTGGTTTGGATCTCATTCCTTGACAGATTAGGGTGTTGGACAAGCTGCCACTCAGAGCAGTGTGGCTGTGATGGCTCTGATAATTGAAGTGCTCAAAGGTGGATGGATTGGACAGATGAAGCCCAGCAAGTCAATGGATCAATAGTGCAATCGTGAGCTCCAGGTGCCAGAGCTAAATGGACCGTGTACTCAGCCATAGCAAAAGCAAAGTAAACGAAGCCAAGCCTTTTATCTTTTACCGTTTGTACTTTTTTCTGCTAAATCTGCTTTAAATTTGCCATTAGCAAACAGCCTCTGCTGTAATGATCCCATCCAACCAAAAATATGCCCCAGGCAACAAATGTGATGTACGGAAACTGACAGCAGAATAAAATACAACTTCACAAACGATATGACAGGCACTATCGTCTAGTCACATTTTGGCATTTACAGAAGTATTGGTTGGGATTTAGCATTTAGATTCCAGTATTATTGCTTTATCTCCCCCCCAACTCCATTTCACTGATATAGCCTTCTATTTGCCTATCTACAGCTTTGCAAACACACAAACATATTGCTCAATATTCATTGTGCAGCAGCAGACAAATTTCGTAATTGTCACTCGCATTCCTCACAAGTCAATAGCTAAGACTTTATCAGCACGAAAACACACAGACGGGTTTGTTCATGGACCTAATTGAATAGGAATAGCCGAGCCCTGGCATCATGCACACAAAGTCATTTTCATAACTCTGAAATGTCACGAGCCGATGGGTTGACAGGTTGGCCTGGCCACTTGTCAAGTCAGCGCGACAAGTTCTATCAAAAACCGCAACCTGAGCCAGCATTAAACTGAAGGCTTAACACACAAATAAGAACATTTATCATCACATTACACATATTATAGAGCAGGTACAAGAAGGTTACCACCCATGCAGTTACAGTAATATCCATAAGCAACTGGGCAGTAACACGTTCTGTGTAATTTTGCCTCTGTACAGCATCACAATAGAGTTAAAATGACACAGTCGAGATGTGATTGAAATGTGGCTGTATGAAAATTCAGTAAGGTATATCTTATATATTATATTCCAATTCTAAGGTGGAATTATGCCAGTGTACAAAGGTATATCTAAATATCTAAAAAGGAAGAGTAAAATAGGAGAGTAGAAAAGAGTAGAGTAGAGCCACTTAGGTGCCTGGTCTTGAGAACCAGGGATGGTAGGTTAAAAAGCTTTTTTATCCAATGGGAACTCTCCCTACTCACCCAAGCTTGTCAGCTTTAATTTAAAGGGTTCAACAA
Organism: Thalassophryne amazonica; assembly: GCF_902500255.1. Taxonomy (NCBI): domain Eukaryota; kingdom Metazoa; phylum Chordata; class Actinopteri; order Batrachoidiformes; family Batrachoididae; genus Thalassophryne; species Thalassophryne amazonica. The sequence goes on from NC_047104.1 coordinate 57,783,889, forward strand.
AAATATCACATTACCCATTAAGGAATTACAGCCATTTTTATATACAGTCCCTACATTTTCAGAGGTCATAAGTATTTCTTCAAATTGGATGTTAACACAGATCATCACTTTTGCAGCCAGCTTTCTTTAGAAAAGCCACAGGATGGATACATGAACATTTCAAGTGGAATGTTCCTGTCAGTGAGTACACAGAGCACAGGAACATATGGTGGAGTGGCACCGAAAAGTATTTTCTTAAAAAGAACACCCAAAGCTTTTGTTCTAAAGGTCCATCAGAACAGCATTGTGAAGATTGTCTTGGTGGCTTCCCTCACTCATCTCCTTCAGTTTATGAGAAATGCAGCACAAGCAGGAAGCAGGACTTGCTCAGGAAGACAGAAAATTGATAGTACCTGCTAATTACTATGGCAGTCTTTAATAGTAAACTGATGGCCATCTTTCAGTCTTTACATCACAACCAATAGGCGGCGTGCATATTATGTAAAAATGTCATTCCTGAAGGCTGCCTGACACTTGCACAACATTGATCTGCGCACTTGCATGCACTCTACTGTGCACAAGAGTAAACTCATCTCAAACTTGTTGTAAACCATTGTAAACTGTGCGCAGCTTCATGCAAGTGTGCAAAGAAAATTTTGAAATGTTCAAATGTCTCTATCATGCATCAATTACATGAACATTATTCAAATAATTCAAAAACACTGTGTGTGAGTGCGAGTGACTGCGTCAGTGCACCACATCAGAGTGCAGCTCATCTGAATGATTATAACGAGATGTTAAATCTATCATAAACATACATTTACAGCTGCACACAAGAAGGGATGGACATGCAACTGTTTTACCAAGCTATTACAATATAAACATTACAAATACTTACCGTTTTGGATGCTTCCAAATGCTTTCTCCACCTCATTCAGCACGTGGGAGAGAGTGAAAAGCTGCAGCTGGAACAGCCCTCTGTGATTCCAGAAGCAATTAGAGGTGTTTTCAACAGCCAAGTCAAAGAGGAAAATTATTAATCTGCTATGAAATAATTATTTTATATACGCAGCATCCAGCGCACAATGTGTGGCAGCCAGTGGAACAAAGTGTGGCATCCAGCTGGGAACGCAGCGGGTGGGACTGTCACAATGATGTGCGTGCAAGTGTGCGGATCAAAGTCGTGCAAGTGTCAGGGCATCCTAACTTACCTCTCTGTTGTTTCTAGTACATAGACATAGATGCTTCCTTCTCCACCCCAACACCTTCATTCGGTGACTTTAAGCCAGGGGTAGGCGCCACCCCCAACTTGTCAACGGGAGGATATCACCAATGGTAGGATCTGAGATCTTTAAAATCATTCTCCTGGAATGACAGGGACTTTGTGGATAAAATCTTGAACATGCCCCCTTGTATTTCTACTTCTGACAAACCTACTCTACAGTACCATACTGTTTGTATTTCTTAGTGATTGATGAAGTCCAATACATAATAATTGAGTTGGAAATGTTCATGTGTCCATCCTGTGCCTATAAAAGTAATGATTTGTGCTCATAATAATCCTTACATTTCATTTGACCATGTGCTTATCTGACAATAGAGGGACTATGTATAAAAATGGATGTATCTCATAAAAGCTTCTTGTAATATTTTTGTTCAATGCCTTGAATTAAAGCTGGCAGTCTACTATTCCATTCTCAACTCCTTGTGGTGGAGCACAGAAGCCAAATAACAAAATTTGTGTTACTGTCCAAATATATATGGACCTGGCTGTACCTGTGCATTACAGTCAACATGCAGGTACAGCAAGAAAAAGAGGTCACATGATTCAGTGCAAAGGGACAGTGTGAGACAAACAACACTGCATACTATAAATATATTTCTGCAAACATGTCATTCAATCAAGACATGCAGTCGGGCTGCACAGCATACAGGGAAAGATGAGAAATAATAAATGTGTAGTTTGCCAAATGGAGACTTGCATAGGCAGAGACAGAGAGAGAGAGAGATGAGAAAAGAGAGAGAGAGAGCAGCTATGAGGATCCACGAGGATGAGGACAGAGAGGGCTGGGCATGTGGGAGAAAGACGTACATGATGATTTCTAATCTATGAAGGTCTCTCGGGTATGAGAGGATCAGTCACCAGTAGATGGGCCTAACCAACTAACCGTATCCCCAACACACCCCCAATGGTAATTTACACTCATTCAGGCAATGTATGAGATAGCAATGAAGGTGAAATGCACAATGATGTGTATGAGAAGGAGATTTATCGCCTATCTTTGACTATAAGGGGGTGCTTATAGGTGAAAGGATAAAGGATTAGATTTAACTTTTTACATTTAACATGCTCACTGGTAAGCCTGATACAAGCACTACAAGTTGCAGAAGCAAATTAAATAAATACGTATGTCCATATCTTGCACCTTGTGCAAAGCAGTGCACAGCGCAGCGAAAGTGTCATTGCTCGATTCTGACTGTTGCTTAAGAAGCCAGTGTACTTGCACTCCTCTGTACACCCATAGGTGTGTTGGCTATAAAATGAGGTGGAGTCGGTGCAGAATTAGGTGCAATGCCATTGTGAGGCAACACAGAGTGATTGCACCATAAGCCAACAAAAACATGGTCTCAAGTCGAGCACAGAATTATTCTGCAACTTATGTGGTGTAATATTCAGATACACCTTTACGATACATGTTCACTTTGCTTTTGAACACAAACACACAATCATGCTCATGTTCATCATTATCACACATCGAACAAAACAAAAATGAACTGAAACCAAAATTTAACAATGAAATAGAAAACACACAAGACCTTTATACTACATACTGATTCTTATGCTAGTTGTCTTCCTTCATGAGTTCATAGGCAGGGAGCACAAAGACTGGGATGGCCACAGGCACATCCAGGAGGAGCAGAGGTTTGTGGTTGGAAGAGGAGGTCTTGCAGGAATAGGGCAATCAAAATGTTTCATCTCAAATTATCTGCTTGCGCATGATCCATTTCACCCTCACAAAATCTCTCACTTTTGTCACCTACAAAGTGCATCTGCACAACAATGCACCAGGTGCAACATATAATTCTGAAAGATAATGACGGATGGGAATCTTCTGAAAACCACATCCCACCCAACACACACCATAATTAAATACAAGCAACCCCCTTTACATCCTGTGCTTTGCACAAAGGAAGGGAGTAACAAAGTTAGGTAAAGAAAGCATTTTTTTTTCTTGCAATATGTAAGCCGCCCCTTAAGCATCTTCCTTTTGATGTCCAGTTATTTTGAAAATGCTAAACATTTTTCATTCTGCCAGACTAAGGTAAAGGTTATTCAACTGCAACTTGAAGAAGTAAGCCCCTTCCGCTGCTCCCTTGTTTTGTCTCTCAAGGTTGGCATTGATTTGACACGTTTTATGCAAGATGTCCTTCCTGATGCAACTCCACATTACATGGAGAAATGTGGCAGGGGTGGGGTATGAACCAGTAACCTTCCGTATTGAAACCAAGCGCGCTAACCACTTGGCCACCACCCCCCCAAATCTTAATTCATCTCTCTAATGGAGCACTGTTAAAAGATACACTTAACAGTGTCATTCCAGTGAGGTCAATGGTTGAAATGAGAATTTTTTTTTTGTCATTTTCAGAAAAAACATGTTAATATTGGAGCTAACAGAAATGTGTCACTGATCACTTTAGTCTGCAAGTATGCACTCTATCTTCAGTGGTTCCTGGGATCTGAGTAGTGAGTACATTTTGTAGTTTCCCTTCAGGAGGTAACATCTAGCTGTTGGTTTGTCAGCATTTATCTCAAAAAAAAGGCATAAACAGGTTTTAGTGAAATTTGGTGCAATGGAAGACAATGGGTCAAGAAAGAGTTGATACAATTTTGAACAAAATGCAGATCCATAATAATAAACTGGCAGCCTGTCAAGGGGGTCTCTCTCACAGTGATTACTAGGATAGGCTCTAGCAAGCTCCCCCGCCACCTCCCAATCCCATGACCCTTAATTAAAATCAGCAGTGATAGAATATTAATGAAGAATGTTAACAATGTCTCCCACTGATGTCCATTTTTTTGTATCTTATTAAGACATACACAGATATTAATTAGAAGTGGTGGAGAAGTATTTTTAATTCAGATTTTTATAATGTCTCCCATTCACTCCCATGTTATGTGTGATTTGGAAACAGCACTCCCACCTGTACCACACTTCAGTTAAAGATGAAGAAACAAAGTGCTGTTGGACTTTGGTAGAGGTATACACTCTGTAGGTGCATTTTTCATTGCAACCAAGAAAAACCTGTATCTTGTGGATCGTTTACCACAACAATTAAAGTATTAGAAACTGCTGTACCTCACACCCAGATGCACGGGTAGGTTGAGCATCGCACAATAAGTGCAATTTTATTTTGCTCAGTTTAGTCTTGTTGGCCCTGCATTAAATTGGGAATGCTGGAGGCCAGAGCTGTAGCTACATTCTACTGGAAAAAGCCAAAGTGTGTTTGTGTAGTAAGGCAGAAAAAGGAAATGTAAAACATAGTTTGCAAAAAAAGGACTTACGATATTTGTAGTGTATGGCAACCAATACAGGGCTAAGAAAAAAAAAAAGAGCGAGGCAAGGGAGGGAACAAAAGTTAAAGGAGAAACAGAGATGTAGTGAGAAAGAGAAATAGCCAATTAGTAGGATGCCAGCAGGTGTGCTTTCTCTCTAGAGCGCCCCCCCACACACACATACACCTCATACCACGGATTCAGTGGGGGGGGGGGTAAAGCTGTGCACACCTTAAAGAGCAGAGGGTTGCTATGGCAACCGCCTGGCATGCTCTGTCTCCAGGGAAACGGAAATGTCACAGCTTAAGAGGCCTCATAGAAAGCAAGTGAGGACGGAGCGGGAAAAAAAGTAAGCGCGCGGAATCGCAGCGACAGCATCGGCACATTCCTTCTTATCTTTGCAGCAAGGCTGTCACATTAGCTGTGACGTTTCTGTGCAAGCCAATCAATCACGTGGCCTCACCCTCAGATTCAGCCGCTGACTCCGAACTTTGTTTATCACCTGAACAGACGACAAAACACCGCCGCTTCACGGGAACCACGGCAAACTCATGTCTGCTGTACTGGAGCCGCAACACAATCCACCGCCACCGGGCCTCTGAGACCGAATCAACCTTCATTTATTTAATCAAACATTTACTGTCATAACCAGATGAGGAGGCCTGATGGTGCGGCTGGAAAATAAAGCCTTGCGCTGGCGCCGGCAGCGGTGGCGGCGTGCGGTGAGGCTAAATGTGACTGGTGCTTGCTGCTGAGTGATGGGCTTGACCCTCCAAATCACACATTAGCCAGAGCTGACCAGCTGAAAGCCCATTAACCTGAATGGCCACTGATTGCTGCACTATTAACTCAGTCTGACTCCTCTCCTCCATGGCTCTACCCACTTACACAGGTGCTTTAGCAACCCTCAAGGTCTTGGCTTAATCAGAGTAAACAAATGTTAGTTTTTTTTTCCTCGCTATGGCCTCACTGCTTTATTTAATGAACGCTGCACATCATACATATTTGTTCCCACTTTTCTCTCCAATTCTTTTATGTTTTTTTGCTAATTTATTTACTAATTGTGTCCATCTGGTATGCGTGTGACCTTTTTGTCTGGCGCTTGAATGACACGGGTCGTATCGACTGCGCCGCAAAGTCGGAGAAGAAAAAAAAATGGAAAAGTGTGCGTTTGTGTGAGTGTGGGTCCGCACTAACGTGAGGACAGATAGCCAGTTAAATGAAGCATTTCTTCAGCATACTGCCTCGTGCCTGAAACGGCGGCCCAGCCATGCCTAATTTATTTCCTCTTTTGTCGTTGTTGTCTCCATTCCTCGGTTGATTAAGCCAACCTCATGCAGCTATGCTCAACAAATAGCCTAATTGAGTACGACCTTGGCAAATGATACATCAGCCCTATCCTCCAAAAGCACCACCTGCACCACACGCCCGTCTCCGCAGCCCGTCGCTCTGCAGGCCGCCGCACCGAGCACAACAATCACAAACAGGGGATTTGCCTCCTCAGCCAAAGTCATTTCTTGCATGACCTTTCTCACAAATCAGCGCGATGACACAGGGCGGATGGATCACTGAAATGAGACACATTTGTATTACTTAGAGCTTTCATCAGATCTTAGCAGATACTCATCTATTATTCCACCTTCCATTTGCAACTTTCACCCCACAGCCCGCACACGGTGACGGGGGCAACAACAACATTCCGATCTGTGCTCCGTGAAGCAGCTGCAGCAGACTTTACCAACACAGAATTCTCATTAAATTTCCATCCCGTCTGTGTGTTTAGATGGGAATGAGGGAAGCATGGGGGCTGGTAGTTTGCGTTCAAAGAGGCTTGCTGTAGAAGATCTGATGGCTCTCTCGGTGAAGTCTCTGGTGGGATCTCACAGGATGCAGATGCCTACTCTGAGATGGCTTCATACCTAATGAGTCTGAGCTCCAGCAGGGCTCCACACAAAGCAGCATTGCCCTCAATTCTCTGTTTATTTGCCACCGCCTGCCCCACCCTCGCCGTCGCGCTCACTCAGCATTGAGCGATGTGCCTGCCCACAGCCAGTGTGTGACACTGATGTGTTTCTCAGGAGGGATGCGTATCCTGCAGGTAAACACCTAGAGGCTGAAAAATTACCCTCCAAAAGTAGGCGACGGGGGCTGTGCTGTAGCTAGGCGCTTGTTGACAAAGTGAGACCCGTCCCGCCACCACTGACCGTGCCGGCTTCGGCCTCAGCACCTAATCACAAGGCTCACTTCCATCTACTGGAAGAGGTTAAAAAACACGTTTTTTTTTTTTTTTCTCAGTCTCATAATTTTCATGGATAAGATGTGTTTGGATAAAACTATGGATCACAAATGCAGCTAGAGTGGTGGAGTTCAGTTTAAACTCCTCCCACACATGTCCACTCAGAAACAAGGCTTTTTGAAACTTTGGACCAAATTTACAAATTGCTTCACAACGTGACTCACAAAAAGCTCAAAACTGCAAACAAACCAACTGTTTTGACAAATGATTCATCATTTCAAAATGCGAGATTATTCACTGTTCTGAAATGCTCACAGCTGAAAAAGAAAGTTACTTGATAAAAATTATTGGCTGCTTGAAAATGCTCACATCTTCAAATACCATATTTTGCTACTAAAAAAATTGATTCACTCCCTTGAAATCCCCAAAACACTAAATGAAACCATTTCCTCAAAAAAAAAGATTAACTGTATGACAACACACAAAACAATAAATTAAGCAACTATTTTGTTTTATAATACGCTGTTTTAAAATGATAACTATAAATTAATAAACCATAGTGTCAATGATTTTTTAAAATGCTTAATAAAGTCACAAGATTTCAGAAAATTATTCAATTCTCCGACATTCTCAAATCACTAAGTGAAAGGCCAATAAAATTATTAATTGTTTTGAAATATTAAATGAAACATTTTCATCAGAAAGCAGTGCTTCAAATCACTGCTTCAAAACCCCCACATCAATTGTCTCAAAATGCTGGAAAAGACATGAATTGTTTAACATGTTTGAAATAGTAAATGAAAGACTTGCTACAGAAAATAATTAACTGATCTGAAACACTCTCAACAATAAATTTAACAATTGCATTACAAAATGATTCTATTTAAAAGCACATAAAACAAAACTCATCCAACTCTTGACCAGTAATTCACAGTTTCAAATAGCTGGAAACAGTCACTTAACAATGTATTCAATGATTCACTGTTTGGAGATGCTCGAAAGCATCAGTAAAATACTTTTTTTTTGAAAAGGGTTCACTGTTTCAGCATGTTTGGAACACTACATGAAACAAATATTTCAGAAGATGATAAATTTTTTTTCAAAATGCTTGAATTGATAACCAACTCAATTGCTTCAAAAGATGTCCACTGGCATCGGCCACCCCATAAAATAATAAGAAAATAATGGCTGTGCCCCAATAACCTAGAATGCATGGCCTTGTGTGTGTGTGTATCACGTGGACAAAATAAATGAATAAATAAAAATTAGAAAAACAAGTTGCATTGACCTCTACTGCAGAAGCAGTGGGTTATGGTCTTAGAAAATAGGAGATCTTCCTTCCGTGCATGTCTGTCCTGGAAGTAGATCGGGACAAGTTGATAAAAATAGGTCGCACTGTCAATAAGACAGCCTGAGAGGATGTCAGTGAGGTTAGCGCAGCAAGGACAAGCAATGGGTGAATGTGTCTGTCCATCATCTTTGGCCTGCTGGGAGATTAGATGTGTAGAGAAGAATAGCAGAAACAAGACAAATGTGGTCCACTCTTGCTGTTATGTATAGGTCAGATACCGCATTAAAGACTTGAGCTGTCAGAAAATGCTGTTAATGTCTATGAGAGTGTCTGCTTTTGAAATCAAATGGAAAAATCACACTGGGAGTAAAGCACTGTCACTCATTAAAATTTCACTTTGGAACTCTTTTACCAGCTTCAAGCTCCAAGACAGCATGCCATCGAAGGCATGGGAGACTCATTCCCTCAAAGCTACCCATGCAAGACGAACTGTAGCAAGTACCTACGGTACATGTATGGGCCCACACAGTCCACAGTCCTCATGCTGCTAGACTGAGTGGAGTGAGTTGTCACCATATAGACACTGGCTGTCCCAAGGCAGAATGACTTTAATCAAAGCCTGTGAGAAGCCAAGAGTCACTGGGGATGAGTTTTATTGGGAGTTAAGTTATAAGAGCAGAGCAGGCATGCGATCTCAATTCCTCCCCGATGGATGGAAAAGATGGATGGAGGGAAAAAAAAGGACATTTCTAAATGCGTCTTCTCATCTTTACCTCAGAGAGCTGTCATGATAACCGGCCAGGTCTTCTTATTTATTAAGAGCTTTAAATTACTATGAGCTGACACACTGGGGGCATTTAGACATACCTGGGCACCGGCCCCTCTGCGTTCCCGCTTTCTTCATAAGCGGGTTCTACTTCATAATCATCAATCAGATGATAATTATATTAAGGCCTCACGTCACTACCAGAGCACATCAGGTAGGGTTTCACTGCAACCAGATAGTTCTTTTACCATTTCCCAGCAAAAGCATCATGGAATTTATTAAAAAAAAAAAAAAAACATTCCCCATGGTTAACAATTTTCATATGGCCAATATCAGAAGACTTCATTAAACAAATAATCTGGGATCACATCTTTCCTCAGATGTTTGTAAATCCAATTATAGCTTTATCAAATTGGATTTCACTGTTATTATTTTATGCTTTTTTTTCAGGTCAGGGTGCCTGGCACTGGAATGATGAAATTGGCGCAGTTTAATATCACCACCTCTGATAAATGTGTTTGGTTTCATCACTGCAGTAACAGACGGTCCAAAGGGCACGCACGGCGCTCTGAAGCACGGTCCACTGCCGCGACAGCTTCCGCGTTAATCATATTACAGCAGAGCTCCAAGGTGTTCTGAGGACATTTGCACACAAAGAATGCGTGTAGGACAAAAAACAATAAAGGCAAGGTGCCACCCTCGCGTCACCACAGGAAGGCTACCTTTACTGTTGTGTTTATTGTTTAGACACATAAGTTTCTGTGGAGAGCGTAATTAGCTGTGAAGATTCACACGGAAAACAAAGCGTGCAGCGTGAGTCTGTGTTTGACGAGTAGCCTTGAACTCAGAGTGAGAAGACTGCACCTTTACAGAACAAAAGCATCCTTTAGTCTCTCTTCTCCTCTGATCTCGTCTTTTTACCATCTACGTTTTTCAAATATAAACAAAGGAAACAGAAGAAAAGAGTTTCTCCATGATTCTGCTCGCATGAAGTAGTTTGTCACAAGTTTTCCCTAGAAGTAGGGCAAGTAGTGGTCCCAAGAGTTCCTGTGTCCATTCTGAATGACACTCCAACAGCTCGCGCTCTTGGGGGAGGCGAGTTCACAGGCTGTAGCAAAAAAAACAAAAAACAAAGATAACAAAAAGCAATAATGCTTGCCTGCTTTTTTTGTTTGGCTTTTTGCATCATCCCTCTGGTATAAACCTGTGTTTTCTTGGTAGCGCCTGCACAAATGAAAACATGCAAGCAGGAGAAAAGAAAAATGATGCACCCTAAGGTGCCAAAAGAGACCGAACAACAGAACGATGGGACAGTTTTCATACAAACATGGAAAAGGCAAGTGAGACATTTGTTAATGTGTTGGCAAAAGTACAACCTTGCCCTGATATTATCCAAAATTGTTGAGTTTTTCAGAGAAAATATGTCACATGCTGATATACATGGAAATGCTTTATTTTCTCATCAAGGATTTTGGGTTTGTTGCTGTCTGTCTGTGCATGTGTCTCTTTCTGGCTGTTTGCTTCTCAAAAGGACATGAATAGATTTCATGACAGCTGGGTGAACAGGCTTGCCTCAAGAAACAGTTGATTAAATCTGATGTGGATGAAGATCAAGGAGTGTATCTTCCCTTTGATCTTTGATTTTGCTTTCTTTGATACAAATCCTGTCTTTGATCTGTAATCCTGATCACTGAGCTTTGATCCTGTCATCAGGATTTTAGGATGAGTTCACTGTGCAGAATCAAACATTAGGACCTTCCCCTTGATGCTCATTCCTTTAATACTGATTTCATTTTTAAATTAAGACAAACAGCATCAAACACTAACCTCAGACAAGTCACACAGCCTGAGCAACCACCAACCAAGCTCAAGGTCAAACACCAGCAATGAAGTTCAAAGATGAATAATTTGTGATCCTGTGACATCTCCAGAGATCCAAGCCCAGTCCCAAGATAACTAGGATATATACTGTTTTATAGGGATCCCTGTCAATACACTAACAAAAATAAAAATAAGTTTTAAAAAAGTTTAGCATACTGGCTACACAGACACTTTGAGTTTGCTCAACCTAAGGGCATTAATGGATCAAATTAGTTAACAAGCTTACATAAAGTGATATGATTACCTAATTGCTGTTGAAAGAAACTCAGACCTCTCCAGTGCTTGAAAATAATATTGGGGTGGGGGAGTATGGTATATTAGTGGTTTAGTCCAAGATGATTTGGATGCAATGTTTGCTCTGAGAATACTTATGAAGAAGTATAGAGAAAGCCAGAAGGAGTTACATTGTGTGTTTGTGGATTTAGAGATCCTTTATGACAGGGTACCAAGAGAGAGTTGTGTTATTGTATGAGGACGTCTGGAGTGGCAGAGAAATATGTGAAGGTAGTGCAGAACATGTTCAAGGATAGTATGACAGTGGTGAGATGCACAGTAGGAATGACAGACTCATTCAAGGTGCAGGTGGGATTACACCAACTCTGAGTCCTTTCCTGTTTGCCATGGTGAGGGACAGGTTGACAGATTAAATCAGACAGGAGTCTCCATAGACTACGATGTTTGCAGATGACATTGTGATCTGTAGTGAGAGTAGAGAGCAGGTTGTATCTCCCTGATCTCACAGGGACAGGAAGCCAGTGAAGACACATCAAATTGGGTATAATGTGGTCAAACTTTGCTTCCTGTCAAAAGTCTGGCAGCAGCATTTTGAACCAATTGGAGGCCCCTAATGCTGGACTGCAGTAAACCAGAAAATAGAACATTGCAGTAGTCCAACCTAGAAGAAACAAATGCATGAATCAGGGTTTCAGCATCAGGCACAGACAGGACAGGATAAATCTTCACTATATTTCACAGGTGTCAGAAAGCAGTCCTCGTATTATCTCTAATGTGGAGGTCAAAGGACAATGTAGGATCAAAAATTACCCCAAGGTTCCTCACTTTGTCAGTGTGATGTATGACACACGAGCCTAGGCTAAGCGTTAGCTGGTTAAACTGATGCTGATGTCTCACTGGACCAATAACCATCATTTCAGTCTTATCAGAGTTTAAAAGTAGGAAATTGCTAGACATCCAGCTTTTCACTGGTGCAAGTCAGTCTTCTAAGGATTTTATGTGGAAGAGATTACCAGCAGTTATCCACATGTATAACTGAGTATCATCAGGATATCAATGAAAGGTAATCCCAAACACCGCAATATGTGCCAGGGGTGCTATATAAAGGGAGAAAAGCAGGGGCCTAAGACAGACCCTGCGGAACCCCAAATTTCATGTCACTAAGATTAGACAAAGATTGAACTCTTTGGTGAGAATGCCAGACATCAAGTTTGGAGGAAACCAGGCACCATCCCTATGGTGAAGCATGGTGGTGGCAGCATCATGCTGTGTGTGTGTGTGTGTGGGGGGGGGGGATTCTCAGTGGTAGGAGCTGGAAGACTAGTCATGACTGAGGGAAAGATGAATGCAGCAATGTACAGAGACATCCTGAAGGAAAACCTGCTCCAGAGCGCTCTTGACCTCAGACTGGGGTGACAGTTCATCTTTCAGCAGGACAGTGACCCTAAACACACAGCCAAGATATCAAAGGAATGGCTACAGGACAACTCTGTGAATGTACCAGACCCAGCTGACGACCACAGTAAACTGTCTTAACCCTAAGAGCTTGTTGTCTGAGTCTTGCAATCGTGTCCAGCAATCTCTGACTGCAAAACCTGATAGGATGTGCTCTCTCAGTACTCTATAGTTTAATTAAATAATTTTGGAAGATCAAACCAGACAACCTCCCTTTGGTCCACAGATGTCATGAAGCTCAGACCCTTCATTCATTGTCTTCTTGATTACCAGCCAGACCGCCGAGACACGCTGTTGTCAGTGTTCGCCATTCCCGTGCCCAGCTCACCAACATCTATTTATTTACCCTGGTTTGGAATATAAAGAGGGAATGAAACCACACCTTTTCATTATTTTTCTTCTTCATTCAAGTGCTTTCCAGCTGACTAAATTCATATTTATGCTAATATGTGGCACCTCTTTCCACCTCTGCCTCACATGGGAGATGGAGCCAGGCTAGAATTATGACATTGCATCGGCTGTAATGTTTGCCGCGTTTCATTAGCTGGTATATCTTTAATTTCCAATAAACACAGTAATTAGGGGAGGTATCCGCAGAGACTGGCCCTGGCAGGCTGCTGCCGTGGTAACAGCTGTAACCAAATCTGCACAGAGGTAACAGCAGTCAAAGAGGACTTTCAGCTTAACCAAATCCTGCCTCGCAGTGGGAAGGGCCTCGATTCAATTATATGAAAATGAAACCACCACAGATATCAGTTCAGCCTTACGCAAAAAAAAAAAAACAAAACATGCAGAAAACTATCTATCTGTCTGTCTATCTACACTGTCACAAATTTCTGTTTTAATTCACAGTAATCTAGTGGCAGCTTGAGTTGCCAGCATTATACTTTTATTCTATAGCGTTAAGTTCTGTCATTGTATTGTCATTTTACAGAATGCCTACTGCAAAATGCAACAGTTTATTATGTAAAGGATACAATACTGTTCCACTGTTAAATTAAAATACTAGATGTGGTTTCTTGACCAATTCTGTTTTTAAAGTAAAGCAATTCATTGAGATTTCATTGGGCTTTTTCCCTTTTGCTTGGAGTCATTTCTTAATACAGTTCATGTTGGAATCCACATGTTGATTTGGCTTTTTAAAAGCCTGCTCAGTTCTAAACAGACATATTTTTTCTACATTCTTCATAATAACATAAAGACTTTTGAAAATATCATGTCTGTTTAAAACTGTGTAGGCTTATATCAGGAGGCTAGAATGGATGAGTTAAGTTGGCCAATATATGAACATATTGCAAAGTGCATGGTTGTTCATGCAGTTAGTGTACTTTCCTCCCACCCAGAATATGCATAGTTAAAGGCCAGCCATGTTCCATTGTCTTTCTACAGCTTGAGTTGTACTGAAAAAGCACAGCAAAGTCAACATGTGGATCCCGATTGGAACCTCCAGTTTTGAGCGTGTGCAAAATGGAAGAAGCCCAAAGAAATCTCAAATTGTTTTACTGTATTTTTCTTACAAAATTGTTCTGTCAACCACACCTGAGGCCTCATGTACAAAGCGTGCTTACGCACAAAAATGTGGCATACGTCCATCTCCACGCCAACGTTCAGATGTATCAAAAGTGAAATGACTGTGGAAATGTGTGGTGCATCACGCAAAAACCTGGCTGGCGTACACACATTTCTACAGCTATTGTTCCACTTTGGACATGTAAAGGTGATACTGGGAATAGTTAATAGTGTGAAAACAAGAAGTCATCAGAGTGATGTGCACATCAGCAACACAGTGATGAACAATTAAGTTCATCAAGTGTTTGAAGTTATATGGGTGGATATACAAGCATGTGAAAAATGATGCATAAATGGCACTAACAATGGCTGTGTTAGTCTTGTCAAAGCACACTGCAAATGGTGCAATCTGGGGTCAGCATGTATTCAGGGAATGTGAGGATTTACTTACAAATGACGATAATTGGCTCATAAACCGATTTGGATTATTAAGGCCACTGTTACTGGAGTTGCGCACAGAACTGCGGCCGGCCCATGGTGCAATATGGTGAGGAGCCAAGGGTTGTCTGTGCCCACACAGGTGCTGAACACTCTGGGTGTCCTGGCATCATGGGCATCCCAGCGTGAGTTGGCTGATCAGTCAGGTGTGTGCCAGTCAACCTTGTGCCGAGCCATGCCAGCTGTGTGGAACGCAATCATCCAAATGTCATCCAGGTACATTCCACCATTAAAGCGCATTTTGCAGCGAGAGCCGGTTTCCCGAATGTAATCGGAGCTATTAACTGCACCCATATTGCCATGAAGGCGCCGTCACATGATGAGTTTGGTTTTGTTCATAGGAAACATTTTCATTCATCAATGTTCAAATCGTGTGGTGCGCAAATGGACGTCAGGCTGGAGGCTGGCACGGTGCACGATGAAGGCTGCTTGGTGGTTAAATAATTTATTCATGTAATTGTTTCTCACGAAAACCAGCGTGGACACATTTGGGCATGTGCACATTTAAATATGTTTTTTTATTATTATTATTATTATTAATATGTTTTTTTTTTCTTGATGGTGGAACTAGAGAGATTCTTAACAAGCCCTCAACAGGGTTCAGTATGTTGTGTGGGCTGCCAGAAGAGGAGGTACTGCTGGCCCACCACCAGAAGGCGCCCTGCCTGAAGTGCGGGCTTCAGGCACGAGAGGGCGCTGCCGCCTCAGGAACAAGCCGTGGTGACAGCTGTCACCCATCATCCGTGACAGCTGTCACTAATCAACACATCTGGTATAAAAGCAGGAAGACACCTCCACCAAACTGCCGAGATATCATCTTCATCTGGAGGTAATACTCTCAGCCCCTTTTGTGAGATCGATAAATCTATTATTGTGAGTGTTTGCAGGAGAACCGGTCGTTTTTGAGGAGGCTGTGCAAGACGGCGCTCCTTTTCAGCTGAGACCGCTGCAACGCGCTGAGTGAGAGGTGGAGGTGGCATTCCCACCATTGTTACTGGGTGTTCACACACCCACCCTTTGACTGTCTTTTGCTTTCTGCCAGCAGTACCAGATCCGACACTCCGGGAAAGTGGCCACCTGGGGACTCCGGAACTTGGCGGCTCCAGTATTCCTCGGGTTCAGGTGGCGGTGGAAATCGTGTGGTTTCCGGTTTGTTTCCAGACGGGTGTCTCCTATCGTCGAGCCTGCCCACACGACACCTTTTATTAATTGACTGTTGCACATTCTGATTCTGCTGTGTTTGGTTGTGACATTCACACCAGTAAAGTGTTATAATTTGACTCCTTCCATTGTCTGTTCATTTACGCCCCCTGTTGCGGGTCCGTGTCACTACACTTTCCCAACAGGATATCTCGGCCAGCGTCATGGACTCCGAGGGGCGTCACCAGGTTGTTGAACAACCAATGGGAGAGCAGGGAGCGCAGGCATCTGCAGGAGGCGTGATTGGTGAGCTACAGCATATTCTCACCGCCTTTACGGCTCGAATGGATCAAATAGCCGAGCAAAACATCCTCCTGACCTGCAGGGTGGAGGCTCTCTCCGCGCAAGTGGCGGCGAGCGCTCAGGGCGCTGCTGCAGCTCCTCCTCCTGTCGATCCTGTGCTAGATATTAATGTTCCAGTGGTGGTCCAACAACCCCTCCCACCATCCCCTGAAGCATACATAAGCCCTCCTGAGCCGTACGGAGGTTGTGTGGAGACGTGCGCGGACTTTCTTATGCAGTGTTCGCTCGTCTTCGCACAACGTCCCGTCATGTACGCGTCAGACGCAAGCAAAATAGCTTATGTGATCACTCTGCTTCGGGGAGAGGCACGCGCTTGGGCTACAGCACTTTGGGAGCAAAATTCACGGCTCCTTCACACGTACACTGGGTTTGTGAGGGAGTTCAGAACTGTGTTTGATCACCCTAACAGGGGAGAGACCGCTTCAACTGTGCTGCTGTCGATGAGACAGGGACGCCGGAGCGCAGCCACTTATGCAGTCGACTTCCGCATCGCAGCTGCGAGGTCCGGCTGGAATAACACTGCGCTCCGCGCCGCCTTTGTAAACGGACTGTCGTCAGTCCTAAAGGAGCACCTAGTGGCCAAGGATGAATAGCGGGAATTAGATGGGCTTATTGATCTCGTTATACGGTTAGACAATTGGTTGGAGGAAGGCCGTCGGGAACGAGACGAAGGACGTGGCCAGGCGCGCACCGTCCCTCTTCCTTCCGGGTCCGAGAAGGGTCCGCCCTTCCCACACTCCCTGGCCTCTACGTCCCGTGGGGCGACAGCTCCCCCTGCTGACGAAGCTATGGGCACGAGCAGGGCCACATTTAGACCACCTAATAGACAGAGGAGGTTTCCACGTGGGCCGTGTTTTGTTTGTGGCTCAATGGAGCATCAATTGAGCGATTGCCCCGAACGGTTAAACACCAACGCCCGCCCTAGAGACTGGGCTTAGGGTGGGCCAAAAAACTTCACGTGGGACACACACATATTGCCGCACGACTCCCAGTTACAATCCTTAGTGGGGATTTAACCCTTCAGGCCCCAGCACTGGTAGACACAGGGTCAGAAGGGAATCTGTTAGACAGCAGATGGGCCAGGGAGGTAGGGCTCCCTCTGGTGGCGCTACCTACACCATTGCAGGTGCGAGCACTAGATGGCACCCTACTTCCCTTTACTCACACACAAGACACCACCAGTAACTCTGGTAGTGTCAGGGAATCATAGGGAGGAGATTGAGTTTTTTGTGACTCCTTCTACCTCCCGTGTGATTCTGGGTTCCCCTGGATGTTGAAACACAATCCCCGGATTGATTGGCCGTCCGGGGTGGTGGTACAGTGGAGCGAAACTGCCATCGGAGGTGTTTGGGATCCTCGGTTCCTCCCGGTTCCCAGGCGAAGGAGCAGGTCCAAGTACCCCCCAATCTGTCGGCGGTGCCGGTTGAGTACCACGATCTGCTGACGTTTTTAGCAAGGATCGGGCACTCACTCTTCCCCTGCACCGTCCATATGATTGTGCCATCGATTTGTTGCCAGGCGTGGAGTTCCCGTCCAGCAGGCTGTACAACCTCTCCCGACCTGAGCGCGAATTGATGGAGACCTACATCCGGGACTCCTTAGCTGCCGGGCTGATCCGTAACTCCACCTCTCCAATGGGAGCGGGTTTCTTTTTCGTGGGAAAAAAAGATGGTGGTCTTCGTCCATGCATTGATTATCGGGGGGCTGAACGAGATCACGGTTCGCAACCGATACCCGTTGCCTTTGTTGGATTCAGTGTTCACCCCCCTGCATGGAGCCAAAATCTTCACAAAATTGGATCTTAGGAACGCATACCACCTAGTTCGGATCCGGAAGGGAGACGAATGGAAGACGGCATTTAACACCCGTTAGGTCATTTTGAGTACCTGGTCATGCCGTTCGGCCTCACTAACGCCCCCGCGACGTTCCAAGCTTTGGTTAATGACGTCTTGCGGGACTTCCTGCACCGATTCGTCTTCGTATATCTGGATGATATACTCATCTTTTCTCCGGACCCTGAGACCCATGTGCAGCATGTACGTCAGGTCCTGCAGCGGTTGTTGGAGAACCGGTTGTTTGTGAAGGACGAGAAGTGTGAGTTTCACCGCACTTCTTTGTCCTTCCTGGGGTTTATCATCTCCTCCAACTCCGTCGCCCCGGATCCGGCCAAGGTCGCAGCGGTGAGAGACTGGCCCCAACCGACAAGCCGTAGGAAGCTGCAACAGTTCCTCGGCTTCGCAAATTTCTACAGGAGGTTCATTAAGGGGTATAGTCAGGTTGTTAGCCCCCTGATGGCCCTGACCTCACCAAAGGTTCCCTTCACCTGGTCGGATCGGTGCGAAGCCGCGTTTAGGGAGTTGAAACGCCGGTTCTCGACTGCACTGGTCTTGGTGCAGCCCGATCCTGGTCGCCAGTTCGTGGTTGAAGTGGACGCCTCTGACTCGGGGACAGGAGCTGTGCTATCCCAGAGCGGAGAAACCAATAAGGTTCTTCACCCGTGTGCCTATTTTTCCCGCAGGTTGACCCCAGCAGAGCGGAACTATGACGTGGGCAATCGAGAGCTCCTTGCGGTGAAAGAGGCCCTTGAGGAGTGGAGACACCTGCTGGAGGGAGCGTCAGTGCCTTTCACGGTTTTCACTGGCCACCGGAACCTGGAGTATATCAGGACCGCCAAGCGACTGAACCCCAGGCAAGCCCGCTGGTCACTGTTTTTCGGCCGTTTTGACTTCCGGATCACCTACCGCCCCGGGACCAAAAACCAAAGATCGGATGCCCTGTCCCGGGTGTATGAACAGGAAGTCAAGACCGAGCTGTCGGATCCACCGGAACCCATTCTCCCGGAGTCCACTATCGTGGCTGCTCTGACCTGGGACGTGGAGAAGACCGTCCGGGAGGCCCTGGCACGGAGCCCGGAACAGGACCGACGAACAGACTATACATCCCACCAGAGGCCAGGGCTGCCGTCCTGGACTTCTGTCACGGGTCCAAACTCTCCTGCCACCCAGGGGTGCGTAGGACCGTGGCAGTGGTCCGGCAGCGCTTCTGGTGGGCGTCCCTGGAGACTGATGTCCGGGCTTACATCCAGGCCTGCACCACCTGCGCCAGGGGCAAGGCTGACCACCAGAAGGCACAGGGACTTCTACAGCCACTTCCTGTGCCTCACCGCCCCTGGTCCCACATCGGTCTGGATTTTGTCACGGGCCTCCTGCCATCCCGGGGGCGCACCACCATCCTCACGATAGTGGACCGTTTCTCCCGAAGCTCCCGTCGGCCCAGGAGACGGCGGATCTCCTCGTCCACCATGTTGTCCGGCTGCATGGATACCAACAGACATCGTTTCGGATCGTGGTCCCCAGTTCTCCTCGCAGGTGTGGAGAAAGTTTCTGCCGGGAACTGGGGGCCACTGTAAGCCTCTCGTCTGGGTATCACCCGCAGACTAACAGACAGGTCGACAGTGCCAACAGGAGTTGGAGCAGGCCCTCAGGTGCACGACCTCCGCACACCCGACGGCTTGGAGTGAACATCTGGCCTGGATCGAGTACGCTCATAACAGCCAGGTGTCCTCTGCCACCGGCCTCTCCCCATTCGAGGTGTGTCTGGGTACCAGCCCCCTTTGTTTCCTGTGGTGGAGGGAGAGGTCGGTGTGCCCTCGGTCCAGGCCCACCTGCGGAGATGCCGTCGGGTGTGGCGCCCCGCCCGTTCGGCCTTGTTGAGGGCCCGGACGAGGGCTAAAGCCCATGCAGACCGTCGACGGTCCCCGGCCCCTACTTACCAGCCCGGGCAGGAGGTGTGGCTTTCCACCAAGGACATTCCTCTCCAGGTCAAGTCCCCCAAATTGAAGGACCGCTTCATTGGACCCTTCCCCATCCTCAAGGTCCTCAGTCCTACCGCAGTGAGGCTCCAACTCCCGGCCTCACTGCGGATCCATCCGGTCTTTCATGTCTCCAGGGTAAAACCGCATCACACCTCACCCCTCTGTGCACCCGGTCCGGCGCCGCCTCCTGCCCGTATTATCGACAGGGAGCCGGCTTGGACAGTTCGCCGGCTCTTGGACGTCCGTCAAATGGGCCGGGGTTTCCAGTATTTGGTGGACTGGGAGGGGTATGGACCCGAAGAACGCTCCTGGGTGAAGAGGAGCTTCATCCTGGACCCAGCCCTCCTGGCCGATTTCTATCGTCGCCACCCGGACAAGCCTGGTCGGGCGCCAGGAGGTGCCCATTGGGGGGGGGGTCCTGTTGTGTGGGCTGCCAGAAGAGGAGGTACTGCTGGCCCACCACCAGAAGGCGCCCTGCCTGAAGTGCGGGCTTCAGGCACGAGAGGGCGCTGCCGCCTCAGGAACAAGCCGTGGTGACAGCTGTCACCCATCATCCGTGACAGCTGTCACTAATCAACACATCTGGTATAAAGCAGGAAGACACCTCCACCAAACTGCCGAGATATCATCTTCATCTGGAGGTAATACTCTCAGCCCCTTTTGTGAGATCGATAAATCTATTATTCTGAGTGTTTGCAGGAGAACCGGTCGTTTTTGAGGAGGCTGTGCAAGATGGCGCTCCTTTTCAGCTGAGACCGCTGCAACGCGCTGAGTGAGAGGTGGAGGTGGCATTCCCACCATTGTTACTGGGTGTTCACACACCCACCCTTTGACTGTCTTTTGCTTTCTGCCAGCAGTACCAGATCCGACACTCCGGGAAAGTGGCCACCTGGGGACTCCGGAACTTGGCGGCTCCAGTATTCCTCGGGTTCAGGTGGCGGTGGAAATCGGGTGGTTCCGGTTCGTTTCCAGACGGGCGTCTCCTATCGTCGAGCCTGCCCACACGACACCTTTTATTAATTGACTGTTGCACATTCTGATTCTGCTGTGTTTGGTTGTGACATTCACACCAGTAAAGTGTTATAATTTGACTCCTTCCATTGTTCGTTCATTTACGCCCCCTGTTGTGGGTCCGTGTCACTACACTTTCCCAACACAGTATTTGTCAATAAAAGCGTATGTAATGTTAATGTCACACACTGTCAGCCGACGTGTACCTAATATTTTTTTTTTACATCAATGTGTGTGCTCAGTTCAGCATTTACACACAAACATATTTATTTTATTTCCATTTTACATTATAGTGAGGTGAGAGAACAGCGATCTAACCACAGCTTTCGTTGTTTGTGCACACTGTCTCTGAAAGTTCTTTAATTTTTATGAACAACAACACAGAGACGATGGCGGACATCATCAAACACACGATACTCCACACTTATGGTGGCGTCAGCATGACACAACCAAACTATTTGAATATATTTGCATATTCAGATAGGTGCATGACCAGGGAGGAGTTTGGTGCATGTGCACGTGTGCTAAATTCCACATTGAGTCGGATGTACAAACCGAACATGCATGGATTCATGCCTACGCACTTTTATACATCTGAATATGTTTGTGCTCTAGCTGCCCGTAGGGTACTGTAAATTAAAATGGAAATTTGTTTGAGTATAGTATCTATCTAACTACAGTACATGTCTGTCTTGACTGTTTCACTCATACATTAAAATCAAATTTTGTGTTGGATGTAAACTTTTTGCATCACCTTTGTTCACCTGTTCTTCAAAAATCACTTTCAGACGAGTATCTGTGCTGCCTCAGCTCTATAAACTGAACACTCAAAGAGCAGAGAAAGAGGAGATATTCACAAAAAATGTTCCAAAAAAAAAATCAGGCATCCACATATTACAAAGTTTTGCACTCAATGTGAGCAAAGGGCAGCAGAATGAATTAATCCTACACATTATAGTCAAAGGACTGCTGTGACTCATGTATAGAGAGGCAATTTACTATCCTGCCCTTTCAATCTTTGAAATGTTTCAGTGACACCCACTCCCACACACACTTTTCAGTGGTCTCCTTCAATGCAAGTAGCATAATCATCTAAGGTTTTCTTATCTGGCTTGATGAACAGAGTGGAGATAAAAAAAGAGGAAAAAAGAACAGTGGAAAGATAACATATGTATAATGAGAGAGTCAAAGATGCAGGGATATGGGCCAGGTAACCCTTACCAAAAAATACTACTGATAAGTATATAAAAAGTAAACTGGAAGTATACTTGAAACATACTTGTATGTACTACTTTTTGGTAAGGGAATAGCCACGGAGGACATCGCCTGCATCCTCACTTCTGACCTCCCAGTCAGAGTGTCTTGTTTATTTCGAGACAAAAGTGATCTGTTTATACTACCAGGCTTCGCTCAGGATTCAAACTCAATCAGTGCGACAATGCTGCACACAAACAGATCTTACAAAAGTCAAAATGCAAATGCTGTGATTCAGTTCTTTTGGAAATCAAGGAAACAACACATTACAGTTTTTGATATTTTTCATATATTATATGTTCATACATTTCAAAATAATTTAAACTAAAACAACAAATAAAAGAAATTAAGAAACAGAAAGTGGCTTCCTTCCACCTCCAAAGACATGCAGGTTAGGTTAATTGGAAATTTTAAATTGACTGTAGGTGTGAGGGAGGCTGTGGCTGTGTTTGTCTGTCTATATGTGGCCCTTTGATAGACTGGTTTCCTGTCCAGGGTGTAACAAAGTCCGAGTCCATTGTTGGGGAACCAGAACATACAGCTGAGAACTGGGCTACTGGAATAAGGCATACTGTTGTGGTACGCCCGTTAGTACCCCTTAAGTATTAATATATTCTGGATGTGTAATTTTGTATGTGAATCCGGCCAGTTCTGTTTTGTCTTTCTGTTGCACTCCCACATAGCTTTGAGTTCCTCTTTAGTTTTCTGTTTAATGAAACTTATCATGATCAGCATTTAGTTTTCACTATCCATTGCTGATCTTCTGCTGTTCTAGTCTTTACTTTTGTTTCTAGTATTTGTTTTTGCACACATTTGAATCCCACATTAGTTTGCTGCTTAATTGCTGGTTTTCTTATTTTCTCATGTTTGTTTTCTGCAGTTTCTTTATCTGACTCTCACATTTATTTTTGCATCTTGCATTATGTTATTTTTTTTAAGTACTCTGTTTCTTTGTGGCTTTGGTTATTATCTCACCTTTTGAGGCCTTTTTAATTCAGCCACCCTGCTTCCTGCTTTCCGTATGCACTGATTGTTCCTGTCTCCTTAGTTACACACACCTGTCCTCAGTTACATGCACCTGTCTTTAATTATTTTGTTTGGTATTTAAACCTTGTCATGGTTTTTCTCACTTCTATCCATGCTGTATGAGTATTGTTGGAACAGTCTTTGATCTGCCTTTGTTACACTGTTTTTCATGTACAGTTTTTTTTGTATAAATCCCATCTGTGTGTTTTGTCACCTGCTCTATCCTGTTACCTCCAGTTAGTGGTTTCTGCTTTGGAAAATTTGGATTAGTATTTTTATTAAGGATTTCACCATGTGGATTTTGGACTTTTTTTTTTTTTCCCCCACTGTGTTTTGGACTGTTTGTTCACCTTTGGACAATAAAATCACCTGTGGATTTTTTTCCACTCATCTTGTTCTGGTTACGTCTTGCATTTTTGGGTTCACATCAGAACTATCATCCCAACAGCATACATGGACAAGGATTAACATATATACATGGAATCTGTGACCTCTTTGGGCATGTACTAAGTTGAAATTCCAGTGACAAACTAATGAACTTGCTCCCATCGTGTAAAGGAGTTAAGCTCTTCTAGCATTTTGCTAATTAGTGCCAGTAAAGCAGCGTAAACATGCAGTAAAATAAAACATATGAGTAAAACCACCATTTGAGCATAGTGTGGAGCCTGTGACTACTTGAGGCAAAAACTATGCAGAAATTCTATCACCAAACTGATGATGTAATTTGGTGGGTGGGGCTTAGCACCTTTGGCAGTGTAACATCTGGACTAATTGTTTTAAATTTAAGTGATTGACTGGTCTTTGGTCACAAGAAAATCTTGATGAATAAATGGGCCAAAAGTTAATAGGGTGAGGAAAAATTATTTATGATTATGCACTTCAGAATGAATTGGATAATGCATTCATAAGTTATATTGTTGAAATAAAAATTGCATGGTCAGAGGCACACCTTGCACACAGATGAAACACACATGATTTAGCATAATTGTTGCCCATAAACACATTTGGGTTTTCAGCGTCAACAATTATTTCACTGTTTGTTTATAATTCAATATGGAGTAAAGGATGTGATAATTTAGCAATTTCCATTTGTTGGTTTGTCAAAAAAGCAGCTGCATGAGCACATTAATGCTCAATGCAAAGAATGTATGAGAAATATCTGCATATAAATACAAAAAAAAACATAATGCAATGCCAAAATACACTCGGCCATATGAGCATTGTCTTCTTTATAATTTGCAGTTGTTTAATTGCTATCCCAGTGCAAAGTAAATGTATACATTTACTGTTATTTACATTCATTATTAAGATTTGGATATTATCCAAACCGTCCGAGTAGTTGAAGGTCATACTAAGGTCCCAACAACAGAAATATAACTAAATTTAAACAAATAATTACTTAAACCTGCTATTCAAGAGCAAATACCACTCCCACATACACAATGTACCTCTATGGTAAAACGCGCCGACAGTCGCAGATGTTCATACCAGCGACGCACCCGACGTGGCAGTAAACTGGCCGCAACCAAGTCAATTGTCTTACGTACAATTTGTACATGTTCAATAAAGCCCCTCTATCTATCAATCAATCTTTAAAAATATTTATGTTTTAACAGCGTCTGCAGGAGGACATGCATGCTGACCTGTCTTGTAAATGACTCCAGAGGTGTTTATCAGGTTCCAAAAAGGTTCCAACGTTTTCATTTCTCACTAGCTTTTACATAATATATGACATTTACACGCAAACAAAACAGAGTTTGCAACTAGCTAGACCAGCCACTGACATCACGGCGCCGCTCTACTCTGATTGACTGACTGTTACTGCCGCCCCTCAAAAAAAAAAAAAAAAAAAAAAAAAAAAAAAAAAGGAACACAATGAAACAGAATGTGACTTATTAACCTCTTAAAAAGGGTCAGGGGGAGCCATCTTTGAACTTGCCATTCTCGTTGGCACTTCACATCAGCTCTGCTCTTCCACCATCACCAGCATTACCATCACTGGCCAAAGCATTCCCCTTTCCACTTCTGTCACAAACCTAGGTGTCAAAATTGACCCACAACTCACTTTTGACACCCACATCAGACATCTCTGCAAAACATCATTCTATCATCTCAGGAACATTGCCAAACTTCCTCCTGACTGATGCAGAGAAGCTTGTCCATGCCTTTGTCACCTCCAGGTTGGATTATTGTAATGCACCCCTCATCGGGATCTCTGGCAGGAACTAGACTGCAATGCATCCAGAATGGTGCTGCCAAGATCCTGATGAGGGTACGCAAATACGACCACATCACCCCCATCTCCAAATCTCTCCATTGGAGTATAAGGTCTCCCTCCACACCCACCAGTACCTTTTATGGACATGTCCCCCAATATCTCAAGGAACTCCTCACCCCCCACATGCATGCTTTGAACCGCAAATACATACACCCTCAAAGCCACCAGAACCAAGTTCAGCACCATGGGCGACCGGGCCTTTTGCTCTGCAGCTCCAAGGCTGTGGAATGCCCTCCCAGACCACCTGAGGGCCCCACAGACCACTGATGTTTTTAAACAAAACTTAAAGTCATATTTATTTAAGAAAGCTTTCCATTAAATTTTAGTACACCTTCTACTGTTTTATTAATTTTGCCTGTCTTTCTTTTTAATTAAGTCTGCACTGTAGCACTTTGAGATTGCTTAAATGTAAAGTGCATTATAAATAAAACATTTATTATTATTATTATTATTTGCCCAAGGCCTGTGTTCCAAGAATGTTGCCTGTGAATTTGAAGACTCTGGTAGTAATAGGAACAGACTTATGCTGAGCATGGACGGACGAAAAGTCTTCACAATACCCGATGGCCATCGGGTAATAAAAAATTGAAAAAACCTACAATCATGTAAATTTCAATTTTCTCTTCTTGAAACCACAGCCACTTTGTTTTAAGTACAGCTTCCTTTTTTAAACTATCTTCCATGTCATCTTATTTCACATTTTTCTCACAATCTATTGCCCATTTTCTCAACTTCTATTTCAAGAGCTGGACTTGTCACCAGTAAGCACGTTATTTCTGGGAAAGGTCACAGTTCATTGGTGAATCCCACCATCCAGCACCTCCTGCTGCCCTCCATAGGATCAGGAGTGACATTCAGGCTAAAGGTGTCTCACAGCATCCCTCCTTCCCACTGGGTTATCTGAAGCCCAAAGCTCAGTCTGGTCTCCCAGCATGCACCATAATGTCGAGCATCGCCATACCCCCAGAAGCAGATCAGCTGGGCCTATGTTCTGTGCTATCATTAGCCACAGTGGCTCAACTCCTTTTGTGTGCCGTGTTCAGACTCTGCACAGGAGAGCAGTAAGAGTTGATGTCTCCATCTGTTCTTCCACCCTCCACACTAACTGAGATTCATAGGGACTAGAAACGTTTTGGACAAAGCACCCACCCTCAAGCAGAAGGTTGAAGCTGGGACTGAACCCACCCACCTCGGCTGAACTTTGCGTGAGCATATGCTTTGAGAGTGGAGAAAGAGGAGCATCTCTGCAGGCTGGATTAAGGATGGTGTAACAGGCTGTGAGGGAGCGGTGATGGGCACTTTGGCTGGAGCGTACTATAATCTACCCAGTAAGGCAGGGCACAGATGCTGGGCGAGGCAGGGAGGCTCATTTCTCGTTAAAGGTTCATTACCGAAAAGTCATCATTAAAGAAAAGCCATTGTGAGGAGATACCGTCCAATAGATGAGGACGGACTGAGCACAGAAGATAAAATTAAATATTTAATTAACCATTTTCAGTCTGATCGTGTCTCCATGCCCCTTACCAAAAATAAAATAACCTGTTTTGGGAGGACCAGGTCATTAATGTGTTTTTCCTCCAAAGACACTATTCAGTTTATTTCTCAGTTTTATTTTCCAGCTAGACAGAACTGTTTGTAAAAATGTTTTGGAGGAGGAAATGTGTAGGTAGAACAGAGAAAGAAATGCCTTGCGGAATTCTACTCAATTGAGCAAGAGGGTTGATGTTAACACAAGAACCTGGTTTGTCTGCCAAACAGATTTCGGCATGATGAGACGCTCTGGAGCTTATTAACAGTCAGCAGTGGGAATAAAAGTCAGATCAGTATGTGTGTGAGGGAGCAGCAGGTGCAGCTTGAGACGAGGAAAAAAAAGTTACTTGAATAAGAGGTTCATTGTACAATAATCATCACTGAAACTACTTTTTTCCTGCGTCTTGATTCTGCCTTTGTGTTGGGTCAAAGCGTATCACTGAACAATACTTCAGCACTCCTACATCCTACAGTACAACCCTACTGTTAGAGGGCAACCCACTCCACTGAATGAGCTACAACCATCAATTGCTGTAATATGAATACATGAAAGACATCAAAGGGAAGACACATGCACATTGTACTGTTGTGCATTGTATTTTTTTTGGGGGGGGGGCACATTATCATAATGCCACTCACACTGTTTGATGTACTGACTGATATCAACTTCACATGGTAAATGGATTGTATTTATATAGGGCTTTTCCATCTGCATCAGACGCTCAAAGCACTTTACAAATAATGCCTCATGTTCACCCCAATGTGAAGTGTTGCAGTGGACGTCCTAAAGATTTGACCTGGACCCCGGAGGACATTTATGGAATAGAAAACTGGAGCAGAATATTGTGAGAAGCTTATGGAAGGTTCTGCTGTTTGATTCAAGCTGAAAGACAAAAACCTCATAAAACATGTTAACTAGGGATGTCCCAATCAGGTTTTTTTGGCCCCAATCCGATTCTGAGTCATCTGATTTTGAGTATGTGCCGATACCAAGTCCCGATCTGAGACTTTAAAAAACTGAATGAACAATGAACAAATACTAAATATATAATATTTTCATTTTAATCACCTTATTTTATTATTTATCACTTAAACAGTGCACTTCTCCTTGAGGTAGCTTGAACAATCAAGTAATAATCTACCAGACTTTAAAAATGTACAAATTCCCATGTTATTTTATTTGTCTAAAAATAAATGTCCAAGGTTCCTTATGTTAAACAAGAATTATCTAATCTGAAATAACAGGTGGTTTTAATTTACAGATGAAAGGTTTCTAAAGAACCATTTATTGATTTAGCTATTTTAATTACAAGTGTTCTAAACTTTTTTTTTTTTAAAACAGTAATCAGAAATTGTGAGGTAACAAACAACAACAAAAAACATTTCCAAGAATTTTTCTTCAGAAAACTGCTCTATAAATGAACAGTCCTGTGACACGTTTCTGTTTTGTACAGATCAGTGGTTTCTACACCGATCTGTTTTGTACAGATCAGTGGTTTCTGCCACTAGTCTTCCGTGTTTCGGCCCGACGTGTCGTTCCTATTGGACAGCGCGAATCTACGTCACAGCTCAGAGCGTCGAAAGTTGGATTGGGTTGAAGTTTGACCGCGTCAGCCTGCCGACAAGCGGCAATGCGTGCTCCCATCAGAAGTGTCGCTTTAGCTTGGCTTTTGACGCGACGCTTCTAAAAAGCAACGCGTCTCATTGAAAATAATGCTTTTTAGACCGACTCTTGACGCCTCTGATGCTTCCGACGCGTGAAAGGCCCATTAATCTGCAATAAGGAGCTTGAAATAGCGCTGATCAAAATAATGAGGATAAAATCTATATCAGATTCCTGATGCAATGTCCGATTTCGATCAAGTCTAAAACCACGTGATCGGGTCCGATTTCCGATCACGTGATCGGATCGGGACATCCCTAATGTTAATCTTTGACCCACTGACAGTGTGACACAGCAAATAAAACTCTGCATTTTAATCATGATTTCAAATAAAGAATCACCAAATTGAAGTTGAATTACAACCCCAATTCCAATGAAGTTGAGACGTTGTGTGAAATTGGCGTGTGGATGATCCAGCCTGCCGCTCACGTGGCGCTTCCATCAGCTGTTTGACCATACACACACAGTGGGGTATGTGGTCACACCAAGTCCCTGAAGTTCTTTGAGTTTTAAATTACAACCCCAATTCCAATGAAGTTGGGATGTTGTGTAAAATGTAAGTTAAAAACAGAATACAATGATTTGCAAATCCTCTTCAACCTATATTCAATTGAATACACCACAAAGACAAGATATTTAATGTTCAAACTGATAAGACTTTTTTGTTTTTGTGCAAATATTTGCTCATTTTGAAATGGATGCCTGCAACACATTTCAAACAAGCTGGGACAGGGGCGACAAAAGACTGGGAAAGTTGATGAATGCTCAAAGTGTTGTGTGGGCCGCCGAAGAGGAGGTACTGCTGGCCCACCACCACAAGATGGCGCCCTGCTTGAAGTGCGGGCTTCAAGCACGAGAGGGCGTCGGAGCGACCGGGAGTGACAGCTGTCACTCATCATCCGTACCAGCTGTCACTCATCCACTACTCATCACCACCACCATAAAGGCTGGACTGCAACTCCACCTCCCTGCCGAGAAATCAGCTACCATTCAGGTAATATTCTCTGCTGTACTTAACACTGACTAATAGTCTGAACTTCTTTGCAGCCGTTTTTCCTGTGGGTGTTTGCCTTATCTGTGGGATTGGCGTTTGGTGTGATCAGCGACGGCTTCGCTTCACACCCCAACCAGATAAGTGGTTAGACAGGAGCTGCACGAGTGTGTGATTGGAGGTGGAGGTTTTCCCTCCTAACCGTATACTGACTGTGGGATTACTGAGTGTGTGAACTCACACTCATCAGGACTGTCTCTGTTCTCTGCCAGCAGTACCGGGTCTGACTGCTGAAGACAGCGGCCACCTGGGGCGCAGGGCTTGGCGGCTCCGGTGTTCTTCAGCTTCGTTGGTGGTGGAAGCTGTGTGGGATCCGGCTCTTCTCTCACCAGGCGTCTTCTATCGTCGAGCCTGCCCACACGTCACCTGGTGTATAATTGACATTCCACCATATTGTTATTGTCTGTACGTCGTTGTGCGATTCACAACATTAAATTGTTACTTTTGGCTTATCCATTGTCCGTTCATTAACGCCCCCTGTTGTGGGTCCGTGTCACGACACTTTCACAACACAAAGATGGTCTCTCTCTAGTCTTATTGGTTCCAGCGATATGTGATTTTCTGACAATCCTGACCTCTGTCTGAGCTTATTTCTACCAAGTCTGGTGAAAATCTGCTTGGCCATTTCTGAGTTATTTTGTTCAAATATGCACATTTTAGGGGAGGTGATGGTCTAGTGGTTAAGCATTGAGCTTTGCTTTGTGTAGTGAGTACCTTGCATGGCAACACCCTGACATCCATGTTTGGGTGAAGGCTAGGCTTCATTGTAAAGCACTTTGAGCATCTGATGCAAATGGAAAAGCGCTATATAAATGCAGTCCATTAATTCATTCATTCACCATTTACACAAGCAATTACAGTACCATGAATTACTGCCCTTGCCCAGCATAATTTTTTAAAACATCTTACTGAAGAAATAAATTTCAAGTTATTTATTAATTGAAAGTAACTGAAGAGTCAAATCACTGAAAATAGACTGTCAGAGGCAATATACGTGTGCTTAAGTAACTAAAGTGGGAAAATTTGTCATCAGATTACACAGTAGTTGCATTGCACAGGATTACTTGATTGCATTTTGATGACCGAAATATGCCCAATTTTAAAATTATGAAATCTCTCTGTGATTCTAGGCTATTAGTACAGCAGATAGGCAAAATGATTGTGCATTTTTGTGACTAAAGCATGAAATTTGGCACACAGATTCTAAATTAACTAATGCTTATTTTCAGATGTGGAGGCACCTGGAGCTGACCTCTAATAAACTACAAGGGTCATAATTTAAAAGTGTTCCGATCATATTGAAAGGTATACCATTTTTTTTTTGTTTATTGATCATTTATATTAATAGACTATTCTGTAAAATAGTGAATAAAATAAGAAATAGAAAATTAGTCATTAGTCCGAGCCATACTTCAGCCAAAAGCCTGGCGTTGTTGTTGTTGTTGTTGTTGTAAGATTCTAATTGCAAGTAGAAGAAGAAACTCTACAAGATGGAAGGCTCAAGCAGCAGGCCATCCGTGCTACTTGGAAAAAAACGAAAAAAAAAAAAAATCAGCTTTATATTCTTGGTAATATCATCATTATTTTTGAGTTTTAAAATGTGCACCACAAAAACATACATGCAAAACATACAAGCTGAGTGCAATTTGTGTTATTACTGTTGAGGACAAAATACACAATTTAAAGGTGACTGAAAGAGATGCATGTTTTTATAATTTCATTTATAATTTATGAGATAAATAAAAAAAAGAATATTTGTGGTTCTGTCCAATCTTTCAGTATGAAGTGCATTATTTTCATATTTCGAAGTAATCCAAAAGTATTCAGATTGTTGTTTTTGTTTGTTGTTTTTTTGTAATCCACTGCATTACTTTATTAATTACATAAAATGGTCATGTGATTTGTATTCAGTGACTGATTATGTTTTAAAGCAATGTCCCTCAACTCTGGGTATAATCAGAAACAATTAGTTGGTGGGTTTTTTTGTTTGTTTGTTTGTTTTGTTTTTGCAAAGAGACCTCCCTTTACAGCAGTGGTGTCCAAAATATTCCAGAAAGGGCCAAGAGGGTGCAGGTTTTCTTCACAGCCACTGACTCCAGCAGGTGATTTCACTAATGAACTCATCACATCTGCTCAAAGTGATGTTAATCAGTGAAATTTTCAGTGATATTTTCTCTGTAGAAGAGATGAAAATACATCATCACCCTAACTTCCAAATAAACAAACAAAATGCATTTATTCAAACATGAAGTGACAAAATTATATATATATATAATATACACACATTTTTTTAAGAAAAAAATTCAAATTGTTCATTCAGTGCTGAAAAGACATTTTTTTTTTTTTGCAAGATTTTACTGTGGTGATTATACAACCCCTGGCAAAAATTATGGAATCACCAGCCTCGGAGGATGTTCATTCAGTTGTTTAATTTTGTAGAAAAAAAGCAGATCACAGACATGACACAAAACTAAAGTCATTTCAAATGGCAACTTTCTGGCTTTAAGAAACACACTATAAGAAATCAAGAAAAAAAGATTGTGGCAGTCAGTAACGGTTACTTTTTTTAGACCAAGCATAGGAAAAAAATATGGACTCACTCAATTCTGAGGAAAAAATTATGGAATCACCCTGTAAATTTTCATCCCCCAAAACTAACACCTGCATCATATCAGATCTGCTCGTTAGTCTGCATCTAAAAAGGAGTGAACACACCTTGGAGAGCTGTTGCACCAAGTGGACTGACATGAATCATGGCTCCAACACGAGAGATGTCAATTGAAGCAAAGGAGAGGATTATCAAACTCTTAAAAGAGAGTAAATCATCATGCAATGTTGCAAAAGATGTTGGTTGTTCACAGTCAGCTGTGTCTAAACTCTGGACCAAATACAAACAACATGGGAAGGTTGTTAAAGGCAAACATACTGGTAGACCAAGGAAGACAAAGCGTCAAGACAGAAAACTTAAAGCAATATGTGTCAAAAATCTAAAAATGTACAACAAAACAAATGAGGAACGAATGGGAGGAAACTGGAGTCAACGTCTGTGACCGAACTGTAAGAAACCGCCTAAAGCAAATGTGATTTACATACAGAAAAGCTAAACAAAAGGCATCATTAACACCTAAACAGAAAAAAACAAGGTTACAATGGGCTAAGGAAAAGCAATTGTGGACTGTGGATGACTGGATGAAAGTCATATTCAGTGATGAATCTCGAATCTGCATTGGGCAAGGTGATGATGCTGGAACTTTTGTTTGGTGCCTTTCCAATGAGATTTATAAAGATGACTGCCTGAAGAGAACATGTAAATTTCCACAGTCATTGATGATATGGGGCTGCATGTCAGGTAAAGGCACTGGGGAGTTGTCTGTCATTACATCATCAATAAATGCACAAGTTTATGTTGATATTTTGGACAACTGAAAGGATGTTTGGGGATGATGAAATCATTTTTCAAGATGATAATGCATCTTGCCATAGAGCAAAAACTGCAAAAACATTCCTTGCAAAAAGACACATAGGGTCAATGTCATGGCATAGGGTCAATGTCAATGAGCAGATCTGATTTGATGCAGGTGTTAATTTGGGGGATGAAAATTTACAGGGTGATTTCATAATTTTTTCCTCAGAATTGAGTGATTCCATATTTTTTTCCTCTGCTTGGTCTAAAAAAGTAACCGTTACTGACTGCCACAATCTTTTTTTCTTGATTTCTTATAGTGTTTCTTAAAGCCAGAAAGTTGCCATTTGAAATGACTTTAGTTTTGTGTCATGTCTGTAATCTGCTTTTTTTTCTACAAAATTAAACAACTGAATGAACATCCTCTGAGGCCGGTGATTCCATAATTTTTGCCAGGGGTTGTATACCACTAGTTCACACTACAAACCAATTATTGTTCTGGTTTTTATTTCATAATCAAACACAGTTCTATTCTATTTCATGTCGACATTTTCTGCAGTGTAGAAGCTGAAAGTGATTCTCCAGAGAAACATGCAGGCCGAATTGATGTAAGGAAGATTTTGGCTCTCTCTCTTTTTCACTGTAACAACCTCCCTGAGCATTTCATAGCTGCATATGCTTCTGCTTAAAGCACTGCTGAGATTTATGCCGTTGTCAGCTCACAAGGGTGCAATCAGAAATAAAGATCCCATAAACCCCTCTGATGTGTCCACAGGTACAACACTGCTAGGTTATTGCTGATGGCAGATAAAAACCATGTAACTGTGGGTTTAGTATTCTTTCTTTTTCATCCTTATCTGAAAAGAAAGCTTACACAGTTATCCTGCATGCACCTGCATCCACCACCCCAAAAAACTATTTCAGCTCCTGACTACTGCCTGCCCTGATAGGCATGTGGTCCATTGTTATCTCACCAAAAGTAGCCATCTCTCTGCTATAGCCAGGTGTTGTCCAGGTGTCCACTTCTCTAGGCCCATTTGCAGATGTCTTCTGCAATTAGGTAGACGAAAACGTGCCACATGGCTGTAATGCTGCAGATGATGCCTCATCTGGGTCTCCTTCAAGAAGCACTAATTTCCCACAATGTCATGCCCGCTGTACCTAAATACTTTGTTGAGAGTGCAACTACTAAAGACATTTAACATTTGAGGTCATGACTTAGTGTCCAGGTCTCACAACTAAGGGAAGCTGAAAATATCGAAACTCTGAAATTTTGACATTCACCCGCCTGCAAAGGTATCAGAAGTGTCTTACACCTCTTTCATACTCCACAATCAGGCTCTTTCCCAGATGTCTTTCAACCTCATGAACCGAGTTCCTCAGACAATGTCACTCCTGAGATGCATAAATCTATCACAAGGTTTAACCTTCTCATAGCTCATCAGAAAATCCACCTCCTGAGGTGATTGGTTGCAAGGAAAACCTGCATTGTCTTGGCCCACGTTGCCCACCCCTGGCATAGGCCATTATAGCAGTTACAAGATTTTTTTACAAAGTTTTTACCAAGCTGAAGAAATAGAAAAACCAGAATAGCATCAAAACAAAGTGCATTACTGAGGTGAGCATGCAGTCACTGGCAGGGGGTTGTCCAGCACCATGGGATACAAGGCCAGCGTCCATCCATTATGTCATGTAGAAGTACATTCCAAAAGCAAACTGCAGTGTGCTGCATCAGTTTTACCCAGGGCATCTCATGGTCAGTCCAGCGCCAGCCATCAGCCTTGCACATTGTCATCAGTGCCTCGGACAGAGAGAAAAAGAGCAGAAACAGTCAGCCAGAAATAAATGCACCTAAGGGCCCTGTCCCACTGGCATTTAGGAGGATTTGCGGATGGAATGCGCACAAAAGTGGCCCACATCCGCCAAACAACCGCAATAACCGTGTAACATTCCTGTATGAGTCGGCCGCCATCCGAATACGTCCGTGATCATCCGCAGAGGCACGCATGTCCGCAGCCAGGATTTTTGAGCGGCTCAAAAATCCTGCTGCGGATGAGATCCGCATCACTGCCTGAACACATACTGAAGACATACACAGGACATACACAACCAACACGCCACATATCCCCTGTCATCCGCCCACCTTTGTCTCCTCATTTCATGCGCAAATCCTCCTAAACGCCAGTGGGACAGGGCTCTAAGATATGAGTTCACCAGCAGTGAACTCATACCTGGGAGAGCTTGGCTGGGCACCAAACAATCCACAAAGGGCTTTTGCCTGATTGCATTCACACTGCCAGTAGGAGCCTTGTATGAAACTACATTTGCATTGAGAATTGTGGTGGGAGCATCCCTACAATGAAATAAGAACCCAGTGAGCACAAGAAATAATTTCAGTGTTGATTTTTGGTTGAAAACTGGATGATATCCATCTGAATGTCTTTTCACCCAACATGTCACAAAATGCAAATTTGTTTGATCAAATCTGTGATTCATTCAGTTGAAGCTTTAAACAGAGGTGATACAGATTATAGTGGTGAAATTTCTCCAAACTGATTTTTCACTCGTCAGTGAAATCTGGTTTACAAAAAACAAACATCTTTTCAATGCATTTAATGTTTCACATAAAATGCCACAAATAAAGAGCTGTGTTGGTGGTATGCTGTCAAGAAGAAGCATCTAGAACACTCAAATGTGAAAAGACTTAAAGAATATTTTCAAAAAGGATTTACTTTTATTGTTGATGTGCATGTGTGAACACTTAGAGGAGTTCTTGTTTTGGTTCAGTGTGTGCTCTGGCTGTTGAATCTGAGTTAGGACACACAAAGCAACACAACAAAGAGAGCACACAAAGTAAACTCCAACTTTGGGAGTTTGTAATTTGTTTGCAGTTTGTGCAGAAGCTGGCAAAATGTGTTTGGCAAAATTCATTTATGTCACCCAGAGGTGACTGACTGAAAATTGCTGGATGTCAAAAGAATGATGGAGCCAGAGGATGTTCCAAAGAGAAAATTAAAAACCCTCAATGAGCTGAACACTGCAGGACAGAGGATGTTTCCCATCCATTTTCTTTCATGTAAACAACATGATATGCATCATATTTTGAATCAGTTGGTCTGAATTG
This sequence comes from Thalassophryne amazonica, assembly GCF_902500255.1. Classification (NCBI taxonomy): domain Eukaryota; kingdom Metazoa; phylum Chordata; class Actinopteri; order Batrachoidiformes; family Batrachoididae; genus Thalassophryne; species Thalassophryne amazonica. The sequence continues at coordinate 57,819,950 of NC_047104.1, forward strand.
TGTCATACAGGGTGTGCAGAGGTGGTTGTGTCAACAATATCTATTCTTTGGTTGTATATTGCTGTATGCAGGGACAACTATCTGGGATTACATAATTTTTCCTAAAGTGGTTACAAATGAACCTCAAAGTGAATGTATATTATCCAGCAACTGTACTATGAATTACATTATTTATTTTATAATCAGAAAATTCTTTATTTACAAATTACAATGTGACGATTTAAACTGTGTGCATGTGTACACACACAACAAATTCAAATAGTTTGTATGTGGACATGTTGCATTGATGTCAATTACTAGACATTTTGAAGAAAACTAAAGCCACCTTAGCACTTGCATTAATTTGATCCCCGCACTGGCAAGCACTTTACGTACCAGTGCGTAAACCCATCATAAACTGTTGTAATCTGTGTGTCAACTGTGCGAGGCTGTGTGCCAGTGCACAAATAAAATGTTAAAAATTTCTGGCACGCATAAATTTCATGAGCTAGCAATGAAAATTGCACAACCTATTTGCAAACCTTGGGTGTCACTGCATGTCAGTGTGTGCCATTGTGTGCAAGCCACCTGAACCTGAATTTAGATTATGAAGAGATTATAATTATTTATTTTATTTTTTTAACCAGGTTAGTCCCATTGAGCTTGAGATCTCTTTTACAAGGGAGACCTGGACAATTATAAAGTTTCAAATTCACCAAATCTACAATTATTTGATGCAGATTACATCTATAATAAACATAACATTTCAGATGCATAATCTAACTCATAAGAAGGAATGATGCAAGTCATCAGCTGTGAAATGATATGGCATAGGCTTTATTTTATATAGCATGGAGTCAAGCAGGAAAAAGCGTGGCGTCAAGCGGGATGCATTGGCATGATGAATTGGCCGGAAGTTGGGGGATCAAATTCCCCACACTTCAAATTGTCTCTCAACAGCCAGAACAATGTCTCAAAGTTTAGTATGTGTGTGTGTGTGTGTGTGTTGGTCGCTAGTTTTGTGTTGTGTTATGTTGTGAATAAATGTTCACATTTAAACAGGCTTTCAAAGGAATAACATTGCCCTGAGCTTTTGAATGATAAATGTAGATGTGCCTTGCTACTTAGGTTTCAAAATGTATGATTTCCTATAGTTTACTCATTGTGCAGGTTGAAAAATACCACTATTCAGTTGCAGTTAAAAATGGTCAAAAGCTGAATTCAGTGTCTACAATTGGGCGTTAACAAAACTTTCACTTTTGAACCATTTTTACCCAAGGCCAAAATATGGCCATCGGGTATTGCAAAAACCTTGTGTGTTTGTCCGTCTGTCTGTCCTCAGCATAAGTCCAGTCCTATTACTGCCAGGGTCTTCAAATTCACAGGGACAATTCTTGGGACACAAACCTTGGACAAGTTCAAAGATGGATAACCTTCACTTATTTTAAGAGGTTAAAAGGTCACATTCTGTTTCCTATTTTTATGCTCATGGGGCCGAGGGTATTTTAGCATTGCGTCTTATTTGACCATCTTTTCAATGGTGGGCATAGACCATTTTTAAAACATCTTTTCAATGGAAATATGCTCACTGAGAGAATGGTATTGTAAAAACTATGATTGTCCCCAGTTTCATGCAGTGTGAACTAGGGTTCGGTATCAAGAACCGGTTCTTTTCAGGTATCGTTAAGAATTGATTCGATCCACTGACATCAATAACCTTTTTGCTTAATGATTCCCTTGTCGGTCCTTCAGAGCAGTCACTGTTTTTCAGGGTGTTTGTTGGGAAAATGATCATTTCTCTATGTTGATTACAGACCCTGCAGTGGCTCTGTAATACAGACAATAAACTACAATCGACTAAAACGTTTACTTCCACCCAAAATGAGACATCCTGCGTTCTTTATTAATTACATCCTGATGTGCAGCACAGCCAGCTGTAAGAGCTCAGCTCAGATGTATGGAAGAAGTCAGAGACTCTAATTCCACTTCACACACTACTCACAATTCAAGAGTAGGCTATAGGTCAGCTGTGGTTTCCAGCAATTTCATGGCAATCTGAACTCTCAGTATTTTGCAGAGCGCAGCCCAATCAACTGACTCAAATGGGTTGCAAAAATAAACACTGTCAGCAAAGAACGTCTGTCAGAAGTGACACTTATGCTCACCTTTAATGTACAGATTGGCTATCACAATGTTTACACTTTTAAATTCTTTTCAGATTAAACAAACCAATGGAATGTTAAAAGTATGTTGACATCAGTTACTGTAATTAAAATTTTCCAGCCATTTCCCTTTGAAACAATGCAAGTGAAATGCACTAAAGGCTCCAGGTTGCTGATGTTGCCAAAAGTGATCTGTATGTACAGTATACATGTACTTAGATTGTCCACTCATACTGTCAAAGCAAGCTGACATCTGTTGAACTGTACAGAATACGAATGTGAGAGCATCTGAGTGTCCCTGTCAGTGACACCCCGTCTAAAACCTGCAGGTTACCTGCCTCTCTTCCTCTGTGTGTGTGTGTGTGTGTGTGTGTGTGTGTGTGTGTGTGTGTGTGTGTGTGTGTGTGTGTGTGTGTGCCCACCTGGCCATCGGGCAATGGGTTACATAAGTCTGTGCAAACTCTTCAGGAGACTATGGTGCTCTGGATTGCTTCCGCAGAAGCTTTGCCTTTCAACTTCATCAGGCGAGGGGCTTTATTTAGCTTTTCCTTCACAAGCACATTTCATTTATTTGGTCTCCAGATAATCTTAACTGGGATAACTAACAGGGCTTAGCCGATACAGGACCGTATCACACAGAAGATTCCCTTTCCATTTTGTAGTTTCATGGTGAGGTTGTCTGGTGTTATGGCTGACCTGATAGCATCTGCTCAATAATCCATCTGGGCTCAAATAACAGTCAAAACTGTGCTGTCCAAAAAAAGGCGAGAATAAATTTTTTATACACATATACACAGTATATATATGATAATAAGACTGGACTCCAACCCCGATTCCACCACCTTCACTCCTCTGGGCTTCTCAGGGCCCGTCTATCCTACTCTATCGCATCACCGTCCCGACAGCTTTCCTTTGCTTCTCCATCAATTCCTTGGTCGGTCACTGCTTCCCAATCTCACATCCGACTCCTCAACCAATTGGCCGCTGCCCGACAATGCCATGCCTGACAATCGCTTACCCCACTGTCTTCAAGTCTGTCAACCCTGAGACTGTCAAATTACTGTCAATGTAAAGAGTGAGGGAAGGAGGGAAAGTGGATGGGAAAGAAGAGCAGTAAGGAGGCCAGGACACATTGGGTGGGATGAGTGGGAGTTTGCAAGTGTCTCTCACACACTCACAGTAATGTATCTGTGACATATATATCATTCTTGCCCCATCTCCTTCTGATGGCTGCATTCATTCACTCCCATCAATCCCCCGTCCACCTGCTTTTCTCCATCTTTCTCAGGTAATTCCCTCAGACACATCAGTCCTACTCATCTCTCAGCACTTTCCTCCTGTATTCCTCCATCTGCTCCCTCTGCCTCACATGTACCTTCTCTATCCCCGAGTCTCAAAGCAGCAACTCAACATCACTTTGATTCAAAAAAGAAAAAAAAAAGAGGAGAAAAAGAAGGCGATGAAAGAAAAAGTAATGGGCAGAAAAATGAAATGACTTTCTGGGCCCTCACGTAAAAGCGTGGCTCGCTCTTTGAGACAGGCAATATTCCCTCAATAATTGCCACTCAGAGAACCCTCTTCGCCAGTGGATGAAGTTTTAATTCCAGGCTTCCAATAAAATGGATGCCCTAGATATAGAAATAACTCCTGAATGTTTCAGGATTTGCATGCGATATAAGTTCACATATACTCACGTGCACTATGCGCATGAGTGAGTGTGCTCTCGTGCCGTAGCACTCTGGAAGTTGATGTGAACATTGCATATTGATCTGACAGTAGCCATGGGCTTCACTGTCTATGACTTTTTAATTCTTCATAACCAACTTTCTATATATGTGGTCTGGAATTATAGCTGCTACTATTCACTAGTATACAGTATAAACAAAGCTTCTCCCAGGATTATGATCTCTGATTGCCCTAACATATCATAAATATTAAAACAATGACCCCACCACAATCTATTCTAGCTGCTTTTTGTGTTCTTATATATGGATGAGTTTGATGAAAAAGTGGAAGACCCAATATCACATCTGGCATTCTGTTTTCTGTCACTGGCTGATGTGTCGTTGCTAGTTTCCCATCTGACCTGTTTGTGGTTTGCACATCCAGCAACCACGTTCTTTTAGTGACAAGTCAGATGACTCTCAAACAGACTTCTGCAGCTTTACTGTCATAAGGACCACTACAGGAAATCTTTCCTGCCTTACTCAATAAAACTGTACAATAACTCACACATTTCAGAGTGCACACACAACTCTCTACTCATAACTCTTTTTTTTTTAAATTGCACAGCATGTACTTTACTTTATTCTGTACGTGGATAAATCATATTTACTGTCATTCTACACAGAACTAGCGCATTGTCCATAGGGATCCATGGGCTTTAGATTGGGTAGTGTTTATAGGTAGCCAATGTTTTTCAAGGGTGGTAAAACATTAAGCAAATTATGTATAATGAGTTGAAATGGCGTGTGAGTCCAGAATGTTTATAGAGCCTTAGATCTCACCAATGTTTAGAAGAGGAACTCAGCTCTTATTTCCTGTTAATTATGTAACTTTTAATGTTAAATTACTGTCTTTAATGTATTTATAAATTGTTTAGGTTGTTATCATATACAGTGGCTTGCCAAGATGATGGGTTGCATAAGTAATGGGCCCCTTTGTTATAATACCTGTAAATAATCAGTTTTATTGCCAGTTTTCTTCAGACAAGTCAGGGGATGGATACATGAACATTTCCAAGTCACTGAATATGTCTTGAACTTTATTTACATCAGTTATGAAGAAATACAAACAATATGGCACTCTAAGGTAAATCTGTCTGGAGTAGACAGTTAACTGGGGATATAAAATCCAAAACTTGCACTCTGCACAATTTCTCCAGTCATAGCTACAGAAGCCTATAAGTTCTTCTGGGTTGTCTAGGTGTCTTGGTGGCTTTCCTCACTCAGTCAGTTTTTCAGAACTTTCTACTCTAGGTTTTGGAAACCTACAGATAACTTTAAAATCTTGCCGTGTGAATCAGGCATTATATGCACTTACTGCACGTAAATGCATATAATGCTATAAAGTTAACAGCATTTTAAAAAGGAATAGGTTGCACCATCTGTCATGCTTAGTTATCATGTTACAGGGTAACATATGTCATACGTCATAGAATCTAATAGATGTCCACCTTGTTTGACCTTTTTACTTTGGAGACCTAGCATTCAACACAGTCAAAACTATTCCATTTATTAATCCTTTTATATCTACCAATAATTTGCATCACTTTTTACCCCTGCACAAACTTAAACTGACCTTTGTCACCATTTTTGCTGTGTTTACCCCATAACTCCATGGACTTCAATCAAAGATAGTCAAAACTATATCTTTTTGGAATTATGATGAGACAAATAATGTAAAAAATAATTTAAAAATGCTCCAACATGATTGGAGCATTTTTAAATTTTAACCCCTGTAGCTCATTAGAGGTCAGCTCCAGGATGGCTCCATATGTGAAAATAAACATTAGTTAATTTAAAATATGTGTGCCAAATTCCATCCTTTTATCACAAAATGAGCAATTGTTTTGCTATGCCATCCCACTATCTGTTTGTCCCTGATTGAAGCTGCACGCACACACAACTGCTATAAGCAGGTGGTTTTAATTTGACAAACAAAGACAGTGGCTGAAGGCATTAAAACCACTAAACATGTCACTCATAGTAATTCCAACATGAGACTTATCTAAACTGATGAAACCAAATGAGCAACAAAAATACAATGAATCAATAACACTAACATAAACCACAATAACTACATTTAAACCCTAAAACCCTCAGCTACGATGATGCATTGCAACACAGTGTTCATTGTTTATTGGTTAGCTAAAATAGCTAATTTCTCCAAAAAAAAATTGTCCTTTCAACTTTCTGTTTTTGCAGCATTCAACCTTCACCCAAAATACATAAGCATGTCAAACAGTAAATGTCAGCTGTGTTCTATTTGTCCCTGACTGAAGTGGCACACACGCAAAGCTGCTGTAAGCAGGTGGTTTTAATTTGACAAACAGACAGTGGCTGAAGACATTGGGCATCATGTATCAACGTTGTGCACTTGTGGCATAAATTTACAGTGTAAATTTGAAGTATACCAAAGTTGCCGTGACATGTATCAAGCAGTGCGCACCTGCCCATTTCCAGCATACGCCTGACGTGACCTTGATAAATGCAGCGGGTGAAAACAATCGTAATTATAATAAACACGCCCATAAATATTCAGACTCTGCTTCAAACACACCCTCATTTTACGACATGGAAGCCAGGTAGACGGCAAAGAAAAAGAACTCCACCAATCACGACGTGTGCCAATACGGCGTCAAAAGCGGCCGTCGTATCAATTATTTTGTAGTATAATCAAAAAAGTGTTACAGTAGTCCCTCATTTGTCACGGGAGTTACGTTCTAAAAATAGCCCATAATACGCGAAACCGCGACGTAGTCAGCATTATTTTTTACAATTATTATAGACGTTTTAAAGCTGTAAAACCACTTTATACACTTTCTCAATCAGGCATGAACATTTTCTCACTTTTCTCTCATGTGTAAACACTCTCAAAGTTCAAACCTAAGTAGAAAAATAAGACCAAACTGTTTTCAGGCCCAAACATTTGTTTGAGAAATAAAAATAGAACGTTTTCCTATAAATAATTATGATGGCTTTTAGAACTAGCGAATTTAATTTTAACGATCAACGTACGAGGTTGGACACATAATCAATCAATTCAATCAATTTTTTTATATAGCGCCAAATCCCAACAAACAGTTGCCCCAAGGCACTTTATATTGTAAGGCAAGGCCATACAATAATTATGTAAAACCCCAACGGTCAAAACGACCCCCTGTGAGCAAGCACTTGGCTACAGTGGGAAGGAAAAACTCCCTTTTAACAGGAAGAAACCTCCAGCAGAACCAGGCTCAGGGAGGGGCAGTCTTCTGCTGGGACTGGTTGGGGCTGACGGAGAGAACCAGGAAAAAGACATGCTGTGGAGGGGAGCAGAGATCGATCACTAATGATTAAATGCAGAGTGGTGCATACAGAGCAAAAAGAGAAAGAAACAGTGCATCATGGGAACCCCCCAGCAGTCTACGTCTAAAGCAGCATAACTAAGGGATGGTTCAGGGTCACCTGATCCAGCCCTAACTATAAGCTTTAGCAAAAAGGAAAGTTTTAAGCCTAATCTTAAAAGTAGAGAGGGTGTCTGTCTCCCTGATCTGAATTGGGAGCTGGTTCCACAGGAGAGGAGCCTGAAAGCTGAAGGCTCTGCCTCCCATTCTACTCTTACAAACCCTAGGAACTACAAGTAAGCCTGCAGTCTGAGAGCGAAGCGCTCTATTGGGGTGATATGGTACTACGAGGTCCCTAAGATAAGATGGGACCTGATTATTCAAAACCTTATAAGTAAGAAGAAGAATTTTAAATTCTATTCTAGAATTAACAGGAAGCCAATGAAGAGAGGCCAATATGGGTGAGATATGCTCTCTCCTTCTAGTCCCCGTCAGTACTCTAGCTGCAGCATTTTGAATTAACTGAAGGCTTTTTAGGGAACTTTTAGGACAACCTGATAATAATGAATTACAATAGTCCAGCCTAGAGGAAATAAATGCATGAATTAGTTTTTCAGCATCACTCTGAGACAAGACCTTTCTGATTTTAGAGATATTGCGTAAATGCCAAAAAGCAGTCCTACATATTTGTTTAATATGCGCTTTGAATGACATATCCTGATCAAAAATGACTCCAAGATTTCTCACAGTATTACTAGAGGTCAGGGTAATGCCATCCAGAGTAAGGATCTGGTTAGACACCATGTTTCTAAGATTTGTGGGGCCAAGTACAATAACTTCAGTTTTATCTGAGTTTAAAAGCAGGAAATTAGAGGTCATCCATGTCTTTATGTCTGTAAGACAATCCTGCAGTTTAGCTAATTGGTGTGTGTCCTCTGGCTTCATGGATAGATAAAGCTGGGTATCATCTGCGTAACAATGAAAATTTAAGCAATACCGTCTAATAATACTGCCTAAGGGAAGCATGTATAAAGTGAATAAAATTGGTCCTAGCACAGAACCTTGTGGAACTCCATAATTAACTGTAGTCTGTGAAGAAGATTCCCCATTTACATGAACAAATTGTAATCTATTAGACAAATATGATTCAAACCACCGCAGCGCAGTGCCTTTAATACCTATGGCATGCTCTAATCTCTGTAATAAAATTTTATGGTCAACAGTATCAAAAGCAGCACTGAGGTCTAACAGAACAAGCACAGAGATGAGTCCACTGTCCGAGGCCATAAGAAGATCATTTGTAACCTTCACTAATGCTGTTTCTGTACTATGATGAATTCTAAAACCTGACTGAAACTCTTCAAATAGACCATTCCTCTGCAGATGATCAGTTAGCTGTTTTACAACTACCCTTTCAAGAATTTTTGAGAGAAAAGTAAGGTTGGAGATTGGCCTATAATTAGCTAAGATAGCTGGGTCAAGTGATGGCTTTTTAAGTAATGGTTTAATTACTGCCACCTTAAAAGCCTGTGGTACATAGCCAACTAACAAAGATAGATTGATCATATTTAAGATCGAAGCATTAAATAATGGTAGGGCTTCCTTGAGCAGCCTGGTAGGAATGGGGTCTAATAAACATGTTGATGGTTTGGATGAAGTAACTAATGAAAACAACTCAGACAGAACAATCGGAGAGAAAGAGTCTAACCAAATACCGGCATCACTGAAAGCAGCCAAAGATAACGATACGTCTTTGGGATGGTTATGAGTAATTTTTTCTCTAATAGTTAAAATTTTGTTAGCAAAGAAAGTCATGAAGTCATTACTAGTTAAAGTTAATGGAATACTCAGCTCAATAGAGCTCTGACTCTTTGTCAGCCTGGCTACAGTGCTGAAAAGAAACCTGGGGTTGTTCTTATTTTCTTCAATTAGTGATGAGTAGAAAGATGTCCTAGCTTTACGGAGGGCTTTTTTATAGAGCAACAGACTCTTTTTCCAGGCTAACTGAAGATCATCTAAATTAGTGAGACGCCATTTCCTCTCCAACTTACGGGTTATCTGCTTTAAGCTACGAGTTTGTGAGTTATACCACGGAGTCAGACACTTCTGATTTAAAGCTCTCTTTTTCAGAGGAGCTACAGCATCCAAAGTTGTCTTCAATGAGGATGTAAAACTATTGACGAGATACTCTATCTCCCTTACAGAGTTTAGGTAGCTACTCTGCACTGTGTTGGTATATGGCATTAGAGAACATAAAGAAGGAATCATATCCTTAAACCTAGTTACAGCGCTTTCTGAAAGACTTCTAGTGTAATGAAACTTATTCCCCACTGCTGGGTAGTCCATCAGAGTAAATGTAAATGTTATTAAGAAATGATCAGACAGAAGGGAGTTTTCAGGGAATACTGTTAAGTCTTCTATTTCCATACCATAAGTCAGAACAAGATCTAAGATATGATTAAAGTGGTGGGTGGACTCATTTACTTTTTGAGCAAAGCCAATAGAGTCTAACAATAGATTAAATGCAGTGTTGAGGCTGTCATTCTCAGCATCTGTGTGGATGTTAAAATCGCCCACTATAATTATCTTATCTGAGCTAAGCACTAAGTCAGACAAAAGGTCTGAAAATTCACAGAGAAACTCACAGTAACGACCAGGTGGACGATAGATAATAACAAATAAAACTGGTTTTTGGGACTTCCAATTTGGATGGACAAGACTAAGAGACAAGCTTTCAAATGAATTAAAGCTCTGTCTGGGTTTTTGATTAATTAATAAGCTGGAATGGAAGATTGCTGCTAATCCTCCGCCCCGGCCCGTGCTACGAGCATTCTGACAGTTAGTGTGACTCGGGGGTGTTGACTCATTTAAACTAACATATTCATCCTGCTGTAACCAGGTTTCTGTTAGGCAGAGTAAATCAATATGTTGATCAATTATTATATCATTTACCAACAGGGACTTAGAAGAGAGAGACCTAATGTTTAATAGACCACATTTAACTGTTTTAGTCTGTGGTGCAGTTGAAGGTGCTATATTATTTTTTCTTTTTGAATTTTTATGCTTAAATAGATTTTTGCTGGTTATTGGTAGTTTGGGAGCAGGCACCGTCTCTACGGGGATGGGGTAATGAGGGGATGGCAAGGGGAGAGAAGCTGCAGAGAGGTGTGTAAGACTACAACTCTGCTTCCTGGTCCCAACCCTGGATAGTCACGGTTTGGAGGATTTAAGAAAATTGGCCAGATTTCTAGAAATGAGACCTGCTCCATCCAAAGTGGGATGGATGCCGTCTCTCCTAACAAGACCAGGTTTTCCCCAGAAGCTTTGCCAATTATCTATGAAGCCCACCTCATTTTTTCATTTTTTGGACACCACTCAGACAGCCAGCAATTCAAGGAGAACATGTGGCTAAACATGTCACTCCCGGTCCGATTGGGGAGGGGCCCAGAGAAAACTACAGAGTCCGACATTGTTTTTGCAAAGTTACACACCGATTTAATGTTAATTTTAGTGACCTCCGATTGGCGTAACCGGGTGTCATTACTGCCGACGTGAATTACAATCTTACCAAATTTACGCTTAGCCTTAGCCAGCAGTTTCAAATTTCCTTGAATGTCGCCTGCTCTGGTCCCCGGAAGACAATTGACTATGGTTGCTGGTGTCGCTAACTTCACATTTCTCAAAACAGAGTCGCCAATAACCAGAGTTTGATCCTCGGTGGGTGTGTCGTCGAGTGGGGAAAAACGGTTAGAGATGTGAACGGGTTGGCGGTGTACACGGGGCTTCTGTTTAGGACTATGCTTCCTCCTCACAGTCACCCAGTCAGCCTGCTTTCCCGGCTGCTCGGGATCTGCCAGGGGGGAACTAACGGCGGCTAAGCTACCTTGGTCCGCACCGACTACAGGGGCCTGGCTAGCTGTAGAATTTTCCACGGTGCGGAGCCGAGTCTCCAATTCGCCCAGCCTGGCCTCCAAAGCTACGAAAAAGCTACACTTATTACAAGTACCGTTACTGCTAAAGGAGGCCGAGGAATAACTAAACATTTCACACCCAGAGCAGAAAAGTGCGGGAGAGACAGGAGAAGCCGCCATGCTAAATCGGCTAAGAGCTAGTAGCTACGCTAAGCTAGCGGATTCCTAAAAACACGCAAAGTGAATAATGTGTAAATAATTTAGAGGTGATTCAGCAGAAGGAGTGCTTTAGTTAAGGCACGTAAAGATTACACTGGGAAACAAATCGTAATCTAGATAACTAGATCAATCTAACTGCGCAGATTAAACAGCTAACAGATACAGAAAAACACCCCTGTGCTCCGGAACAGGAAGTGATACAATACCGCAGTAAGAGCCAACCATAAGAAATTATTAATAGTGACTGACCAGTATTTCACAGTTCCTCTGATCCCGCCTCTGCTTCCTGACGCCGCGCTTTTTTCCACTCACACCTCACTGCAGGTGTCTGTTTCCGAGTGACAAACACAGTTATGAGTAGTTGTTGGCGCTCTTTTTTCTTCTGGGCGAGAAGATTCTTATAAACAGACACACAGAACACTGTAAAAAAAAAAAAGGCATGCAAAATTGGACTAAAAACTCCATGAAACGGCGAGGCCGCGAAAGGTGAACCGCTTTATAGCGAGGGACCACTGTATTCTCTTTTCACATGTCAATAATTCTTGACATGTGGATATTTGCTCACTCAATTAATAAGACATGCCTAATTTTTCAGATTTCTTTATTTTTAAAATGTATTTCTTTATTTATTTTATTGTAACAAACGAATGGAGAAAACAAAACCTGATTGCAGCACGGGCGAAGGGAATGACAACACTACAGTTGTAATTATCAATTTCATTGTCTAAAACGTTCACACCACATAAAGTTAAGCTCAGCGCTGCTCTGGATCCAGGCTCTGGAGAAAAAGGTGAGCAGCGCTTTCTTTGCGGTCAGCGCTGTGGCCACGGATTGTGCGCGATAGACCAACAATCCCGCAAAAGCGGGATTTGTATTGATTATTATGTAGTATAATCAGGAAAGTGTTATTTATGTAACATATGCATTGATTTGTATAATGGCACAGTTTATCATGTTGATAATTTTTCATTTTTATATGGATTCCAGCGCTGGTTCATTTTGGTGTATAATTTATGCCACCTCTCGACCTGGTGTATATTTTCAGCACAGCGTACACCTGGTGTATATTTTCAGCACAGCGTACACCAATGACCACATTGATAAATGCCAAGTAGCGCAGCCGTTTTGGCGTACACCCCATATACGCTCAAATATCGCCGTACGCACGTTGATATATGAGGCCCATTAAAACCACTAAACATTTCAGTCACTGTACCAAAATAAAACTTACGTCACTCATAGTAATTGCAACATGATACTTATCTAAACTGATCAAACCAATTGAGCAACAAAACACAATAAACCAATAACATTAACAGCACTGTTACACTACCATAAACCACAATAACAATATTTAAAACCTCAAAAGTCCCAAGGTGCATTCCAGCACAGCAGCCATTGTTTACTGGTTAGCTAAAATAGCTAATTTCTCCAAAAAATATTTGTTCTATCAACTTTCCATTTTTGCAGTGTTCAGCCTTCACCCAAAATACATAAGCATGCCAAAAGGCAAATGTCTGCTCTCTCTAGTTTTTGCGTGATCAAAGCCATACACAGGCACAGAAACGCACACAAGGGCCATTTGGCTATTATAATGTTGATAATAATGACATTTTAACCAGCTTCTCTTATTCAGGAAAACATGACATAAATAAACAGAAGGAGGTATTAAAAACGCTGATTAAAAGAAATTCAATCAAAAGCAAAACATGTTAAAAAGCCCATCCTAATATAATGTAATGAATAAATGTATTGCGTCGTGCCATTCCACCACTCAAAAATGTGGAGTTTTTTTTTTTTTGCCAGTTAGTGTGTACACGGCCTTTGTGGTGTGTAAAAGGTGGGGATCCGGACTTTAAACATTTATTGACTACAGGTTGTGAATGTGCATGCTGATTCATATCCTGGCCAGAAAACCTATCGGTTCTGAGTTTGCCATCTCAATAGCAATGTGCCAGCACCTGGTACACTTGTGCATTAAAGAGAACAACAGACATTAGTCTGATTGGTTGTTTATGTTATGGTCATAGCACAGCCAAAAGCTAATTAGGCAAATATTTTCAACTCCTTTCTACCATGCTTCATAGTTTGAGGTAAGGTTTCATGTCATGTTAAAGTTGTTGGGCATGCCTTAAATGAAGTTGGACATGCCTTAAATGCTTTTGCACTGTGGATTTTAGGCCATGTACAATAGGGCTCTTTGTGTCTCGGGTTTCTTGTCTGATGTGTCCTACAGTTTATATGTACTGATGAAATCTACATGATTTACCATCATGAAGGAAATTCCAATTTGCTTTGTTTGGACTGAGGATGGATTACACTCCTTATTGTGCCAGGGAAATGCTGCTCTGTGACCAAAACAGTTTGGCTTTGTGTGTGTGTGTGTGTGTAGGAGCCTATCCCAGCAGTCATAGGGCGTGGGGGAGGGGGGGGTAACACCCTGGACAGGACGGCAGTCTGTCGCAGGGCCACATTTAGACAAACACATTCACACCTGCATGCACACCTACGGACAATTTAAGGGCCCTTCACACATAGTACGATTAAGTACAAATCAGGGCAAATGGTGGAACAGCTCGTATGAGTGAACCACGAAAACATTAAGCTGACCGGCAGGCATGCACGATCCTACTGTGACATTATCATGCATGCATGCACACGGTGCGAGTAGCTGCACCATATTGTGCCGGTGATGTGGAGGAAAATAAAATGAAAACCAACTGTATAATTAGTGAATATCACTGGGTTGATATAAATAATACATAAAAGGGGACGCAATACAGAACCCCATGGTTAAATAACCCTGGTTAAAATAAAAAATAAATGCCACTCGCGGGATTCAAACCCGTAAGCTCTGATTACCAGACGGAAACATTACCACTGCCCTGCCTGACACGCTTGTTCTGTCAGAAGGCGTGACATTCAGATCACCTGCTAAACTGATGGTCCATTTCTCCAGCCCGTCACATAAGCAATATTTTTTATGTATTGCCACGTGATGACAGCAAGCACGCACATGCGCGTGTCCATCAAAACACCAGACGTGTTCTGCAGCTGTGACGTCCACGGCCGGAGATGTCTCAACAGCTGTTGGCAGCCAAGTTATTTATAATTTAGTAAAGCTTGGTCTATGCCGTCGTATACGATGGCGTCGGCCCCAGAGGGTTAAGTACCGTTAAGCTGGCTCAACGTGCAAGAAAACTACTTCCTTTCTGCGTCCAGTGCTCGACGCAGAAAAAATTAAACGTTTAATTTTTGGAGTCGGTTTCGCGTCACCCTTTGCATCCCTCATGGTGTTGTGGCAACTCGGCACTAGATTGCATCAATGTAGCATCTTCATGACACTGCATGAAGCAACTCAAAGGAGGCCTGGTGTGAATGGGGCTTAAATTGCCATCAGTACCAACCTTGGGCACTCATGTTTCTGATTGGTCAAGGGAGGGCAGCAGCCCCACTGTGCATAGATGAGTGCTCAGATAATTGGTTGAGAGAATTGGGAGTCGTCAATGGCTACTCTAACAAAAATTGGTCTGGCTAGCTGTGCTCCCAGATCCTTAAGTGTCATTTTAACCATCATTCCCCTGCCTTTTAATTGCAATCAGCCTACGAGGGAATAAATTTGGCTCTCTAGCATAAAATAACGCACACATGCCTGAGCAAACAAGCAAAAAATAATAATCCAGGCCGGTGTTGATGTTGCACAGAAGTCACAAAAACAACAGAAACCTTTACGCCTCACATGGCTGATACACCAGGGGGAAAAACATGGCAGAGGAATCAGCTTTGTTTCTTTATCCAGAGAGCGGGAGAGGAGGGATGAGAGAGGCTTTGTCTTGGGCGTAGCTGTGTGGCAGCAGGGATCGATAGGTTTACCCAGCAGGAGCTTGGGTCTGTGGAACAGGAAGAGGCACAGGCGGGAGGTTTGGGTTGGGCTGAACTGCCTGGAAATGCTTTATCATGGCTACCAGCAAACTGTCTCTCATCACAAGAAAAAGACACTTCGAGGCATGAGACACTGCACGAGTCCATGTACTCCCTGTGTGCGGTGAAATGTATGAACAGCATATGTCAAACATTACATTATCATTGTGATTTGTGTGGCGATGTTATTCGAGTCATTGTGCCATCTGTGGAAGTTTTCAACAAAGCCATGTGCTGTTGTCTCCCCCCACCCCCAACCTCCTTATCCAGATTTAGAAGGATCCATCAGGGAGAAATGAATCTGAATGACCTGGTAGAGGAGAGGAGGGGATAAAAGAGTTAAAGGGAATAAAAGAAGAATGATGGCACTATTCAAAAGAAAGGACTGGTAAGGGCGCAACAGGCACGAGAGTAACGATAGCGGGTGTATGTCTGTCATTTGGGTTAATGTTAATACTGAAGCATGTGAATGCTGCACACAGCATGTGCCAAAGAACAGAACTGTACATCTCTCTCCATCAGAGTCAAAAGAATAGAAGAAAGGATGAGGCAAAAAGACAAGCTGAAGAGGGCAGCCTATTCTCACAAAAAAGTAGCAAAATGTACAACAAAGGAATACACAAAAATTCCTACATTCATATTTATTCTCGAACCGGAATTTGTGCACATCTTTGTTGTTGTCCTTCTGGCTGTTCCTGTTTTTTGTTGAGAGTCGCCACAGTGGATACAGCCGTATCCACATTAGTATTTGACACAAGTTTTACACCAGATACCCTTCCTGACACAACTCCAGTTTTAGTTGGAGAAACACACACACCCCTGGTGTTCCAGAGTTCTCCCATCGAAGTACTAACCGGGCCCCGCACTGCTTAACTTCTGAGATCTGACGGCATAAGGCTTTCACAGAGCAGACTGGCTGCAGGCATTTGCACATATCCTAAATACTGTATATTCTGCCAGGAAGCTGTGATGACATCACCAACAAAAATATGGAGGACCATCTTCGCTTACTTATTATTATAATCCTAAACCTAATCTTAACCAAAATGCAAACATGCTAAATGTGAAATGTGTGCACACAGACATTTGTGGGAATATGCACAAAATATTGCAGTTAATGCTTTGTGCCATATCATATATGAGATGCATGAGATATACGACATACTTGAACAAATTAAATATAAATATTATTTGTAATACAAATCATTTTTACAGCCAGGATACATGAACATTTCTAAGTCACTGTCTGGGACTTCAGTCACTCAGAAATACAACAATATGGCACTGTTTGGTTTTTGTTTGTGTGTGGTGGTCCATCAGTGTTGATTACAATGTCCTCTCATTGGTATCTTCTCATGGCAGAAGGGGCTGATGACAAATCTTCTCCTCCACCAGCAGACCTAACAACATTGTGGCCCAACTGGATCTGCCCGGTCTGCTGGTGGAGTAGATCACAGATTTACTGTCAGCCCCTAAAGATCTGTGATCTAATCCTCCGCCAGCAGACCAGGCAAGTCCACGGTGGGCCACAATGCTGGGTCTGCCACTGTTGGTGTTGGTATAATCTCTGCCTCTTTGATGGTTCCTTTCTGACGAAATGCTTGACACTATGGGCAATAGTCTTGGCCCAGGTTGGTAGGGCCAAGTCCAGCTCCTCAAGGTGTCTGTGGACTATGGTGTAGGTCAACAAAACCGTCTTGTTGTGGTCATAATAGCACTTTTTTGGACCTATCAGAACTATCTTCAGAAGGCAATTTCCTGGCATTTAAACGACATGCCTGAGCCAAAAAAATTAAACATTTAATTTTTTGCGTCCCTTTTGCATCTTCGTTTGTGTCCCTCAGCATGTGAACTTCTACACTGCCATCATTAAGTCCATCCTCTCCTCTTCCATCACTGTCTGGTATGCTGCTGCCACTGCTAAGAACAGGAGCAGACTGCAGCGTATCATCCATGCAGAAGAGAAGGTGACTGACTGCAGTCTGCCATCCCTACAGGATCTGTATGCCCCCAGGGCCCTGAAGCTAGCAAGGTAGATTGTGGTTGATCCCTCCCACCCAGTATACAAACTCTTTGTCACCCTCCCCTCTGGCAGGAGGCTGAGATCCAACAGAACCAAAACATCAAGACACAACACAGCTTCATTCCATCCCCAGCTGGCCTTGTAAACAATGCCAGGGACCCCTACTTACTCTACCTCCCTCCCCCACTACCCCAAAACACAAATTGTTCATCCCTGCACTGAAAGGTTCTGTACTCCAGTCACCTGTCCCATTCCATTACAGCTTATTTTTTTAAGTCAATAGTTTTGTCTATTTGACGCTTTTTTACTTCTTATAGAAGTGATCAAATTCCTTGTACGTGCGAACTTGGCAATAAATTTGATTCTGATTCTCAGAAACAGTGACCATGCAAGGAGATGAGTGAAGGAAATCACCAAGACACTCTGAAGAAGTTATAGGCTTCTGTGGTGATGACTGTAGAAACTATGCATGGTGGAAAGGTTACCTGTTGCATCACCAGTTACAAAGGTAATAATTATTACACTATTAACAGTTATTACAACAGTGGTCGCGACAGTGCATGCCAAAGGTTTTTGCACTGTATTGCATATGTCATACATCAGCCTGCTGAGCATTTAATAGTGGAATAAATCTCATTATTAATGTAAGGATGAATGTTAACTTTTATTGACACAAAAATATAAATAGAATGCCAATGAACAGTCCTGTGTGTTATTTATCTTATATACAGTACTTACAGTTTATTTGTTGACAATTTCATTCATCAGCTCAGACATGCCATGCAGCAAGTTGGCCTAATGTTTTAGTCAAACAAGCACTGGCGTCATAATTTGTTTTTAATTGGATTGTACTGTTTTGCTGGGTAAAATTGCATTATTATGAATAATGAGACAAACAGAACTTTGACAGCAGCAACATTCATCTCCTCGAACTGCAAAGAGCAGTAGATGCAAATCAGCCGGTCTTTCATTTTACTGAATGTGGGTGTTGTTCTTAGTGAGAATTTTACCTTTCACCTGAATCAGAGTAGTGCTGTACAGCGATCCCAATCCTTTAATTAAAACAAGCACCTCAACTCAGTATTTGGATTAGTTGGGTTTAAGTGCACACTATGAAATTTAATTTGATGATATTTTCAGCTGTATCGAATGAGCAAGTAAACAAGTGCAGACATTTCAGATAATTCTCTATTTCCTGGTGGCATTTGCATTGTTAAATACCCTTAAAAAAGCATGCATTAACAATGTTGTGTATTCTTGGGAATGCAGTAAATCAGTGTAGTGCACTCTGTACAACTGCACTGTTCTTGTTTACAGAGTTTCACTGCATCCTGTGGAAAACTGCCTGGTGTCACCTGGAGATTAAAGTCACTCTAAAGCCTAGTCTAAACTAGCAAACATTTGTTTGCAAACACCACCAAACTTCATGTTTGGTGGTGTTTGCCAGGAAAAGTTTGCCTGAGTCTGGTAGTGTGGACGTATTGCCAAACACCACTAAACTAGTTTGCAAAAGGAATGTGTTCATTCTTGAAAACATGTTTGGTGAAGTTTGCCAACAAACAGCCAATCAGAGAAGAGCTGGTGATCATGTGAATTACTAGTTGGACAATATGGCAGCCTCCAAGAAGGAAAGAGTGTGGGGATTTGAAGAGATACAAAATTTAATTGAGGAATATGAGAAACATCCATGCCTATACAACACCATAATCAAGTGTGTGTCTTGCTTTTGTATCAGTGGCTCCACCTTCTGAAGGAGTTCCTCGAAAGCTGCCTCATCCATCCTCAGAAAGTTCTTATAACTTGGTTTGTCTGAGGACTGTATTTCTTTAAGAAGGCAATTGTAGGCCCCATACTTGTCTTTTCTTAATCCAGGATTTGCACCACAAGCGAGGTTTGTGTTGTTTTTGGCGGTGGCGGTGACGTTCCACAGCAATTACACATATTACTGCTGCAGATGCCCTGATGACTTCTCTCTTGAATTTTGCCATTGTTTCTGATCATTTTTAGAGGGAAAGTACAAAACATTGGAAAACGTTACCAAACATTTGTTTGGTAATGTTTGGTACTGTTTCATAGTATGGATGCCCAAGCCAAACATAAGCAAATGCGGTGTTTGGTAATGTTTGCAAACAAACGTTTGGTCAAGTTTGCCAGTGTAGACTAGGCATAATACATATTTATTTAACTGTTCACATTAAACACATGAAACTGCACCACAATGTGGTGGTGATTTTTTTTTTCTTTTTAATTCAGTGTTATGTTAAAATATAAATTTTATTGTAAACCTGATGTTCTTTGGTGAATGACCCTGATGTTCTTTGGCGAATGACAAGTATGATTATCAAAAATACAACTTACTCTTCACTTTTTTTAAGTTATGCAGCTAAAGTTGGTGGAAGGGACGTTTAAATACACCTTGACGAAAAATTTTCAAACTCATTTTTCCCTGACTGCATTCCTTTTTGTAAAGATTGTGCTTTTGATAAGTCAATTATGCTATCTACTTTAGGGCCCGGTCCCACTGGCGTTTAGAAAGATTTGCGTATGAATTGCGCACAAAATTGGTTCATATTCGCCAAACATCTGCAATATCCATGAAACATGGTTGTATGTGTCGGCCGACATCCGCAAGTATCCGCAGAGGCACGTATTTCCGTTGCCAGGATTTTTGAGCTGCACAAAATTTTGGTTGCGGATGACATCCACCTTACATACGCAATACATACTCAATCTATGCGCTGTATATCCGCCGTTATCTGCTGATATCTGCAACTGACGGGGTATTGTGGCTTGGCAGCGGGCTGGCGTGTGTAAAATGGATATATAGCATGTCTATCATGTCCACATCATGAACTAAAATGAGTTGTGGCGAATGCATACAGATTGGCCACGAATAAAGCATTTGTATTACGTCTGCTTTGCATCTGATTTGCGGACAATTTTTGAATGCATAACAAACAGAAATCGACATACCTGCCAGGCTATCAACCAAGTAGGAAGTCATTCATCCAAAATTTCCATCAAAACAGTTTTCCTTTTTCTTGGTGAGCAATTATTTAAGTCAATTGTTTGCAATTGCTTAATTCTTTTTGCTCCCCTCCTCTTAAAGACAATAAGCCAAGAGTTATACATGAAAATCTATCGATCTTATATATATATATATATATATATATATATATATATATATAATCAAAATACTGATTAAAGCTTATGTGTGCCAGAGAAGTTTTTGCCCTGATCCAGGCTTTGATCCCTTTTTTGCCCCTTTCTTTGCTGCATCTTCTGTTCCCGCTTTGATTTATTAGTTGTTTATTTTCATCATGTGTTTCTTCTATGTTCTATTTTGCTTTGTCATTTTGTTTCTTTGCTACTTTTATCCTTTAGTCATTGTCCAGTTCCATTCTTGTTTTGTTCAACCAGTTTGTGTTTTCATTATTTACCACTTGTTTATTTTGTTCTTCTCATTTGTTATATTATCTGTTGTGCTTTAGTGTCAGGTTTTGTTATCTCAGTCTCTGTTTAATTTTTAATTTGTTTAGCCACTTTGGTTTCTTAGTCTGTTCCAGTTTAGTTTTGTCTTAGTGTTTTATTTTCTATTATTCTCAGAGCAGTTTTTATGAAGTTTATCTTCTGTGTTTATAATCCTCTGGTTTGCTTTTCAGTTTTGTTCTTAGATTGCACTCACATCCAGTTATTTATGTTCACGCCCTGCACCTGACATGTTTTTCCCTCACTTTGATTCTGTCTGCTTTGTTTCCTTTCACTCACACTCTTTGCATCTGCCCCATGTCTCTCACCTTGTTTCTGTCTGTGTTGTTTCACATCACCCACACTCCCTACACCAACCCAAGTATCTTTGCTCCTTACATCACTCTCTTGCACAGTGTTTGATCTTTGTCTCCTAGCCACGCCCACTTTCTGGAATCTTCCCTCCATACCTGCACCTTGTTACCTAATTAGTCTACACATGGACATTGTTCACAGCACCTGTTACTTAAGCCCTTACAGTCTCACAGCACACCGCCAGATTGTTGTCTTCGTACACTTTCCAGCGCCCATTCATAGTCCTGATTTTTGTCTTGCCGTGTTCTGAACCTTGCTCTGTATTCTTCGACCATGCCTCTCGCCTCATCCCAGATGTCAGTGTTTGCTTGTGCCTCTGAACCCTGCTCGTGTATGACTGCGTCTCAGCCTGACCCTGTGTGTACCTCTGCCGTGCTGACTGATTACTTGTGTACCAAACCCAAGCCTGAATTAAAGACCATGATTTCCTCCACACCTAAGCCTAGTTTGGGAGTCTGTATTGCGGGTCCATCCGCTCCTGGTGACAGGCTCCCGCCCGCCCTGACAGTTTTTCAGTTTTCAAAAGGGGTTCCAGTGTTCTTTGCTTTTTCAAGTGGCTGCTCTAAGGTTTTCCAAAACATGGACTTGATTTCACACTGTAACCTACTTGAATGTAAATCCTTTATCAGGAGAATTTGGTTTAATAAATTAGAGTACATAAAAGTTGATTTCACTCATGGTCAGAAATGAACAACCCAGTCTCACGGCAAGTCGTGATTCAGCAGCACAAAATATACATTAATCTATTGCTTCGTGATATTGTGATGAAAGGCACCTCATTTTCATCACGGTAGCACAAATTCATTGTAATTCATTCTGTGATGGCTGCATGAAATTAAAAGTGAAGCGGGGGGGTTATGGTTAGGGTGGGGGGAAGGAGTAAGACTAGGTTTTAGTTAAAGTTAGGGTTGGAGGTAGGAGTAGGGATAGTAATAGTGAGATTATTAAAACCCTGTCACGAAAATTTGACTAATTTCGTCATGGGAGCACAAACAAAAAATGTGAGACTGGGCTGAAATGAAATGCCAATCAAGACTTTGATGCAGATGACCCTGTGGTGATTTTACCATTTACATCTTTAAAACAGACACTATTCTGTTGGTTATGAGGCACAATGTCATCTATGTATTTGTATATCTGTAAAAATACAATATGCATGTACAATATGCATGTTTCTTCCACTACTCTCTGTAGGAACACTGCAATCTACTACACACACAAGAAGACTGAGCAGGGACTTCACATACGTTTCCACCATGTCAAATAAAAATTGCAGTATCAGTTAATTAATCAGCTGCACAAAGAAATGAAGTGATAATAAGACTGTCGTATGCTTGAGTGAAAGTGGATCTGTGCAACTAAAGAGGTAAGGAAGAACTACGGCCCAGACAGCTTTAGATGGCTGATAAAGGTTTTACCTCCATTACAAGGGCTAAGACCATGCTCAGGGACCTCTGGCTGTGGATTCAGAGCACGAGTCTGATTTGACAGGTCGGGGAGAATGCTGTAATACTGAATGTAATGGTACAAGGAGGGTTGTTGTTACAGGGGTGTGTGTGTGTGTGTGTGTGTGTCTGGTAGGGAAACAAGACGGGTGAATGATGCTAGAAAAATGTCTGCAGATGGATGCTGAAACAGCCATACATCCTCGTTAGACCTCCTGTCTCCCAGCGGCCACAACAGTCCTCTCTTCTGTCCAACACTAACACACATTCATAATGGCATCACTGAAAAAAACATGTATGTCTTTTTAAATTCTTGCCAACAAGAAGTACGATCTCAAAAAACAGGGCCTTCATTTATGTCTCACAGACATAAATGAACCACGATATGTAGATACATTAAGTGGCTCAGACACTTTTTCCCCATTTAATCCACTCACAATTCACTAGCACCACTGGAGTCACGGGTAGAGAGGTAGAGTTCACTGTGCTGAAACACCTAGTGGAGAGTCTCAACATATATCAGATTTGAGTGTTTGGGCAGACTATAAAAAAAAAATCACACAGTACATTTCAGTATGCGCCTACTTGTCCCAGACATGAAATGTCTCGAGGCGCAAGTTGCTTCTTGTATAGTATAGATCTCCCTTTGAAGTTCCTGGCAGTCTGCAGTGGGTTTTACGCCAGAACTGGTTCTCAAAGATCAGAGCTCAGCTGAGTCAACTGTGATCAGTAGAGCTTGTGGGATTTTTTTTTTTTTGGTCCAATATTATCATGCCAGGTGTCGTTTTTGAGATTTCATTGCTAAGAGTCTTTCTGCATCTTTACACCAACTACAACCAAATACAGTGGTAAAAGGTAAAACTTCAGGAAAAGGAGTAAAAGAAAAATTAAGTAAAGGAAAGCAAAATACCCAAGTACAACTCAGAGGCTCTGCATTCAGTAGAGACAAAATACCCAACTTGTCTGTTATATCACTGTCAGTGTCATTGTATCAGGAACAGAGCTCTAGGTTGCAGAAGTAAGCAGTAGTGGCAGTAGATGTAACAGCGATCCAGGCTCTGACACTGATATTGCTGGTGCATTATCCGGATAACATACCATGAACTAGCTGAAAATCTATGAATCCCCGTGAATGGGAGACCAGCCCGTTGCTGATTACCTCCCCAGCCACGGCTAGTATCTGTTTACAGGTGGGTTTACAATTGTGAGCCCAAAAAGACAGAGAGGCAACTTGACTAGTCGGTTGTATACTAAGACACATTGATGCTGTTCTCAGATATGTGAAGCAGATGACAGTCTACATTTCCCCCTGGATGTGATACAATTCAAATCATGTATAAAGTAAAAAACGTTAGTATTTGAGAAGTCAAAGATTCAAACTACTGTAAAAAAAAAGTCATTGCATTTCTGTTGAAGGTGTTAATATTTGGAATAATTGTCCTGATAACAAATTATCTGGTACATTAGTCGGCTTTAAAAGGCTCTATGAGAACAATATGATTGCTTTTTATAATATGATGAACTAGGTTTATAGATTTTTGTTACTGTTTGGTGATTGTGCACTGTGTTTGTTTGGCTGTGTTTTCTTTTTTTTTTTTAGTGATTAATTTACTGTCTGTGCTGCATTTGCTGTTGGAAGTATATGTATGTATGCATATATAAGGGGTGGGCATTTATAAGGGTCCCTTCACACACAGTGCGAAGTTTGGTTGATTACAGCGAAACAACGTGAAACAGTTCTAAATTAGCGCACCACGAAACATGATGCCGACAGGCAGGCATGCTCGATCCCGGTGCAAGAGTTTGTGCATGCGCCGGTGTCTTTCGAGCAGGAACACAGTGCCAGGAGCAGCACATCACGCCACTTATGTGGAATAAATAAAAAATAAAAAACAGCTGGTACCTGTGGGACCACATCGCGCCGCTTATGTGGGGGAGAAGAAAAAAATCCTGCTATCCTGTAAAAGGTGCTGAAAACTGCCTGACACCAGGAAGTACATGGATGTATTTAAAAAAAGACACTCCATATACAAACATCGCATTGTATTAAATACTGTACCTCTTATCAAGCGGGCAATACAAGTATGATCCATCTGTTCCTTTGTAGATGACCCATGGTCAATGACACACAGTCATGAAATGACTTGAATGAGAAGCAGTTCGCTCGTCTCTTTCATGTACACATCTTCTGGTGCGTCTCCAGCCGGCCATGCGCGCGTATCCTGCCGACATGCCGACAAATTCTCACTATGTGTGAAGGGGCCCTAAGCTTTGCTTCTGCCTACACCCTTTCGGTCACACGTTCACTGTTGAATTGTCTTGTTTATCACTTTTTGTTCTTGTTGAGCCTGTGTGCCGAATAAATTCATTAATTCATACCAGTTCAATGCAGGTTACTTCCCAGCCAAGGCTGGTACCCATTTACAGCTAGGTGGACTGGGACCATTCATTCTCTCATTCATTCATCTTCTACAGCTTAGTCCAATTAAGGATTGCGGGGGGCTGGAGCCTATCCCAGCAGTCATAGAGCGCGAGGCAGGGTACACCCAGGATAGGACGCCAGTCTGTCACAGGGCCACAAATAGACGACAAACACAGACACACCCACACACACACCTACGGACAATTTTAAAGACAAATCTACCAATCCAATCCACCTAACCCTCATGTCTTTGGATGTGGGAGGAAACTGGAGCACCCGGAGGTGACTCACGCAAACACGGGAAGAACATGCAAACTCCACACAGAAAGGCCATGGGAATTGAACCCACGACCTTGTCGCTGTGAGGCAACAGTGCTAGACTGACAATTGTGCATCCAAAAACATAGACATGAAATATTCTGAAATATTTATTGAAGATTCATAGCCTCATAGGCAATAAGTGATTCAGTTTTCTAGGTGAAAAGGGCAAAGTCAGGAAAATCTTGGAAAATTGGAAAAATCCCTATCTTTAACATTGATTGAATTTTCAATTCATAACTTTGTCAAAAAGGATCAAATGTCTTGCATATTTAAGAGTGTTATGTAGGATGGTATCCTTTTATCGACTGACAAAATTTGATCCGGATCTCATCCAGATTACAGATTTTGTGATCATTTAAATTTAACATAGAAAACCCCATTTCATGTATATTTTACATTATATCTTAATCAAACATGCCCCAATCTCTCTCATATTTGAAGGTGAGGTGCAGACCTGCACTCACTATTGCCTGACGAGGTTTGATCCAGATCTGATCCAGATTGTTGACTTTGTGGGCATTTGAATTTATTATTGAAAAGCCCATTTGATGTACATTTTGCCTTATATCGCAATCAAAAGTGCCTCAATCACTCTCATTTGTGACACCCAGGTACAAACTGGCACTCTCAATGAACAGACTAAGTTTGATGCACATCTGATCAATATTGCAGATTTAGCAGATTATTAGATTCTTTTTAAACAATGAAAAGCCATTCTGATCTATATTTTGTGGATTATAGTTTATCTTATGAAAATTCACTTCTAACAGGACTTTGACCTTGAAATTTTTTCCAAGGTAAAAAATTTGTAGAATTGGAAACTAGTGTTGGCGGAGGTTTGCGCTCTACCAAGGCGGTACTCTAATTACAATTGAAATACATAATCGGGATACATGACAATGTAATTTTATTCATGTGTAATTTTACAGAAAATGTAATATGATTACAGACACATTAAAAAAAACTGAGGATTATTTTCTGGATTACAAAATTAATCTTGTACCATTCAATACCCACTCAGATGTGAAGTGAAAGCTGAGAGTGCTCCTTTCTCTGAAGCCACTTCTTCAGTGAAAATGGGGTAATTTAAATAGAAGAACTTGAGCACAAAATAAATGTCTCATGTACATTTTGCCCCACATAGAAACATCCTCACATTTTTCGGCAAAATCTTATTTTTAGGTTTCCCAAATCCCAAACACACAGACATTTAATTATTCCATAAAAGGAAATAGAAAAGTTGGCTTTGCTCCTGCTGCCTCCCTCCATCACAACACTGGAGACCAATAACCCACTGCTCTACACCAGCCACTGGCAAAGTCCCCTAACTCGCCCTCCAGCAACCCCGGCAGCCTGGTGAGTCATGTCCTTTCACATGTTGTTACCCTCATCTTCAGCCAACGTTAGTCACTTTCCGCAGCCAGAGCCGGGACAAACAAAGACGCAAATGGCTGCTTCAGACAGCTCGTACTTGCATCTGAATTCATTACCTCTCATTTTTTGTGACACACGAAAGCTTCTCACCGAGCCGCCATTGTGCGCCCGTGACGGGCTTTGTGGTACCGTCGTACCAGGCCTTCTGGGCTTACAGCTTCCATGGTTAAGACAGTCAGAGGTCATTAATGAATATACATGTGCAGTCTGCACCCAGGATGATTCTGGGAGAAATAGAGTGAGGGAGGAAGATGAATATTGAATTAACGTGGCGAGCAGGGTAAGGCTACATTCTCAGTTCCCCAGCCACAATGTCCTCTGCTGTTAGTCTCAGTCTGGCTTCTGAACATAAATATTTACACGGCTGTCATGATCGGGATTTATAGAAGACTCTCTGCTTCCCATAAGAGGAATATGCTTTATTCCCTCTGTTCTTTTGCAGACATAAGTTTCCTTTTTGCACAAGAGCAGCAATACTGTGGACGTGTGTACAGCCCTGTTTTTGTGTACTGTATGCTGACAGTGTGAATACTGTCTCATTATATTGACAGTTCTCCTCCTTGCCACTTTCAATAACCAACATTGAGGAAAAGAAGTGCTGTAATATAAACAGTTTAGATATTTCCAACTGGCGGGCTGCTGATGTGAGAGACAACAGATGCAATAAAACACACAATAATACTTATTGGCTTCCTCTGTAATACTGGATGCAATAACAGTACTGCAAACGAAGCTGTCTGATGTGTATATTTTGCATCCGTCTGTCTCTCAGCTGATTTTCTTTCCCCTGATTCTATCCTGCCAATGCAAAATCTATTTTGCCGTGTTACTTCTCTGATAGGTTGGCATGCAATTAACTTTTTGGCAACCGCCGTGGGTTGTCATTTGCTCAGTAATAAATCTCTGCTTCTACTGTATGTTGGAGAATGCTACGGCTTCAGTAAACAACCTTGGCTAGCACTTATCAAATCCACCGACTTGCACTTGTTCGGCACGAGATGTAATCGTCATTTTTAGATGACAGACCGTATTGATTAAACATTGTGCTCGGCTTTTATGAATGTATTTAAGCAAGAGCTACTGCAAAGGCAGCGTCCGCACGACTGACTGCTATTAATCCAGCGGTATGTTTGTAGCTGTGTATTTATTTGTTCTTACAAGCCTTGTGCCATCCATTAGATAGTCATTTGCTTTTGTCTGATATATCAATCGTAAGGCTCATCTTTCCTGGAGATGACTGGCACTCGCCCAACTACTGCTTGTGTACAGTATATCAGCCGAAGCAACACACACACACACACACACGTGTGAAATAGAAAACGCATGTATTGTACATTTGTCAGTGACTTGTCTCAAAATTATGTTCATGGACATATTGTTTCTCCCACACTGGGGCATATTCAGCAGCCACACTAATATATTATTAAGAGACAAAGCAGAACATTCTGCCAGAATGCACAAAACTGTTTATTCTCTAAAGCAGGCATTCCCAAACTTAGGGCCCCTTCACACATAACACAATTGAAGTTGACTAGCGCATGAAGGAGGAAATGTACGCCAACTGTGAAAAATCGTAGCTTCCTCCAACGCCTTGTACACCTGTTGCTACAACTATGTGCTCATACCGCAAGAAAGAATGTGCCCTGTGAGCCCATTCGCTCTCTCTCGCAGCAGGTGCCGGCCAAATTCCAGGTGACACACACGAACATCTAACACTGCTTGGCACTTAGAAAATGTGTGGCCATTTGCACTGTTAGGATGAAAACAGTCAAACAAATTTCATATCCAGCTGGAAAGTGATTGTCTGCTAAGTGCCCCCATGACTGTGAAGTTGCCAAGTACATATGTGGCATACCAGAGTGTCGGCTCCCCCACAACACGTGTGTGTGGTTCACTCCCCCTCCCACAGAGTGAAACCTTGGTCTGTGTGCTGAATGGGCAGGGGGTCCTGGATGTCACAGCTGCGAACACTTACCGTGTTCTGATGAACACATACGAGGGCTGTCAATAAAGTAACGGTCCTTTTTATTTTTTTCAAAAACTATATGGATTTCATTCATATGTTTTTACATCAGACATCCTTGAACCCTCGTGCGCATGCGTGAGTTTTTCCACGCCTGTCGGTGACGTCATTCGCCTGTGAGCACTCCTTGTGGGAGGAGTCGTCCAGCCCCTCGTCGGAATTCCTTTGTCTGAGAAGTTGCTGAGAGACTGGCGCGTTGTTTGATCAAAATTTTTTCTAAACCTGTGAGACACATCGAAGTGGACACGGTTCGAAAAATTAAGCTGGTTTTCAGTGAAAATTTTAACGGCTGATGAGAGATTTTGAGGTGATTCTGTCGCTTTAAGGACTTCCCACGGTGCGAGACGTCGCTCAGCGCTCTCAGCCGCCGTCGTCAGCCTGTTCAAGCTGAAAACCTCCACATTTCAGGCTCTATTGATCCAGGACGTCGTGAGAGAACAGAGAAGTTTCAGAAGAAGTCGGTTTCAGCATTTTATCCGGATATTCCACTGTTAAAGGAGATTTTTTTAATGAAAGACGTGCGGACGGATCCGCGGCGGCACAGGAAAAACACCTCCGTGTTGATAACCATTTGTAAAATCCAGGCGGCTTTTGATGGCTTTCAGTGGAGTGAGTATATGAGAAATTGTTTAACAGGCAGGACATGTTCCAACTTGTCCTTAAGGCTTTCAACAGAGGTGTTTTTCCTGTGGCGGAGCGTCGCGGCGGCTGCGTCCCGATGCGCGGACCCGATCAAACAAAGCGCCAGTCTCTCAGCAACTTCTCAGACAAAGGAATTCCGACGAGGGGCTGGACGACTCCTCCCACAAGGAGTGCTCACAGGCGAATGACGTCACCGACAGGCGTGGAAAAACTCACGCATGCGCACGAGGGTTCAAGCATGTCTGACGTAAAAACATATGAATGAAATCCATATAGTTTTTGAAAAAAATAAAAAGGACCGTTATTTTATTGACAGCCCTCGTACGTGTGTGTGCGCTTGCTGTCCTCATGTGGAAATACATAAAAACATATATCGCTTTTGCGACGGGCTGGACAGCTTGCACAGTGCACACATTGACAAGCTGCCCCAGGTGATATGGACCATCAGGTCATAACATTGCTCACATGCAGTGAGCGGTCTGAATGTCACATCACCCACGTGAGCTCTGTTCCACATGACACGGTGTCTGTCTTGTGGTGCGCCGTCCACGTGTGTTGGGCTGGATCGTGCGCAGGGCCAGCTGGACACACTGGGTTCAGCAGATGTGGACATAAGTGTGCCCTGCTTCTCATTCATGTCATTTCATGACTACGTCTGTGACCATGGGTCATCTACAGAGGAACAGAAGGTTCATACTTGTATTCTCTGCCCGATAAGAGGGATTCAATAAAATGCGGTGTTTATTTATGGTGTGTGGTTTAATTTTTTTTAAATACGTCCATCTCCTTGTTGATTTCAGACATTTTCCCCCAACTTTTACAGGACAGCAATAGTAGCACAGTGGTAAAGTTCCTGGCCGGCAATTGGAGCTTTTATATATTGTAGGTTGGAATTCCGTGGGTGGCATGTATTTTTTTTTTTCACAACAGCTGCATGATGTGGTTACACATGCTCCAGCTGCTTGCATTGTGTTCCCACTGCGACAGTTTTGTGCACGCTTGTGCATGACACCATCGCGTGCACAAAACCGTCACAGCGGGATCGTTCACGCCTGCCCATTGACTCAGTGTTTTCGTGGTTCACTCTTACGAGCTGTTCAGCCGTGATTCGCCCTGATTTGTACTTATTTGTACAATGTGTGAAGGGGCCCTTAAGAACAGCGGGGCACACTTTGAAACCTGAAAAATATCTGGAGCCCACTCAAATTTTTAATCACAATTTTAATCAACACATGAGACTAAAATGAATTATTCCATATACACAGGTTCAAGTAAATGAAGAATAATATAATTTAAATCCCATGGCTTTGTTTTATTACTCCTGATTACATTTTTTAACGCAATTCTCAACTTTATTACAAAATTGAGAGGTTTTTTTTAATTATTATTTATTTATTGTTAATGACATTTCATGACCCATTTGCAGCATATTTATAACACATCAGGGGACTGTAGCCCACACTCTGGGAACCACTGCTTAAAGCACATCCATTTGATGTATGTAACCACAACTGACATACAGTAACTGCTGGTTCCTGATGAATAATGCACCAAAGAGCTGCTCAAGAGTTGACATCTTCTTCTTCCAGGTGAATGATGAACATTTTCACTTTTACTTATCGGGATGTGCATGAAATTTCACTTGTTGAATGCCATGCAAGTTGCATAAAAATAAGCGGATTTGTGTTTGAGAAAGTGTACATATCAAAACTTGCCCCTATTGTGATGTAAATGACAGAAACAGAGTAACACTTTACAATCAGGGTGCATTAACTGGCATTAGTTAATGCAGGATTAAGCTTTAACCCTTTACCTACTGAGGCTATAAATGGACGATTGGTTATAATTTTTTATTATAGCAATAAAATTAAGAAATAATGTTCTATGTTTGTGTGCTTTGGTACCCTTTTCCAAGAGTACCTGAATTTCAATTATATTACACCTGATTAACTATTTATACACATTATTTGTAAGTTTTAGCATTTAAAATGAGAAAAAAACACAAAAACGAACTCTATTTTTTCAGTTTTTTGTGAAAAATAATTGTTATGTAAAGGAAGTTTGGATTTCACATTTTTAACAGGAAGCTGTAAGTGTTTACAATCAAAATAATTAATTTTGTGTGTCTAGATCTCAGAAATAGTGCAGAAACAGTGCAAAAGTAAACACTTTACAAGGCGAAAATATGCAAAAAGTAACCAATTTTAAAGTGCAGAACCAAACAATATAACAAAGTGCAAAACTATATATAAATATATCAATTATCTGTATTATTAAAATGTGCAATAAATCACTCATTTGATTACTCATTTTGTGCAAAATTATACAATATGAATAAAACAATAAAGTGTCAAACTATATACAAATATATAACTAAGAATCAAAATTAGATCTAAACTACATCAGTCCATTGTCAGTGTGGTACTGTTTGTAACAGTTTCTGTCTGGCTGAAGACAGAGGCCAATTTTACAAAGTTTGCACATCCAGCAGGTTGACCTCTTGCAAACCTTGCAAGAACGCCACCCCTTTGTGGATTGCTGGCAAGTTGGGTTTCCACTGCTTGTTGGCACCGGGCAGTGGCTTGTGGCTGATGGAGCCATCACACCCACACAAACACGCACACACACCTTCACAAATGACACTAAGACCCTGCCTTTTCCTCAAAAATGACTACATTTATGTTTGCTGTCTGTCTCTGTACTTTTCTGTCACTTCTGCTCTCTTTTTCATACTTTTCCCTCGTTTCAAAAGTCACCGAACGCACTTTACAGTAATATAAGCAACATATAGCATACTGTTGGAAAGCAGGGGTTCTTGGCTTGCTGTCAGTGTTGAAATTTTTCAGATTGAGGGCTTACATGAGAACTTACGGTAATGAGAATCAGCAGCGCACTAGTGTGAAAAGTCCGTGTTTTTCCTCTGCGTTATGACGTCACAGGCTTACGTTTACTGTAATACACCATATATCATTGGAAAGCCCTTGGTGTTAGCTTAACAATTCACTTTGAATCATTGGGATTGGACAAACTATGGCGGAGTTACAGTAAAAAAAATACGCATATGGAAAACATGGCGTGGGCACCATCGCCGTAGATAAAGGGTTAACTAGCAGTTATTTAAGCATTTACTTGTGCATTTTGTAATCAGTTATTATTGGTGTTCATGTTTGTTAATGCAGTAATAAACATTAACCTGCAGTGATTTCAGAGAGAACTTTGTGTTGGGAAAGTGTAAGTACACGGACCCACAACAGGGGGCGCAAATGAACGGACAATAGAATAGGTCAAATAACAACACTTTACTGTTGCGAACGTGCACAACAAACACAACAGATTCCACAATAGATCAAAGGTCAAATTACAAGGTGTCGTGTGGGCAGGCTCGAAGATAGGAGACGTCTGTCCAAAGCAGAACCGGAACCACACGATTTCCTCCGCCACCAGACCCCGGGAATACTGGAGCCGCCAAGTCCCGAACTCCCAGGTGGCCACTGCCTCCGCGTGTCGGACCTGGTACTGCTGGCGAGGAACAAAAACACAATTAAACGTGGGTGCGTCTGCACCCAGCAATCTGCACGGCAGGGAAGCTACCTCCACCTCTCGTTGGAGAAAAAGTCTGTTATCACTCACAAAAATCACAACAAAAAGGCTTTCTATCAAGCAGTCAGGCTGAGGATATTACCTTTCAGGTAGAACGATATCTCGGCAAAGAGGTGGAGATGACGTCTTGCTGATATACCGATGCAGATCAGATGAGTGGTGACAGCTGTCACAGGTGATGAGTGTCAGCTGTCACCCCGGCTGCTCCTGTGAGGCGGCAGCGCCCTCTGGTGCCTGGAGCCCGCACTCCAGGCAGGGTGCCCTCTGGTGGTGGTGGGCCAGCAGTACCTCCTCTTCAGCAGCCCACACAACACTTTGTTTAGAATTAATTTATTAAGGGTGTTCAGTGTCTTTATAAATGATAAAATAATGTATTAATTATTATCTTAGTTAACAAAACACCTTTTATAAATTATTACTAAACAGTCAAGTCTTAATTCACTGTTAGTTTATTACTGTCATAATTAATGCTCTCTTATTGAGAAGTATAACCAGAACTGTTTGTTTGAATATCTGCAGTACGTCCAGAAAGTATTCACAGTGCTTCACTTTTTCAACATTTTGTTATATTCCAAAATGGATGGAATTAATTTTTTTTTCTCCTGAAAATTCTACTCACAACACCCCATAATGACAATGTGGAAGTTTTGTTTTAGTTTTTTTAGATTTTTGCAAATTTATGAAAAAAAAAAAACAAAAAAACTAAGACATCACATGTATCACTGTATGGTAGAGTGGAATGCTGCAGCTCTCAGAGAGTGACCATCAGCTTCTTGACCACCTCCCTGACTAAGGCCCTTCTTCCGCAATTGCTCAGTTTAGACGGGCAACCAGGTCTAAGAAAAGTCATGCTGAACGTCTTCCGTTACAGATGATGGAGGCCACTGTGCTCACTGGGACCTTCAGAGCAGCAGAAAACCCACAAAACCTACCGCAGATTTGTGCCTCAAGACAATCACGTCTTGGAGTTCTACATACAATTCCTTTGACTTCATGCTTGGTTTGTGTTCTGCATGCACTGTCAAATGTGGGACCTTAAATGTAGACAGGAGTATACAACTCATGTCCAGTTAAGTAAATTTACCACAGTTGAACTCCAATTAATCCATAGAAACATCTCAAGGATGATCAGTGGCAACAGGATGCACCTGAGCTCAATATTGAGCTTTATGACAAAGGCTGTAAATACTTATGTACAAGTTGCGGCATTTGCACCATTGTTGTCCCAACACAAAATGGATATGATGTCCATTTTGTGCACCAAAGAAAATAAATAAATAAAAGTTGCACATTCACAGATTTTTCCTCATACTCATGGGGGAAAATACTTTTGTCTTCAGCTTTTATCATTCGACCCAACATTCTCTCCCAAGGAAGAGTAGGTTATTTGACATGTTTTAAGTCAGGAAATTGTGGTTTGTTTCTAAACAAAAGCTGATAGGGCCACTGACCCATCAATCAAATATTGTACTGATCTACTGCCAAATGACACTGAATAACTTTAAAATTTAAAGACCTCCCAGAAGTGACCAGTCGCCAGGAAGTAAGAATAACCTACATTTTAGATCAGAGGCTACCTTGTGCTTTCATTAGATTTGACTCAGGACTGGGGTGTTTAAAAAATGTGCTTGGGCTTACTTTGTTCTGGACAAGGTAGGCATTTCCATGATATTGATATATTGGCATTTTGTTGAGAAACACTGATTATAAAATATTGCTATTACAACTTGCAGAGTGCTGGCTGTTGTTTAATAATAAGTAATAAGTAATTATAAGTATTAATTGCAAGCTTCTGGCTACTGGCTGCATCCAGTGTTCATGCCGCAACTCTGCAGTCTTTGATAGAAGTTGTGGCGTGTGTATATATTAATACCTGTGTATGTGGTGTTCACATACAAATAGTAAGACAAAGCGGTGAAACATCTGGTGCAAGACGAGGGCTCAGTGATGGAGTGTGAGGTGATTATGTGCGTGCATTTGGAGAGATGGATGTACGGAATAAAGACTGCCCTCATCCGTCATGGTACAGTGCTTCCATCAGGTCTGATGAGCGTACCAGGGTGACCTCAGTCTCATAGGTTCACAGGCCTGATTAAACATTGTCTCAGGAGAGGGCTCATGGAACGCAGAACAGACCAACACCAGCTCCATAACCCCCGTCCCCCCGTCCCATTTGCTCCCCTTTGCCATCCTAATGGTGCTTACAGATCTATTCCCATTTATCTCCGTCACCCCCCAACACACCCCTCTCCCCAACTCCTCACTTCACTCCACCAACGATACATCCATTGTTTGACTGTCATCTGTCATTATTAACGTGTTTTCTTGACCCACGTGTTTGTGTTATAGTGCACACATACAGTGTCACACATTCGCTTTGACTTTCATCAGTCTTTACGATCGCTGTTTCTGAATTAGTCTGTTGACGATTGCCCTTATACATGTTGATTCACGACTAAGCAGTAATAAGGTGGATGCATGAGGGATGATGATTAACTGGCAGCAGTATGAGTCATGATGAGACAGCTTGGGGTGAAGACTTTGATTTATTCAGCTGTAAGGTGCAGAATATCGGCTGTTTCTCTTAACCGGAGGTCATGTGGGGTCACGAGATGTGGAGTTGGCAATGTGGCTGGGCAGCGTGTTTAAATCTTTCTCTCTTCACTTTTATATCAGCAACTTCAGTTGAAGCTCACACAAATCGTCACCGAGACATTTTAAAGCATCACAATTAGGGCCAAATAGCCCACCATTTATCAAGCTCTTATCATGTCTAATGTTTTATTTTATGAAAGCAATCGATTATTTCTGCAGTGACGCGGTCCGACCTCTGCTGGAGCTCCTGTGTGAGAGCGATGAGAGTAGCCATGCCGCCGCTGCCACTACACAGAGCCGAGTGAGCGAGCCAGAGGGAGCTCTGGCCGGTTGGAACACTAGGACCGACACCTCTTTCACATTTATGCCAAGTAATCAGACGCCCGTGCTGGTAGAAAATATAGCAACTAGTCAAAATGTCAGGGGTGCCGGGCATCAGTGTTTGCTTTTTGGTGTTGTGCTTGGCAGTTTGACGGGAGGCTGAGGATGAAATGAGGAAAAAAGAGTGTGGGAAAAGGATGGGGAAAGAGATGGAAAGGCAGAGCAAACAAGAGCATAACTATTGCATGTTGTTTATTTACAGGTGTGTTATTTGTCTCGCTACTTGGGTCTAGTTTGCAGGAAAATGGTGAGGACACACGTAGCCATGCAAAGAGGGAGGCTTAGACACAACACAAACATTGATAAGACTCGGTATGATCATTAACGTATCGTAATTATTTACTTATCATAACCATGTGGCTTTGCAAAAAGGCACAAGGTATCATAGACTTTTCCTTAAAATAAAGTGTTTTCATTGTTGTTGTTTATTTTATTAATGCATAAACAAAAAATCTAAAATGAAATGTCAACACATGCCATTTTTTATTTCATGAAAGAAACAGACTGGTGTTCTGTTGAAGGTGTACCTCACCTTACACCCTATTACTGCTGGGACAGGCTCCAGCCCCCCGTAAACCTTGACTGGACTAAGCAGGTATTGAAAATAAATGAATGAAGAAACTCATTAATTATGAAGTTACAAACCTCATTTAAAAAAGTAATTTCTTTGTGGTTTGACAGCACCAAGTTGCAGGTGATCACTGATTGCAGGTGATTTTAAAATACAACATAATTTTCTTCCTCAATTAAAATCTTCCATGTAACCACCTAAATGAATTTATGTAGCTTTAACAAAGATTTTATTTCAGGATATGTGTATTTATGTATTAAGAGTGAAATGTGGTCACATGTTTAATTTATTCATATTTACCTATGAATTAATCTTATTTATTATAATAATGTGCAGTACAGTGTCTGCATATTTTATTTTGAATTAATATCTGAAGGAATGCTGGTTTTGAAGGCATTAAAACATCTGTAATGCAAATTCATTGCTTTGTTTTTGAAAGTTTGGGTATCTCTTGGTTAGAAAACTAGGGGTAAGATAAAAACTGCAATTAATTTTAAGACTGAAACAAATTGTTCTAAATAAAATAAATGCATAAAACCTATAATAAATGCCATTTTCATCCAAATTTAGCTGAGCATGCCATGTTGTTGCATTTTTACATACTTTTGAACATTCTTTTTTTTTGGGGGGGGGGGGGGGGCAAACCTGACAACCACGGTTATAAACACACTACTAATTAATGATCCATAGGAAATTCCAGCTAAGTCCCACTCCCAAGAAGGCCGTATTGAAGTCACATGATACAATCATCATGTCATGACAAAGACATTTTCTGGTCATGTCACTTTGATTAATGCCAAGTTGACATAATCATGACAACCCCAAAAAAATGTCATGTTGTCATTACAAAACCGAATGACACTTAATGACAGCAGTCATAAACGTTCATGACATTGAAATAATGTTTACATGGGCGCAATTTGGTGGGGGATAGGGTGGACATGCCCAACCCCCACCTTTTCAACCGGGGGGACAGAATATGGTATGCCCTCCCCCACCTTCTGACATATATGTGTGTACTTGAAACATGCTATGCCAGTCTTATGTGCAAACCCTGTCAGTCTTATGTGCAAAACCATGTCAGAATAGTATCTTTGTTTCTGCAAGTTTGTATTTTTAGCAGCACTGACTTGTTTACAACACCTGTTTCTTGTTTGTCACATTCGGAATTTTCTGGGACTGCATTTGCCCAGATTTGAAACCAAAAATAGTTGCCTCTAGGGACTAGTGTCTACACATAAGTATCAATAGACCATATGCTAATGTACTAAATTCTGAAAGTTAGAAAAGGAAATCAGAAAAGCTATCTGGGACCTCAGAAAGCCCATCTGCAATTATTGCTTGATCTCCAAAATCAGTCTATGCAAGTGAAGTTATGTTCAGTATGAGTGTTGTCATTAGTGCCACTTTGAAAATTAAATTCATGATAAGTAATTTATCCGAAACTTATGATCTGTTGTTTTTTCAAACAAATCTTGAGAAAAAAATACAGCATGCGATAGCTAATAATTATTAAGAGCCTGATCTTTCATAATTATGAATACATTTTACCACATTGCAGTTGTTCATTCTTTTTGAACTCTACACATGTGGTGATACCTTATTTACACCAGGATGTTAATAAAATCAGTGCTGGCTATTCTCAGAATAAAGTACTTATATCCACAGTTTCAAATTGTATAAGTCAAATGGTGTCCACTTTATGGTCTTCTCAAAACATTAAAACTACTGTTCTGGATGCTCAGAATACATCTGAGCTTATCTAGAAACCGTTGGCTTCTGGGGGCCTAAACCGCCCCCCAGACCCCCGGCCTATGGGCTTCGGCCCTGCGGGCCTCGCACTTTGTTCCCCCCAATTTCTAGTTCTAAATTGCGCCGTTGAATGTTTATGACACATTCATGACTGTCATGTAACAGTTATGACAGTGTCATGTCACTATTATGACGATACCTTCAAGTAAAGTGTTACCAAAAATGTTTGTTATCCCACCAAATTTCAATAAAACCTGTTTTGTGTTTTGTTTTTTTTGTTTTTTTACAACAGTAGATTTCACCTGGAGTCAATAATAACAGTAATAATAATTGTTATAATAATTTCCAGAAATTAAAAGGAACTCTTCCAATAGTGCATATACCTTTTTACAACCCCAGTTCCAGTGAAGTTGGGATGTTGTGTAAAATGGAAATTAAAAACAGAATACAATGATTTGCAAATCCTCTTAAACCTATATTCAAATGAATACACCACAAAGACAAGATATGTAATGTCCAAACTGATAAAC
Organism: Thalassophryne amazonica; assembly: GCF_902500255.1. Lineage (NCBI taxonomy): Eukaryota > Metazoa > Chordata > Actinopteri > Batrachoidiformes > Batrachoididae > Thalassophryne > Thalassophryne amazonica. Next base: position 57,858,771 of record NC_047104.1, read on the forward strand.
TTTATTTATTATTGAGTATCAATAAGCACTCAATTGAGTGCTTATTGAGTGTTGTTAGAAGGAAAGGTGATGTAACACAGTGGTAAACATACCACTGTCCCAGCTTTTTTGAAACGTGTTGCAGGCATCCATTTCAAAAAGAGCAAATATTTGCACAAAAACAATAACGTTTATCAGTTTGAACATTAAATATATTGTCTTTGTGGTGTATTCAATTGAATATAGGGTGAAGGGGATTTGCAAATCATTGTATTCTGTTTTTATTTACATTTTACACAACGTCCCAACTTCATTGGAATTGGGGTTGTAATATAGCACAACAAAATGATAATTTTACAGGTTTTGGGCAAAGTCAGAGGAAATATAAATATACCTCGTATATTCGTATGTAAGTCAAAATGTGATCTGGTGGAATTGCAGTTTCAGTAGAGATTGTGATCGGCATCTCTACCAGTAGAGATGGTGATCATAATCTCTACACTATTTTAATTGCTGAATATAGCAAAATATGACTGACTTCCCAGTAGATATTTTATTACATTTCTGATCAATGTTTACTTTTTTCCAAGTATACTTGATCTCTATTGTTGTAGTCTCTACATTTGGTAGAAACTCTGATCCAAATGTTGTCAAAGTTGTACTCAGAGTAAATGGTAAATGGACTGCATTTATATAGTGCTTTTCCATCTGTATCAGACACTCAAAGCGCTTTACAAATAACGTCTCACATTCACCCCGATGTGAGGGTGCTGCCACACAAGACGCACACAACACACCGGGAGCAACTAGGGGATTAAGAACCTTGCCCAAGGCTCGTAGTGATTTTCCAGTCAGGCTGGTATTTGAACCGAGGATTTTCTGGTCTCAAGCCCAACACCTTAACCACTAGACCATCATCTCCTAAGTAAGTAAAGGCAAAAACACAGGAAATGTAACTGACTAAAATCATGCATTGTATTCAGATTCAAGCACAAGCATTATGTACAGTTCCATTCAAAAGAAAAAAATTCCTAAATTTTATTTGACACATATCAGTTACTGGTAGAGATTGGGATCGCAATCTCTACTGGTAGAATCGTGGTTTCTACCTTGAGATGTGTGTATATATATATATATATATATATATATATATATATATATATATATATATATATATATATATATATGTGTGTGTGTGTGTGTGTGTGTGAGATGTAACTGGCCCAGAAATGGCCAAACATTTACATACAACTATATATAATGTGTGAAAGTAAAAGAAGAATGAATGTGCACAAACTGCTTTGCGACCACATCATGTGTTTGCATGTGCACGGACAAACAGGAACAGAGCAGAGCTCCAGCAGTGCAGGGCAGGAGAGGAGGCTGCAGGGCCCTGACCACATAATCATCTCCTTGAGAGTGATTATCAAGGCCTCTAACATTACTGCAGAAATACACCAACCCCCGGACCCCCCGGCACGAGGGGAGCCAGGGAGGAACTGAAACAGAGCGTTTACAGGAAAAGCAAAAGTGATGGAAAATAGAAGAGGAAAAGGGAGAGGAGAGGGAGAAAAGAAATTATAAGTGGAAAGAAAGTGAAAGAGAAGATGTGTTCTGTGTTTACAGGGGGAAAACTGGAAACGAAGGAGACAGGAAGAGAGAAAATAAAGCATAGAATGGGGAAAAATAGATAGTGGGAAAGAGACAGCTTCTGTTGACAGGAAAGGGGAAAATGAGAAAGAAAATGAGAAGACGAGAGAGAGCTGTATGTGTCTATTTGTGTGGGGCAAGTGGTAAGAGTGAAAGATGAGAGAATTCGGAAGTGAAAAGAGGAAGTAAATCAGCAAGATGGGCGTGTGTGTTTACAGGAGAGGAAAAAGAAAAAAAAGAAGTGAGAGAGGGAGCGAGACAGAAAACAGACCAGTGCTGATCAGGAATAGACAGCACGGAATAAAGAGGAAGATGCACAAAGAGAGTAAGAGTGTTTCTGTTGGCCACGGATGGATGTACAGCAGTGTTACCCTGGAAACACCAGCGGCTTGGATTATGAGCTGATTAGTTGCCCTCCTCCTTGAAACCCCCTAACCCGGCTGTCTCCACTCAACATGCTGCCAGCTTCCTCGGTCGGATGCACAACCGTAGTGTTCACTCACACGTACAACGTCAGTGGCTCCTCTTGTTTGTCTGTTGAACTGGCTGTAATAATCCCTCAGCCCGTACCTTCCTGTATGTCTATTTGTCTCTCTCAGCTGGACTCTTCTTCTGTTCGAGTTCGATCTCTCTTTCTTTACTTCTTTTCTCTGTCTGTTTCGTCTGTGTGTGTGATGTGGCAGGGTGCTAATCTTGGCCCTTATCTTTGCCTGCAGCTCTGCTCACATTCCCTTCTCCACCAGCACCTTATCTGCCATCGCTGTCAATCAGAGCAGATCAGGCTACCTACAGCTGAGTCCGCTCGGCCCCATCCTACCGTCGCCACGCCAACCTGCCTCCCTATGTCTGTCAACCATACGCCCACATGACATACAGTAGTGTTCAGAATAATAGTAGTGCTATGTGACTAAAAAGATTAATCCAGGTTTTGACTATATTTTTATTGTTACATGGGAAACAAGGTACCAGTAGATTCAGTAGATTCTCACAAATCCAACAAGACCAAGCATTCATGATATGCACACTCTTAAGGCTATGAAATTGGGCTATTAGTAAAAAAAAAGTAGAAAAGGGGGTGTTCACAATAATAGTAGCATGTGCTGTTGACGCTACAAACTCAAAACTATTATGTTCAAACTGTTTTTTTAGCAATCCTGTGAATCACTAAACTACTATGTTACTGCTGCAAATAAGCATTTGAACACCTGTGAAAATCAATATCAATGTTTGGTACAGTAGCCTTTGTTTGCAATTACAGAGGTCAAATGTTTCCTGTAGTTTTTCACCAGGTTTGCACACACTGCAGCAGGGATTTTGGTCCACTCCTCCATACAGATCTTCTCTAGATCTTTCAGGTTTGGAGTTTCAGCTCCCTCCAAAGATTTTCTATTGAGTTCAGGTCTGGAGACTGGCCAGGCCACTCCAGGACTTTGAAATGCTTCTTACGGAGCCCCTCCTTAGTTGCCCTGGCTGTGTGTTTGGGGTCATTGTCATGCTGGAAGACCCAGCCATGAACCATCTTCAATGCTCTTACTGAGGGAAGGAGGTTGTTTGCCAAAATCTCACAATACATGACCCCATCCATCCTCCCTTCAATACGGTGCAGTCGTCCTGTCCCCTTTGCAGAAGAGCACCCCCAGAGTGTGCACCTCCCATGCCTCCTCTGGATCATCCAGATGGTCACTGGTGAACTTCAAACAGGCCTGGACATGTGCTGGCTTGAGCAGGGGGACCTTGATGCCCTGCAGGATTTTAAACCATGACAGCATCATGTGTTACTAATGTAATCTTTGTGACTGTGGTCCCAGCTCTCTTCAGGTCATTGACCAGGTCCTCCTGTGTAGTTCTGAGCTTTCTCAGAATCATCCTTACCCCACAAAGTGAGATCTTGCATGGAATCCCAGACCGAGGGAGGTTGACAGTCATCTTGTGTTTCTTCCACTTTCTAATAAATAATCATAACAGTTGTTGTCTTCTACCAAGCTGCTTGCTTGTTGACCTGTAGTCCATCCCAGCCTTGTGCAGGTCTACAGTTTTGTCCCAGGTGTCCTTAGACAGCTCTTTGGTCTTGGCTATGGTGGACAGGTTGGAGCGTGATTGATTGAGTGTGTGAAGAGGTGTCTTTTATACAGGTAACAAGTTCAAACAGATACAATTAATACAGCTAAAGAGTGCAGAATAAGAGGGCTTCTTAAAGAAAAATTAACAGATCTGTGAGAGACAGAATTCTTGCTGGTTGGTAGGGGGTCAAATACTTATTTGCAGCAGTAACATACAAATAAATTATTAAAAAAATCATACATTGTGATTTCCGGATTTTTTTTTTAGATTATGTCTCTCACAGTGGACATGCACCTAAGATGAAAATTTCAGACGCCTCCATGATTTCAAAGTGGGAAAACTTGCAAAACCGCAGGGTGTTCAAATACTTATTTTCCTCACTGTATCTATATATATACATACTGTATACAGTGTGACAACCAGCCCCCCCCCCCCCCCCCAAAAAGAAAACAAAACCCATAAATATTGTAATAAATCCCACAAAGGTCCAGCAAAATTTGCTCGACCTTCCCCAAAATTTCAGTTATCTTGGTCACTTTGCATAAAAGTCATGTTCTTTCAAAGTTATACTCCAAATGTCTCCCCTCACAAAGAGAGGAGACATTTTAGACAAAAGTTTATTCAAAATTCACAGTGAAACATAACCCGTGTATAACGTGTAGGCAAATGATGACAAAGGTGTCCCATTCTGTGTCGTAACCTTTTGCAGCAGTGACTCTGAGAAAACCCTCTGAAACACACACAGTATACATATTTTAATTAGTGCTGTCAAGTGATTAAAAAATAATGTAATTGATTACAAGGTCTGTGATTAGTTAATCTAAATGAATAATTTAATTGCATGTATATTAAAAAAAAACTCAGATCTGTGTGTGTTTGGGATATTTAATCTGGTAAAAAAAAAAAAGCATCTGGGTTATTTCTGTTACACATGTCAAGGAGGTATTTAAACAAACTGTGTTGTAAATTGATCTTAAATCAGGAGAACTGTTTAACTGTAATTTGGATGGGTTAAATGCAGACAGATTTCATTGTATGTACATGTACAATGACAATAAAAAAGTTATATGATATAGAATGTCTATAAAAACAGAATTGTGGGAGTTTGGAGGCTGATTTTGCACAACATGACTCCTTTAATAATTATCTTATTAGATTTCATATTTAAATCTGTCTATTGAACATTAAAATGTGGATGAAAAAATGAATCAAATGCTTTAAATAGGTTTTAAGCCTGTTCGAGTTCAGTGACAACATTAAAACCAAACCAAGATTTTGTGCATGAGCGACAGCAAACGCACAAACTCCCACATTTGAGATTTAACAATAAGTTATCAAAGCAAGTTATTTTGGTATAAAAAGTATTGACATCTAACCCAGTTGTTGCTCTCAGAAATGAGTCTTTATTTACTGATCAAGTCACTGATGTGGCGCCTAAACAAAATGGAGCAAAATGTGACTGAAGGCGTTATAGGTGCTGTAATTAATTAATCTAAATTAACGCTTTATTTTGACAGCCACAATTTTAATACTTAATAGCGACAGCCTGCAGTTATTCTAACATTGTACGCTGGACTTATTGACAAGCTATCTAGGAAACTAACGATTAGCTTACCATCATGTGTCATCTCTTTGCAGCTTGTATCCTGTCATCTTCGTATTCTTCCCAAAGTCTGCTGTACTTTTCAAGCGTGTTTTGTCTCACCGCCTGCAGCTTTCTCTTAAAAACTCACAGAGCAGCAAACACACAGAATCCTCCATTGTTTGTTTGTGTCGCGTATAATTCGACGTCACAGCAGTTTGCTTTGATGACCCCGCCCACGCTGAGGAGGTTCTGTTTGTTAGGGGAAAAAGACGCGTCTGGAAGCAAACCGAGTAGAGTTGAGCCGAGCTGTGCCGAACAGTGTTAGTCCTGTGTAGTGTAAAAGGGCCTTAACACAAAAACACTCCACAAGCACACCAAGTCATTGACACTTTCTGCCAGTCAGGCAGACACAATGATCTTCTCTGCTGCCTGTGGGCAAGTCACCGATCAAAATCCAGGGCATGCATCCCACACTTCTATTTTTATGTCTCCGCCCACTATTCACAATAACCAATCCTGACTGAAAGAGCTTTTGGTTCACAAGCTTTGCAGTGAGTGCAACAACACTGCAGGTGCAACAAAGGAAGAAGAAAATAAAAGAGCACAAATCCCTTTTGGGCAGGTTTAATATTTTTAGGCAAAGGCACTTTTATGTTGGGGCAGGTGCGCTCTGGCTCCCTAATGCTGAAGTAATTGTAGATAATGGAGTTTTAAAGACATCTGCTGATGCGGGTTTAAGTAGAATTTGGATAGAGATTTATTGTGAGGGGAGAAAAGGGGACAGGTTGAAAAAGTTGGAGAGGTGGGTGCGAGGGAATGAAGGAGGAAGGTGAAAAAAGAAATATAGAGGTGATGCGCTAGGGGAGGTATGCCTTGGCAAAGGTGAGAAACAGAAGAGCAGAGAAAGATCTGGCATTATCTTCTTGTAGGAGAAAAAAACACTGAGACTGAGAGGGCAGAAAAAAGTCATCTGTAGTTTCATGTGAAACAAGAGGCCCACCTGGCCAGGTTCTTCTGAAATAAATAAAACGGGGGAGGTAGGGGTTATAGAGGGCATAAGCTGGATGACTAATTGGCAAAGATACAAAATGAGGCTTGACTCAGTCTACACCCTTGAATCAACACTGCTCTACAGTATGCACCAAATGGGCTCCCAAAGTGGTACTTTTCGATTGATTATACCCTTTGAATGTTACACTTCAGCTGCTCATGAAGGAAATTTGATAGAAAAAACGGGATGGGAATGTAAAGGCGGTCAGTGGAATACAGGTCAATACATAGCACGGGTGAGCCAGAAAAGTAGGAAATCAGAGAGAGTAATACTACATAAACAGATAGTGATGAGAGAGGGAGAGGGACAGGGAGGGAGAAAGACAGGACATGGTGTATAAAAGTGCATTTGGCTCGCCGTAAAGGCAACAGTGCATGGCGCTTCGCCTGGCACAGCACTCACACTTTATGAGGTGTAGAGGAGCTGACTCCCTCGCCTCGCTGCCAATTTTAATGATACAGTTTAAATGAAAAAGCTGGAGCTTCAGCTGGCACCAAGGACTCATCCGCCTCTGGTCGACGTGCACGCTATCCCAAATGGGTACACACACACACCCCTACACTGCACACACTGTGCATCAGTCCAACACATTCGCATTCCAAGGCTTCAAATAGTGACAAGAAAGGCGGCCTCCTGCACTGGTACAATGACACAGACACAAATGGGCTTCCTGTCAAAATCTGGAGTGTGTGTGTGTGTGTGTGTGTATGTGTATATATATATATATATATATATATATATATATATATATATATATATATATATATATATGTATATAAACTACTGTGTTGTTGTTGTGATTATGTGATGTGCTTAAGATGAGGGTACCCTGTAAAATGCAGTGACGAGAGACAGATTATCCAATGTATACATGATACCTTAATATAATAAATGTTATCAATTTGTAATTTACAGAATTGAAAGGACTATGAGGAACAAAAGTTTTAAAATTTGGTAAATTTAGATTCACTTTGTTTTGTTCAAGCAATATCCCATATACCTGTTTGCTCTTGTGAGGTCCAAGCTTCATTTCCCTCTATAGTAAAAGACAAAGGATTCATGTTTACCTAATGCCAAATGACTCTCCGCACTTAAATAATCCATCTCCCGCTGCTCAACAGGAAGGCCCATCATCGTGTGCTGTTGCCATGTTCACAGCCAGCGATAGCAAAAAAAATTTTCCCATCATCCTCTTAGACACTCAGAGAGGATACCTCCACCAAGGCCACATGTTCCTGAATGCTTAAAAATTTATCTTGATCCTAGATCCAAAATATGTTTCTGATTAAATTTTAAATAAAATCCCTAGTTTTCTAGCTCATTATCCATCTCACAGCTTTTTAAGTAAAATCTTGCTGTGTGTCAAACATTCTTCTGGATCTCAGTTCCAGGATTTATTCCAGAACCCCTTCAAAACTGAATGTTATTTTCCACAATATTATCTATCTGTTCACCAAATGTCATGCCAGCGAAGCAGGATACTGTCATCAGGACTGTGAGGTTGTCTGTCTATGAGCAAGTTCACAACAACAACAAAAAAGGCTGGATGGATTTTCAGTAAACTTGAAAATATTACTGAGCCAGATAATATGAGATGATAAATTTGTGGAAAAGACTGGACAAAGGTCAAAATCAAGGCCAACAAAACTATGGTGCAAAAATAATTTTCTGCTATACAATATCTCTACGATCAAAAGAGCTAGAGAGACAATCTAAAGTTTAATCAACATAATATTTGTGATTGATTGGCTCTATCCCTGCATGTAGAGTGTGCAGGGTATGCATCAGTCCTCTGATGCCTTTCATTATGAGAACTATTACAAGAAAATAAAACACAAATTTGCAGTTGCATGGTGAAGAGCAGCACTGTCGCTTCTCATTTGTCCAAACAAAGAAACATAAGAGCATCAGATGTGGACATGCCGCCCACCTCCCTCCATAACCTCACACAGGAGAACATACCACACTGATGCAATATTGATCTGACACTGTGGCGTGCACATCAACACAGGTGTGTGTCCTTGTGAGGTGTGTGTGCATGCTGTAGCCGTGCGGTGTGAACTTTGTTGTGTGCGGTTTGTCTTGTGCGTTTCTGTGAGCAGTTGTGTATGTGATGACACTGGAGCATTAATAAACCCAAGCTTTCTGACACCTCGCTGCCAGGACCTTTCTCTGCAGACAGAATAGAAACATGTGGTCCTGTACAGCAGTTTTTCATCTCTCACGCCTCTCCATCTTTCGTCTTTCTCACATTTTCCTTCATTCTATCCACCTCAACAAAAAAATACTACGCCAGTGGAATTTATTTGTTCCTAATAAGGTGTGTCGTCATTAACGAGCATAGAAATGACCCTATCAATAAATATACTCCACATACAATTGTGTTTACTTCATATCTATTTTAATTTTGTATTTCATTTAACATAAAAGTTTTTTGCACTTGTGTTCATTGCATCTCAACTATAAGATACACCCCAAAAACACAAATGTACTACAAATTATACATAATGATCAAACAGCCTCATGATTGTAACAAATGACATGTTAAATAACAATTTGAACCTTTCCATAAGTGATTGTTAGCTTCAGAAATGTTATTGAATGTTTTCTGCTGAATAATCCTGCCGACAGCCATCAGAGTGTCCATTGACAAAATATTTCAAAAACTAATTGAATAATTCTAACCAAATTTTGTACATTATTTAAGCCCCGCCCAAGGACAAACCCATTAAAGTTTCAGTTTCTGGGGTCAAAGCTCAGGGTAATAATGCAATGTCAAAATTTTTGCCCAATGCAAATAAAGAGGCGAAATGATTTGAAGGCTTGTAACTGATGAATCAAAGGTGATAGATCTGTGGTTATTAGAGATGAATTGGAAATCATATTTCAGCTTTCACAAGAGGCCCTCATATTTCACCATCAGTGACCTGAAATGTGACTTTCAAGGTTGCTTAAACTTTGATGACTTATAGTGGCTAAACACTGCCAGATATGACCATGAGTACTATTAGACATGGATAGGAAGTCATTTCACATCATTGCATTTGACCTTGAGTGACCTTGCAGGTCATATTTAAGGTCACTCAAACTTTGTTTATACTGAGTGAATGGTGCCAGATAGGACCATGGCTGCTACTAGACTTGGATAGGAAGTCCTATGTTGTCTTATAAAGTGCAACTTCAAATTTGACCTCAAGTGATATTGACCATATTCAAGGTTAGATTTTTGTAATGAAACTGAATATACATACCACCTGACATAGTACCCATATGGCAGCAGGATTTACACTTGCTGGAGTATCGCTGTCTCATTGTGCTTTGTTTGAAATGGTCAAACGTATCCCTATCCACTTAATATATCATTTCATGAAAAAACCCACAGTGTTAACAGTCATTTTTATATTTTCATTGGTATTTAACTAATATGTGCTGCAGACATGAACGAGTGATGCTCTTCAGCATCTCACCGTGTCATTTAGGTCCTTCAGACTTTTATCAGTAAAATTGTTCTTGGGAGCATGAGCATGGTTAAAACATTTTAGTTTCTGGGCGGGGGCTCCGACCCACAGACACCCCTAATTACAGCCCTCTTAACCCCCTGCCACTTTAAGCATTTTTTTTAAATGTAGATGTAAATTAATATTCAAAGTTTTCAGCTAGTTGACAGTAGGGCTGTACAATATGGCCAAATTATCATATCTCAATATTGTCATAGTATGATATACGAGTTGACTATGATTTTAAACAAAGTGCAGCAACATGAAACATTCTTAAACACAGTGGCCTCCAAAAGTATTTGAACACTTGGAATTTCACACATTTTAATTTGTTTATGCCATTTCAAATACAAGAAATACAAAAAATATAAAGACTAAAAATTTTGAAAATTATCTTCCTCAAACTGAAAGCAAATCTCTAAAATTTGATAATACCTGTAAATAATAATCGGTTTTACTGCCAGTTTTCTTCAGACAAGTCAGGGAATGGAAACATGAACATTTCCAAGTCGCTAAATATGTCTTGGACTTTATTTATATCAATTATGAAGAAATACAAAAGTTTCTTTCACCAAAACATCAGATCTAGGTTTTCATCTCAGATGTACTTTCTGGCAAATTGTAGCTTAACGTTCAGGTCTTCTTTTTAAGAAAATCCTCCTCTACACCACTTCATCCGGAAGCTGTATTTTATACTTTTAATTAATTTATATCAAGTTGTAGACATTTGCTTTCAGTTTGAGTTTAAGGAAGATAACTTTCAATTTATTTATTTGTATTTGAAATGGCATAAACAAATTAAAATGTGTGAAATGCCAAGTGTTCCAATACTTTTGAGTACAGTTGTGAAACACTCCATGGCATGTGTATTTTAAGTGAAATGCATCATCCTGGTGTCATCAACAGCTGCCTGCTCATTTAAAAATCACTGGAGACACACACATATATAAGGCAGCAACCCGAATTAAAGGAGAAATGCCACTTTTAACAACCTGGACCTCATTTCTGGCATAAAATACAGTAATTTACTCACTAATATAAGTTTGGTTTGATTAGAAGTCCATAGTTCAAATGACATGTTCATTTCAAATCTGAAACAAACATTTTTCTTCTTCTACTAAGGTGGATTTGAAGTTTTTGTGGTCCACAGCACCAACTACTGGGCAGGAGGAACCTAGCAGTCGATGTGACTCACTAATTTCAAAATGCAGCTCTTTTCAACCAGACGTACAGTGCCGTGACATGTCAATCATCTGTGTCCAATCAGATTTCAGGGGAGTCCAGTGCAACCCTGGCCTCCGCTCTAGCTCCACCAATGCCAGGGGGTGTTCAACATTTGACATTTCCCGTTTCAGTGTGAATTTGCCACTGAGTTCCCACGAGATTCCACAGGATCTCATCTGTCAATCCAGGAAGGGTTTGACATTTGACATTTCCTGTTTTACTGTGGACTTAAAATTTGGCATTTCCTGTTTGGGGCTCCCTGTACCATGAGCAAGCTTCACGCCACTGCGCGGCGCTTTGCTCATATTATTCCATGATGATTTATTTTTATTTCCATTGATACAGTAATTTGTTCCCCTCTTCCTTTCCTTTCTTAAAGGATTATTTATGTTTGCAAAGTTTTTACTGAGTGTAGAAAGTCAAAAAGAAATATCACCCCCATAAAATAAGTGTCGTACTATGAACTACTGCAACAACAAAATACTAAATCACTTTCTTTTCTTTCTTTTTGATTTCAGTTTAATGACATTTATGGTTATTTTTATTTATTTGCTTATTTGTTTATTTTATAATCATGGATTTTTGTGTGAAAAAGGAACACAACTTTTAATAAATATAAGCACAGCGATACCAATTTAAGTTGTTCTCCCATAAAAATTAGATTGCCTTTATTATCATTAATTTCTTTGTAAGAAAATACAGAGACCACAAAAAGCACTGAGATTTTCTGTTTGTTTTCTAGATTCACTCCTGTACTGCTTCTTTAAAAACATTAAGTCAAATAAAACAATCTTTTACAAAGAGTGTTTTTGTCTACCTTGCTAAAACAGCTTGAATGCACATCTTCTAATGAGCCCTCACTAAAAAAAAGCAAGCCAAAAAAAGCAGTCCTTGAGCCCTGCATATCCGCTTGGTGACTACTGTGATTGATCTGTTCCAAGTTTGGGATTGACTAATCGACCATGTCATGACAAACCCATATTAATATAAGATCTTGAGAGCTTCTTTGCTTTTATTCATTGCAAGATGTTTCTTGTGTGACACCTTGGTAACACAAGTTCACCTCAAATTCTGCCTCAAACTGATACAGGTGACATAACCTTAAATGTGAATGGGACTGCATTAGGGCCCCTTCACACATAACGCAAAAGATGCAGAAACCGGAAGTATTTCCGCGTACCAAAAACAAAATGGGGAACCACGAAACATTCCACCTGCTGTCAGGAGGAACACACGGTTGGACAGGCATGTATGATACCGTGGCAATGGTTACATGCACGCTCGTGTTTGCACGCACGAACACAGTGCGAGCATGTGGAAAGTTACGCACATAGCAGTGGAGGGAAAAATTAATAAAACACCACAATTTATAATACTTAAATCATGTTATAAAGAGCGGATTTAGCCTCCACCTAGACGTACACCAGGAAGTAATGAAATGACGTGGATCACTGTTCTCTCTTTCATGTTTTACATGAATTACCTGATGCGCTCGAGCCAGCCGGCTCCCGTCTCATGAAGAGTAGGGCTTTCGCATCATGAGCACATGCAACCAGCATGGCCTGCCCAACACGCAGTGATTCGCTGCAAATGTGACATGTGTTTTAATTATTACAATGTGGGCAAATCCTGCAGCGACACATGCCTCCTGTGGGGTGATTTCCTGCATGGCACGAAATTCACCAGCATTGTGGTGCGCTGATGCAGCAATTAGCTGAGGCAATATGTGTTTTAATTTATTTCTACGTGAGGACAGTATGCCGTCGTCCACACTCCATGCTGTAGTTATGCGACTTAATATCCTACGAGCCAGTACAGGTGTCACCAGCTATGACTAGCGAGCACAGATATCTGACCAGCTGCATGTCGCAGGGGGACATGCCCACCTCTGTCACCGGACCTCAGCATGTCACAGAAAAAAAGACTCACTCTGTTGCTTTGTTCTGTGATTTTAATTTAATGTATGTGTTATGTGTTTGACGACAAACTCCACAAGCCATTTGTATTGGGGGAGCAGGGGTAGGGAGCAGACGACGACGACACACTCCGCATTCCACACACCACTTGTGTGTGTGGGGGGGGGGAGGGGGGGAGTTCGGCATAGTTACACCCATTTGTGTTGCTAGGTGATGCCACATTTGTGTTGCACTTTGACATTTTTCATAGACAGGTCAAATGTGATCGCCTGCTGTCTACTATTGCACCAGGTGAGCGAAAAGTCCCGTCTTTTCTAAGTGTACAGCGAGCAGTGTTAGATTTCCATGTGTGACACCTGGAATTTGGCTGACATCTGCCAAGAGGGGGGTTGAATGAGCACACGCAGGGCAATTGCTGTCTTTCAGCCACTTGTGTGCACGAATGGTTGTAGCAACAGGTGTACGAGGTATTTGAGGCGGCACCAATTTTTCACGAATGGCCTTACCAACCCTTAGAGCAAGCACACAGGTGACAGTGGTAAGGGCCCCTTCACACATTGTGTGAATAAGTACAACTCGAGGTGATTCACAGCAAAACGGCTCGTATGAACGAACCACGAAACATCATGCCGACAGGCAGGCGTGCACGATCCTGGTGCGATGGTTCATGCATGTGACGGTGTCTTTCGAGCAGGAACCATACCATGGGACAAGGTGCAACACATCACGCCGCTGATGTGGAGCAAAATAAAATAAAAACCAACTGTATAATTAGTGAACATCACTGGGTTGATCCAAATAATTCATCAAAGGGGATGCTATACAGAACCCCGCGGTTAAATAACCCTGGTTAAAAAAAGGTACCTCACAGGATTCAAACCCGCACACTCTGATTACCAGACGGAAACTTTACCACTACACTACAATCACTGTCTAGTAACAGGAGTGTGAAATGGCTAAAATCAACAAGCAGATAAATGTATTTTCTAAAAAAAGAAAAAAAGCACTGTGATAACTGACCAAATGGTGTCTGGTATGGCATATTTCTGCTGATACATGACTGAAATTGGCATATTTGTCGCACTGTTGGATTGTCCTGGTCCTGTGGTGTGGCGCTCACAGCCCTCATGGCCTGACACGTGTGACCTGTCAAACGTGACATTCAGATTGTCTGCTGCGTGTCAACATGAACGGACGGTCCATTTCTCCAGCCCGTCGCAAAAGCGATGCATGTTTTATGTATTTCCACACAAGCACACACACGCACATCTGTCGAAACACAGGACGTGTCCTGCAGCAGCACAGTCTCATATTTTGTTTTTTTTTTGTTTTTTTTTTCGTGCTCCCGTCACGAAATTAGTCAATATTTTGTGATGGGGTTTTTATTTAAACTCACTATTACCAACACTACTCCCACCCCTAACCTTAACCATAACCTAATCCTGCTCCTTCCCCCCAACCCTAACCATAACCACCCCGATCCCCCTGCTGCACTTAATTTTGTGCAGCCATCACGGAATGAATGAGAATGAATTCATGCTGCCGTGGTGAAAATGAGGTACTTTTTGTCACAATATCACAAACCAATAGATGAATGTATATTTCATGCTGCTGAATCACGACTTGCCATGAGACCATGTTGTCTGCAGCTGTGACATCCAGAACCGGAGATGTCTCAACAGCTGTGGGCAGCCAGCTACGCCCCCTGTCCTGTCAGCGCACAGACCAAGATGTCACTCTGTGATCAGACGAGAGATGCCTCACCTGTGGGGGGGGGGGGGAACCACAAGCACATGTGTTGGGGGGAGCGGGGGGGGGGGTGCGTGAAGCACACATGTTGTGGGGGGAGCCGACACGCTGGCATGCCACATGTGCACTCGGCGTCTTCACAGTCGTGGGGCACAAATTTCACTGCCAGCTCGACAGTGATTGTCTGCTGACTGTTGTCGTGTTAATAGTGTGAATGGCCACACATTTTCTCAGTGCCAAATGAGCAGTGTTAGATGTTCATGTGTGTCAGCTGGCATTTGGCTAACACCTGCAGCGAGAGGGTTTGATGGGCTCTCACAGAGCACACTCTGTCTTTTAGTTGCTGGTGTGTGCAAATAGTTGTAGCAACAGGTGTACGAGGCATTGGATGCAGCTACGATTTTACACGTTTTGCATACAATTCCTACTTCATGCCACTTTATATGCAATTTGACCAAATTCACACTATTTTGAAGGGGCCCTAAGGAAAAACTCACTGATGATTTGAGGAAGAAACCTCAAGCACCATAGGATCTTAAGTTCAACTATGAATGTAAGCAAGACACAGTCCATCAGGGTTTTTTGTTTGTTTTGTGTTTGTTTGTTTGTTTTTTTCCTGATTGCACCCGCTAATTTTAAAAATAATGCTACATTTCTATTTAAGAATAAGAATGTACCCATTTCTACCAGGGTACACTGTAAATGCTAAGTGAACCAAAGTGAACCAAGTGAACCAAACTCAGTTTTCATCAACCTTTTGGAAGACATGCTTTACTTGATGTATCCCATTTAAGCTATATTAGAAAAAATAATTTTTCATACCCAATGTCCTTTGGATGTTCTTTCAGACATGTGCAGATCTGCCTCATTTACTTTGCGCATTCCTGCACGTCCATGGTGAGTCCATGCTTGGAATACCAGTGCTCTCTCCAACCTGTTTTTCAGTCATAGTCAGCACTATGGGATTACTTGTGCTTGCCACCCTGATTTGGTAAGTAAATTTTTTACTATTTGGTAGGCTGCACAGAACACTGCCATCTACTGGACGGGAGTGTGAATAGCATCCAACACACTGTTGCTATTCATTGCACTGAATTGCACTTAACAAACAGAATTTTCACTCTTGCAAATGCCTTTTTTTACAAATTAAAAAAAAGGCATATTTACAAATACACATTTATTTGTAAAAACCAACACACACATTACAGTAACTTGTATATTGGTCTTTACAAATATAGAAACCAACTAATCAGTGATGAGTGGAGGCTCATTTTCCCATAATGCCTTTTGGCATCTGTCTGTGTTAAGGCTCAAACCTTAAGAATTACGGCATTACTTTAAAACTGAAATATATGTGTAATATTTTTTACTTTGTAAAAATTAGAGTTGATGTTAATTCAATAAACTGTCCGAAATTAGTTTGGTTTATAAATCAAAACCATAAGTCTAAACTGCTTTGCTTTTAATGTCTTCTGCGACACGTACTGTTCTATGTTGAAAATAAATTACTCTTCCTTACAGCAGTGGGCAGGGCACTCAACGACAGAAGCTCTGACTCTGTGTTTGTGTTGGGTTTGTGATCGCCTTTGTATTTACTCAGATAACTAAGCCTTGGCGGTGCTTAAACTCAAAACTGGTTTGTCAGTAGCTGACAGTCTACCAGAGTCAATACTAAAAGTTAGTGGTAGCTTCAAGAAAATTAAGTTTACCTGAATATGATGGATGAGCAAAATTAAAGAGAACTAAGCTGTCACTTAAGTATTGGATGCTCACAGTAAATACATTACTGTAATCTAATTTATTTAAGTACTGCAAACTCAAAAATAAACAAGTTACTCTAATCTAGTTATTTAACTTTGAGTACTGCTAAATCAAAATGAACAAGTTACTATTATCCAATTATTTAAATTAATTTGAGTATTGCACATTCACAATAATTAAGTTAATCACATCAGATTCATTTAAGTCCACATGAATTACTTTTTTAAGGCAGCAAGTTTGCATGTTTTTTTTAGTAAAGTCAACTTATTTTATTTTACAGTGTAGTAATTCTTTAAGACTAAACTAAACTCTGCATGCCCTTCCATTCAACAACACTACAAATGTGTTATCTGATGCATTTTAACATCAATCAATCATTGGACTCTATTACACATTTTACCATATTTTACAGCTTCATTTTGTGAAAGCTCCTGGTTAAATTGCTTTACTTGACAAAGGCTTTTATGGCACAAATGGTACAAGCTGCAGCTACTCCAATGGGAACAGATGAAATGTAATTATTTTCTTCAGTAACGCTGAAGAGAAAAACCTTGAGCAAAAGACACAAAGTAAACGGTTCAGAGGAAATATAACCTTAATTTTAACAGCACTACCACATACATAAAAAGCAGAAGAGTGGATACCAGTTTAACCACAAATTACATTTAATCCGACAAAGCCTTGCAAATAAACTACACTTAGTCTCCTTAATCTCAAAGAAACAAACATCATATTGTGCTCTTCGTGAAGTGACGACTTGGCCAAAAGACATTTACTTCAAAGGATGAACTGGGTCGAGAGCACACACATACACACACAAATCGAGTGACTCACAACTTCCAGACGCAGCAGTTATTCCCAGTGCAATAAAACGAGCAAACCAACTCGTAGAATCACCCACACAGCAAACACTTTTTATCACACACCTCCTTCACACACAAATGCACGTGGACACATTGTCCCAGCTCACTTATTGTTCGTTAGCTGGCTGTTTTTGCAGCACTGCCTGACTACGCTGCCCGTCTGACTACGGCCCGCTGTACAGTTGTGATCAGAAGTTTAGATATTCATGTTATGTGGGCATAACTGCCATGTCAAAATTGCAATTTTAAATATTTTTTTGAACTGTTGTTTTTGTGGGGTAGGATGATTGAACAACACATAGCTGGTCAGTCCTATGCTTTTTATATAACACTTTTCCAGCTGATGCAGACTCTCAAATGGTTTACATTGATGTCTCACATTCACCCATTGACACACACCAACCATGGTCAGGGTGCTGCCTTGCAAGATGTTCAGCTGCACATAGGGTCCAGCTTGAGGTTTAAGGTCCTTCCTCAGGTGCACATGACTCAGTTTAATGTCTGATAGTCCATGAGCCAGTCATGAATTTTGACCTGATCGGTACCACTTAAGGGAAAAAAACAACACTCAGAATCCAGCCTCAGTGTATCATGGCCTACACAGAAATGTATGATAGCCATCCCAGGGTGGTAGCTGTAGCCAGGTAGGGGTCAATGAAGAATTACACAGAGGTCAAACTTTAAAAATGCTCCAGTCATGTTGAAAACTATATCATATTATTTGTCTGATCATAACAATTCCAAAAAGGTATAGTCTGGACTATCTATGATGGAATGTTCTGGAGTTATGGGGTAACAACAGCAAAAATGGTGACAAAGGACAATTTCAGTTTGTACAGCAGTCAAAAGTTCAAGCCAAAGAATTAACCAAAGAATTTCTGCACAAACTGTCAGAAACTGTCTCAGGGAAGCTCATCTGCATGCTCGTCGTCCTCATCGGGGTCTTGACCTGACTCCAGTTCGTCATCGTAACCGACTTGAGTGGGCAAATGCTCACATTCGCTGGCATTTGGCACGGTGGAGAGGTGTTCTCTTCACGGATGAATCCCGGTTCACACTGTTCAGGGCAGATGGCAGACAGCATGTGTGGCGTCGTGTGGGTGAGCGGTTTTCTGATGTCAGTGTTGTGGATTGAGTGGCCCATGGTGGCGGTGGGGTTATGGTATGGGCAGGCGTCTGTTATGGACGAAGAACACAGGTGCATTTTACTGAAGACATTTTGAATGCACAGAGATACCGTGACAAGATCCTGAGGCCCATTGTTGTGCCATACATCCAAGAACATCACCTCATGTTGCAGCAGGATAATGCACGGCCCCATGTTGCAAGGATCTGTACACAATTCTTGGAAGCTGAAAATGTCCCAGTTCTTGCATGGCCGGCATACTCACCGGACATGTCACCCATTGAGCATGTTTGGGATGCTCTGGACCGGCGTATACGACAGCGTGTACCAGTTCCTGCCAATATCCAGCAACTTCGCACAGCCATTGAAGAGGAGTGGACCAACATTCCACAGGCCACAATTGACAACCTGATCAACTCTATGCGAAGGAGGTGTGTTGCACTGCATGAGGCAAATGGTGGTCACACCAGATACTGACTGGTATCCCCCCCCCCAATAAAACAAAACTGCACCTTTCAGAGTGGCCTTTTATTGTGGGCAGTCTAAGGCACACCTGTGCACTAATCATGGTGTCTAATCAGCATCTTGATATGGCACACCTGTGAGGTTGGATGGATTATCTCAGCAAAGGAGATGTGCTAACTATCACAGATTTAGACTGGTTTGTGAACAATATTTGAGGGAAATGGTGATATTGTGTATGTGGAAAAAGTTTTAGATCTTTGAGTTCATCTCATACAAAATGGGAGCAAAACCAAAAGTGTTGCGTTTATATTTTTGTTGAGAGTAAGTTACCCTGTAACATTATAACTAAGCGTTACAGATGGTGCAAACTATTCCTTTTTAGAACACTATTAACCCAAACAATAATTTGCATAATTTTTAACTGAAATTGGAGCAACTTTAATATTTGGCCCCTGTACAAACTGAAATTGACCTTTGTCACCATTTTTACTGTTTTGACCCCATAACTCCAGAACATTCCATCACAGATATTTCAAACTATACCTTTTTTGAATCGTTATGATCAGACAAGTAATGTGATACAGTTTTCAACATGTTTTGAGCATTTATAAAGTATGACCTCTGTGTAATTCTTCATTGACCCCTACCTGGCTACAGCTACCACCCTGGGATGGCTATCATACATTTTTGTGTAGGCCATGATACACTGAGGCTGGATTCTAAGTGTTGTTGTTTTTCCCCCTTAAGTGGTATCAAAAACAGCTTGGCCCATAGACTATGATGGAGAATTGGATTGAGGATACTATGGGTCCTTAAACATCTTTAAACCAACAATTTGGTGTACTCATTTGATTTATTTTAGGTTTTCTGAGATCAAAATGTGTCACAATCATACATATACAGTTGTATGCAAAGGTTTGGACACCCCTATTAATTTTCATGATTTTCCTTTATAAATCATTGGTTGTCTGGATCAGAAATTTCAGTTAAATATATCAGATAGCACATGAACACACTGATATTTGAGAAGGGATATGAAGTTTCTAGTATTTACGAAAGTGTGCAATAATTATTTAAACAAAATTGGGCAGGTGCATAAATTTGGTCCCCCTTGTCATTTTATTGATTTGAATACATTTAGCACTAATTATTGGAATACAAAATTGGTTTGGTAAGCTCATTGACCCTTGACCTCCTTACACAGGTGAATCCAGTCAAGAGAAAGGGTATTTAAGGTGGCCATTTGCAAATGTTTCCCCTCTTTGCATCCCTTCTAATTAGGGTAAACATAGGAGCCTCTAAACAACTCTAAAATGACCTGAAAACAAAGACTGTTCAACATCATGGTTTAGGGAAAGGATACAAAAAGCTATCTCAGAGATTTCAGCTGTCAGCTTCCACTGTGAGGAACATAGTGAGGAAATGGAAGACCACAGGCACAGTACTAGTTAAGGCCTGAAGTGGCAGGCCAAGAAAACTCTCAGATAAGCTGAAGCAAAGGATGGTGAGAACAGTCATAGTCAACCCACAGACCTGCTCCAAAGACCTACAACATGATCTTGCTGCAGATAATGTCTCTGTGCATCGTTCAACTATACAGTACACTTTGCACAAAGAGATGCTGTATGATGCTGTAATGCAGAGGAAGCCTTTTCTGTGTACACGCCACAAACAGAGTCGCCTGAGGTATGCGAAAGCACATTTGGACAAGCCAGCTTCATTTTGGAATAAGGTGCTGTGGAGTGATGAAACTAAAACTGAGTTATTTGGATATGACATAAGGGGCAGTATGCATGGCTGAAAAAGAACACAGCATTCCAAGAAAAAACACTTGCTACGTACAGTAAAATTTGGAGGTGGTTCCATCATGCTGTGTGGCCAGTGCAGGTACTGGGAATCTTATTAAATTTGAGGATCACAGGGATTCCAGTCAATATCAGCAAATTATTGAGAACAATTTTCAAGAATCAGTGACAAAGTTGAACTTGCACCAGGGCTGGATCTTTCAACAAGACAACAACCCTAAACACTGCTCAAATTCATGCAGAGGAGCAAGTACAACATTCTGGAATGGCCATCTCATTCCCCAGACCTGAATATTATTGAAAATCTGTAGTGTGATTTTAAGCGGGCTGTCCCTGCTGGGAAACCAACAAACCTGAGACATTTTGTAAAGAAGAATGGTCCAAAATACCTTCAACCAGAAGGAAGATCTACTAAATATTGATGTATTTTTTTCTGTTGGGGTGCCCAAATTTATGCACCTGCCTAATTTTGTTTAAAGAATTATTGCACACTTTCTGTAAATCCTATGAACGTCATTTCAATTCTCAAATATCACTGTGTTTGTCTGCTATATGATATATTTAACTGAAATTGCTGATCCAAACAACCAATGATTTATAAAGGAAAATCATGGAATTCATTAGGGGTGCCCAAACATTTACATACACCTGTAATCTTAAAAATATATATACAGCACACATCGTATTTGAATGAAGGTACCTCTGCAAGCTTCACCTCAGCCAGATGCTTGTGGTAACCATATCTGGCCAGCCTTCTTGGCAGAATTGGAATTATTCAGTTAATTGGTGAATCAAGTCTGTGACCATGTGGTGCCACCTGTCACCACATCCATGATACCACAGAACTGCCCCAGGTCCTGGATGGCAATGATCCAGGCAGACAACAGATCCATTCCCATCTCATGAAAGGAACCGTCTATTTGCTCCAGCCAGCTGAAATGTGAAGGTCTCTTTTTTTCTTCTGCAGTCACTGGTGTCCTCAACAGTGAGGCACCTGTGTGCTGGATCAGCCACAGAGAAATGTGCCACATGTCCAACCTGTCACAGCTGACACTCCTTCACAATACAAGTGATACTTATCTCATTCTCCCAAAGTAACCACTGATTTGATGCAAAATCATTCCAGCAGTATCCCAGGATCCTCTGAAGAGAGCTAGTGTTAAAGACACCCAGGCATCACCAATTAATTGGTGAAGTTCAATCACAATTTCTTGGCTTTCATGGCACTAAACCGACTTCTAAGTACAGTACAGATATTATCTATACAGCTTATGCGACAGCTGTGTGAAGGTCTTTGAAAAAGGTTAATCTTAACTTGTTTTATTCATCTCTTAACCAGCCTTGCAGTGTGTTTGGGGTCACTGTCATGGTAGAACATTTAGTTGTCTAGAAGGATTTTGACTGAGATCCTTGGTCTTTCCCATAATACTGTGTGTTGTCTAACAAACCTTTTTTTTTTTTGTATGTTGGTGCAGAGAAACAACCAGCTGTAGTTAAGCATGATCAGTAATAGGGAGTTAAGAGAAAGTTAAGAAGAAACCTTGGTAAATTAAAAGAATTAAAATTAAAATAAATTTGGAACATTCAGCATCACTGAATCCATAATCAAAGTGAGTGTATTAATATTTTTGATTCTGTTTGTAATTTGGTACTATGTTGAACTCAGAAAACTCAAAATAAATTAAAACAGTGCATCAAATATTGGTGCTTGTTCTATTACAAATAGCTGTATTACAAAGTTTCTGCCTGACAGAGTTCACTGAAAAGCAAATATTGCCATGAAGTTCATTTCCATGATGAGTGTCTGTAAACTTCTATAAACTCTTCTACATGCTGAGGAGAAAAATAGTTCACTTAAAACAAACTCCACTGATTACATTTTGACTTTCTGTCTCCTTCTCTACCTCCTGTCTTTAATCAGCTTTGAAACAAGAGCAAGGTCATTTTGTTTCTTCAACAAATGGAGGAGATAAGAGGAGTGAGGCATGGTTAATCCTTTGGACACGCTGATGGAGGAGTTTGTCCTGGTGATGGTCAGGTGTTAATTATGCAAGAATGCATCTTCTCTCATGCAATTTCTCACGAAGGCACATCACACTGAGTCTGCTTTTTGTGTATGTAGGTACGCGTGTGTGTATGTGTGTATGTATATGTATATATACTGTATATGCATATGTGTGTGTGTATACCAACACAAACTAAATAATTTCTTATTTACTAAGCTGTAAAATTCAAACTGTCTTCTCCTTCATAGTTTTGCAAAATTTCTTGTTTCAACTCATACTTGATGTGACATTTCTATTGTAGCTTGTGGTACATTATAAGTCCAGAAAATGTATTCTCATTTTCTCTACTATGTTCACATTATCAGTTGTTTTTTTTGTTTGTTTTTTTTTTCTGAACTGGGATATTTATTTCCAAAAAATTCCAGTTTCCAAAAATCCACATTATAAGAGCCTCTGCACTTTTTTTTCTTCACATAAAATATTGCTGACATCTGCAAAAAGCAGATATTTAATTTATTTGGCCTCTATATATATAATAAACAATTTTAATCTCAACACTACTCCTTGTGGAACACCATATGTAATTTTTCTCACATCTCACATTTTCCTCAATCTTAAATGTTTCCATTTCAATTTATTTTAAATTATATAGCACCGAATCATAACCAAGTTGCCTCAAGGCGCTTCACACAAGTAAGGTTTAATCTTACCAACCCCTGGAGCAAGCACACAGGCGACAATGGTAAGGAAAAAACTCCCTCTGATGATATGAGGAAGAAACCTCAAGCAGACCAGACTCAAAGGGGTAACCCTCTGCTTGGGCCATGCTACCAACACAATAGACAATACAGGAAATTATACAGGAAATTTTGGGAGTCCATGCTGGTGCATAAGAAGGGCGGCCTGCAGAAGAAAACACAAACAATGCTTGCTAATTGTCTTGTCATAATTGTCTTTGTGTGGTACCAAGCAAGGTTAAAAAGATTATTAGCCATTTCCAATTACATTTTCTGTTAATCCAACTATGAAGAAAGAAATGAGGGTACCAAACTTTGCCAGTACAGCTATAAAACAGAACAGCCATATGGCCATTTTCACTTCGGAGGGACACATATATGCAAGATAAATACAAACTGAATTTGAATGACAAAAACTGACACTGTAAGTAGTCACATAAAATAAAGGAAAGGGAGGAAAAAACCGGGTTCCAGGATGAGTTCAAGTTTAACACATCTGTCTATTCACTAAATTTCAGATTGAACACCATCGGTATGTTTCTATGGACATTTTCTGTCAGCAACTGCACACATCTTTGATAAGTATACAACTTTAGCACAAATTTTGCCTCAAATATTACTTTTTAAAAAGTTTTACTACAGTTAGTCATTCCAAACAGGAAACTTTGATGTTTAATTGGATTGATACAGCCGAACTTAGAAACAGTGCTACAGGTAAAAGATCAAAAGTGTCATTCTTTGATGTCTAACGACACCCAGATCTTATTTCCATGTTTCTCCACTATTTGTCAGCCCTCTGCTATTTTTCAGTGAAGCAGCAATGTTAACAATGCTGTTCCCACATTTACCAGTTCTGCCTCATTACAGCCAAAGAACGGGATAAATTAGTGCAGGAGAGCGTGCAAAGAGTCCAAGTCCACCTGTCAGTGAGAGATTAGTGAATGTGTCGACACGTTGGAGGGGTGTGAACAAACTGCTTGACAAACAAGCATTCACCACGTTTTATGAATAAACAACCCAGCCAGTCATGTTTTAATGAATTCATGATCTGAGCTTTATAATTCTGGAAACAGGATCGTCTCTTTCTGGTGCTTTTGTCATTTTGTGAGCTCATGTACGATCATTTATATTCAGTTGTGGTTTGTTTCAGAAAAAAATAGAATACAGATATTAAAAAACTGTGATCGGTGGAACTGGTTGATTTATTTTTTACAGTGCAATTTGTGTTGCACTGTAAAAATGCAAAATCTTAAGGGATACATTTGTTGAATTTCCAGTCAAAATATATAATCTACACTTAATATAAGTCATGTTCACTTAAGTAAAATTTCAGTAATATACCTGAGTGATACCTCTGCCAACACATAGTGTATCTCTTTAATGGAAAAAAAATGCATCTACTTAATTCTTAAACAGATCCATTGCAAACATTACTGGTTTCTTCCTTGGCCCATGCCCCACCCTATTGCCAAGTTTCAAGAAAATTGGTTAAGTACTTTTTGCGTAATCCTGCTAAAAGGCAGGCAAAAAGCACAGAAAATATTACCTCCATAGCAGATGTAGCAAGGAGTTGCTTATCGATAATACATGTTAAAAATGTTAGTGAAACAGTCTGGGAAACATATGACACATTCCAATACTAGCAAAATAAAACTCAGTTAGTTTGCATAGCTATTTACAAAACCCTATTTCAAAAAAATCCTAGATGAACGTTCACTTATTCCATTGGCAGAATTTATTTGTTTTACATGAAAACCGGGTTTTGGTGGTAAGAAGTTAAAAAACAAAAATATGCAAATGGAACAAGATTTCTTGAAAAAAGGTCTTACCATTAGCTAATTTTGCCTGTATTAAAGTTAAATCCTTGAAAATAAAACAGCATTATAAAAATCTTATGGGGAGTCAAAAAAACCCTTTGGTTTTTTTCTTGGATATGACTCAAAACAACATCCTTCCAGAACTCTTTCACTTAACAAAATAAGATTCAAGCAATTGAATCACATATTAAGTGTACATTAAATCTTTTGACTCAAAATTGTATACATATATAGTTTGTCTCATATAGTATGCTTTGCAAAAATAGGATGCTGATTTTATTTTTTTTATGCGACTAATCTCATTGTGAAGGAAAATTCCTCACTTTGTGTGTGTGTGTGTGTGTGTGTGTGTGACTATAACTTTGTCCATTGATTTTTCATTAAATCAGGATGTTGTGATTTTCCACTCAGCCTCCAGGGCAGAGGACAAAAGCACATTTGGGCCATCTTCTTTCCACCAAAACTCTCCTGCCCTAAGGCTCTTAAACACGCTATCACGCCTACTCATCTGTCCATCGCCTCTGGCCTGCCGTCTTTATGGGCTAGTTAAGGCCAGTCTCACATTCTGCTGTGTTTACGCTCTGCTTGCATCCGCCAGCAATAAAGCCAGACATTCCGTGATGTCCGACTGCTGCCTGCCAGGGTTGGCATTTTGTGCTCTCCAAGGTTTAAAATCCCATCAGATGGAACAAAATTAATTTTTATAATATTCAGGGCGACCAGCCACATAATAGGAGACAATACCCAATGCATCCCTCGATTGTGATTCCATTCACTCCTTAATCGACAGGATGGTTGCTCATAGTGTGGCAGCATAGTAAATGCTTTCATCCCAGAGGTAAAAGAAAAACAATAGCCCTTTTTAATTTCTTTTCTAAAGCGGGCAGCAGAACGAAAATGATACAGACGTAATTGATGATGAGGAGAGCAGAGGGAGCCTTAGCAGAGGACTCACGTCCAGTGCCCAGGTCTTTTCTTTTTCATAATGGCAATTGCTCAGGGGTACTGGAGGTTGACAAATCTGGAACAGAGGACAAATTGATCAGCAACAGAATGCAATTTGTTCCTTAAAAGAATGGGTAAGGGTTGTATGTGGCCTGAGTAATTAGTTTAAGCTGTATTGTGTCTGACCAGGATGGAACCCACTGAATCTCAGCATGTTGTCTCACAAGAAGCAAGGATACTGCAACTTTTACTCAAGCTGCACCCATAATCCGTATGACTAGGGTTAGGGTTGACAAAACAGTGGAGTGGACGACTAGCCAGTAATCCACTCTTCCACCCAATACCTTTCAAATTGTATTCAGTTCCACACAGTCAGGTTTGGTCTGGATGAATCTGCTTTGGGTCCTGGATGGCAACTACCCATGCAGATATCTGGTCCAACCTCACCTCTCTAATGTAACCATCTGGCTGCTGCAGGCAGGTGAAACATGAGTGTCCCCTTGGCCTTTTCCAGCCACTGAGGTCTTCAACACTCACACACCTCTGTGCTAGATCATATCCAAAGAAATGCACATGTTGATGCTCCTTCACAATGCAAGTAATAGTCTTCATCTGAGTCTAAGTAACTGCTCGTTTGACACAAAATCATTACAGTGCCTCCCAAAGATCCTCTGATGAGACAGAAGTCTAAGACGTCTGCAGTGAACTGGGGAAAAGGATATTTATTTCAGTACTCTGCTCCCTCATCCATGGAATAAGTTATTGCACTTCTTGAAATATGTGTTGCAAAATGTATGTTGCTCCAGTGAGTTAACACTCTTGTCAAGTTCTGCACTAAATTCAACATATTAATAGTTATTGCTATAGTGGTGGCAAATATATTAATAAAGGTATTCATGAAAATGCAATAGTGATATATAAATGATAATGTCACAGAATTACTTATAATGTTAAGGAAGAAAAACAGTACACCAGACTCTACCTATGGTGGTAGATCCGGCCAGCAGGCACTCACCTGTGAGCCCCCCCTTCAGACCTGGCAAGAGGAGGAGACAGTGGTATCCCTGATCTGGCCGAGGTGACTACATCCCTATATGTGTCTGTCATAAAGGGTCATAAAGATTGCTCTTTGCTTGTTTCCATTTGTCTTGTTCTGTAACTCTTCCCCAGGTTAAGGATAGGGAAGTGTGGGATGAGCTGTTTGCTAGGCTTCCACTGTGACCCAGACCCAGATAAATGGCTGGAAATGAATGAATAATGTTAAAGACCCGTCACACACAGTGCGAAGTTTGGTCGAATACGACAAAACAGCACAAACAGTTTAAATTAGTGCATCACGAAACATCACGCCGACGGGCAGGTGTGCACGATCCTGGTGCAAGGGTTCATGCATGCAACGGTGTCTTTCAAGCAGAAACACAGTGCAAGGTGCACCACATCACGCCGCTTATGTGGAATAAATAAAACATAAAACCAGCTGGTACCTGTGGAACCACATCGCGCCGCTTATGTGGAATAAATAAAACATAAA
This sequence comes from Thalassophryne amazonica, assembly GCF_902500255.1. Lineage (NCBI taxonomy): Eukaryota > Metazoa > Chordata > Actinopteri > Batrachoidiformes > Batrachoididae > Thalassophryne > Thalassophryne amazonica. The sequence goes on from NC_047104.1 coordinate 57,886,539, forward strand.
AACCAGCTGGTACCTGTGGAACCACATCACGCCACTTATGTGGAACAAATAAAACATAAAAACTAGTTGGTACCTGTGGAACCACATTGCGCCTCTTATGTGGAACAAATAAAACATAAAAGCTAGCTGGTACCTGTGGAAGCATATCGCGCCACTGATGTGGAACAAATAAAACATAAAAACTAGCTGGTACCTGTGGAACCATATCGTGCCACTGATGTGGAACAAATAAAACATAAAAACCAGCTGGTACCTGTGGAACCACATCGTGACACTGATGTGGAACAAATAAAACATAAAAACTAGCTGGTACCTGTGGAACCACATCGTGCCACTAATGTGGAACAAATAATAATAATAAAAACATACCACCCACAGGATTCGTACCTGCACTTTACTGATTGCCAGTCCGAAACGTTATAGTGCGAGGAAAATGCCTGAAATCAACAGATAGATGTATTTAAAAATAAATAAAACTATACACCATAAAAACACAGCATTTTATATTGAATCACTCTTATCAAGCAGGCAATACAAATATGATCCGTATGTTCCTCTGTAGATGACCCATGGTCACAAACATACAGTCATGAAATTACATGAATGAGAAGCAGTTCGCTCTTCTCATGTCCACATCTTCTGTCCAGCCGGCCCACGCCCGTGTTCTGTCCGACACGCGTGTCTTATGGACGGCGCGCCAGAACTGACACCGCATCATATGGAACAGAGCTCACATGGGTGACGTGAAAGTCAGATCGCCTGATGCATGTTCTGATCTGATGGACCGTTTCAACCTGAGGGCAGCCTATCAATGGGCTGCAGCGAGCGTGCGTGCACTCCCTCGCTGCAGCCCACAGCATATATCACCACAGTGATATATGTTTTTATTTATGTACACGTGATGATGGCAAACAGACACAAAGTGCGTCATAGTGAGCAGTTATTAGTCCATGTCCATCCAAACACAAATCCAGATCGACAGATCTCCACAGCTGCTTCTGTCGGCGGCCACACCTCCTGTCAGTTCAGCGCACATACCAAAGCCACACTTGTGGGGAACTTAGAAAATGTGGGTCTGCAGATAATCACTGTCGTACTGGCAGTGAAATTTGTCTAAGTGCCAAACGAGCAGTGTTAGATCTTTGCACAGCGCACCCTCTTTCAGCTGCTGGTGTGCACAAATTGTTGTAGCAACAGGTGTATGAGGCATTCAAGGCAGGGAAGATTTTACATGTTTTGCACATGATTCTTGCTTCATGTGCACTTCGACCAAATTTCGCACTATGTGTGAAGGGGCCCTAAGTGTTGTATGGCTGGGGGTGCCTGGCTGCCTTTTGTTTCTGTCTTCTGTTCTGTCTTTTGTTTTTCCTTCCAGGTGGCTTGCGTTCAGGACTGAGTGGCTGTGTGGCTGAGCTATCAGGACCTCACCCTGATCACCTGAGGCTGGTCATGTGCAGCTCGTCAGGACTCACAGCTGTGGTGCATCTACATGGATTGGGGCATGGTGGCATTTAAGTCTGGAGTACACAGTGTGTATTTGCCAGAGACTCGACCTTGTGACCAGACGGGTGAGATCGTCGTCTCAAGAGCCATCTCATCATCATGGATGCAGAGACCGTACCAGGTTTTGATGCCATGGTCTGTGAAAGAGGAGGGGGTGGGGTCTTACGCTCGTCAGCACACTTCCTGAGGTACAGTAGGTTTTGTGACTAACATTAGTACAGTCAGTAAATGTGGTGTCCCTCACACCTTATTATATTGAGCTGTTATGTTAGTCATTTAATCAGCTTCCACTGCAGTGGATAATGTGAACTGGGTGTTCCATGCCTGCAGGGTGGGAAGCTGATTAGTGATTAAGCCAGGAAGTGTTTGCTGTTTATGTACACCTTTGAGTGGTCTCTCTGTGTGTGGAGTGTGGACTCACATGATGGTTTCTTCTTTCACAGACTCGGTTTGTCGCGGCCACCTGGGGGGTGTCGGCGGGGTCCTTGGGTCCGAACTGTTTCTGGCTCCGGACCGTTTGTGCTGCTGGGAGCGCACCGTAATTCCACCTCGCCAGACCGCGCACTCATTTGTTTGTAATTTAGCACATCACTGTTATGTTATTAAATTCTGTTATCCTTTGTACCGTGCTCTGCTTATTTTATACTGGGTCTTTTTCAAACGCTGGTCGGTTCTCCGCCTGCGTCCGACACATAACACTAAGGGCCCTTAGGCCCAGAGGCATGTTTTTCCATTGCCAGGATTTTTGAGCTGCACAAAATTTTGGTTGCGGATGACACCCGCCTTACATACTCCATACATACACAATACATACTGATGCTATGCGCTGTATATCCGCTGTTATCCGCTGATATCTGCAACTGACAGGGATTTGTGGCTTGGCAGCCAACTGGGACAGTGTGTAAAACGGATATATTGCATGCCTATCATGTCCACATCAAAAACTAAAATAAGTTGTAGCGAATGCATACAGATTGGCCACGGATAAAGTGTTTGGATTACGTCTGCTTTGCATCTGATTTGCGGACAATCTGCGACTGCATAACAAACATGTCACGTAAACCCAAAGTACTATATGAGAAAGCGATATACCTGCCAGTCAGTGCCAGTCCAGCTGTGGACATCCCAAAAGACTAAGTAATAGCTGCTGCAATCCAACAACATAGTGTAAATCTCCAGCTGCAGAGAAGTCAGCCATGGATCTTGGTTCTCTTTCAGGAGTTTTATTTAATGCCAACAAAAGGAAGATTTGCTGTTTAGCCGCAATTCACGCTGAAATCTCTCTTTTTGGAAAAAAAAACACCATCTCACAACCACGAGTGCCCCCCCCCCCCCACTCCCTAAACTCATGAACAGTTAACCCTTGCATGACAATATGCACATCAACTCTGTGATCAACTTGTTCAAGTTCTGCAATTGCTCCAGAGGCTGTGGTGTTGGTGTGAATAGTGATGCCAAAAGACCTGAGTGCACTTCCTTTATGACCGCAATGCAGATGGTGAGCACGCGCAACATGTGCGCGATGCATTCACAATACACCCGTAATGCTGCCGTGATAATCGCAATTTGTCTGATCCGTTTCCTCAATACATGCATTATACAACCGTGATTGTTCGTCATATATTCGCTATACATTATGAATATATATGTAATTCATACTGAGACATATGTCATTTTTGGCCATTTTTTTGCGAACAACAACGAACGCCCATAATTTTTATACTCAATTCATGCGCAATTAATCCTCTCCCCAGTGGGACCGGGCCCTAAAGAATGTGAGGGGGGAAAAAAAAATCCTTGATGCACCCTCTCTATTTGGATCTGCTCTACAATTTAATGGGTTATTCCATGTTCCATCCAGTGCACACACATTGTGATTTGGTAGTTTGTCCATAGAGCCTTGTCATTTGATTGGTAGTTTGTATGTCATGTGATTTGATCATTCATCCCATTTGTCATTTTGTTCCATTTACCATGCAATTTTGGTTCTACATACATTTTGTACCATTGCACACCACGACCATGGCACGCTCACACTCGCGGCAACAGCACTTGTCTTAAAGATGAACATGGTGGGGTTTGTTTTATTGATGGTGCTCATTGTTCTAACAGAAAAAAACAAATCCAGTTGTCATAATTTTTCGCTGGACTGAGGAAAGCAGACTGCAGTCTGTACACGAAGACATCAATGCACGGTATCAAGTATGGACTCCAACATCAGGATTGTTAGGCATTATATTAAACAAATAATGAATGTTTTTCATGAATGCAATGGAAAGAATATTTCATGAGGTTAGGCCTGGGCGATATATCGATTTTATCGATTAATTCAAGTTTTTTTGTTGCGGACATTTTAAAAAATAAAAGAATTCAAGCTTTTTTCTCTTCTTGCTGTGACACACCTTTTGTCCCTTTGACCTTCCGTAGCTCCCCCTCCCCGTCCCATTTCCTTCACACAATAACAAACATGGCTAACCGCTAATGAAGATCAAGTTTCGTTCGTGGTTTGGGATTGCTGTGAAAGACATGGAACAAGTGACTGCACACTGCAAAGTTTGTCCAAAGCCCACTGTAACAAAACGCAGCCGCACAATAAACTTATTCCAGCATCTAGAACAGAGGCATCCAGCTGCGTGGGAGAAATGCCACACTTTACGAGGGGAACTAGAGGGCAAGCTCCCACTAAAAAGCAGCTTACTCTGGTGGAATCATTTGCCCAAATGGAGTGAAATGGAGCCTAATAATCACGAAATGGGGGTAAAAAGTAACTAAATGGGGCATATTGATCCAGACTGACTCCAAATATGGTTCAACTAATTACTTTTATTTAATTATTTTTAAGCAAAATGGAGCAAAATGAGCACTGTTAATAACGAAACGGGGGTAAAACGTCATGAAATGGAGCAGACTGTCTCCAAATATGATTCAGTTAATTACTTTAATTATTTTTAAGCAAAATGGAGCAAAATGGGCACTGTTAATAACGAAACGGGGGTAAAACGTCACAAAATGGAGCAGACTGACTCCAAATATGATTCAATTAAGTACTTCCGTTTTGTTTTTTTTTAGTTAAATGGGATGAAATGGAGAGTGATAACGAAATGGGGGCAAAATTTACACAGGGGCAGACTCTCTCGAATGCCAGATGGCGTACCTGCCCCTACTACATGTACTGAGCGCATCTCACATAAAACAAAAGCTAAACAATTAAATAAAAGTAATTATTTGGAGTCAGTCTGATTCACTCTGCTCCATTTCGTTACATTTTACCCCCATTTCATAATTATTAGTCCCCATTTCGTATATTAGTATGACCCTGGTCTGTCATTTGTACTAAATGTTTTCTTAAAAAAAAAAAAAAAAGGAGGGGGGAAAATCTGAAAAAAGTCAAAAATCTATCTATCTATCGATCTAAATCGTAGATTTTATTTCTAGGCCAAATCTCCCAGGCCTACATGAGGTGAAAATGAAATGCTCCATTCAACGAGGTGCATATTATTATTTAATTGTGAAGCAGCAAAAAGCCTGCAAGTAACTCTCCTAATTTCATGGTGTCTTGGAATGTTTCTATCTTGCCAGAACACTTTCTTGTAACATCTCTTGAGAACACAGATGGCTCTCGAGAGGGGACATTAAGCCCCTCTCGAGAGCCACCATTAGATGTCATAACCATCATCAGAACCACAACCGCTCCACATGCAGTCAAGTGGAGCAGCTCAGCACAAAAGTTAAAAAATAAAACATTTTTACCTGTGTGAAACATTGTATCATTCATCCAAGTATAATGTGTGGCAGAAATTCTCTTCTTAGGAGCGCATTCTTCTTCTCTCCTTACTAGCACTAGCACTATCCATGGTCCTGAAATCCCTATTCTGTTCATAATGCAACATATGTGTATTAATGGGATGCTAGATTCATTGCCAATAAATGTAGGATTTATAATGAAAAACTATAACGCAATGCTAAAATACCCTCGGCCTTATGAGCATTGTGTTCTTTATGACTTGCAGTTTCATTAATTATTAAAATCCTGTTACACACAATTTGTACATGTTCAATAAAGCTCCTCTATCAATCAATCAATCAAAAACAATATTTACGTTTTAAGAGTGGAAGTTGTGCAAATCAAGGAATATTTGTAGATCACCCTCTGTGTATTTGAAAGTATTGAGACAAATTTAAATCCATAGGAAGTTAGCTTTGAGTTAGCGGAAGTTAGCATGCACACTGTCTGCAAAATGTCTTATAAATGACTCCAGAGATGTTTTCAGGTTACATAAACAGCATTTTCAGTTTTAGAAGTGTTTATTTCTCGCTACCTTTTACATAATATACCAAAAACAAAGCTGTTAGCAAGTAGCTACACCAGGAAGTGATGTCACCATGCTAACCTCCGCAAAATGTCTTGTAAATACATTCAGAGGTGTTATGAGGGTCCAAAAACAGCATTTTCAGTTTTTGAAGTGTGTATTTCTCGCTAGCTTTTACATAATATACCAAAAACAAAGCTGTTAGCAAGTAGCTACACCAGGAAGTGATGTCACCATGCTAACTGCCGCAAAATGTCTTGTAAATAAGTTCAGAGGTGTTATTAGGGTCCAAAAACAGCGTGTTAAGAAGTGTTTATTTCTTGCTAGCTTTTACATAATATATGAGCACATGTATATAAACACACAAAACAAAGCAGTTTGAAGAGGCCAGTGAGTGAAGTCACAGTACAGCTGTATTCCCATTGACTGTCACGCCACAAAAATAAAACTGAATAGATTGAAACAGAATGTGACTTTTTGTTAGATAATATCGGTGCTAATTCCTTATTTTATTATTTTACGTTAGTTATCAAGTATTTGCTTTTGTTATCTCTTTAGAAGTGCCTGGAACCTGGTTCAAAGTCTCAACAGAAGAGTTAAGTTTCACTTCCATGTGTAAGTTTCAGATAAAGGGAGTCTGTGAGACTAAAACCCACCCACTGTACCACCTACATTGTCTTGTATAAAAACCAATTGTCATCCATGTTCGGGGTCTCTCAAAAGATGGAGTCCCATGTCTCTGGAGACCTGGCCTGGTTTTCAATGTGACTTTCAATAAATTCAAACTAAGGAATATATCAATTTTTATTTTTTTTGTAAGGGACAGTACTACAATAAGAACCGGGAGGATTAACACTTTTTAACCTCTTAAAATAGGTCAAGGTTAGCCATCTTTGAACTTGTTCAAGATCTGTGACACAAGAATGTTCCCTGTAAATTTGAAGACTCTGGGAGTAATAGGAATGGACTTATGCTGAGCACAGACAGACGGATGGACGGACCTAAAGCCTTCGCAATACCTGATCATACCCAGCCCGTGCCTATAGGCAATACAGACAATTGCTAAGGGTGGCGTCCCTCCGGCGGGGGCACAAATGATGGGAAAAAAGTAAACACAATTGTCACTATTCTTATACTAAAACTAAAAATACTATTTAATATAAAATACATATAAGCCCATATTGATTAAACTGCATAGCAAAGCCGATTAAATAATAATAATGATGATGATAGTGCCCCCCCCCAATAAAACGGTCTGATTTTGATTGAGGTACAGTAAAAAATATTCTGTGATTTTATTTTTATTTATTTATTTATTTTTTTCCCCCTACTGCATTGCATCAGTGTTAATGTGTCTTGGCTAATTCTTAACTCCTTGGGCATTTCGGGTTGAGGTTCGCCTAAACTGAGTGAATCAAAAATGGAGTGAAAATAGTTGGAAGAGGCTTTGAGTGGAGTTTCTCCCCGTCATTTTGACACACATTGATTATCAGTGTCAGCAGCTGGCTGTTACATTCACTGATTGAGAATACGGGCTTTGACATAAATCGCATATGGTGTGTGGATGGTGAGAATGACAAAGCGTCCACAGCGTCCACTAAGACGCAGACTGAGACATATGGCAGACCTGCGGTGGTCGCATGTCTGGCGTGATGCATGGCTAGAGCACCAGAAACAGGGACGCACTGTTCCATGTCAGTGTGCTTAGTGACACATAATACTTTGCACAATGTTCCCCTGACCTATTTTCAGCTGACACATTCTGAAGTGATTTTTTTTTTCATTTTGCACTTTTCTTCCACATAAAAAGAAGCAAACAAATGTAATATTCTCTCTATCTCTCTCGCTCTCTGTCTTTAATCTGAAATTCATAATATTTTGTTATCCACTTTAATGGAAGCTTTGAATGTCTTTCACTTTAATGTATTGAAATTCAAGGTGAACCACTTGTGAAAATGTGAGTCTGGTAACATTTTGTCTCCTCTCGTCTTCACTGTTGCGCTTGACTGCCTCGTCATCAATACAGGGGTCAGGTGATGCTGGCGCACGCTCGCTCAGAAAACTGAGAAATGTTTCTCAGAGAATGACAAGTATAAGGTTGTGGTGCTTGACACATTCCACAGAAACGGAGGAAGAGTGTAGGAAAAAATGAGTCAGGGAGTGAAAGTTTGAGAGCTATGATTAGAAGGAAGAATCTGGGGAAGGCGCCAGAAGGAAAGGATCACAAAAACAACCTGTATTTTTTTTTTTTTCAGAAAATTTTAATTAGCTTTTGAGCATTTGAGTAACACCCAGTTAACATGCTTGTTACATGCAAATACAAAGAGCTAATTGGCCAGAGAGGAGAAACATCTCTGGCCCCAACAGGAGAGACAGAATGTAATTTATCTGAACATTTCTGGGCGTTTGGAGGCTATCTGGAAAACAGTTTTAAATATTCAGAAAAAAAAATCTACAAATATTATTCCCTGCCCTCGTAACAGTGTAGCGGGTGGACAGCAAAAATGTAGGTAAGTCAAGCTTGTCAAGACCCTCTAACGCGACACACAGATTTTCTGAAGAGGTGGTTTGATGGTCAAATATGCAACTTAAAACATCACCATTTTAGCAGTGCCTCACTCCGCCAAACTCCCAGTCAGACCATGAATGGGTTAAGAGTTGTAGCGTGGGTAAGACCGGTATCACTTAGGTGGGACATATGAGACCCAAACATGCCCCCCCAATCTCAGACTTCCCAAATGCAGGGTACATTTTTTTTGCAAAGTGGCTGGTGCTTTTCTTAATGGTGGTCTTGGGGCAGGTAAACCAAATTATGACCAGCATATTTCCTCAGTAACACCACTGGTTTGTATGTATTCGCATGCACCATTAGTCAGGCCCGGCGCCAGAAAAAAAATATTAAGGGGGCGATGAGTTTATCACAGGGGGCGGGGTCGCCCCCTCCCCCCCAAAAAAGTGCGCACCGGAGGGGACGTGCCTCTGAGCGTGTGTAATGAATTGGGTGCGCTCCTAGAAAGCTCATGTATTTAGGCTACACCGTTGTAAGAGACTGACTAAGAGTAAAGAGTGATGACAATATTTTTTTAATTATTATTTGAACATATAGACCAGGGGTGGCCAAGTTCGGTCCTCGAGAGCCACCTTCCTGACACTCTTAGTTGTCTCCCTGCTCCAACACACCTGAATCCAATGAAAGACTTGTTAGCAGACTTTTAACGAGCCTTTGGTTGGATTCAGGTGTGTTGGAGCAGGGAGACAACTAAGAGTGTCAGGAAGGTGGCTCTCGAGGACCGAACTTGGCCACCCCTGGTATAGACCCTCGGTCAAGTGATCTCCTGCATACCACAAAACCAAATCAACAACTGATCTGAGAAACGACATGAGACAGTAGATTAACCCCACATACAGCCCTCCATCACAAGCGCAAACACAGCGCAATTGGGCATGACAGTCACACAACGGGTCAAAGATAAACCTTTCATGTGGATATACAGTGGTCCCTCGTTTATCGCGGGAGTTACGTTCTAAAAATAGCCCGCAATAGGTGAAATCCGCAAATTAGACAGCATTATTTTTTACAATTATTATAGACGTTTTAGGGCTGTAAAACCCCTCACTACACACTTTATACACTTTTCTCAAACAGGCATTAACATTTTCTCACTTTTCTCTCGTGTGTAAATACTCTCAAAGTTCAAACCTTAGTAGAAAAATAAGACCAACCTGTTTTCAGGCCCAAACATTTGTTTGAGAAATAAAAATAGAACGATTTCCTATAAATAATTATGATGGCTTTTAGAACTAACGAATTTAATTTTAATGATCAACCTACAAGGTTGGACACATAAGAAATTATTAATAGTAACTGACCAGTATTTCACAGTTCCTCTGATCGCGCCTCTTCATCCTGGCGCCGCACCACTGTCGCGCCTTTTTCCACTCACACCTCGTTGCAGGTGTCTTTTTCCGAGTGAAGAACATAGTTATGGGTAGTTGTTGGCGCTCTTTTTTCTTCTGGGTGAGAAGATTCTTACAAATAGACATGCAGAACACAATGCGCGTACTCTCCCTTCGCGCTGCCGCAACAGGTGTCCCATCATCTCGACAGAACACCGGCCTGCTTGATGAGGACGCAGAGCACAATGCTCTGTAAAAAAAAAAAAAAAAAAGCATGCAAAATTGGACTACAAAAATCAGCGAAACTGCGAGGCGCTATATTTTCCAGTATTTCTTTGTCTTTCTATTTTATTTTTATTTTTGACTTCTTAGATGATTTGTTAGTCCAATTAAAGACACAGCAAGCCATATTATCTCAGATATTTGTTCAGAAAGGACAGCCACAATCACATTTACAGCAGCTAACAGCCACTGCTAGTAGGGTCCTGCACCCAGCACACACTAGATTTCACTCAAAGTGACCATGCCTCTAATTATTGATAACTTTATGGCTTAAAATATCTAACATTGATGAGTTATATTAAAAATGAAAGAAATTTCAGCCCCTGTACAGCTGTCATGAACAGGGAAACCATGCAGCTATGCAGATTAACACTGTTTTTGTATCAGGCTTTAAACATGATTAAGTCTGCTGTAAATCTGAGGATTTTAACATGGATTCTAAGGGGAGTGACTGTCTTTTGGAACCAGCCTCAAGCAGCCATTCAAGGCCTTCTTCTATTATGTTAAAGAGCAGAGGTGTCAAGTAACGAAGTACAAATACTTTATTACTGTACTTAAGTACACTTTTTAGGTATCTATACTTTACTCCATTACTTATTTTTCTGCCTACTTCTGACTTCTACTCATTACATTTTCACACAAGTATCTGTACTTTCTATTCCTTACATTTTTAAAACAAACAGCCTCGTTACTCTTGGCTTCAGTTTAATGTTATATATATATATTTCACGTCATGTGCGCCTGTAATCAACTTTTCTGCAGCACAGCTTTGCTTTGAACTGTGAACCAATCGAAGCAGTGGTTCGCAGATTGAAGCAATGCTTCGACCTATTGCTTCATTTATTTTTTCTTTCTTTCGCTTAATTTTCCCCCGCTAAAACCCTAAAGAGCATACTTCTGTGAGTATTATTTACCTTTTCTATGTTAAACCGACCTGTTATGGTCTTCTGAAACAGTTGATAGATGTATTTTATAACTTAAAAACGGGAGCAACGCTAACGCGTTAGCATGTCTGTGGCATTTTCAATGTTAAAAGTTAGCATTAAGCAGCTCTCATCACGTTCGGGTGCATTTGTTTTCAAATTGTAATATTTCTTAAATTTATTTTTGTTTATATATTAATAATCTAATGATTATTATATACAATTTTAGAGAAACAGGCAAAAAGAACCTGAATAGAAACACAACAGAAAATATAAAAGCAACTAACAATGAACATACATAAATAAATACATACATAAATAAATACATACTCATACAAGTGTTTCCTGTGAACACCTAGTGACTCTTACACCTCCACTTCATCCCTGTCTTATTTAATGACAGTTTGTTTCGGTCAAACCATATTTTCAATGTGTTAATTTCTTCAGTGATTTCCTCGGGAACTATCTGCCAAACTAGAAAACTGCTGCATCCTAGTAAGAGCAGAATTTGAATAAGGAAAGTTGTGTTTTTTTTTTTGTTTTGGGTTTTTTTTTTCCCCTTCACTAAATGGATGCTGCACTCACTGCAGTTTATTGTCTGGAATAGTCCCAGATTGCATTTCAGAGCTTCTAGAATTGAAACATTTTCGTGCATGTGGTGTTGGGGGGTAATTTTGGGTTTTGGGTCTTGGGCCACATGTAGAACGAATCAGTTTTTAAATTAAGCTTTCAATTCATATAGTGGCATCTACCTTTTTTTTTTTTTTTTAAAGGTTACTTTATACTTTTATACTTAAGTAGGTTTTGGAGCACATACTTTTTCACTTTTACTTGAGTAAAGAGGTCAAGTTGATACTTCAACTTTTACCAGAGTGTTTTTAAACTGCAGTATCTATACTTCTACTTAAGTAACAAATGTGTGTACTTTTGACACCACTGTTAAAGAGTATATGCAATTGCAGCAGTGTACATGCTCACACAGTCCAAATACTCTGATGCAAAAATGAACTAATAGTGTTCAGAAGCAATAATTTGGTTCAGGGTTGCATATAATTACTTTGAGAATTAACTGGATCCAAAGAGAAATCACTCACTGACATGACCTAACCTGTCCACACACAGTACTATGCTGGCCTACATTGGAGAATATGCTGAACACCCGTGTAAATACAAGCACTATGAGCTCACCAAGGCCAAGAGGCTGATTCTCTGATTACATTTACTGCACAAAGTGGAGCAGCAGGATCTGATGCACAGGGCATCAAATGCTCATTACAGTCTTTACATGCAATTAATCAGACAATGTAAGCAAAGCTTCCTTCAGCCACAACAGGCAAGGCCGGATTCCCCTGCGGCAACTCAAATGCACTGTGCATGCTGGAATATAATTGTAAATAAAAGGCTGTGATTGTGGACAAAAATTAGGATTCACAACCAGCCTGGAGGTGATGGCATCCTGCTGGGCTGTCTGGCTGTATTATTATTATATTTCTTTTTTTTTTTTTTCCTTTTTTTAACATGAAAAATATATGAGAATACCTGGAAAAGTGGGACATTTTTAATTGTGTAGACATCATTTTAACATGTGTAACACATGCTGCAGTGAGAGAAATAATTATTTAAGCCCCATTTAAAGAAAAACACACAAAACATTAGTTTATCATCCTCACCCGCATGCCGAAATCAGCCTGCATAATTTTTTTTTTTTTTCTTATTTTTGGCAAATTTTGCTGACAGCAGTACAGCTGGTGCAAAAATCAGTGGTGAGTATGCTTTGGCTGAAGACGGCTGAACTTTACCGAGAATTTGCCATTTGTTGTCATTGACACCCACACAGTCGGTGGCTCCCTCTCACTCACACAAAGTATGCATATTTATCACTCTGCTAGTGTACAGTACACTGACTATATTCAACATGGAAACAAGATTTATTTTAAAAATAGCTGATATTTTCAGTTCCTCACTTGGTATGCAGGTGCTGTATGTGTCGTTTTTTAGGTTTGAAATGACATTCTATGTACCTGTTTGTAAGACAAAAAAAAAAAAGAAAAACACCCGCCCTCATCACTCTTTTCTGATGTCAAGGATGACAAACAAATGTTTTTGTTTTTATGAGGCCTTAGATTGGCATGTGCACTTCACAGAAAAAAAATAATTCTAAGAAAATAATTTTTAAATTCTTAGCTATAAAAAAAAATGCATGAATTTCTTGTAGCGAAACACCCCACTTTAAAGCTGCAGTGTGGAGGATTTATTGCCATCTAGTGGTGTGGTTACAGATTACACTATACTTTTGTTTCCAGTAGTTTCCAGTGCTTTTGTTTACTTCCATTGTGATAAACAATATGTGTGAGCCTTGATTTCACAAAAACGAGGGTTCTCAAAGTTGTTAATCTACACTGGCAAGCAGTAGACAGTGTACAGTGGAGCAACCACTGATTCCAACGTGCAAATTGTGAAAGGTGGAGTAACTATGTCCCATTTGGGCTACTGTACCAACATTGCGATGCAATATGGCTGCCTCCATGAGCGTCCCATGCTGACATGAAGGGCTCATTCTTAGATGAAGAAAACACATCCTCTTGTTGCAGGTACACAAATGCACAGAGGGTGATGAATCCCACATTTCATTTCTGCTAATAAACGCCTCTAAATTCTACCCAGTGTAGCTTTATGGTTTTCCATCACTGGTTAGTAAAGCTATGGAGCTTTATCTCGAGGGTTTAAAGCCTCGTAATAAGCTTTCATTCTCTCTATTTTCTTTCACGTGCCAACCACGTAGTAAATAAACGATGGAGACGGGAGCAGAGTTATTATCTATGAATTTACAGGTATCAAGACAATACAGTGGAGAGAAAGTGTTAACTCATTATCTATCAAAGTACCCACGTTTCCTAAAAGCAACATCATGAGGACTGATTGCTCTGCTGTCACTCACAATTCCACGCCCCTCTCAATCGAAGCCACGCCCTCCCACACCAGAACGGGGCCAAAAGTTTGAAACTGAAAAAATAAGCTCTGAAAGTGAAAAAAAGATCTGAAGGTGAGAAAAAGAAATATGAATGAAAATAAATTATTTGATCAAAAAAAATTACAGAGCTGAATCAAAAATGTATTTAAACTGAAAAATATACATCTTACACTTATTTTTATTTTGATAATACTTTTTAAATTATTATAAAATTCAAGAACAAACATTGAATTTTCAGTTTCAAAATTTATTTTTTTCAATCTTTTTTTATTTTCAGATTACAAAACATTTGGCCTTTATTTAGCTCCATATAAAGCAGAATAACAAATGCCTTCTCATTTCCATGGAGCAGCAGTAGAGTAGCATCTGACCTTCTTGCAGCCAGCTCACATAGAATCCAAACCCACCGTGCATCCTGACAGCATCCCGACACAACATTGCACCATATTGTCCGTAAAGAAGCAGGCAATCACTGTGTATATCACTGAGTTACATAAAGACTATGCTTGCTTACATCTGTTCTTCCCTTTAATCACTTTTAACATGCCTATTTTCCAAGCACACTTGTGTTGAATGCCAGCTCATGTTGGGAAAATGAACAAGTGTTTTGTTAAAGGAAGTAAAGATATTATCCCCAGGGTCACTGTGATTTGCCTGTGTTAAAAAAAAAGAAAAAAGAAAACACTTCTCAAACAGTTTGTTGACTGTTTTATTCCTCATGATTTTTCTTAAAAGCAGAACTCTGAGATTTTTCAACCTGGACCTGATTTTTGCATGCCTTTTGATTAAACATTCCACTCAGCAAAAATAATTTTAATCAAACACAACCCCAAATCAAATAGTTGAGATGACATGGAAAGGAGGGGGCGACAGTGATTCTTTCACTTTGACTTCTGTTTCACTGCAGACAATACGAACCAAAAATATTTCATGTTTTGTGTGGTCAACTTCATTTTATTTGTTAATATACGCCCATTCCAACATTTCAGCCCTGCAACACATTCCAAAAGAGGTTGGAAGGGGCAATTCAGGGCTAGTGATGAGATATTAAGAAAAAGTATACTACTTCTTGTCAATACTGAACATGCAAAAATACAATTAGAAGTAACTGGTAGCAAGAGGATCCTGGTACTCCGTGTGCCAGTATATGGCCCCATATATTTTTGATCAGGATACGTCCTTCAATGCGCATATTAAACAAATATGTAGGACTGCTTTTTTGCATTTGCGCAATATCTCTAAAATTAGAAAGGTCTTGTCTCAGAGTGATGCTGAAAAACTAATTCATGCATTTATTTCCTCTAGGCTGGACTATTGTAATTCATTATTATCAGGTTGTCCTAAAAGTTCCCTGAAAAGCCTTCAGTTAATTCAAAATGCTGCAGCTAGAGTACTGACAGGGACTAGAAGGAGAGAGCATATTTCACCCATATTGGCCTCTATTCATTGGCTTCCTGTTAATTCTAGAATAGAATTTAAAATTCTTCTTCTTACTTATAAGGTTTTGAATAATCAGGTCCCATCTTATCTTAGGGACCTCATAGTACCATATCACCCCAATAGAGCGCTTCGCTCTCAGACTGCAGGCTTACTTGTAGTTCCTAGGGTTTGTAAGAGTAGAATGGGAGGCAGAGCCTTCAGCTTTCAGGCTCCTCTCCTGTGGAACCAGCTCCCAGTTCGGATCAGGGAGACAGACACCCTCTCTACTTTTAAGATTAGGCTTAAAACTTTCCTTTGTGCTAAAGCTTATAGTTAGGGCTGGATCAGGTGACCCTGAACCATCCCTTAGTTATGCTGCTATAGACTTAGACTGCTGGGGGGTTCCCATGATGCACTGAGTGTTTCTTTCTCTTTTTGCTCTGTATGCACCACTCTGCATTTAATCATTAGTGATTGATCTCTGCTCCCCTCCACAGCATGTCTTTTTCCTGGTTCTCTCCCTCAGCCCCAACCAGTCCCAGCAGGAGACTGCCCCTCCCTGAGCCTGGTTCTGCTGGAGGTTTCTTCCTGTTAAAAGGGAGTTTTTCCTTCCCACTGTCGCCAAGTGCTTGCTCACAGGGGGTCGTTTTGACCGTTGGGGTTTTTCCGTAATTATTGTATGGCTTTGCCTTACAATATAAAGCGCCTTGGGGCAACTGTTTGTTGTGATTTGGCGCTATATAAATAAAATTAATTTGATTTGATATATACCCCCCACACAGCCAAGCAAACCCTATATTTCCTGAACCATAGACATGACCTCAATTTAAAATCACATTAACAATACATAAACTTATTTGCGCTGTTGGTTTTGAAGCAATTTGCAGCACTCCCCTAAAAGTGACATTTCCGGACAAAACTAAATTAAAGCCATTCAGTGTTTTTGAAACTCTGGTTCCACAGTCTATATTCATCTAAAGCAGGCACACGTCTATGGTTCAGGAAATATAGGATATGGTTGGCTGTGGGGGGTATATGGGACATACTAGCCTCTGGAGTATGGTGAAGGTACAGGGTAAATTATTTAAAACAATTTAGTGTCTTACCTTAGCCTTCTTTTTTGACACTCCTACTTTGTGATAATTCAGCATGAGTCAATAATCAATCAGAGTCTCATTCTTATGCTGAAAATAGAACACTTACACTGTACATAGGTTTATAATGTCCAGCTGTTTAGCTCATGGTGGTGTTTGTGCTCTGTCATTCATTATCGTGGCAATCCCTTGGGGACAAGAAAGATTGTCTCTTGATCGATTCCTGGACAGCATATCTACATCCAGTTGTCAATCTAGAGATGCCTGTGTGTGGGTTTGTTGAACGTGGGAATGTCCTTGACAGATGTTTAGGTGGGTTACAAGCCATCACCTCCTCCACCTAATCCACCATTAAGGGCTTGCACTGTGTGAGTTTTGGCCTTTTTTCAGCCGAGTTTTCACTCATGCAAAAATTTTTGGGATCGCGCCAAGTTTCAGCTTAATCGTGCATCCTGCATCATGTAGTATACATGGAGTAACGAGCTGCGTTTAACCTCTCACGACTACAGTCAGATGAAAATCAAACATGTTTGATATTCTGGTCGGCTGTCGTGAGAGAGCGTCTCTCGCACTGTGCATGTAGAGAGAGCATAAACAGTGATCATCTCTTTGGGAGAGCAGCTTCTGTTTCTTTTTTCCCTATTATTCTTCAAGTCATTTAAAGTCTTGTATTTATTTATTTTTTGTTAAAACTTTGATGTCTCCCATCGAGAGTTTTTGTAAAAATAAGAAATGTAAATAAAGTTCAAAAGAAAAAGAAAAAAAGCTTCTTTTTACGCTTTGCTTCTGGAAACACGAGTCCGATGTGTGGTTTTTGAACGTACAATGTGAGCAGTCAGATCGCACAAGAGCATCGGGCCGTACAGTGTGAGAACATTAATCTTGCACTCTGAACTTTTACACCGTGTGGTTTTGTTGCACAGTTTGAGCTAGAGCCAAGTACAACAACTGAAAATATCGTACAGTGTCTGCCCAGCTTGATCTGTCTCATATTAAGGGTTCCTGTTAGACCTTCATGATTACCCTGGTGCCCATGGAACACACAAGGCCTCCACTTTGTTTCACCCCAACAGGCAATCCTCTACTTGATCCATTAGCCAGGTGCCATGATGCAGATGAGGGGTTGGAATTTTAACACCCCTGTTTGGGTGTCAAAATACTGGTTATCTCAGCCAATACTAGACTGATTCAAATATGTTTTGTTTGTAGTGAAAAGTTTTACCCTAGAGTTCCCCTCTACCCTCCCATTGGGGCATTATATTTCTTATGATTACATTCCTTTACTATCAGTGTTGCAGCAAGCGACAACAAAGAACAGACATGGTATTGACTCTGCAGAAGAAATGTCTAAAATGGTAGTAGCTATATTAGCTCACCATTTTATTGAACTGCCTAAATGAAGCATATGCTGTTCTAAAACCAGACTGATGTAATATGCAGTTCAAAGACAATACCAGTGAAAATGAATATACTCTTAAAGTAACTGTTCCCAATCAGTTGTAGAGAAAACAGTAAAGAATCATAGCATGCTAATGCAACCCCTGTGTTCCAAATTGTTTAATAAATGTGCACATTTCTTAGGTGCAAATAAGAAAGCCATGCAGAGTCTGGTGTTAATGAAGTTGTTTTTATATGGCCATTACTTTGTCCATCCTTCCCACTATCTTTACAAAATACCAAATATGAGAGTTTTTGAAAATGTCACATGCCTTTATTGAAGCCAAATTTGCATTTAGGTCAAACTAATGTTGCAAGACTGTCCAATCACACCAGTGACAGTGAAGCTACTAAAATGGAAGCATTATAGGACATCTCAGACTATCAGGACTCAACAATGACAAAGTAGCTCGAGTAGATGTGTCACCTCTTTGTCTCCCACTCACTCTCTTCTTTTATATCCCTCTTGCTCATGCACTTAACATATGCATACACAGACAAAGCCAGAAAATTTTTATTAGTCCTCCGTTTGCAGGCTGAGCTCAGATCACGATTGCACGACTGACCTCATGCTGGGAGCTGTACAGGAGACATGTTTACCCACACGTCACAGGAGACGCTATTAACCCTGGTCAAGATAGAAGATAAACGAGAATGTTTGTCCAAGAGGGCAATAAATTCAGGAAAAACCTTTCCAGGACCATCACAGAAATCATCTTATTATGGTGCTGTGGGAGGAAATAACGATCCAAAGGGGCCGCAACTCGCACGGACTCCGTCACCACAGTGTGCCAGAATTCAGGAATGTAATCATCACATCCAGCAAACAACTGGTTCACCCAATACGGAATAGTAATCAAAACATGAGGCAAAATTTTCCTATTGAGCATGAGCAAAATTATTCCCAACAACTAAAATTTTCTTTCTGGATTGCACAATTTCATGTCATCATATAATGTCTGTCGCTGCAGATGCCAGTAATTCTGCTATAATGTCCAGTATAATGGTCTTGCAGAGAAGACACTCACATCCAAAACACTTAAAAGGCATGCTGGATCAAGAAGAATTCTACAAAAAACAGAAAGATCTACTCTGCCACAGCGCTCCCATACAAAAAGCTTTATTAATGAAAATATGACGTTTCAGGGGAACTGCCCTTCCTCAGACAATGCACAAGGCGAGAGACACCTGTCTAAGGACTAGCAATGATTAACAACTGCCCTCACCTGACAACCAATCAACTCAATATTGAGAACATTTTGTGATGATCTTCAAAATCACATTGAATATGAGCCAAAACAAATACTAATCAGAGCAATGTAATCAAGCACCACAGCCAACAATGACACCATAAAAAAAATCACAATAGTAGAAAAAACACAGTGGTAGGAATCATAATAAAAGGTCTCAGATCAAAATCCTCATTTAAGCTCCTAGGGGAAGTGAAATTATAAATTCAAAAAGCCTCTCTTTTGAGAAGCAAATTGTTAACATCATGACCGCGACTGTTGAGTTGTACATGCTCGATACCTAAGTGAACTTACATTATGTTTTACAGAAAAATGAACAGCCACAGGACTTTTACTGTCATGATTATGAATCTTAGATCTATGCTCTGAAATTCTTGTTTTTAAAGGTCTTGTGGGTTTTTCCCAATATAGGCTAATCCACACGGGCATTTCAACATGTAAATCACATTAAAAGTATCACATGTGATGACTCCTTTGATTTTAAGTCTTACCCATCCTGGGATGTTGAAATGTTTCTGTTCTATGCATGAAATTGCATTGAGTGCAATGACCACATCTGTAGTTACGATCTGGTATCTCTGATGAGGAGCATGAATCAATTAACGAACCAACATACTGTTCAACTTAGGTGGTCTCCTATGTAAAATCCGAGGTGGTGAGGAAAACACTTTTAAATCTTTCAAATGTGGATCAGTGTTAATGATATGCCAGTGTTTTTTTAAACTCTCTTGAATTCCCTACTCAACGATGAATATTGTATAATGCAGTTCAAGCTAGTTCTCTCAGTTTTATTTTGTTTGTGCTGCAAACAATCATTTTGAGTGGTAATATCAAATCTACTGCCGGCTTCGGTGATCCACATAGGACTATATTCTCTCTGCTGAAAGCGTTGCACAAGATCATCCGCTTGTAACTGATCATCCGAATCTGAGCTGCAGATGCAACGTATACAATTAAATTGTGAGATTGGTAAACTTTTCTTGAGACATTGGATGGAAAGATTTTCCATGAAAATGGAGTTCTGATCAGTGCTCTTCCTATATAGGGTAGAGCCCAATCTGTTACCTTGTCTGTAGACCAGAATGTCCAAAAAATTATTTTTTTGTGCATCATATGCCATAGTAAATTTCAGATTACAATTATCATTAATGAAATTATGAAATTCTACAAGGGATGTCTCTGTGCCATGCCACATGAAGAAAATGTCAACTATGTATCTCTTCCAATGTGAAATCTGATGTAGATGAGGATTTCAATCCGAAAACAATGTCATGTTCAAAAAGACCACAGAACAATGAGGCAAAAATGGGGGCCATCTTTGACCCCATGCTGATGCCCTAAATTTGCAGGTAGTAATCAGTTTCAGACATA
Organism: Thalassophryne amazonica; assembly: GCF_902500255.1. Taxonomy (NCBI): domain Eukaryota; kingdom Metazoa; phylum Chordata; class Actinopteri; order Batrachoidiformes; family Batrachoididae; genus Thalassophryne; species Thalassophryne amazonica. The sequence goes on from NC_047104.1 coordinate 57,906,996, forward strand.
AAAATGTTTGAAGTCAATACAATACCTGCAAGATCGACAATACCCTGGGTGGTCTGTGTGAAATCTATCCTTCGATTGAGAAAAAATTCCATAGCTTGTAATCCACCCCCAATGGGGACAATAGTATACAGAGATTCAATATCAATAGTCACCAAAAAGCATTGATCAGAAACCGTATGTTGTGTGGGCCGCTGAAGAGGAGGTACTGCTGGCCCACCACCACCAGAGGGCGCCCTGCCTGGAGTGCGGGCTCCAGGCACCAGAGGGCGTCGCCACCTGAGATGAGCAGCCAGGGTGACAGCTGTCACCCATTATTGGACACAGCTGTTTCTACTCGGCACCAAGGTATATCAGGAGGACGGCGTCTCCACCTCAGTGCCGAGATATCGCCTAAGACTGAGTACCGGATCCGACGAGCGGAGGCAGTGGCCACCTGGGAATTCGGGACTTGGCGGTTCCAGTATTTCCAGGGTTCGGTGGCAGAGGAGATCGGGGTGGTTCCGGTTCGACTGAGACGGGCGTCTCCTACCTTCGAGCCTGCCCACACGACACCAGCAAATTCGACCCCAATTGTGATTGTTGTACTTATTGTGCTTGTTTCACAATAGTAAACCTTGTTATTTATCTTCCTCCATTGTCCGTTCATTGCGCCCCCTGTTGTGGGTCCGTGTTCCTACACTTTCACAACAGGATATCTCGGCCAGCGTCATGGACCCCGAGGGGCGTCAACCGGCTGTTGAACGGCCATGGAAGACCAAGGCGCGGCGGAGGCTTCGGGAGGGGTAATCGGTGAGTTGCAGCGGATCCTCACCGCTTTCACCTCTCGGATCGCTTAATGACCGAGCAGCACGTACTCCTAAACCGCAGGGTGGAGGCTCTCGCCGCACAAGTGGAGGCGCGCCCTTCGGGGCGCCGCTGCGGCTCTCCCTCTGAGGACCCTGCGCGCGAAAGCAACGTTCCTCTGGTCGTTCAACGGTCCCTTCCTCCGTCCCCAGAAGCCTACATAGCCCTCCAGAAAACCGTACGGAGGCTGTGTGGAGACGTGCGCGGACTTTCTTATGCAATGTTCGCTCGTCTTCGCTCAGCGTCCCGTGATGTACGCAACTGATGCTAGCAGGGTAGCTTATGTGATAAATCTGCTTCGCGGGGAGGCACGCGCTTGGGCTACAGCGCTCTGGGAGCAGAACTCACGGCTCCTTCAGTCATACGACGGGTTTGTACGGGAGCTCAGAACGGTGTTCGATCATCCCAACAGAGGAGGAGTCCGCTTCAACCGCATTACTGTCCATACGACAGGACGGCGGAGCGCAGCTGCCTATGCAGTCGCCCTCCGCATCGCGGCTGCGAGATCCGGCTGGAATAGCACTGCCCTCCGCGCTGCCTTTGTAAACGGACTGTCTCTGGTCCTAAAAGAGCACCTGGTGGCTAAGGATGAACCGCGGGATCTAGATGGGCTCATTGATCTAGTCATACGGCTTGACAACCGGTTAGAAGAACGCCCGTCGGGAACGAGGCGAAAGGGCGTGGCCAGCCGGGTCGTCCCTCTCCCTTCCGGGTCCGATCGAGTTCCGCCGTCCCCACGCTCCTCTGTTCCGGCGCTACCGTGCGCTTACGGCTCCCCCTGCTGACGAAGCTATGGACACGAGCGGGCAACATTTAGGGCACCTGGAGCACAAAGAGGCGGGCCCACGGAGCTTGTTACGTTTGTGGCTCGAGTGAGCATATGCAAACGAATGCCCTGAGCGGTTAAACCTCCAACGCCCGCCCCTAGAGACTGGGGCCAGGGGTGGGCCAAAAACATCACGATGGACACAACACCACATTGCTACACGACTCCCAGTCACGATCCTGTTTGAGGATTCGACCCTGAAGGCCCCAGCACTGGTGGACACGGGCTCTGAGGGGAATCTGCTTGACAGTAGATGGGCCGGGAGATAGGGCTCCCTCTGGTGGCTCTTACCCTCGCCTGTGCAGGTTCGAGCACTAGATGGCTCCCTACTCCCACCAATCACACACAAGACACCTCCAGTAACTCTGGTAGTGTCAGGCAACCACCGGGAGGTGATCGAGGTCTCGTGATCCAGGCCCACCTCCCGTGTGGTTTTAGGGTTCCATGGATGCTTAAGCAAAATCCCCGGATGATTGGCCGTCCGGGGTGGTGGTTCAGTGGAGCGAAACCTGCATCGGGAGTGTCCTCGTTTCCTCGGTTCCTCCGGCTCCCAAGCTAAGGAGGAGGTCCAAGTCCCCGCCCAATCTGAAGGCGGTGGCCAGCGGAGTACCATGACCTTGCGGACGTGTTCAGCAGGATCTGGCTCTCACGCTTCCTCCCCCACCGCCCGTACGATTGTGCCATTGATTTGGTTCCAGGCAGTGAGTTCCCCGTCCAGTAGGCTGTACAACCTCTCACGGCCGGACAGCGCGAATCAATGGAGACCTACATCCGGGACTCATAGCCGCCGGGTTGATCCGGAATTCCAACCTCACCGATGGCGCTGGTTTCTTTTTGTGGGTAAAAAAGATGGCGGACTTCGTCCATGCATTGATTACAGGGGGTTGAACGAGATCACGGTTCGCAACCGATACCCGTTGCCCTTGTTGGATTCAGTGTTCACCCCCTTGCATGGAGCCAGAATCTTCACCAAGCTGGATCTTAGGAACGCGTACCATTTGGTTCGGATTCGGAAGGGGAGACGAATGGAAGACGGCATTTAACACCCCCTTGGGTCATTTTGAGTACCTGGTCATGCCGTTCGGTCTCACTAATGCTCCCGCGACCTTCCAAGCGTTGGTAAACGATGTCTTGCGGGACTTCCTGCACCGGTTCGTCTTCGTATATCTAGACGATATACTCATCTTTTCTCCGGATCCTGAGACTCATGTCCAGCATGTCCATCAGGTCCTGCAGCGGTTGTTGGAGAACCGTCTGTTGTGAAGGGCGAGAAGTGTGAGTTCCACCGCACTTCTTTGTCCTTCCTGGGGTTTATCATCTCCTCTAACTCCGTCGCCCCGGACCCGGCCAAGGTTGCGGCGGTGAGAGACTGGCCCCAACCCACAAGCCGTAGGAAGCTGCAAACAGTTCCTCGGCTTTGCTAATTTCTATAGGAGGTTCATCAAGGGCTACAGTCAGGTAGTTAGCCCCCTGACAGCCCTGACCTCTCCAAAAGTTCCCTTCACCTGGTCGGACCGGTGCGAGGCCGCGTTCAAGGAGTTGAAACGGCGCTTCTCGTCTGCACCAGTTCTGGTGCAGCCCGATCCTAGCCGCCAGTTAGTGGTTGAAGTGGATGCCTCGGACTCAGGGATAGGAGCGGTGCTCTCCCAGAGCGGAAGACCGATAAGGTCCTTCACCCGTGTGCCTATTTTTCCCGCAGGTTGACCCCCGCTGAACGGAACTATGACGTCGGCAATCGGGAACTCCTTGCTGTGAAAGAGGCCCTCGAAGAGTGGAGACATCTGTTGGAGGGAACAAGCCGTGCCATTCACGGTTTTCACTGACCATCGGAACCTGGAGTACATCAGGACCGCTAAGCGTCTGAACCCCAGGCAAGCCCGCTGGTCACTGTTCTTTGGCCGTTTTGACTTCCGGATTACCTACCGCCCCGGGACCAAGAACCAGAGATCGGATGCATTGTCCCGGGTGCACGAAGATGAGGTCAAAACGGAACCGTCGGATCCCCCGATCCCATCATCCCGGAGTCCGCTATCGTGGCCGCCCTCACCTGGGACGTGGAGAAGACCGTCCGGGAGGCCCTGACCCGTGTCCCGGACCCCGGAAACGGACCAAAGAACAAACTATACGTCCCACCAGAGGCCAGGGCCGCAGTCCTAGACTTCTGTCACGGTTCTAAGCTCTCCTGTCACCCGGGGGTGCGAAGGACCGTGACAGTCGTCCGGCAACGCTTCTGGTGGGCATCCCTGGAGGCCGATGTCCGGGATTACGTCCAGGCCTGTACCACCTGCGCCAGGGGCAAGGCCAACCACCAGAAGACCTCAGGGCAGCTACAGCCACTGCCCGTGCCTCATCGCCCCTGGTCCCACATCGGCCTGGACTTCGTCACGGGTCTCCCGCCGTCCCAGGGAAACACCGTCGTCCTCACGATAGTGGACCGTTTCTCCAAGGCGGCCCACTTCGTGGCCCTCCCGAAGCTTCCAACGGCCCAGGAGACAGCGGACCTCCTGGTCCACCACGTCGTCCGTCTGCATGGTATACCATCAGACATCGTCTCCGATCGCGGTCCCCAGTTCACCTCACACGTCTGGAGGAGCTTCTGCCGGGAACTGGGGGCCACGGTCAGCCTCTCGTCTGGGTATCATCCCCAGACCAACGGGCAAGCAGAGCGGGCGAACCAGGACTTGGAGCAGACACTACGCTGTGTGACAGCCGCGCACACCGACGGCCTGGAGTACCCACCTGGCCTGGATCGAGTACGCTCACAACAGCCAAGTGTCATCAGCCACCGGCCTCTCCCCGTTTGAGGTGTGCTTGGGGTATCAGCCCCCCTTGTTTCCGGTGGTCGAGGGAGAGGTCGGTGTGCCCTCGGTCCAGGCCCACCTACGGAGGTGCCGTCGGGTGTGGCGTGCCGCCCGCTCTGCCTTGTTGAAGGCCCGGACGAGGAGCGAAGACACATGCAGACCGGCGGCGGGCCCCGGCTCCCACGTATCGTCCTGGGCAGGAGGTATGGTTGTCCACCAAGGACATTCCCCTTCAAGTGGACTCCCCCAAGCTCCAAGACCGATACATCGGCCCCTTCAAGGTCCTCAAAATCATCAATCCCGCCGCAGTGAGGCTTCAGTTGCCGGCCTCGCTGCGGATTCACCCAGTATTCCACGTCTCCCGGATAAAGCCCCATCACACCTCACCCCTCTGCACCCCGGGTCCGGCACCACCTCCTGCCCGGATCATCGACGGGGAACCGGCTTGGACCGTGCGTCGGCTCCTCGATGTCCGTCGAATGGGTCGGGGTCTTCAGTACCTGGTGGACTGGGAGGGGTACGGCCCCGAAGAATGCTCCTGGGTGAAGAGGAGCTTCATCCTGGACCCGGCCCTCCTGGCTGACTTCTACCGTCGCCGTCCGGACAAGCCCGGTCGTGCGCCAGGAGGCGCCCGTTGAGGGGGGGGTCCTGTTGTGTGGGCCGCTGAAGAGGAGGTACTGCTGGCCCACCACCACCAGAGGGCGCCCTGCCTGGAGTGCGGGCTCCAGGCACCAGAGGGCGTCGCCACCTGAGATGAGCAGCCAGGGTGACAGCTGTCACCCATTATTGGACACAGCTGTTTCTACTCGGCACCAAGGTATATCAGGAGGACGGCGTCTCCACCTCAGTGCCGAGATATCGCCTAAGACTGAGTACCGGATCCGACGAGCGGAGGCAGTGGCCACCTGGGAATTCGGGACTTGGCGGTTCCAGTATTTCCAGGGTTCGGTGGCAGAGGAGATCGGGGTGGTTCCGGTTCGACTGAGACGGGCGTCTCCTACCTTCGAGCCTGCCCACACGACACCAGCAAATTCGACCCCAAATTGTGATTGTTGTACTTATTGTGCTTGTTTCACAATAGTAAACCTTGTTATTTATCTTCCTCCATTGTCCGTTCATTGCGCCCCCTGTTGTGGGTCCGTGTTCCTACACTTTCACAACACCGTAATAGTATGTAACTAGAAGCACTCGGAGAACACAAACCTCCGCCAAGGCCACAGGGTCACTGATGTCACATGGAATACCCTTTGGCAAAGAGACTTATTCCACATCGTTTCACGCATCTACCGTCATGTTACCGTCATGCTATTCAAATGGCCCAACTAGTAACACATCACTCCTAAAAACAATCCTTGGTGTGTCACGTGAGGTGAATCTGCCCTATGATTGGATTTTGGAAAACCATTTGACGGTGAACCAATTCCGATTGGACACTCACATTGCTCACGTCATCACACAGCTTCTATGAAGTGTACAAAGATGGTGGACGGTGGCTCGAAAGTCCGCGGAGTTAACTTTTCAGCAAAAAAAAGGTAAAGTTCTATCTCATATCATTAAAAACGTTATTTATAATTTAGTAAAGCTTGGTCTCAGCTGTCATACCTGACGGCGTCGGCCCCAGAGTGTTAAACCCTTAGATCTTCAGCAAATGTATTTATAAAGAGAAACTGCATGAACTACACAAGTTTTTTTTAAAATTATTTTCTAATAACAAGTTTATTCAATGAGGAGAAACAAAGGCTGAATTATTTTTGTGTCGTAACTTAATTTTTGTTCAGCCTTTGTGATCCGTCTTCATGCAGTTAGATGCAAAAATGTTGAAATTGGCCCTATCCTGCAATAATAAAGAATCCTTAAAAAAATTACTGGATCCGGATCATGTTCCGGATCATTACCAAAATTTTATGACTTCTAAGTTAGGCCCAGATACACCCCTGGTAAAAATTTCATTGAAATCCGTTGAGGATTTTTTGAGTAATCCTGCTAACACCCCAACCAACCAACCAATCAACCAACCAACAAACGGACGCAACCAAAAACATAACCCCCTTGGCGGACGTAATAATTTCAAAACTCCACTGAGTCTTTAATGAAGGAGGGGAGGGAATTGAACAAAGGTTGGAGAAAATGATCCACAAAGGCTGAAATCTTTTCTGTTAAAGAGCCCATGGGCAGATACAATCGGTCAGCCCGGTGGCATATCCGTATACTGTTTATGAATCTTAGGAAGGATGTACAATACAGGAGTTACTGGACAGTTCACCGTCATAAAAGAATGTTACAGTTCATTAATCTGATTAGTTTCTAACAGATGATCCAGAGTATTTTGAATTTTCCCTTTGAAATCTGCTGTTGGATTACACTGAAGTTTATTTTATAGAAAACCAGTATGATGGGCTTGACAAAGGGGTCCAGATTGAGCCGTAAGTTTGTAACTCCAGAGCCTACATACTGAGAGGGGTGACAAGTAGCGATATTAAGCCACTTTGTTTCCTATCTTCATCCACTGGACAACATGTTTACTGGGTTTGTGTATGGTAATTCATAGTCATACCTGTCTTATCATCACACCAATAGGGCTAAATAAAATCAAGAAAACGCATTCTGCAACTTTTTTATATAATATGATTTTATAAGGTGGGGTAAAACTGCATTTTTTGGTTTATTTTAATTTATTATTCATGATCCATTATTTATGGGTCCATTAATTTTATCAATAAAAAAAATTAATGGACCTGTTAATTTTATTTATTAATGGGTCCATTATTTAATGATCTAGACATGATATCAGATATCTGATATCATGTCTAGATCACCTGCTCCTATATCTGGTCCTATAACATGAAAACCTAAGAGGTCATCGCTGTGGTTATTTAATAATTATTTAACCTTAACAGCCATTTTAGGACAAAACTAAATAAAGCAAGTTATTTCTGTTGAAAAAGTACATAGCAGGTGTTTGACATGCATGTGCAGCAGAACAGCAGAAAAAAATGGAGCTCTTTATCCCCCCACCTTTCTAATGTGCTGATTCCAAAATGATATTTTTTGTACTATTAAAAATATATATTCCTGACCTGGCACATATGAGATTAAGTTTAAATTGGTTTGTATTTATTAGCTTGAACATGCACTTACCTCACAGAGACAGATTTGGCCATCGCTTTATTTTCTGATATTTTTCCCCTTTCTGTATCTGCAGCAAATGTCTACATTTTATATCCATTTTTAGATCAATTTTTACATCAATATGCACAACATGCAACAATTTTGAAGCTTTCTGAGAGTAAAATTTCCAGTGTGCATTAAATACAATGACAAGAGAGTCTGTATTGAGCTTCTCAGAATCCCTGAGAATGCAGAAAAAAACTACAGATTTTTACATTTTTTTTCTGGCAAGGAGCATGCTCACACACACAACCAACCAAGTCCTAGCAAACCCCCCCCCAAATGCCACCACCACCACCACCACCTGAAGCTAGATGCACCCCTGCTGAATCAGTATTGCACTGATTAAAATTATTTTTGGGTTACTGAAAAGATCAACCCAGAAACATTTGATAATAGAGCCCAGTTGCCCTTTACAACCAAAATCTGCTCTCTAACTTCAGTGCTAAGATCTGAGTTGTGGGTAACCGTTACTGTTTTTGACTGTTACCATGGTAACCCTTCATTTTCTGAGAGTGTGTTCTATTATAGGCTATTGAAACGTGTGTGATGCAAATAATTTGACACCAAAATTAAGACCGTATCAAGAGCTGTTCCAAACATATGGCATAAAGTGTCCAGAGGGAATCATCGGAGAGAAATGTTTGTTGGAGCTGGTTTATTTGTTTGTTTTCAGTGGGATGGTTTAGTTGGGTCTGGACACAGGTGCTGGTTTTGCAATTCCCAATTTCATTAACTACCCCCCACCACCAAATCTATTCTTCCTCACTGCTCCCCCCCAACTTTGTATCTGTCTTATCTCTATCTTTCCAACAGTAGCTCCATTTTTACCCCCTCCCTGTAGATTTCAATATTTCGAAACTCTAATCCAAGCTCCAATCTCTTCGAGGGTGTGTTAGAATGAGGAGAGATGGCAGAGGACGGTGAGCTGCCTGGGTGTTAGAGCAGCTTACAGTTCTTGGGGCATAATTCAATCACACCTCGCGAGAGCCGAATCCCACTCACACACATCCGAGTGCCGATAGACACCACCGGCTTACAATCATCCCAGATTGAGGGCCTCCCCCTGGGTGGGCTTAAGATCCTGCTGCTGGGCATGTTTTACCTGTCGTTTGAAGAGGCCGTTATATTAATTGAAAAAAGTTAGCTGCCCGCCAAAGGCAAACGATGGAAGATGAGGGAGGAAGAGGGGAGAAAATTAAAACAAAAACACCAGATGGTGATATACATGGTAAAAATGATTGTTTATACTTACTGTTTGATTATATGTGATAATGAGAGTGGGACTCCTCAAGGCAATTAGTCTCTGTGGCGGCCATAATGTGCGAGGACAGGGGAAGGACGGCACAGGCTGGTATAAAGAAGCTCTTATCAAATATCTCTGCTGGGGTGATTAGTGTAATAAGACACTGCAAGGTGAGATCGGCCACTGTCTTTTAGTATGTCTGCAAGTGAGTGAAAGTGCACGTGTGAACCAGAGTGCATATGAATGTATCTTTGTGAGTGTGTGTTTAATGTATGCGTCATATAATTTTGATATTTTCATATGTTCCCGGTGTAGCCAAGCTGCCCCAAGGACCATAAAATATGACAGAGGGCAGATCGAGGGCACTTACCCCTGGCAGAGTCTTCTGTTCATGGAGGGCGCTCTGGGCCTTCAGTGCAGACTCTCTGGCGCAGTATGTTAGAAAGGCACATCCTACAATATCAGACAGACAGCAGAAAGATAACTTGTTTCTGACAGATAGCACCTTAATAATCACACACACACACACACACACACACACACACACACACACACACACACACACACACACACACAGACACACACACACACACACGTACAGTGCATTTGGAAAGTATTCACAGTGCTTCAATTTTTCCACATTTTGTTAGGTTACAGTCTTATACAAAAATGGATGAAACATATTATTTTTCCTCAAAATTCTACACACAATACTCCATAATGACAATGTGTTTATTTATTTTTATTGTTTTAGATTTTTGCAAATTTCTAAAAAAAAAAATGGCAGCAGGTACTTTGTGATCATAGTTAAAAGAAGTATATATTGTTCTTGACAGTGTAAAGGTCCATAAAACATAAATACCCTAAACCTAAAAACTGTACTGTATTTTTGTAACATTGTTAGAATTTTCCAGCATTTATAACCAACAAAGTGCAATGACAGAAATATAAACTATAATGCAATCCTAAAATACCCTTGGCCATATGAGCATTGTAAAGTCCAAGACATATTCAGTGACTTGGAAATGTTCATGTTTCCATCCCCTGACTTGTCTGAAGAAAACTGGCAATAAAAAGAATTATTATTTACAGGTTTTATCAAATTTTAGAGATTTGCTTTCAGTTTGAGTTTGAGGAAGATGATTTTAGAAATTTGTATTCTTTATATTTTTTGTATTTCTTGTATTTGAAATGGCATAAAAATTGAAATGTTTCAAGTACCAAGTGTTCCAGTACTTTTGGAGGGCACAGTATCCTGACCTTATGATGAGTGCAAAATGAGTGTGGTATTACTGCTGTTTTGTTTAAGAATGTTTAATTTTCACTGTTGTTGCACTTTGTGTCAAATCATAGTCATATTGTATATCATATTGATATATCATATCATATATATATCATATTAAGATACAGTAATTTGGCCATATTGTCCAGCCCTACTGTCAAATAGCTGAAAACTTTGAATATTAATTTACATCTACATTTAAAAAAGTGCTTAAAGTGGGCTAAGAGGGCTGTAATTAGGGGGGTCTGTAGGGTGAAGGCCCCCCAGAAGCTGAAAGGCAAAAAAAGAAAAATGCTTTAAAAGGCAGGGAGTCTTGGGAGGGCTCAGCTGAAAGGTCTTAGCCATGCTCATACTCCCAAGAACCATTTTACTGAAAATTATATATTATACAATGTTACAGTATTGTTAACAATAAATTGGTTTGATACAAGAAGCTTCACAGAGCTTTACATTACAGACATTAAAACATAAAAATTGAACATCAAAACAATTTCCAATTCAAAACAAACAGTGGGTAGTTTAGCGGTCAGCACTGTTGCTTAACAGCGCAAGTGTCCTGGGTTCCCGCCTGCATGTTTCTTTATAGAGTTTGCATGATTCTCCATGTTCATGTGGGTTTCCTCTGGGTGCTTATTTTGAAGACATGCAGTTTTTTTGAATTGGAAACTTTAATTGTCTATATTTGGAAACTTTAACTGTCTATATTTGATCTTGCGATAGTCTGGTATCCTGTCCAGGGTGTACCCTGGCTCTCACCCTATGACTGCTGGGATAGGCTCCAGCCCCGCCATAACCCTTAAGTGGAGTAAGCAGGTATAGAAAATGAATGAAAAAGCAACAGACACAGGCAGCAATAAGGCAAAAATCAACATCCCAATTAAACATGATTACAGTAAGTTAAAATAAAACAATCTGCTAATTATAACTTCTATAAAAATGCAGTCTAGATTTAAATGCTTAACTCAACCTTTAGACTACTCCATAAGACTGGAGTGCAATAGGCAAAGGCTCTACTGCCTCATTGGTTTTTCATTTATTTAAATTTTTCTACCATACAAAATGTGACTGTGGCATTGCATTTGTAAGAATTTAATAAATATACTAAAATTATATTATGCTTGTAAAATATATATTCCCTCATGTGTGGCTCTAATACATTTCTAAAATAACCTTTCTGAGGAACATGTTCAAAGTTATTGGGGTTATGACCAATCAGCTTCTCTGTTTACTTGACAGTAAGGTTACAACACGAGTCAGTGAGCTAAATTAAAAGTGGGACGCATGACGCACAGTGGCCTTTAGAAAGTGCTGTTGAAATTAAAAAAAACAAAACAAAAGACACTAGGGCCGACACTGAAGGTAGACCCACCTAACAGCCCCACGTCCAGAAACAATGGAGCTAACATTAGCTCACATCTTAATTTACGCTTATCAGTTTCATGGACTCATGGAATCATCTTCTTAAAATGACCTGAAAGTTCAGCTACAATTTGCCAGAAGGTACATCTGAGATGCAAGCCTAGATATGAACTGTTTTGGTGAAAGAAAGTCCTCCTCTGTATCACTTCGTCATGAAGCTGTATAACTGGTGATACAAAATGCAAAACATCCACTATGCACAATTTCTCCAATCACAGCCACAGAAGCCCATAACTTCTTCTGGGTTGTCTGGTTGTCTTGGTGGCTTTCCTCACTCTTCTCCTTCTTGCACAGTTACTCAGTTTTTGAGAACTATATACTCTATGTAGATTCACCATGGAGTGCCATACTGTTCTTCATAACTGATGTAAACAAAGTCAAAGACATATTCAGTGATTTGGAAATGTTCATGTATCCATCCCCTGACTTGTCTGAAGACAACTGGCAATAAAACTGATTATTTACAGGTATTATACCAAAGGGGCCGATTACTTATGCAACCCATCATCTTGACTTTTATATTTTTAATTAATTTATATCAAGTTGTAGAGATTTGCTTTAAGTTTTAGTTTAAGGAAGATAATTTTAGAAATTTTTATATTGAGAAGCCTGATTTTACTTTTTGTATGTGAAATGGCAAAAACAAATTAAAATGCGTGACATACCAAGGGACTGAATACTTTTGCAAGGCACTGTACATACCATTTGGATCTTTGAACTTAACAAGTGCTATGGGTTGAAAAAACTGTTACGGCAGTTAGAAATTCCATTTTAAAAATATGCATTTTCGATAAACTTTAAAAACATTTACTTATCTGTTGTGTGTATGTTTCACAGTTTGCATGTTTTGTTTGTTGTTGTCTACTGATTTTGGTTTTACATGGTACTGCAAAATTTGGAACATAAATTAAGAAGAAAGCATAGAGCAGAAAAAGACAGAATAAGCAACATGTTTAAAAATGAATGGGTATACAGTTCAGTGTGAAGGGAGTGATTATGGAAAATGCTTAATCACCTCACATCAGGAGATCATAATATAATCGGCACACTGAATTTTGATGAAAGATCACTTTCATAATTATTGAACTGAGCACAGGAGGGAAAACTCAAATTGTGCATTTTTTTTTCTTTTTCCTTTTTTTTAAGCCGCCAAGTAATTAAGACCTCAGGTGATGAGCTGCTGCCTCGCACATCTCTGGAGACGCTTCTTAAACTTGCAAAATTTAACAAAACAGAACAAATGGGCTTTAATAAATAAGGCCTTAGTACAAAAAAGTGACAGCTTTCATTAAAGGGTGAGTAGCTGCTGTGGTTCGCGCTTGACAGAGCTGACAGTGGGTGACCCCATTCAGAAGAGGTTTTGCACTGTGCAGCATCATTTCCTATTACTATGTGTCACACCTGCTGCCAAGGAGTCCCTTGAGACGACACACACATATATATATGTATGTATATATATATATATATATATATATATATATATATATATATATATATATATATATATATATATATATATATATATATGACTGCAGTGCCATTGCTCCCTGAAAAATGAGTGACACACTTTGGCACCCAGCCAATCGTGTTCCCTTTCACGACAACCTTCATCCACCTCCACAACAAGGCAGTTAGTCAGGAGGAAAAATCACCACAATGACACTGATAAAACAGCATGCCACACAGCTAAACAAAAAAAGTTGGGGAGCCTGGGGAATTGCTCTTTATCCTGAGTGACATTACAAAACTGTGGAACGGTGAGCCAAGGGCTCCTGCAGGGCATATCCCAGCAAAGACTTCTGGGAGTTGTAGGCTACTGAGATGATCTTTCGTTCTACATGCCTGTCTTTAGCACCTTTGTGTAGTTTTTTTTTTTTTTTTTTTTTGCAAGATGGCTCATTGTGCTGTGAACAACTTAGTTTGCACCTGCAGGGGTAACAGGCTCCAAGCTATGCACAGAGGGGTTTAGGAAATTTTCCAGGTTAGTTATGCTGCATTTACACCGCTACACAGGAGCACACTTCAGACCCACGCATGGACTTTTTCTTATACTTGTGTACAGCTGTGTTGAGTTAAACAAATCATATGAGTTATCTATGTATAGCAGATGTATCAATTGTCAGTTTGGCAAAAGAATTTCAGGTTTGTGCATGGAGTTTTTGTAGTTTCCACGCTATGCTCACAGGGGTTTCTGTTGGTTTTTCAGCAGAGAATTACACAGTCAGTTTTCATTTTGCACAGCCAGATGTCGTTACAATGCAGTTGGTCATTTCTGCTACCTGCACAGATGTATCGGCCACTCAGACACAAAATAGTTGACACATTGACACTGAATGTTCATACAGCCACTCATTGCAATAAGAAGCAACCCTTTGTGCTTGCTCTGGGGGTTAAGGTTAGACCTTACTTGCGCAAAGCACCTTGAGGCACCTTTGTTGTGATTTGGCACTATATAAATGAAAATAAAATTGAAATTGAAAAATTGAAGCATGGCAAACTTCTATTTCTTTTCCATATGGATGTAAACATTCCATCACTCAAATTTGCATTGGTTGGAATACCAGGAGCCTCAACTGGCTCAAGGTACAGGCTCAATGCATCTTGTTATCCAATTTACACACTAAACACAGAATTATTTCAAAACCTGAGGACTGAGTGTACGACAACACATTCCCAGACCTTCATGAGCTGAGTAAGGGCAAGGCTAAGGTCGAGTGGGATACCTGCTCAGGAATGTTCAGCCCCGTAACGAGGACAGGTGAGAACTGCTTGGGCAGCTGAAGTGCATTGTAGCTCAGCCTGTTATGACACCAAACGTAGCCAGGTGTACGAGCAGCTTCAACACCTATACTGATACCTATACCACAGTAATCTCCAAAGGAAATATCTGTGTCATCCCCACTTTGCAGTGAGCTCATTATGTTTCAAGGTTGAGCAGATTTTCAGGTTTCAGAGTCTTGCTGAAGAACCCTTCCACACTCATCCAGTGTAGGATTAAACCCACTGACCCTTCAGTTTGTGGACATCCTGCTCTACCGCCTGAGCGACACCACCACACAAACTCAATGCATCGATTAGCCAACATATTGACAATTTTTTTTCCTGCAGCATTAGTGATTGCATTTAGCTTATACTCCTTCTGCAGCAGACTGTGAGATGACATCTTGCTAATATGGAAGTAACCTTTGAGAATATTAAAAAAAGAAAAAACAAAGAATAACGAAGACATTAAATCAGTTCCAGTACTACAAGATGTCCTGTTGATCCAAACAAAACTTCATTTGAAACAAGTAAAAAGAAAAAAAAAGTTTTTTTTGTTAGTTTTTTTTTTTTTTTTTCCATCTGGATGTTACCAACGTGCTTTGTCGATTGTTAAAATAACAGCCCTTGATATTAACAGTTTTCTGATTGACAACTAAAAAATTTCATTGGACATTCGACGTTGCCTGAATTGGAGAAGTCCGATTTTACCACAGTGTGAACAGTGGATTAAATGCAAAGTTTGACTGAAGTGTGATTTTGTGTCCTGGTGACTTGATTTTAAAGTGCCAACTGTGTTAATATTGATGCAGTTGTGGTAAAAATCAGTCTGCTCAAAGCCTGTTAAAAAAAAAAAAACACGCTTGCAGAGAGATGAGCTCCCGCTGTCATGTGCACACACAGCCTGTTTCCACCTCATCATCTGCATATACAGGCTCACCACTTCAGATCCAACTACACACACACACACACACACACACACACACACCACACACACACACACACACACACACACACACACACACACACACACACACACACACACACAATCTCTGATACAGTTAAGGACAAAGTGTCCGTCATCACTTCCCTGTGTAGCAATGAATCCAATGAATCTAAACGTATTCAACCAGAAAGAGTTTAAATAAAATTATTCTTGTCATCCTCTCACCAGACATCCTCCTCTTTTTTAAAAAAAAAAAGTTAGTTATAAACCGATCACTTTTGCTCATTTCACTCTTTCTTCTCATAATTTTGACAAAAGCTATTTCACTGATATTTTCCATGTTGCAGTTTATTCCAACAATTAAGCTTTTTTTTTTCATTCATTCATTTTCAGCCACATATCCGGGTCTGGGTCACAGCAGAGCAAGCAGCTCATTCCACACTTCCGTATCCTTGGTCGAGTCCTGTAACTCTTCCTAGGGGATCCCAAGGAGTTCTCAAGCCAGCTGGAAAATATAATCTCTCCAGCATGCCCTTACTCATTAATTTATTGTGGGCATCTTTATTACTGGCACGATATCTCATAATATTTAACTTGTTCTGATATTACTTCATAGCCTATAATACTAAGATGGATGTATGCTATGTGACTTGATTGCTCTTTTCAAATATTGAACTTTACTGTAAGAATCATGGCTTGCTATCATCCTTTTAATTGCTAAGTCAAGCTTTGGTAAAATAATTTGTCAAACTGTGCTTTTCTATTATTGCAACTGAATATTTAAGAAGAAAAGTACAACTTTGATACTTTTACTGCTGTGCTCATAATGGGCCTACCATTGGGGACAGATGAATATTATTTACTGGAATATCTCAACACATGTAACTTTGCTAATATACTCAGAATGCTGTGTTTCACAAATTTTCACAAATCTTCTCATGAAGTTGTCATAAAATGTCTTCAATTTATTGCTCTAAAATTCTGGAAAATGCATTTCACAATGTCGAGAACCCTTCAGCTTCCCCCCTATCCTGAGAGTTTACTTTTCCTCGGGTTTCTCTGTTAGTGAATCACATCTTTGATATACAGTACAACCACTAAGGGAGTGTGCAGTCGGTGGTATACCTTGGAAGCTAGAGTTTGCTGTGAAGATTTCATGTTGTTACGCAATATGAAATTTACGCAAGGAAGAACAATGTTTCTTAATCCGCTGACATGGGGCAAGTCAGGATAGCAACAGGGCAAGTGAGTCTCACATTCTACATGTTCTACAGGACAAGTCCCTAAAAGTAAATGTCTATGCCTGAAATCAGTTTGAAAACTTCCAGCCAGGCCTTTAATGTTCAGGCCAGCTGCTTAGTGTTCTCAATTTCCTCAGGGGAACAAGGAATCGGCAGAACTTTGTGAAAGCTTCATATCCAACAGTGCTGGCTCAGGGGACATGCTAAGCCCAAAGGAGGGCGTGATTGAGATGTGAACTGTGAAACAGATGATGATTCAGCTTTGGTGAACATCCGTAGAGGCGCAACAAGGGACATAACATGGGCAATCCAGCTGGCAGCAGCATTGGGCTGTCAGTTTAAAATTCTAAATGAACTAATGGATGAATCCGATTACCGTGATTTTTTCACATTCATAGGCAGCTCTAGGATGACAGAGAGCTGCACACTCCCCAAAAGATATCAGCAGCCCCATCAAAACATTCACATTTATCAACAAAAATTATATATTATCAGACAAATTTTCTGTCTGCAGTGCACAACATACAACATTAAGTAAAAGTACATTTGGAGCATGTCAAACTCCAATTTCCTATTACCAGCATGCATAATCTGAGCAGAAAGTAAGGTACAAGATACAAAGGGGTTGCATTTAGTCACAGGTGTGTTTTGGGCAAAATTTGCAATAAACAAATCAGATTATCATCTGACATCCTCGGAACCAAACACACTACTATGTCAACGGGAGAGTGTAGTGAGGTTTTCAGGCAAGTTAATGGATTTGCACACAACATCAAACCATGCAAGTGGAAAACACCCGCCAAAGCTCCCTGAGGTGAAGCACTGTTGCACTTTCAGTTTTGTTGTGTAAACTACACTCAACAAAAATATAAACGCAACACTTCTGGTTTTGCTCCCATTTTGTATGAGATGAACTCAAAGATCTAAAACTTTTTCCACATACACAATATCACCATTTCCCTCAAATATTTTTCACAAACCAGTCTAAATCTGTGATAGTGAGCACTTCTCCTTTGCTGAGATAATCCATCCCACCTCACAGGTGTGCCATATCAAGATGCTGATTAGACACCATGATTAGTGCACAGGTGTGCCTTAGACTGTCCACAATAAAAGCCACTCTGAAAGGTGCAGTTTTGTTTTATTGGGGGGATACCAGTCAGTATCTGGTGTGACCACCATTTGCCTCATGCAGTGCAACACACATCTCCTTCGCATAGAGTTGATCACGTTGTCAATTGTGGCCTGTGGAATGTTGGTCCACTCCTCTTCAATGGCTGTGCGAAGTTGCTGGATATTGGCAGGAACTGGTACATGCTGTCGTATACGCCGGTCCAGAGCATCCCAAACATGCTCAATGGGTGACATGTCCGGTGAGTATGCCGGCCATGCAAGAACTGGGACATTTTCAGCTTCCAAGAATTGTGTACAGATACTTGCAACATGGGGCCGTGCATTATCCTGCTGCAACTTGAGGTAATGTACTTGGATGGCACAACAATGGGCCTCAGGATCTCGTCACGGTATCTCTGTGCATTCAAAATGCCATCAATAAAATGCACCTGTGTTCTTCGTCCATAACAGACGCCTGCCCATACCATAACCCCACCGCCACCATGGGCCACTCGATCCACAACATTGACATCAGAAAACCGCTCACCCACACGACGCCACACACGCTGTCTGCCATCTGCCCTGAACAGTGTGAACCGGGATTCATCCGTGAAGAGAACACCTCTCCAACGTGCCAAACGCCAGCGAATGTGAGCATTTGCCCACTCAAGTCGGTTACGACGACGAACTGGAGTCAGGTCGAGACCCTGATGAGGACGACGAGCATGCAGATGAGCTTCACTGAGACGGTTTCTGACAGTTTGTGCAGAAATTCTTTGGTTATGCAAACCGATTGTTTCAGCAGCTGTCCGAGTGGCGGGTCTCAGACGATCTTGGAGGTGAACATGCTGGATGTGGAGGTCCTGGGCTGGTGTGGGTACACGTGGTCTGCGGTTGTGAGGCTGGTTGGATGTACTGCCAAATTCTCTGAAACGCCTTTGGAGACGGCTTATGGCAGAGAAATGAACATTCAATACACGAGCAACAGCTCTGGTTGACATTCCTGCTGTCAGCATGCCAATTGCACGCTCCCTCAAATCTTGCGACATCTGTGGCATTGTGCTGTGTGATAAAACTGCACCTTTCAGAATGGCCTTTTATTGTGGGCAGTCTAAGGCACACCTGTGCACTAATCATGGAGTCTAATCAGCATCTTGATATGGTACACCTGTGAGGTGGGATGGATTATCTCAGCAAAGGAGAAGTGCTCACTATCACAGATTTAGACTGGTTTGTGAACAATATTTGAGGGAAATGGTGATATTGTGTATGTGGAAAAACTTTTAGATCTTTGAGTTCATCTCATACAAAATGGCAGCAAAACCAAAAGTGTTGCGTTAATATTTTTGTTGAGTGTAGAAGATTTTCTATGTATCGTGATGCCAACCTTGAAAATGAAAACTGCCTTTGCTGAAAACCAGCAGCTGTGATCATCAAATGAGCAAGTTCAAACCACTCACATAGCCCAATATATATTTTGCCATTAACCAGTATATTAAAAAAATAATAATGGATTGTTTGTCAACTAAAACCTCCATGCAGTAAGCTGAACCTGGTAAAAATGTAGTCTCAAGTGCCCAGCCCTTTCTTTATCACTTCGCCCTCTAAAAAGAGGGTCTGGATGTTGCTCGTTGAGATGCAGTAATGACACTGGCTTGCTTTAATCTGACTGTCCATTGGCTGAGTCATTACACAAGCAGGGGAACACTGAAGGAGAACATTTTGGTTAATGATAAATCAAGACACCTTCATCAAGCATCATACAATTTTAAAAAAACCCTCAAAGGCATCTGTGCTGTCAGAAGGGTGACTGCAATTATTATTAAACAGTTGGCATTATTACAACCTGTATATAACAGTTACTTAAAAATTACTTTAAAATGAATGTTTACAAATGTACTAGAAAGTGTGACACTTCACCACTAAATGAGCACACTGACACTGAGCCCCACAATTACAAAACCCTTTAGAGCCGCCACTGCTCACACTGATAACTTTAAACACAGAGAACTATTATTTGAAACTTATTAGTCCAAACAACTTGTTTGATGCACAGAAGGATTTGACAATTTGCTGCCATTTAAAGATGATATAACCTCAGTAACAAAAGGAGACGTGGAAGGGAATTTTTTTTTTTTTTTTTGTTATTTCAACAGAAAGACTGTCAGCTTCATGTGATGCAGCAGTTAAGTGGAGTATAAAATAATACTTTAACAATCAAAGAAAATTGACGACCATATAATTTCAGCGAGAAGCAAAACCTCATCAAATAATATAAAAAGCAAATCATAAGAGATGGAACAGATTCTGCGACCCGCTTCAAAAATATAAATTGTACAAAATACCTTCTGTGGATGTGTTTTGAGTAATTACTTATAGAATTCTGGAGCTATAGCGCTGTGATGGAGCATTTAACTGCAGATCAAAAGGTCTTCAGCTCAAATTGAGATGCAAATAAAATTAACTGTTCTTTCTTTAGCCAGCCTGGCAGCGCAAGCAGAATATAACACAAGTTCATGTATTTTCTTCCAAAACAGAAGGTCCCTGGTTTATGACCAACCATGCTTCATTCAGCATGTATACTTGTACATCTGGAGTTGCATCAGGAAAGGCATCTGGCATAAAACATCTACCAAATCAACATGTGGATCCATAGCACATATTCTAGCTTGACCCTGAGGAAAAATGTGAGAAGCAAAAAAAGAATAAATAAATAAATAAAATTCCTTAATAATTTTTTCCAACTTTAAAGCTTTTTTCTAACAACTATGTTTACAACCATAAATCAGAAAAAGTTGGGACAATGTCAAAAATGCTAATTTGTTAACCCCCCATCACCCAATTTATTGTGGGCAGTCTAAGGCACACCTGTGCACTAATCATGGTGTCTAATCAGCATCTTGGTATGGCACACCTGTGAGGTGGGATGGATTATCTCAACAAAGGAGAAGTGCTCACTATCAGAGATTTAGACTGGTTTGTGAACAATATTTGAGGGAAATGGTGATATTGTGTATGTGGAAAAAGTTTTAGATCTTTGAGTTCATCTCATACAAAATGGGAGCAAAACCAAAAGTGTTGCATTTATATTTTTGTTGAGTGTATTTCATCTTTTGTGTGGTCAACTTAATTTTATTTCATAATATAGACCTGCAACACCTTCCAAATTTATTCTAAATATAAAGATTAAATCTGAGTATGTCTTGGACTTCATGCACATCAATGATTATGTAACATTAACAGTATGGTCACACTATGGTAAATGTGTTATTCGGCAGTTCACAAAAAATGGGTGAACATGTTGGGAGGAGACGAGTGAGGGAAGCCACCAACACACCCATGACAGCTCTGAAATATTTATAGACCTCTGTGGATGTGAGAAACTGGGAATGGTACAATATTTTCCTGTTGCATCCCCGTCCTCATGTTGGAGTGGAGTAGAGAAGGATTGTAAAACCAGAAGACAGATCAAATTTAGCCTCAGGTTTCCCATTTGAATTCTGACAAACTGCAGCTGACATTTTACATGATATTTTTGAGAAATTCTTCCTCTGTACCACTTCATCATGTAGTTGTAGTAAGTGATTCAACAAAGAAAAGTTGCAATATGCACAGTTTCAACTATCACAACCACAGAAACCTACAACTCCTTCAGAGTTGTCTGGGTGTCTTCCCTCACTGGCCCTCTTCCAGCATGGTCACTCAATTTTTGAGAACAGCCTACTTGACACACAGTACCATACTGTTTGCACTTATTAATGATAGATGTAAATGAAGTACAACATATTCAGTGTCTTGGAAATGTTCATGTGTCCATCCCCAGACTTGTCCAAAGAAAATGGGCTGTAAAAGTAATGATTTAAACCTCATATCTGGAATAAACTGTCCCCATCCCACCTTTTTTGGAAGGCCTTAAATGCAGGGAAGAATGTATATTAGTAAGTCCCTTCGGCTGCTTCCTTGTTTGCACTCGGGGTCGCCACAGCAAATCCAAGTTGGATCTGCATGTTGAATTGGCAGAATGTATATTAACAAATGAAATTAAGTTGACCATACAAAACATTAAATATCTTGAGTTCATACTGTCTATAGTGAAATAGAAGAAAAAATAAATGTAAGGATCACTGAGTTTTTCTGTTTGTTTGTTTTTTGGGGAGGAGGGGACAGTTCATTTTCCATATCATCCTATTTATTTATTTATTTATTTAGAGTTGTAAAATAAGGGTTAGAATGCATCAAAGAATGAATCAGTTATGTGTGTTTCTTTGGGAATCAGGTCATTGTGATTTACAAGGAAACTTCAGGACAAATCTGTATAAAATTTCAATACATTAGCAGAGAATTCATTAATGACTCAGCCACATGGGGTGTGTAGCCAGTACATTCTGAGTGCCGGTCCCAAGCCTGGATAAGTGAAGAGGGTAGAAGGAGGCAGGGCAAAAACCTTACAGTTTGTCAAATCTCAGCCACATGGGGTGTGCGGCCAGTACACTCTGAGTGCCAGTCCCAAGCCCAGATAAATGAATAGGGTTGCATCAGGAAGGGCATCTAGCATAAAACAAGCCAGTATAACCATGCAGAGTGCAAATTGAATTTCCATACTGAATCCGTCGAGGCCCGGGTTAACAACGATGGCCACCGTTGCTGTTGCCCAACAGGGTGTTGGCGGCGGAAACTGGGCTAATGCTGGTTGAAGAAGAGGAAGAGAACATGTCCACAGACAGGAGAAGAAGATGAAAACTAGAAGGGTGGAAGTGAGAGTCGGGACTTTGAATGTTGGTTGTGTGACTGGTAAAGGGAGAGAACTGGCTGATATAATGGAGAAGAGAAAGGTAGACATATTATGTGTGCATCAGTTGGGAGGAAAGTAAGGCCAGGAGCATAGGGTTCAAGTTGTTGTGGCCAAGTGCTTAGTGCACTTGGTTTTAGCGTGGAAGGTTCCCGGCTCACACCCCATCCCTGCCACATTTCTCCATGTAATGTGGAGTTGTGTCAGGAAGGGCATCCACTGTAAAACTTGTGCCATTTCAACATGCAGTTCCAGCACGGATTTGCTGTGGTGACCCCGAGCACAAACAAAGGAGTAGTCAACGGGACTTACTTTACTATGATGAATATCATCAGTGCATATGCCCCACAGGTAGGTTACGAGATGAAGGAGAAAGAAGATTTTTGGAGTGCGTTAGATGAGGTGGTGGAGAGTGTGCCCAAGCATGAAAGAGTGGTGATAGGAGCGGACTTCAATGGGCATGTTGGTGAAGGGAACAGAGGTGATGAGGTAGTAATGGGTAGATATGGTATCGAGGACAGGAATGTGGAAGGACAGATGGTAGCTGATTTTGCAAAAAGGATGGAAATAGCTGTGGTGAATACCTACTTTAAGAAAAGGGAGGAGCACAGTGTAACATATAAGACTGGAGGAAGGTACACACAGGTGGACTACATTCTTTGTAGGAAATGCAAGCTAAAAGAAATTGGAGAGTGTAAGGTGGTGGCAGGAGAGAGTGTAGCTACGACGGATGATGGATGACTTTAGAAGTAAAGAAGAAGAGAATGAGAGCTCAACAAAGGATCAGATGGTGGAAGCTGAAGGAGGAAGACTGTTGTGTGGAATTCAGTGAGAAGGTGACAGAGGCACTGGATGGAGGTTCTGGACAATTGGAAAAGTACTGCAGATGTGGTGAAGGAGATGGCTAGGAAAGGACTGGGTGTGACATCTGGGCAACAAAAGAAAGACAAGGAGACTTGGTGTTGAAACAAAGATGTCTAGGAAAGCATAAGGAAAAAGAGGTTGGCAAAAAAGAATTGGGATAGTCAGAGAGATGAAGAAAGTAGATAGGAATACAAGCAGATGTGATGTAAGGTGAAAAGAGAAGTGGCAAAAGCTAAGGAAAAGGCATATAGCGAGCTGTACAAGAAGTTGAATAGTCAGGAAGGAGAAAAGGACTTACACAGATTGGCCAGACAATGGAAAAGATCTGGAAAGGATGTGTATGTAGCAGGTTAGGGTGGTAAAAGATGCAGATCGTGGAGAGAATATTTTGAGGAGCTGATGAATGAAGAATATGAGAGAAAGAAAAGGCTGGATAAGGCGGAGAGAGTAAATCAGGAAGTGCAAGACATTAATAAGGATGCAGTAAGGGCAGCTATGAAGAGGATGAAGAGTGGAAAGGCAGTTGGTCCAGATGACATTCCAGTGGAAGCATGGAAATGTCTACAATAGATGGCAGTGGAGTTTCAAACCAGACTGTTTAATAAAATTGTGAAAAGCTAGAGAATGCCTGGGGAATGGAGACGAAGTGTGCTGGTTCCTACTTTTAAGAACAAGGGTGACATGTAGGGCTGCAGTAACTACAAAGGCATAACGTTGATTGGCCAGAGCATGAAGTTATGGGAAAGAGTTGTAGAAACTAGGCTAAGAAAGAGCACTACAGATGCAATGTCTACTCTGAGAGTACTGATGGAGAAGTATAGAGAAGGCCATAAGGAATACCATTGTGTGTTTGTGAATTTAGAGAAAGCGTATGACAGGGTGCCAAGAGAAGAGTTGTGGTATTGTATGAGGAAGTCTGAAGTGGCAAAGAGAAGTATGTGAGGGTAGTGTAGGACATGTACAAGGATAGTGTGACAGCGGTGAGATGTGCAGTAGGAATGACAGACTCATTCAAGGTGGAGGTAGGAATTACACCAATGATCAGCTCTGAGTCCTTTCTTGTTTGCTATGGTGATGTGTTATGTGTCGGACGCAGCCCGGAGAACCGACCAGTGTTTGAAGGACCCAGTATAAAATAAGCAGAGCACGGTACAAAGGATAACAGAGTTTAATGAACATAACAGTGCTGTGAAAAATATAAAAGTGCGCGGTCTGGCGTGGTGGATTGCGGTGCGCTCCCAGCAGCGCTAACGGTCCGGAGCCAGAACTGGTTCGGACCCAAGGACCCCGCCGACACCCCCCAGGTGGCCGCGACAAACCGAGTCTGTGAAAGAAGGAATCATTATGTGAGTCCACACTCAACACACAGAGAAAACGCTCAAAGGTGCACAAACAGCAAACACTTCCTGGCTTAATTACTAATCAGCTTCCCACCCTGCAGGCATGGAACATCCAGTTCACAAACTCACTGCAGCGGAAGCTGATTTAAACAACCAACATACAGCTCAATATAATAAGGTGTGAGGGACACCACATTTACTGACTGTATAAATGTTAGTCACAAAATCTAATGTACCTCAGGAAGTGTGCTGATGAGCATGAGACCTCACCCTCTCCTCTTTCACAGACCATGCATCAAACCTGGACGTTCTCTGCATCCACTGATGATGAGATGGCTCCCGAGACGACGATCTCACCCGTCTGGTCACAAGGTCGAGTCTCTGGCAAATACACACTGTGTACTCCAGTCTTAAATGCCACCATGTTCCAATCCATGTAGATGCACCACAGCTGTGAGTCCTGACGAGCCGCAGGTGATCAGGGTGAGGTCCTGATAAACTCAGCTACACAGCCACTCAGTCTCAAATGCAAGCCACCTGGAAGGAAAAACAAAAGACAGAAACAAAAAGGCAGCCAGGCCCCCCAGCCATACAACAGTACCCCACCCTCACGGGAAGCCTCCCGGCGACCACACAAACCTGGCCCAGGGACCATGGCTGGAAACCGTATCTGCTTTCATCTTCCAACAGAATCTTCATCTACAGAACGGTAGATGTCTTCTCCTCTGGCTGCATCTTTGCCCTTGTTTCTATCAGTCAATTAGCACAGCTGTGGCCAGGAGTTCTTGAACCTGTGCGGTCAGCCTTTGTCCAACCATGTTCACAGTCTGATTAGTCATAAAACAAAAAAGACAAACACAAACAACCAAAACACCCCCCCCCCCCCCCCCCCCCAGAGGACCGTTCCATCAAACCCCGGGAAGGGGAGAAAAGAAAAACAACCCAAACTTAAGCTTGCAAATAAAACTGCTAACACCCCCCCCCCCCCCCAACGACATGTAGGGACCAACACCCCACAGAGGACATCCCGCCAGCTCCAGGAGTAATAACCACAGCCAAGGTCCCTCTGGGATCCAACGTCACCCACGGGGACTCCCAGCGCCTCCCAGAGGACCATTCTATCAACCCCAGGAGACGCCTCCCCTCATGACCAACGGACCCAGCCCCGGCCATCTATGGCTAGATGGACCCACAGCCCTTCCCCCCCCAGAGGACACCACAGTCAAACCCTGAGGGCGGAAACTGGGGGGAAAAACAAAAGGAGAAAAAAAAACATACAAACAAAACAACCCCAACCCCACCCCCTTGGCGCAGTGGAAACTGGAAGCACGTCCAGTGTCACCAACCGTGACTATACCCCAGAAGCCAACCGGGAGGAGTGGAACAGCGGTTATGGCAGACGGCACAAAAGGGCGCCACTCCTCCGACTTCTAAACCAGCCACCAGCTGCGGGTATATCCCACTGCCCCAAACCTCAGCCACGCCGATGGCAGACGGCTCAAAGGCGTGCTGAAGCCGGAGGTGGAACAGGGAAACAACAAACAAAAACATCCCCCCCCCCCCCCCAGATGCAGAGGTTACCCGGGAAACGCCCAGCATAACCAAACTGCACCACTCCAGCAACGCCGACACTACGGCTCACACGGCTGGAGCCAGAGGAGAAGAGAGGGAACAAAAGAAAACACCCCAACCCCCCCCTCCCCTCCCGGGTGCAGAGGTTACCTGGGAAACACCCAGCATAACCAAACTGCACCACTCCAGCAACGCCGACTCTACGACTCACCCGGCTGGAGTCAGAGGAGAAGAGAGGGCATAACAAAAAACAAAACAAAAAAAAAGAAAAAACAACCCAATTACCCCCCCATGACCCCCCAGGGGACTGTCCCATCAAACCCTGGGAGGTGAAACTGAAAGAAATAAAAAGAAAGACTGACAGACTAACATAAGGTTGCTTGGGTCCTTTTTTTTTTTTTTTTTTTTTTTTTTGACAGAACTGCAGGGTCACGACCCCAGACACTAAATAGTGTACAAATAAAAACCCCACACAAAAACCAACTCAAAAAACACCCACACAAAATGAACACACACAAAACTAATAAGTGATTTATACCGTCAAGCTCAAACAAATGGAACACACCTGTTCCAACTTAAGAGCTTGACGGTAATGTGACTCAGTCACCAAAAGAGGGAGCCAAAGTGCTAAAAATGAAAAACCCCCTTTGGTGACAGAAAATAATTCATGCTGCTTTTCCTGTGAGCAGCACACAACCAAAAATGTGATTCAACTAAATAACACCGGAGCTGACACAACAGACGCAGTAGTTATCTTCATCCGGGGAAACGGGGCTACAACTGTCACACGGGAAGCACAGCGACCCGTGCCACAGAGCTCCGCCGTGCGCGTGCACCCATTACAGACACACTCTTGCAGCTCCCGTTTAAACCTCTTATCCGGTCGGAGCGTGACGCGAAGCCGTCGCCAGTCACACTCCACCACTACCCTCGGATAAGGCACACACAGGAACACGGCTGCATGAGCGCTCAAATCAGTATTCGGTAACGGGTTCTCCAACGCGCACCATCCGGGCGGAGAGCACCCGCAACTGATCCGGATAACTTCTGAACGTCTGCTGCCGCCTTCCCGGCGCGTTACCGTCTCTGCTACCGCTGGGTCCGTGATGTTTGGCCAGAGACTACTGTTATGTGTCGGACGCAGCCCGGAGAACCGACCAGCGTTTGAAGGACCCAGTATAAAATAAGCAGAGCACGGTACAAAGGATAACAGAGTTTAATGAACATAACAGTGCTGTGAAAAATATAAAAGTGCGCGGTCTGGCGTGGTGGATTGCGGTGCGCTCCCAGCAGCGCTAACGGTCCGGAGCCAGAACTGGTTCTGACCCAAGGACCCCGCCGACACCCCCCAGGTGGCCGCGACAAACCGAGTCTGTGAAAGAAGGAATCATTATGTGAGTCCACACTCAACACACAGAGAGAACGCTCAAAGGTGCACAAACAGCAAACACTTCCTGGCTTAATTACTAATCAGCTTCCCACCCTGCAGGCATGGAACATCCAGTTCACAAACTCACTGCAGCGGAAGCTGATTTAAACGACCAACATACAGCTCAATATAATAAGGTGTGAGGGACACCACATTTACTGACTGTATAAATGTTAGTCACAAAATCTAACGTACCTCAGGAAGTGTGCTGACGAGCGTGAGACCTCACCCTCTCCTCTTTCACAGACCATGCATCAAACCTGGACGTTCTCTGCATCCACTGATGATGAGATGGCTCCCGAGACGACGATCTCACCCGTCTGGTCACAAGGTTGAGTCTCTGGCAAATACACACTGTGTACTCCAGTCTTAAATGCCACCATGTTCCAATCCATGTAGATGCACCACAGCTGTGAGTCCTGACGAGCCGCAGGTGATCAGGGTGCGGTCCTGATAAACTCAGCTACACAGCCACTCAGTCCCAAATGCAAGCCACCTGGAAGGAAAAACAAAAGACAGAAACAAAAAGGCAGCCAGGCCCCCCAGCCATAAAACAGTGATGGACAGGTTGATGGATGAAATGAAACAGGAGTCTTCATGGACTATGATGTTTGAAGATACCATTGTGATCTATAGTGAGAGTAGAGAGCAGGTTGAGTCTGGCCTGGAAAGGTGGAAATATGCTCTGGAGAGCAGGGGAATGAAAGTCAGTAGGAGCACGACTGATTACATGTGTGTGAATGAGAGGGAGCCGAATGGAATAGTGCAGTTACAAGGAGAAGAGGTGGTTAAAGTAGAGAAGTTTAAATCCTGGGGGTCAACTGTCAAAAGCAATGGAGAGTGTGATAGAGAAGTGAAGAAGAGAGAACAGGCAGGGTGGAAAGGGTGGAGGTGGCAGGAGTGATTTGTGACCGAAAGATATCTGCAAGAGTGAAGGGGAAAGTTTACAAGACAGCAGTGAGACCAGCTATGTTGTACGGCTTAGAGATGGTGCCACTAGCAAAAAGACAGGAGGCAGAGCTGGAGGTGGCAGAGATGATGTTGCGATTCTCTTTGAGAGTGACGAGAATGGACAGGATTAAGAATGAACATATCAGAGTGACAGCTCAGGTGGGACGGTTTGGAGACAAAGTTAGAAATGTGAGAGATTGAGATGGTTTGGACATGTGCAGAGGAGGGACCCAGGGTATACAGGGAGAAGTATGCTGAGGATGGAGCCACCAGACAGGAGGAGAAGAGGGAGGCCAAAGAGGAGGTTTATGGATGTGCTGAGGGAGGGCATGCAGGTGTTCGGTGTGACAAAGGAAGATACAGGGGACAGGGAGAGATGGAAACAACTGATTTGCTGTGGCGACCCCTAACGGGGGCAGCCAAGAGAAGAGGAGGCAGAGAAATGATTGACAAGCAATTTGCTCACTTTTTCAGACGTGTCATCTGTGAATGTTCATTAAACTGAAAAAAAGGATGCAAATCCATTTCCAAAAATTATCTCAGTGCACAAAACTACAAGCTGAGACAAGATGCCTGTGAACATGACATGCTCATTATGAACACGCTATAACCTGGAGATGTTTAACTCAGCTTTCTGTGCGGCTACATGGGGCCATTCAGAGCACCGGTCACCTGTCGGAATTACACACAGCTCCTTCTAATGATCAAAGAGGTCATCTGTGCACATCAGTTACACCTGTCACTCAGCTCACAACAGCTGTCAGTCACTGTCCAACACTACAAGAGCCTGTTGGTGGAATGGAGCGAGAGTGGTCGAAGGTACAAGTTCTGGAACTGTTTTGAAAAAAGAGCAACACGATTAAATTTCACAAAAAAAAGTTCCAACAATTATTTTTTCAAGGCACTTTCAAGGATTTGCTGTTATATTGTATGAGTCATTTGCAATTATATATTAGTGCCCTACTGTGGTTTGTTTTTGACATATCCATGCCTAGGAGGGACTTCATGTCAATTTGCCGGGCTATTTATAGCCAATTACACTGTATGGACCTACCGAGGAGAGTAGAATGGATGAGGATATTTAGCAGGTCTTTGTGTCTCTTCCTCCTGCCTGCGTGATGCAGCTCTGAGTCCCTTCTCACAGCATCAGAGACGGATTGATAGATAATGCTACTCAAGCAAAAGATTTGCCCCCTGTTAACATTCAGCGTGTCTGAACAATGCACGCATTCTGCCACCGATGCCAAGTATCACAATAACGTAGTGCTCAGGGAAATGATGGATGTCAAACAGCATGACCTGGATGCAGCGCACACTGGCGAGCATGCTGTCCGCCAATAGTGTCAAGTCATCCCACACCCCTGTGCCAAGCTCAGTGACAGCAAGCAAACTTATCTATCCTCCCATACGGCAGCAGCATCCGACAACTTCACAAGTCAGGGCAAGAAAATAAAACTAAAGAATCTGCAGCAGTACACATTCTGCAGGAAAATGTTAAAGAAGAAATTCTATAAGCATTCAGGATAATCACAGGAAATGCACGAAATGCCCAAAGTGAGAAGATGCATTGCACAAAAATATGTCCAATTTGACACATTAATGTTGACATGAATTAATCATGAGTAAACATGACGTGTTTTGATCTGCCCTTAAAGCTGTAATTATGGTGCAATCCTGTGTCAGAGGACTAGGGCTTTGAAAAAGGTAGCACCGCAAATTACCCATTAGGTACGGTTTAGTAACTGATGCCAACAGCTGCATGCATCATCCTACCCAAACAAATCCAACCGTTCTCAGCCCCAAACCGAACAGAAAGACGGATTTCAAAGCAATCTCAAAGCAAATTGATGGCACTGCTCTAATTCCTCCTGAAGTTTGTGTTGTTGGGATTGTGGAGGCACATTGAATACATGCGCCCCCGCTTATCTCGCTGTCTCTGCTGATAAAAAAAAAAAAAAATCTGCTTCTTTATTTTAAAGAACTAAAATGTGGATTGTGGTAATGTTACAACATTGGGTTCCACCTGAGTGTTTGACATAAATAGTTTACAGCTATCTGTGGGGAATATTGTAGAATTTATTCAAACAAAGTCATTATAAAAACAAACTGAAATGCTCACTATCAGTGAAGAAATGGTGCAAAACCTTTGATTGTATATTAAGTGGAGAAAGTGAGTCATTTTCTGCTACTGTGTTGATAGTTACAGTTACTATATCTGCTGTTGTGGGTTAATCACATTCAGGTACTACAGCATTAAACTGATGCTATTCAGTAAAGGGAAAACACCAGATGGCTTATTTATAGGTGTAATGTGTGATTTCCCTGCCACTAGATGTCACACTAGTGTGACATTTAACAATGTAATATATATATATATATATATACGATACGGTCTATTAGAAAAGTATCCGACCTTATTATTTTTTCAAAAACCATATGGATTTGAATCACGTGTGATTACATCAGACATGCTTGAACCCTCGTGGGCATGCGAGAGTTTTTTCACGCCTGTCGGTTACGTCATTCGCCTGTGGGCAGTCTTTGAGTGAGGAGTCGTCCACCCGCTCGTCGATTTTTTTCATTGTTTAGGAATGGCTCAGAGACTGTTGCTTTGTTTGATAAAATTTTTTTCAAAACTGTAAGGCACAACTGAGTGGACACCATTCAATAAATTCAGCTGGTTTTCGGTAAAAAATTTTAACAGCTGATGAGAGATTTTGGTCTGGTAGTGTCGCTTTAAGGACGGCCCACGGCGCCTGACGGCGATCTGCGCTTCGAGGCGGCAGCGTCTCACCGTTTCAAGTTGAAAACTTCCACATTTCAGGCTCTGTTGATGCAGTAAGTCGTCAGAGAACAGAGAACTTTCAGAAGAAGTCGGCATGAGGAGTTTATTCGGACATTCCATTGTTAACGGTCATTTTGTAATGAAAGAACGTGCGGGCAGAGTCGCATGTCGGGCCGGACCCGACCGCGGGGGGTCGCGGCAGGAAAAACACCTCAGTTGGAAATCTTAACGGGCAAGTTGGAACATGCCCAAGCTGTTAAACAATTTCTCAGTTACTCACTTGTTGAAAGCCATTAAAAGCCGCCTGAATTCTACAAATGGTTTTCAACATGGAGGTGTTTTTCCTGTCGCGGCGCACACAGATTTGCCGAGTCGTCACAGAAACGACTCGGCGAATTTGCGCGTACGTCTTTCATTAAAAAAATGTCCTTAAACAGTGGAATGTCCGCATAAATTCCTCATGCCGGCCTCTTCTGAATCTTCTCTGTTCTCTCACGATGTCCTGGGTGAATTAAGCCTTAAATTAGGATGGTTTCAGCTCGAAACAGGCAGACGACAGCGCCTGGAAGCGCTGCAGGACGTCCCGCTCCGTGGGAAGTCCTTACAGCGACAGAAACACCCCATAATCTCTCATCAGCCGTTAAACTTTTCACAGAAAACCATCTTAATTTCTCGAATAGTGTCCACTCGGATATTCCTCACAGGTCCAGAAAAAATTTTGATAAAGCAACGCGCGCCGTCTCGAGCAGCGTGTGAAACAAAGGAATTCAGCCGAGAGGGCGGGACCACATCTCACTCAAGGCCTGCCCACAGGGAAATGACGTCACCGACACGCGTGAAAAAACTCACGCATGCGCACGAGGGTTCAAGCATGATTGGTGTAATCGCATGTCATTCAAATCCATATAGTTAAAAAAAAAAATAAAAGGGTCGGTTTATTATCTAAGAGACCTCGTATATATATATATATATATATATATGTGTGTGTGTGTGTGTGTGTGCATATTTTGATTATTTTATTTTTCATTTTATTGTTTCAAATTCTGAGCAGCACGATGGCTTAGTGGTTAGCACTGTTGCCTCACAGCAAGAAGGTCATGTGACAGACTGGCGTCCTGTCCAGGGTGTACCCCGCCTCACGCCCTATGACTGCTGGGATATGCTCCAGCTTTCTGTGACCCTTAATTGAAGTAAGTGGGTATAGAAAATGGATGAGTGGGAGGATATGGGTCAAGTTTCTTTTCAGACTGTGGCTGGTGACATGACCAAGGTGAGCACCTTAAAGCAGTGATTCATGATAGATTTAATCAATCACATATGCTGAAAGTGGCAAACATACTGAAGTCTCGGTCTGCAAGACCAAAACAATCAAGGCAACAAAGATGATGCCTTGGAGATAAATAACAAAAAGAAAACAGCCTGTGCTTGACAGTGGCACAAAATTTAAACTCAAAAATATTCATTCCACAAGGCCATGGTAATAATCCCTTCCTTGGCAGAGTTTGGCAGTGATCGGACCCGTTTCAGCAGAGCAGTTGGCGTAATGATGCCAGGCACTGACAACATCCTCACAATACAAACTGTACATAGGAGGATGATGATAGTAGTAAGTAAGTCCCCTTCGGCTGCTCCCTTGTTTGCACTCGGGGTCGCAACAGCAAATCCAAGGTGGATCTGCATGTTGAATTGGCACAGGTTTTACGCTGGATGCCCTTCCTGATGCAACTCCACATTACATGGAGAAA
Source organism: Thalassophryne amazonica (assembly GCF_902500255.1). Classification (NCBI taxonomy): domain Eukaryota; kingdom Metazoa; phylum Chordata; class Actinopteri; order Batrachoidiformes; family Batrachoididae; genus Thalassophryne; species Thalassophryne amazonica. The sequence continues at coordinate 57,940,116 of NC_047104.1, forward strand.
TGCGGCAGGGGTGGGATTTGAACCCGGAACCTTCTGCACTGAAACCAAGCGCATTAACCACTTGGCCACCACCCCTACTATGATTATTATTATTACTATGGGTGGTACAGTGGATTAGTGGTTAGCAATTTTGCCTCACAGCAAAAAGGTCATGGGATTGCTTCCTACCTGGTCCTTTCTGTGTGGAGTTTGCACATTCTCCCCGTGTTTGAGTGGGTTCCCTTTGGGTGCTCTGGCTTCGTCCCACATCCAAAACATGCAGGTTAGGTAATTTGGAAACTTCAAATTAACCATAGGTGTGTGACAAGCATGAATGAGTTTGTTTGTCTATATGTGGCCTTGAGATAGGCTGGTGTCTTGTTCAGGGTGTACCCTGCCTCTTGCTTGTTCTGTGACTGCTGGGATAGGCTCTAGCCTGCCCCCTGCCCCAACTCCTGACTGTATTATTATTATTATTATTATTATTATTATTATTATTATTATTATTATTATTATTATTATTATTATTATTATGTGTAACTGCACCTTAATTGGAAAAGTGGGTTCCATTAAGCAAAGGGGTTTGGGTATAATGTGGCTGCAGCAGATAGATGTTACTTTCGAAAAGTGAAGATGGACTAATTATCTGCCTGGATGATGGTTATCCACGACCCAAGGCTATTCTGTACTGTGGTGGATGTGGCAACACACAGCACCACAGAATGAGAACCTGACCTGACCTGCTCTTTGGATTTGATCCCCAATCGTGCATGATTGTTGAAGTGTCACTGATCAAGACACTGAGCTCCTAAGCTGATCAACCTTGGGGCATATTACTCAGACTGATTTGTTGATAATTTAATGGCTGTATTTTTTCCACAAAAAATGTCCTTCATTGAGGTCAATTTATTTTTTTCTGTTTGTATAATACTTAATTTGTATGTTGAAGGAAGCGCAGCTGATACTGTCCTCTTACTGGAGTGCAGCCCTGCACCATCAAGTGTCGTGTTTGACATAACACACTTTTAAAAGAGAAAAAATAAAAGATCAGAGGTTGAATCTGCACCCTCGCTGAGTAAGAGAAGACTGTGGAGGGTGAAAACCATCTGCGCTTTGGACTCCAAATGTGTACATGCTGATGCACACACACATACAAATGGATCGGCTCCGGCTGGAGTCCAGCACATATATCTGAGATAACACACACTTAAGGGGAAAACTTCTGTACCAACAAAACTGACCGGCGTGTCTGTTTCATTTTATTTTATTTGAAATTTTCACAGAGAAGCAGTGCGTAAAAGCAGTGCTGCATTTTGGATTCAAGAGTGCAAAGAGTGCTGCGTTTAGTTGCTTTGCAGTGGTTGGTGGCTTGAAAATTTTTTTTTTTTTTTTTTTTTTTTTTTACTTTTCCTTAAATTTGGCACAACTGTTCAGCTATAAATGACTGTTCTGTTTGATAATAGCCTGGCTGTTGCATTTAACAGAAAGTATCTGTGGGTCTTCCAGGAAAACGACTGCTTATTCAGAAAAAGAATGACAGCTTTCTGTACAGCTACATACATCCACCTGTTGCTCACTCATCCCGTCACCAAGACCAACTGCTCTGCCATAGGCGGATCCAGCCTTTTTAGGGGCTGAGGCCCCCTCCTGGTTTCTCCAGACACCACACTGACTTTCTTTTTGTGTCACTGTTTCACTCTCCACTTGTTTTAGTCTTTACTTTTACTCAATACTTTTAAAGTACATTCTATATGACAAATTTACTTTTGATACTTAAGTATTGGAAATGTCTGATAATTTAAGACTTTACTCAAGTAATATTTTTAAAGGAGACTTTACCTTTTACCAAAGTAATTTTATGCTAAGATACTTGTACCAAGTCTTGTATAAGGTACCTCAAAGTGATACTTGAGTGAAAGTACATTTTACTTTGAATGCTGGTATTTTGCATTTGGTGGGCATAGGGAGTAACAAAAGAAAAATAATTCTTCTACCAGTTATTTATTACAGTCTCAAATGTTCTTTGTTGGTTGGTTCGAGGGAGAAAAAGTTAACTTGGACATATATATACATTTTTTTTGGGGGGGGGGGGGGGGGTGTTCATTAAAAAGCACCCACAAATGGAATGAATTACACATTATCCACAAAAACTGCAAACAAATCTTATTGTAAATAAATATCACAATATTAAACTGTTGTATCAAATCTGGTTTATTGTTTGTGTTTCATAACATGTAAACAAACTAAAGGAAATTTGAAATTATTAATTTGAAATCAATGAATAAATCAGTTAATTGACTCATAAATGAATTGTCACCTATTTTCACAGCCGATGTAAGACGTTTTTAAAAAAATGTCCAAGTTCTCTGATTTCAGCATCTTAAATGTAAATATTTTCTGAGGTTGTTTTTTTTAACAGATTTTTACTCCTTGTTATCTGAATATAACAGAATATATTTAAGTTGTGAACAGAATACAGTTTAATCAATAATAAAATTAACTTACTTATAGCCCCACACTGAACTATGTAATTATTAATTAGTTGATTATTATCTGTCACTTTCTGGTAAAAAAAAAAAGAAACCTTGCTGTGTCACTTTATCATTTTGTGACATTTTTAAAGGGTCTATATAGACCCTTTTTAAAGGGTCTATATTTTTACTTTTAATTACCCTCGTATAAACATGTTTTAAACCTGAAACAGGTGGTTTTACACTTTGTGACACATGTAATAAATGTCTACACTGAGAGGAGAGCTGCATCCTCTCCAAAAGGACAGGGGTGTGTCCATTTTAAGCAACTTCGTAGAGACCCGAAAATCTGTATTTTTCAGATGTATCAGTGTTCTTTAGGTATTTTTAGCTGCAAACTATAATAATTATCTTTCAGGTATCTCGTGACCTGCCTGAGTAATAGACTCCTTTAAATGACAACACTATCTTCACTTCTGCTTTTGTTAATGACACGAATACCATTTTCTATTCCGCTGCCTTCTTGCTTCAGTCTACAAATATCACACATCAACAGAGCAGCAAACATGAACACGTTTTGGGTGAGTGGCCAATAACAAAAACTCATCCGTGTAATGCGTTGGTGAAATCTGATTAAAAGTACATGCCTGTGCTCCCAAAGTGACTTTGAATATTAGGCGGGGCAAAGTGAGCATAACATGCATATATTCGAGTGGCCTTGGTGGAGGATGATTTGAACAGGCGTACAGGCTGTCTCTGGAACAGGATTATGCTTCCCTGGGCAACCATCCTCCAGAGTGTTGACATTCAGGGATGGAGGACGATGGGCGTAAACAACGGGCAGATCAGAAATATTGTTTTATTCGATCATCAGGCTCCAAAGAGAGAGAGTGGAAAGAGGAGGAGCAGGCGGGGCGCAAAGGAGCGGAGGAACAGGTGGTGCATGGAGACCTTTAGGTCCACGTACACAGGAGAGTGATGCCGAGCCTCCACTCATTTCTCCCACAAGAGTGCTTGGCTTGTGCTGATCAATAAGATCATGAACTGTAGCCACTGACTTATATCATACATCATATGCCTGCCTGGTGTACAGATTATCCTCAGTGACGTGGGTATTTGTCTGCCTCTAAAACATCATTTTTTTCTATGACAGCTTTTTAAACAACTATCCAAACACTGGTTCTATCATAATCAGTGTGGCACTGTCATAACAAGATTAAACCATGCAGCAGTGCCCTTTAGCTGATAAGAAAACAGATTATATATACTTTCTACAAATGATGACACAACCTGATTTTGGAGTCTGTTTGTGGAAAATATTCAATGGAAATATCTTTTTTTAATATATATACACAGGCAGAATGACAATAATATCTGTTGTTGTTATTATTATCATGGTGGTGGTGGTGGTCGTGGTATCGCCGACTGTAAATAATTTTTCCGCTACAAGGTGTGTGCGAAAGAGCAAATTTTGGCTGTAATTTAAACCAAAATGTCATCCTTTGTGTTATAGTGCAATCCTTACAAATAACATAACAGCATCAGTGCAAAAATCAACAAACATGATGCATTTTAATACATGCACATTAGTGAACAGAATATACATACATACACATGATAGTTCAGTAATGTGCAAAGGTTATAGGTACATTTAAAGTGCCTAGAACTTTTTACTTTTAATGGAAAAACTGCTGAATACCTAGTATGTATCAATAAATACTAACAAGTTAAATGTGTGCCACTATTTTATCTTTACGCCAAACATCATATGACTGTCAGGTGATCATCTTTTGTTGTTTATAATAAGACAGATTCTACTGAGTTATAGTCGCTTTATTAGTGAGTGATCTTACTTGGTATTGTCATGCACTGGGCAGTAAAAAAGAAATCTTAAAAATACTTTGAAAATGAAGTTAGTGGGTTGAAATGTCAGGAGTTTATTTCATAGAACAAGACAGGAAAAAAGTTGATTTTTTTTTTTTGTTTGGTTTTTTTTTTTGGTGGACTAGAACTGTTTGAACATTTCACATTTGTGATTGAATGAAAACAAAGTAAATAAAAATGAATTTGCAAAAACAATTTTGAAAAATGTAACAACAAATAGTACAAAATTCTGTGTAATAGATTAAATATGAAGCATATGTTTGCATATGTATTTACATATTTGTGTGTGTGTGTGTGTGTGTGTGTGTCAGCCTCTACAAGCCGCCCACGGAGAGCAGCATCACAATACAGCTGCCGTGTAAATACTATTTTCCACAGCTCGTGACATCTGAAATGTGGAGCTCCACATCAAATCTTCTGAAAGGTCAAATCGGTGGTAGAAGCTCAGGGAAGTTTTTTTTTTTTTTTTTTTTTTTTGGTGAGGAGTGGGGGTGGATTGCACGTAGACAGCCAACCCTGGATTTGTTATTTTATTTTTGAATTGATTAGATTTATTTAGTTGAGAAACGTGTGCAGCCGCACAGCCTGAGCGCATGGCCGGGCGGCCCCGCCCCCTCGCGTGGAAGATAGTGGATGTAAACACACAAAGGCGTTTCGAGCTGGAGTATTAACGTGGACGCGGCCACAGTTAACCCTGAACACTTCCGCGCCTTCACTTTACGCGTGCTGTCTCTCTCTCTCTCTCTCTCTCTCTCTCTCTCTCATGCCTTACGTGTGTGTGCGCGCGTGCACGTGCGGAGACTGTCCCAAACCTCGGCAGATCTGCACTCTTCACCAACTGAACCATGATTTTATTGCTTTCTCTCTCGCTTTCTTCTTTATTTTAGCGGATATGTTTTTATAATAATAATAATAATAATAATAATAATAATAATAATAATAATAATAATAATAATATAAAATAAAAAAGATTTCAAACTAACCTTTATGCATTCCCGTAAACCTGTCTTTCAGTACAGTGAGTTCGTATATCTTTCCGAATTCCTCAAACAGGGGTTTCAGGTCTTTTTCCTCCAGGTTTCTGGGAATCTGTCCGATGAAGAGCTTGATGGCGTCGTGGTCCTTCATGGGGATGGTGTTCTGTCCGATGGTGAGCCCGTTCATCCTGCCGGCGCTGTTCGTGGTGCTGAATCCATTCTCCTGCTGCACTCCGTTTGCACTGACTGTAGCCATCTTTCCTCAATGGGCCGGCGGCTGCTCTCTCTCTCTCTCTCTCTCTCTCTCTCTCTCTCTCTCTCTCTCTCTCTCTCTCTCTCTCTCTCTCTCTCTCTCTCTCTCTCTCTCTCAGAGCGCACTCCTCCCTCCGTTATATCCTCTCATCCCACTGTTCCCTCCCTACTCTCTTCTTCTTCTTCTTCTTCTTCTTCTTCTGCGTTGCAAATCCTAAAACAGTTTATTTTTCTGGTGCTGCATGTTTTTTTTTTTGTTTTTTTTTTGTCAAGTAGCACACTCGGACCCCCTGCTCCCATCAGCTGCCACTCTACCCGTGACGTCACCCCGTCGGTTTAATGGACAGGCTCCGCCCATTTTCTTATTTGCATAAGGAGCGCAGTCCGAGCCAATTGGAGAGCAGAACAACTAACTGAGAGCCTTACAGGGCGAAAATAATACATAAATAAATACATAAAGTCAAATGTGTGCTGCTCCTCACAGTGGAAGATCAGTGTAATCTAAGAAAACACAATGTTTGCTTAATTTATTAAAAAAAAATGAAGGTTGTGGGCTGTGAAATTCTGTTAGAGTTTCTGTTTTCAGTTTACTGAAATTACAGGCTTTTGTTCAGTTAAAATAATCCTTCTAATAATACCAGCTCATACAATGAGCAATGATTATTTTAACTGAACAAAAGCCAGTTAAAATAATCATTCTAATAGTATCAGCTCATGCAATGAGATGGAAGAAACGGCCAACAGACTGGACTCAGTGGGTTGACCATCTGCTGTGACCAGATGAATAAGACAAAACAAAGCATACGTGATGTTTGAGAGAGAGAGAGAAAGATATATATATATATATATAAAACAGTAACCACAGACTGTATATATACTGGACAAACCCTGCATGATGACACCCTCATGTTTTCTATAGATACCTGGAATAGCTGTTTTGAAGCCCAAAATTTGCTGGGTGTTGCCATGTTGGCATCGGGGTTTTCAATCTGGTCCTCAAGGACCCCTGAACCTGCACATTTTCCATCTCTCCCTGCTCTGCCACAAGCTGATTTGCTAATTCAGGTGTCTGAGGAGTTGATTGGCTGTGCCACCAAGACGCTTTTTTTTTGTAGCAGGCTGTAAATATGTTTTTTTTCCTTCTTCTTCTTCTTCTTCCTCTTCTTCTTCTTATCAGGGCTGTGAAATTAAAATTGTGAAATCCGAGGAAAATTTGCAGGGGGTCTGAGGGGCATAGCTCCCCAGGGGCTGGGGTCTAGGGCTTGTGGGGCCCCAGAATTTAATTTTTATCTAATTATACATTTTCAGCATCTCCTGGAAGAACAAATTTCAAAATTAGTGCTTATTTAAATGATCCTATATTCAACCTTTTATTTGACCTGTCGATGATGATGTTGAAATAACAGAATATGACGTGGAAGTAGGACCTGGAATGATTTTCCTTTTAATTGTAAACCAAATTATGCATCAACGCAGAACAGATAAACTACATGAAATTCATGAAGACCGAAAAGACTGTTAAAGCATTTCAAAAACTACATCCAAAGCTTGTAGAATATTTGGAAAATCATGGTAAAATATCAATAACGTAAATTCATGCAGCCTAAATCCATTCAAAGCCACAATGTCTTTTTTCCAGTAAAAGAAAGTCTAGATTAATGAAAGAAAAAAAAGTCACATAATCTTGTCTAAAATCCTGTTTGAACAGCAGAATGTTTATTTTGGGAGTGTTTCCCGATGGCACAGTTCACTTTTCCCGTTTCTTTTATCTTTCAGGTGTATTGATGAAGCCAGCAATGATTCCACGGATTCTTGTCCTTATAAGACTTTTTTAAACCATATTTCTCACCATCTTCTCTCCGTCCGACGTCGGTCCATGACACAGACATGCTGCAAAATTCTTACTTTACAAACTTGAAAGATCTAAAAGTCTGGGATGTCCACATGCTACGTTTAGCTTAAGCATCGCACAGGAGCCACACAGCATTGCTGCAGCAACCAACCAGTCCCGCTTTATGACAATTGTCATAACAGCTACACTTTGAGTGCCATTTTTCCTCCTCGAAACTCCGTGGACCAGAGGAACCTGATTTATATCTGTAACACACAGATCAGTGTCCACGGTCTTATAAAACTTACACAATGTTGTAAAAAAAGAGAACGTTTTGCGATAAGTGTTTTAAAAACTCAGTGATGATCATGATTAAAGAGTACAACACTAACACCACCCCCCCTCCCCCATCCCCAGGATGAAATCCGTGGATCCGTGGAGTTTTCACAGCCTTGTCTTATATAAAGTTGGGCATTTTAACATCGTTTTCTATGACAGTGTGCTCCTTTTTGGAGCCAGCCTCAAGTGGCCAGTCAATGAACTGCAACTTTTTCCTGCTTCAGGATGGCTTCATTTGGATGGCTGATGCTTACCACTTGCTTGTAACTAAACAAAAATATGAGTCATTGTTTGTAATTGCAGAATAATTGAAGGTAAGGTAATAGTAAGAAACTGACAAAGGCACTCAAATACAGGTGCCAGTAGAAATATAATGTGCCAAAACCAGTAAATAAAAAATAAACATTGTTACTCTAAAGGAAATCTATGGATTCTTCACAGAGGACTTCTCCCCCTCTATACTCTGTCCTCCTTGATATGTAAGTCATGAGGTTAATGCACAGATGTGTGGCACAAGGTCACTAGTCAAAGTCCTGGTGCTACCTGTGTCACTGTATTGTTGTGACACATCAACCCTAAACAGTAGTGGTGATTAATGCTTGTAAAGTTTTTTTGTAACAAGCCTTACCTTCTGTTCAACATGTCTCTCTCTGGAAACAGGAAAGCTTTCTGGATTTGTTTAGTTTCAAATCTCTTGGGTAAGTAACTGCATTGATCTGGCGTACAGAGCAGAAAAAATCACTATCAGATTGTAACCAGCAGGACTTTAAATCGGGAGGAGGATTTGTGAAAAATTCTTCTGTGAAGCTTTTTACAAATGTTTTCCACAGCAGTGGTTTTCAGTTATGGACCTCAGGAGTTCGGGCCCTGCTGACCTCCAATCTGACCACCTAACTGAGACGATTTTACACCAAGGTCAACAGATGATTCTGGTAAAAACCTGCAAACCACTGCACTACCACTGTGATTTATATGTACTGCTTAAAGCTACAGTGTGTAGGATTTAGTGTCCTCTAGTGTTGAGGTTGTAGATTACATTATACTGTTGCTGGTTATGATTTTGTTTCCCTTCACATTTTTTATTTCTTTCACGATAGGGATTCATGCTCACTTGCATTATCTTATGATAAGAAATGTGAATGATCTATTTTTTTTAAATAAATGAGGTTTAAAAATGATAGTGCAAAAATTTGTAAGGCTGAATAAGTATGGGCCATGTGGACTACTGTGTCAACATGGTGGTGCAACTTGGCGACCTCCATGAGGGGGGGTGCTGGAGTGTACATCGGTGTTCACTAAACAAGCAACAAACAAGCAGTTGCCATTCTGGGCCAATAATTAATTGAATGACATTCAGCAGTGTAAACAAACCAACGTGCTTGCTGCTTACACCACAAAAGTAGCAGAAATGTTTTGGGGAGGGGGATCCTGTCTGTGAATTGTTGTTGCTATTTAATATGTATATGTCATGGACATGAATGGCTGAAGCTCTTCAGCATCTCACCATGTCATTTAGGTCCTTCAGACTTTTTTTCAGTAAATGCTTCTTCATGTGTTGTCAAGGTGTGCGCTGCCTCTCACTTTAGCGTTCCTGGATTCAATGTCAACTCAACATTTAGCATTTCTCATTGTCAATTGTCCACTGAATTTCCACTGAAAATTTTATTTTCTTTTTTTTAAATTGAGACAAACAAAAAGTTACACAAAAACCTTACAGAGGATAAACATACCAGCTCAAACACAACATAATGACAAACAGGATTATATCCTCTGCTGTAGCTCCAGGAACATGTGACATTTCCTGTTTCACTGTGGACTCAAAATTTGGCACTTCCTGTTTCAGTGTCAACTTGCCACTGAATTCCCAAGAGATCCCACGAGATCTCCCCATTGTCAATCCAAGAAGTGTTCAATATTTGATATTTCCTGTTTAACTGTGGACTCAAAATTTGGTAGTTCCTGTTTGGGACTCCCTGTACCACAAGTGAGGTCACGCACTTGCGCTGCACTCGTATTGTACTGAACTCTCTATATGTTAATAGAATTCACTTTTATGTTAATGAAAAGTTTTATTTATAGTTTATGTGTACATTTACCTATGTAAATGTAAAGAAGCTTTTCAGAACAACTGCTTATGCAGTTAGCCACTTCCTTAGCCTTCAGTCTACTCATTGCGGCTGCTGTCAACTTAATCATGACAATTCAAGAAGAACAAGCCACAAGAATTTGTAGATTTAGGCTATGTTAGGAGCAGAAACTTGGGTCAGTTGAAAGACTGTAAGGATAGATATAGTTGGAATGATACAAAGGACATTTGTCATAGATTAAAACATGGAGAACTGCTTCAGAGAACTATTGAGGTAATCTTATGTAGTGTATAGCAATAGCACTTTAGCATGCAAATGTCTTCAAAGATCTTCAAAGGGGGAAGTGTGGTGGCGGAGTTGTCTTCTGTCCACAATTTGGTAAGCTCACTGGTACCTTTCTGAGATATCAACAATATTAATATTTAATTAGAACGCCAAACTGCAGTCATTGAAAATGATTATGGTCAGGTGTTCAGATCAAAGGTGTATTTTGGTGAATAATTAAAAAGAAAGCAGCACATTGGTGCACAACATGTGGAGTATTACACCACATGTTCTTTATCTGAGTTTTTCTCTCTGACACAAGAAGACAAAAGGAATAATCAAGGAGAAGCAAAGACTGCATCTTGAATTTATTCCAGTTCAGATCTTTGGATTCTCAGCAGCAGTCTGATGCTGTCCATGGTGCTGAAACAAAACAGCCACTGTAAGAGATTGAAATAGATTGTTGGAGTGGCAGTTGTAGCATTTTCTTCAACCTGTTTCTCACATGCCAATATATTTATCCTCTATTTCACACTTAAAATTATGCATTCATCAACAACTCTTCTTGTTTTGTTATTCCTGCAAATGATCATTTGCACTATCCCAGTTCTCATACTTAATCTGGGTCTGATTAGTGCCAAAGGGAATAATAAATCAATATATACAAAGTCTAACTCCTAGCTTTGAGTAATTGCACTTGATATGATATGACAGTATTGATGTGGATGTTATCACATATCAATAATCAGTTGACTTTAGACAAGTGGATTATGGGATGTGTTAATAAAGGCAAGGAGACCATGCCAGATGAAATGAAAATAAAATATCTGCATGTTTACCCTCTAAGTGCATGCAACAGACATGCTTAAGCTCTGCCCAGTTCAAAGGTATAAATAAATACTTGTAATTAATTTATTATGTCATCTGTTTTATTCATTGAAATAACATGTAAATGTGTGGCTGACATGTTTGCTAAGAATACTGATTGTGGCCTTTGTTGTGAAAATTTCAATATGCCCTATTTTACATTTTAATTGTGGTATTGGGCATTCATAAATTAGCTTATTAAATAAAGTTATGACATACAGTATTGTGCAACATGCAGCAGATCTAATGTGAGTTCAAATCTTTTAAATAAAATAGCTGCACAATATTTAATATTTTTAAATAAGCAGAAATAAGAACATGATGAATGTTTGTTTGGGTAAATGGTGAATGGACTATATTTCTGTAGCATATTTCCATCTGACGCAGATCCCCAAAATGTTTTAATAATGATACTGTTATGTGTCGACGCGGGTTGAGGAGCGGACCTGCGTCAGACGGAACCCAGCGCTACAAATAACCAGAAAAGCGGTTCCAAAAACAATATATTTATTTCACCCGCTGGTGCATAAAAAGTGTAAAAACAGAAATAGCATCCCTCTGGTGGAGTGAAGGCTGGCACGCTCTCCAGCGCCCAAAAGGATCGAAGCCCGGCGCTCCTGGACCCACTACCACCGCCAAACACCCCCCAGGTGGACACGACAAACCGACTCTCTGCGAAGCATAGAAGAGGTGAGGTAAGTTAGCAATTACAACTAATATCCTTCAAAAGACACACACTATCAGCAACACATACAGGTCTGTATTTTAAGCTTTATGCAAATGAGCAGCTTCTCACAACAGGTGGAGGACCACTTGTCCGCATGCCACAGCAGTGAGAAGCGAGCTGCACAATCCTCATCACAATTCAAGTATACTGCGTAACAAAATATCAAATTACTATCAACAATTAGTCAAACACTTAATCACCTTTGATGTGTGCTGACAGCATGTGTCCCTCACCCTTCCTTGCTTCACGGGCTCGATGTGTCAAACCCAGGCGCGGTCCTCAGCGTCTCACAAACGAACATCACAAGGTCGAGTTCCCGGCAGTTCTGCTTAAATCACACATGACTTAAATGCAGAACGCCATCCAATTTCTGCTTCAGCTGAAAGTCTTTAAGGTTGCATGTGAGCACCATTCACAGGTGCTGCACATGATGTTGATGAGGGTGAAGGATTCTTCAGCCAGCACCTTCTCCACAGACAAATCAGCTCTCATGCCACCTGGAGAGCAAAGAAAAGAAAAGAACACCAAAATATCCAGCCACACCCCCCAACACACAACAGATACCTTCTATTTACTCATATGCACAGACATACCGTACTTGTTCACACACTCACATGAATGTCAGAGTACCTCCATGCAAGGCTCTCAACTGCACACCTGTCAGCTACATAGTAATTGTCCCATCTCATAAGAGAGTTGAGCCACACTGAATTACACCTTTGTAACAAACTAGCTTCCCGAACCTTTAGACCATTACTTCACACTTAACAATGCAGAATTTCTTACCCTCCAAATGATTTTTAAAGGTTTGTAACTTGATTAGTTTCTTCAATGTGTGTTATTATTTTGGCTGCTCACATTTTGCTCAGGGTCAACACAGCTGTTCCGGCATGGATCCGTATGACTCACCTCCAGGTGTACAAGAACCTTGGAGGCTTCTTGCTGTGAGGCAAAAGTGCCATCACTGCACCACTGTACCGCCTCTGATTAGTTTCTTCAATGATTATTTTGGCTGCACCTGATTTTGCTCGGGGTTGCCGTAGCAGATCTGGTATGAATTTGCATGTTGATTTGGTACTGGGTGCCCATCTTGATGCAACTTCAGATGTACAATGGGAGTTTAATTTCGTCAGTATAACATTTTTTGAATTTGTATTTGTTTCTTTAATTATTGATTTGATTTGTATACATATCGATTGATTTCCAGAACATGAGTTTTACATAATAGTTTTACTCTGTTACATTGATTAGTTTATTTAGTATAATAATAGCAATAATAATATTTTATTTTATTAGGGTTGCTTAATTGCCTCACAGTGACAAGGTCCAGGGGTTCACGTCTGACCTGGTCCTTTGGAGTTTGCCTGTTCTTTCCATGTTTGTATGCAGGTTAGGTGAATTGTCACTTCTAAATTGGCTGTAGGTGAGAATGTGTATATACACAGTGCTTCCAGAAAGTGTTCAAAGTGTTCACAGCCTTATTCCAATATGGAGTGCAGTCATTTTTTTCTCCTCAAAATTCTACTCACAACACCACATAATGACAACATGAAAAATGTTTTGTTGACATTTTTTTCAAATTTCTTAAAAATCAAAAAACTAAGAAATCACATGTATATAAGTATTCACACCCTTTGCGAAGTACTTTGCTGATGCACCTTTGGGAGCAGTTACAGCCTCGAGTCTTCTTGAATATGATGACACAAACTTGGTACACCTATCTTTGGGCAGTTTTGCCAATTCCTCTTTGTAGCACCTCTGAAGCTCTATCAGGTTGAATGAGGAGCATCTGTGCACAGCCATTTTCAGATCTCTCCAGAAATGTTCATTCAGATTCAGGTCTGGGCTCTGGCTGGGCCACTCAGTGACAATCACAGAGTTGTCCTGAAGCCACTCCTTTAATATCTTGGCTGTGTGTTTAGGGTCATTGTCCTGCTGAAAGATGAACCGTCGCCCCAGTCTGAGGTCAGAGCACTCTGGAGCAGGTTTTCATTCAGGATGTCTCTGTACATTGCTCAAACTCTTTGGCAACCTCCAAGTGTGCTACCATGTGCCTTTTACTAAGGAGGAGCTTCCGTCTGGCCACTCTACCATACCTGCTTGATTGGTGGTTTGCTGCAGAGATGGTTGTCCTTCTGGAAGGTTCTCCTCTCTCCACAGAGGAATGCTGGAGCTCTGACAGAGTGACCATCAGGTTCTTGGTCACCTCGGGCTCTTCTCCCAAATCTCTCCATTAAGATGGCCACCCAGCTCTAGGACGAGTCCTGGTGTATCCATACTTCTTCCATTTACAGATGATGGATACCACTGTGCTCACTGAGACCTTCAAAGCAGCAGAAATGTTTCTGCACCCTTCCCGAGATTTGTGCCTTGAGACAGTCCTGCCTCAGAGGTCTACAGACAATTCCTTTGACTTCATGCTTGGTTTGTGCTCTGACATGCACTGTCAACTGTGGGACCTTATGTGTAGATGGGTGCGTGGACTCCAATTAAGCTGCATAAACATCTCAAGGATGATCAGTGGAAACAGGATGCACCTGAGCTCAATTTTGAGCTTCATGGCAAAGGCTGTGACTACTTATGTGATTTCTTTTTTTATAAGTTTGCAAAAAAAAAAAAAAAACATCTCAAAGTTTCACATTGTCATTATGGGGTATTGTGTGTAAAACCTTAAGGAAAAAAAGTCATCCATTTCGGAATAAGGCTGGAACATAAAATGTGGAATAAGTACAGCACTGTGAATACTTTCTGGATGCACCGTATTGCCCTGCGATAGACCTCTGTGACTCTTAATCGGTATAAGTGGGTTCAGAAAATGGATGGATTGATGGATGGAATGAATGAATGCTGGGATATGAGAAAAATATTTGTGGGGACTGTATGACCACTAAATGGCATTTTACATTCATGCATTTTGGAATGCTAACCAATCCCAAAAGTGAGTATCGTGTGTGTTTGTGTGCGTGTGTATGTGTATGTGCGTGCATGCGTGCGCAGCAACCGACATGCACATCACCAAAATGCACAACACAGTCATAAAAACCCGAAGAAGGTTCCTGGTCTTTTATGAATTAAGCATTTGAAGGTAAGCAATGTTAGTTTTCACTTGCTGTTCTTTATCGTGGTAAACAATTGCCTAAAATGAAATTAAAAATTATTAGATTATATTTTATTGATCAGAAGAATTGTAGGGGCAGTATTGCATTCACTCTACCACACTGTTGTGATAAAAAGGGAGCTGAGCCAAAAGGCAAAGCTCTCTTTGTCAATCTTCATTCCTACTCTCACCCATGGTCATGAGTGTTGGGTCATTACCGAAAGAACTAGATCACGGGTACAAGCGGCCGAAATGGGCTTCCTCAGGAGGGTGGCTGGTGTCTCCCTTAAAGACAGGGTGAGACATTCAGTCATCCGTGGGGAGCTCAGAGTGGAGTTGCTGCTCCTTCGCATTGAAAGGAGCCAGTTGACGTGGTTCGGGCATCTGGTAAGGATGCCTCCTGGGCGCCTCCCTAGGGAGGTGTTCCAGGCACGTCCATCTGAGAGGAGACCCCGGGAAACACCCAGGACTAGGTGGAGAGATTACATCTCCACACTGGCCTGGCAACGCCTCGGGATCCCCCAGTCAGAGGTGGTCAATTTGGCACGGGAAAGGGAAGTCTGGGGTCCCCTGCTGGAGCTGTTGCTCCTGCAACCCAAACCCAGAAAAGCGGTCAGAAGCAAATTATTCCACTATTAAAAGGATCATTCCTAATACATATCATGGCCCATGTATCGCTATGTATCTGGATCAGGTTACATGGAATCAACACACGCCCCTAACGTTATCTAATTGGGCCTCCACACACAATGGTGCACTTTAAGTGCTACACTGTATCCGGTGAACTTTTTTTGGTCAGCCAGTAGCAGAGAAGTCGTGTTCGATGGATTGCACGCTGCCTGATTTTTAGGCCTTTTTATGTGAGCTTGTCTGTCAGAGCGAAATGTCTTTGGGGATAGTGGTGCTTCGAGAGCAACAGTAACATCTGGCGCTGCTTTGGCTTTGCTACATTTCTTAATTTATTTTCTTTTTAATCACGTCTTGGTAGACATGTAAAAAAAAAGACAAAAAGAAAGAAGGAAAACAACTCCTGTCGAGTTGTTGCTGAGAATGAGGATCAAAATCACAACGGGTTTCCCTTGTTAATACCATCAGGGCCATTCTCTTCCACAAAGACAGATAATTTAGCTTCAGTGCTGCTTATTGCCTTTGTGATTTTTGTTTCTTGTTTTTTTTTTTTTTGTCTTTTTTTTTCCTTTTTTGTCACAGCCTTCACAGCTGTGAATCCTTGGAAACTGCCTGGCAGGAGAAAAGGCAGGTACTGCATGATCTGTTCAATTATGCCTACATGGAAGCGTCCTCTTTGTTTGAACACAGGCAAGCATGTCGGAAAGGCTGACGAGGTTCTTCTTTTTCGTGTGCGTGCCAAGCTGAGCACCTGGATGGTTGCAACGGGGGCACCTCTTCCTTTCAGACAAAACAGCAGTCAGAATAGTTCCAGCTGAGTGTTTGTGAATATGAATATGCAACAAAGGTAACAGAAGAAAAGCTGTCCTGTGAGGCTCCTCAGAGACACATTTGGCTCTATTTTTTAATCATAATTTCTGCTTTGAACATTTTTTTTTTCCATGTGCATGGCTCCTTTTTATGCGGTTATACTTTTATATTTATTTACTCAAGAGCTCTGCACAAGAATTTCGATGTACCTAAGAACAAAGTCTCTATGATTATAACTCACTAATTTGGAGCGTGTGAATGTTATCAAAAGTACAGTGGCCACGAGAGGCCAAAACACTCAGAAATAAAGACTGCATGATGCAAATGGAAAAATGCCTGCTGCATCAATTTTACAACATGGGATTGTATCAAAAATGTCTTGGAAATTCAGAAAATGCTTGCAAATACAGAGAACACAAACAAATCTGACATATACACATGCAGTTATTTAATTTTGTAACATTTGCTGCTAATTCACTCAGCATATGCCAAAATACAGACATATTGAAAACACACACAAATACTAATAATACAAAAAGGTTTATGCCCAAAGGTCTTTTACTGACAGATTGCTCTGTGCATTGCAGACTGATCATTATTATTTTTTATTGTTATTTTATTTGAAGTGCATTGAACAGCAGGAGTCAGTATAAGCCTTAACGTCACCCATAATTTTTCTGAAGAGCTCGTTTGACGCTCAGATGGGGTGGTTCCAAAAGTTGTCATCTTGGCCTGTCTCCCAACTGGGTAAAGAGGGGGAGCCAGTGCAAAAGTAGGTTGAATGAAGTCTGAACACACCTACCCATATCAGTTTTACCAAAATTAAAACTAACCAGCTAACTTCAGTGTAGGTGTATTATTAATGATATTTTTGTGGACTGGGCAGTGTTTTTTATAATGTGTTGTTTAGGTGCACGTATTAAAAATGTGCAGTATATTGGCTCAGTAACCATGGATTAACAACAGAGATACCTTTACCAGGTTCTCGATAGCTACTGATTAGTGCTGACAATGCTAATATACAAATTAAATAATTCTAAAAATTCATTCAACATAAAAACTGCAGCACAGACTTTTTACGTGGTACGTTAACTGCACAATAAGTCCTATTATCTCAGATATTTGTAACAGAAAGGACAAATGGTGGTCAAGCCCACAGCAGCTAGTGATCTCGGCTAGCAGGGCCCTGGACTCAACTCACTGGCACACTAGCTGTCACTGAAAGCACACATGCCTCGAGTAATTCATAGCTTTATGGCTTAAGCAGCTTAAACTGATGTTGAAACTTTGTTGGTGGAATTCTTTCCCATTCTCGCTTGATGTTCGACTTCAGTTGTTCAACAGTACGGGGTCTTCGTTGTCGTATTTTGGACTTTATAATGCGCCACACATTTTCAATGGGCGACAGGTCTGGACTGCAGGCAGGCCAGTCTAGTACCTGCACTCTTCTACTACAAAGACACAAAGTTGTAACACATGTAATGTGGCTTGGCATTGTCTTTCTGAAATAAGCGTCCCTGAAAAACACGTTGCTTGGATGGCAGCACGTGTTGCTCCAAAACCTGGATGTGCCTTGCAGCATTGATGGTGCCATCACAGATGTGTAAGTAGCCCATGCCATGGGTACTAACACACCCCCATACCATCACACATGCTGGCTTTTGAACTTTGCGCTGGTAACAATCTGGATGGTCTTTTTCCTCTTTTGTCCAGAGGACACAATGTTCATGATTTCAAAAAACAATTTGAAACATGGACTCATCAGACCACAGCACACTTTTCTACTTTGCGTCTGTCGATTTCAAATGAGCTCAGGCCCAGAGAAGGCGGCAGCGTTTCTGGATGTTGTTGATGTATGGCTTTTGCTTTGCATGGTAGAGATTTAACTTGCACTTGTAGATGTAGCGACAAACTGTGTTAACTGACAATGGTTTTCTCAAGTGTTCCTGAGCCCACGTGGTAAGATCATTTACACAATGATGTCGGTTTTTAATGCAGTGCCGCCTGAGGGATCGAAGGTCACGGGCATTCAATATTGGTTTTCAGCCTTGCCGCTTACGTGTAGAAAGTTATCCAGATTCTCTGAATCTTCTGATTATATTACGAACTGTAGATGATGGAATCCCTAAATTCCTTGCATTATAATTGTAGAAACATTCTTCTTAAACTGTTGGACTATTTTTTCACACAGTTGTTCACAAAGTGGTGATCCTCGCCCCATCTTTGCTTGTGAACGGCTGAGCCTTTTGGGAAAGCTCCTTTTATACCCAATCATGACACTCACCTGTTTCTAAACAGGTGTTCTTTGTGCATTCATCAACTTTCTCAGTATTTTGTTTCCCCACCCCAACTTTTTTGAAATGTGTTGCAGGTATCCATTTCAAAATGAGCAAATATTTGCACAATAACAATAAAGTTTAGCAGTTTGAACATTAAATATCTTGTCTTTGTGGTGTATTCAATTGAATATAGGTTGAAGAGGATTTTCAAATCATTGTATTCTGTTTTTATTTGTTGTAATTTTGTAACGTTAATTTCAGTGGTGGGCACAGTTCTGCTAATCCGCTAACCGCTAATTATTGAAGCTAACATTTTTGTTAGCGGATTAGCTTTTCAGATCACTTTGAAAACCATCAACAGACCAATTAGCTTCCGATAAATTTAGTTCCGATAATTTTTAGACCGCTAACATATTTTTGCGGGCATAGTGAATAAAGCTTAACAGTTAAAAACATTTGTGAAGTCTGAAATCAAAGATTTAGTGCCTGACTGTTACATGTTTGTAGCAGACACACAGCTACGAGTGGTACAGCTCTATCCTCTGCCGGCAGAAGAGAGCTGACTACCAGACAGACAAGAAAGAGGAAGGGAAAGGAAAAAAATTCTCTTCACACCATACAGACGGCATATCACACAAGTCATGCACAGGCAGACAGTTTTGACTTATGGTTAAAATTTTAAACAAACTAATTCCGGACAAGTTATTGAAATTAATGTCAGGTTTGTCGTTTTATAAAGTGAAAATATCAGCTATATGTTTTAGTTTTAAAGTGATGCACTAATTTTGAAGGTTTTAGGGTTGAGACACACATGCTGCAATGAATTATGGGTAAAGTAGTTTCCTGACATGAGTTGTTGGTCAGTAAAACACACGTTACTAAAATGTGTGGTGGATTTTACAAATAAATCTGTATTTGTAAATATGTCATTTTTTTAATTTGAAAACTGAAAATTTGGTTTGGTAAGTGGATTCAGCAAATGTGTGGCAGCAGCTGTCTTCACTGCCATGAACACTGCCATCTACTGGACAGTAGATGGCAGTGTTCATGGCAGTATGAACAGCATTTGCCGAGAAGCCATCACCTATGATTTGTAAATAAGTAACGCAGCGGAGCAAGTGAAAAATGTGAACATGAACCACAATAACAACATTTAAAACCCTAAAACCCTGAACTCCCATGGTGCATTTGCAGAACAATGTCCACTGTTCACTGTTTGGATAAAATTGGTAATTTCTCTAAAAATATTAGTCCTATCAACTTTCCCTTTTCACAGTGTTCATCATTGACCCAAAATACATAAACATACCAGACGGCAAATGTCAGCTCTCCCCAGTTTCGCTGTGATCAAACCCATACACACGCATGTACAGAGAAGCCACTTGACTATTATAATATAGATAATAGTAAAAACAAAATAAATTCACCCCATACAGTTGTCTTCAATGGGAAAACAACTTATGGAGAGCAACAAGTTTTGTTGTTGGTGGTGGTGTTGTACCACACTGTAAACATGCCATGATGGATATTTTAATATGGATATCTGCTGGGTACCAGCCCCAAGTAGTAATTCAGGGAACTGCAAGATTTGGCACATCCCTGTTGGCCTCATTTTTCAACATCACAGGTTGGGACCTGGTTTGTACGTAGGCTGTGTTGTGGTGCTTTGGAACATGTCTTTTTTTTTTTTTTTTTGCATGCGCTATGTGAATCTGCAGCAGACACATTATCAAATTTAACTGTTGCACATGCGATAAATTATATTTATATTATATGCGTTTGCAAGTGCTTTCTTAATGTGATGCACCTACCTGCTGTTGAATTGATGCAAATGTTTTGTTTTTGTTTGATTTTGCATTTATTGGGTTTTTCCACATTTACCAGTGTTGTCTTAATTTGGAAGCATTGTTATCCTGTCGGTAGCACAGTGGCTTAGTGGTTAGCACTGTTGACTCACAGTGAGAAGGTCATGGGATTGATTCCTTTAAATTGTCCGTGTGTGCGTGCATGTGTGAGTGTGTTTGTTTGTATATACAGTAGTGTTCAGAATAATAGTAGTGCTATGTAACTAAAAAGATTAATCTAGGTTTTGAGTATACGTCTTATTGTTACATGGGAAACAAGGTACCAGTAGATTAAGTAGATGCTCACAAATCCAACAAGACCAAGCATTCATGATATGCACACTCTTAAGGCTATGAAATTGGGCTATTAGTAAAAAAAAAGTAGAAAAGGGGGTGTTCACAATAATAGTAGCATCTGCTGTTGACCTTACAAACTCAACACTATTATGTTCAAACTGCTTTTTTTAGCAATCCTGTGAATCACTAAACTAGTATTTAGTTGTATAACCACAGTTTTTCATGATTTCTTCACATCTGTGAGGCATTAATTTTGTTGGTTTGGAACCAAGATTTTGCTTGGTTGCTAGTGTGCTTGGGGTCATTGTCTTGTTGAAACACCCATTTCAAGGGCATGTCCTCTTCAGCATAAGGCAACATGACCTCTTCAAGTATTTTGACATATCCAAACTGATCCATAATACCTGGTATGCGATATATAGGCCCAACACCATAGTAGGAGAAACATGCCCATATCATGATGCTTGCACCACCATGCTTCACTGTCTTCACTGTGAACTGTGGCTTGAATTCAGAGTTTGGGGGTCGTCTCACAAACTGTATGTGACCCTTGGACCCAAAAAGAACAATTTTACTCTCATCAGTCCACAAAATATTCCTCCATTTCTCTTTAGGCCAGTTGATGTGTTCTTTGGCAAATTGTAACCTCTTCTGCACATGTCTTTTATTTTACAGAGGGACTTTGCGGGGGATTCTTGCAAATAAATTAGCTTCACACAGGTGTCTTCTAACTGTCACAGCACTTACTGGTAACTCCAGACTGTCTTTGATCTGGAGCTGATCAATGGGTGAGCCTTTGCCATTCTGGTTATTCTTCTATCCATTCTTTTGTCCATTTTAAAGCAATGGAGATCATTGTAGATGAACAGCCTATAATTTTTCGGTCCTGCGTATAAGTTTTCCCCTCTCCAATCAACCTTTTAATAAAACTACGCTGTTCTTCTGAACAATGTCTTGAACGTCCCATTTTCCTCAGGCTTTCAAAGAGAAAAGCATGTTCAACAGGTGCTGGCTTCATCCTTAAATAGGGGACACCTGATTCACACCTGTTTGTTCCACAAAATTAACGAACGCACTGACTGAATGCCACACTACTATTATTGTGAACACCTCCTTTTCTACTTTTTTTTTTTACTAATAGCCCAATTTCGTAGCCTTAAGCGTGTGCATATCATGAATGCTTGGTCTTGTTGGATTTGTAAGAATCTACTGAATCTACTGGTACCTTGTTTCCCATGTAACAATAAGAAACATACTCAAAACCTGGATTAATCTTTTTAGTCACATAGCACTATTATTCTGAACACTACTGTATGTGGCTCTATGACAGTCTGGTGTCATCTCCAGGGTGTACCCTGCCTCATGCTCTGTGACTGCCGGGATTGTGATCCAGCCCCTTGCAACCTTTTCTTGGATAAGTGGTTGAAGATGAGTGTGTGTGTTACCCTGTCTGTGCCACCGTACCAAAGTGTCAGTAAACTCACATTCGGATGAATGCAAAAAAGAAAAATTAAAAGAATAAATAAATAAAATGCATGCTTCACACAGAGTAATTTCTATTTTTCCAGTCTGAAGTGAGTGCCATTTCTGTTTTTATTACCAAAATTATTCATACCACTGTCAAGGTGAGTTGTTGGAATGCCACAGAAGCACTTGAAGCAGCTACCAAAAATATTGTCCCTTGAAGGAGCAAAACCAGCAATATAAGTCATGCATTGTGTGTAACAGCTTGGTGTCATGCACAGTTCCTTCATACAGCGTGTTCATTATCCCATTAAAGGAGATATATGGAGTAGGCCAGGTGGAATGTAGTCATGCATGAACATCTTTCACTGTAGGTTTTGTCGAGTGAGTCCAAAAAGGAGCACAACTATTGATATTCATGGGGCAGCAAGTATGAGCTGTGACAAGCTTTTTCTTTTTTTTCTGTGAGGGTATATGGTAATACCAGAGAAGTATCAAATCTCAGCTGCAGTCTGTGTGTGCTGCCCCCCCGGCACACACATACACACCCACACACCACAAACACACACACGCGCAGCTCCTTTCTCAGAAGCCACGTTTTCTACCCAGCGCTTCGCTTCTTGCATCAAGCTTGACGTGCAGTTTTAGATTCATTAAGTTTTTCTCCTTTTTGCCAGTATTATTTTGAAAACGAGGACTGGCTCTGATGTATAAAGGTTTACTTTCCTTTGTGTGAGGCTTTTCATTGTTTTTTGACTGTGCTGCGGAATAACAAGCAGGCATTTTTCTGCATGTTTAGGTGCACTAGTGAAGCAGTGCACAGAATAAATGAGAGGGGGAAAAAAACACAAGTAAGAGGTCAAAGAGACCACAGTGAGTCATCTGTATCCGGGTGGCTAATGAATCCAAGAATACTGCGCGCAGGCCTCCCCTGAGCACATTCGCATAGGTTTTTCCTTCTATTGCTTACAATACATTACTTGTAAATTAGGCATTTTTCGCTTTGGTATTTATAACTAAGCGTAGGTTCTGCAGCTTTGCAACTTCGTAATTTCTGTGGAAGCTGGCTCTGTGGCCTTCACCATCTACAAACAACGCTGCTGGAAAGAAGCAGGGAAATCAGAAACCTTCAGGTCCCTGAAGTCATGTTATAATCTTTTAAAAAGAAAAGTTAGATAAATAAATAAATGTTGCTAAGAGTGTGTAACAGTGTGCAATGTGTATTTGTGACATGCCCATCGCACCACTCTACGACACAAAAGTGCAGCTCGGTGGTGTTGAACGCATGTGAGTTTCACGGTCTTTTTCCCTTTGGCTGATGTTCCAAAACATTTTGCAGTTTAAAAGTACTGACAGCCGCTTGAGAACATTGTACTACATACAGCTATTGTTATGACAGCCCACATAATTAGGTACGCCTGTTCAACTGCTAAGCAACTGTTTAATCAGCCAATCCTGTGGCAGGAACTCGATGCATTTATGCATGCAGACATGATCAAGAGATCTGCTGAAGTTCAACCCAAGCATCAGCATGTTGAAGAAAGCTGATTTGAATGTACCATAGTGCTAAGTGGGCTGATTTGAATATTTCAGAAACTGCTAATTTTTATTTACATATGAGGGGCGATTGAGATGTTTTGAGCCCAACCAAGAAGAAAACACTGCTGAATTAATGTAATGCTTTATTTTTCAACATAATCTCAATGTAAGTCCACAGACTTTTTCCAGTGCCGCTGCAGTATCTTAACACCGTTCTCATGGAAGGTCTTATCCTGGAAGTCATCCATTGCAGATATGACATCGTTATCAGTATTACAATGAGTTCCAGCAAAATGACTTTCCATTTTTGGAAACAGATAGAAGTCTGAAGGAGTCAAATCAGGGGAATAAGGTGGGTGCAGAACAAGTTAAAAGCCACACTCATGAATGGCAGCCATTGCAATGACCGATGTATGAACCGAAGCATTGTCCTGGTGAAAGAGAACACCTTGTCAGAGCATTCCATGCCACATCTGATTTATTTTCTGCCACAGCTATTGCAAAAGGGAAGCACAATAGCTCCCACTGATGGAAATGTTGGTTTCTCAGAATGTAAAAGATGGAGAACCACACCTTACTTTTTCTGGGTCAGGCTCAAAACTATTCAGTCACCCGTTTTGAGCATAGCACTTTTCTGTCTGATGCCCAAAGTGCTTTACAGTGATGCCTCACATTCCACCAGTTACCTACTTATGTTAGGGTGCTGTCATGCAAGGCGCTCAACTGCACTCTGGGCCCAATTTGGAGAATATAGGCTTTCCATGAACTTCAGTGATTTTCCAACCTAGTGGAGATTCAAAGCAAAGATCTTCTGGTTGGAAGTTTACCTTTATACACTCAGTCTAGACTATCACCTCGAGACAATCTACCACAGTTTCTATGCAAACCATCACTCTCTCTCTCTCTCTCTCTCTCTCTCTCTCTCTCTCAGTGGTTCACATTGAGGGGGGAATCCTTTGCAGTGGTTCCCAAACCTTTTTCTTTGGAGGACCCCTACTTGTACCTAAAAAGAAAAATGTGATTTATTCCATTTTGGAGAAAATAATTACAAGATAGGTTTTCCAACAACAACAACTACAGTTGCATCATGGTGTTAGTTTGAACAGTTGACCTACTTATTTTACCCTGGTAATACTTTCAAAAGTTTCTCACTCAGTTTTGCCCTCTTACATGCACAAAGAGGTACAAAGAAAAAAGGAAGGAACTGGAAATGTAGTTTTATACAAGACAGTACTGTGTAACAGACAATGCTTTGCAAATACGTGTAACTATCAAACGTCATGCCTCAGCAGAATGTGGTGTAAAGGCTTCACTGTAATGCAGGCAGTGAGAGAAACTGAGAATAGAGGTGACGATGGAGCATGGAGATGAGACTGAGTGGGAGGAATGTAAGCAGTGGAAAAATCAGAGATGCAAGTGTGAAGCCACTAATAAGGGAGAATTTAAACTCATTCCATGTTATAAACTGCACTGAGGTAGGTGAGATTGATCCAGCAGTCAGATTATGTGATAAATGCTATTTGTTTGACTGCTTTTTATCAGGATGACTGAAAATGTTTTCACTTGAGGTGGTACCCTATCTTACATTTAACACAAAACAGCTCATATCAAAATGGAAGTGATGTCCGGGCTGGACGATACGAGTAAAATCTCATATCTTGATATGTAATGACGACATGAAAGGGCCTATTTCCTGTTACATTTTAAATTATATACTCAAAAATAAAAGGTGTTTAGTCATATTTGATTCTTCTTATCATTTTATTTAGAACCTTTGGACAAATGCTTATGTACAGTGAGGCAAATAAGTATTTGATCCACTGCTTATTTTTCAAGTTTCCCCACCTACAAAGAATGGAGAGGTCTGTCATTTTTATTGTAACTACACTTCAACTGTGAGAGACAGAATCTAAAAAAAAATCAGAAAATTACATTGTATGAATTTTTAAACAATTTGCATTTTTTGTATGAAATAAGTATTTGATACAATAGAAAAACAGATGTTAATATTTGGTACAGAATCCTCTGTTTGCAATAACCAAGGTCAGATGTTTCTTGTAGTTCTTGACAAAGTTTGCACACTGCAGCAGGGATTTTGGTCCACTCCTCTATACAGATCTTCTCCAGATCTTTCAGGTTTGGAGTTTCACCTCCCTCCAAAGATTTTCTATTGAGTTCAGGTCTGGAGACTGGCCAGGCCACTCCAGGACCTTGATGTGCTTCTTACGGAGCCACACCTGGCTGTGTTTCTGGTCACTGTGATGCTGGAAGACCCTAACCCAGCTTCAGTGCTCTTACTGAGGGAAGGAGGTTGTTTGCCAAAATTTCACGATACATGACCCCATCGATCCTCCCTTCAATATGGTGCAGTCATCCTGTCCCCTTTGCAGAAGAGCATCCTCAAAAATGATGTTTCGACCCCCATGCTTCACGGTTGGGACGGTGTTCTTGGGGTTCTCATCCTCTAAACATGGCGAGTGGAGTTGATACCAAAAAGCTCTATTTTGGTCTCATCTGGCCACATGACCTTCTCCGATGTCTCCTCTAGATCATTCAGATGATCACTGGCGAACTTCAAACGGGCCTGGACATGTGCTGGCTTGATCAGGGGGACCTTGCTGCCCTGCAGGAATTTAACCCATGACAGCATAGTGTGTTACTAATGTATCCTTTGTGATTGTGGTCGCAGCTCTCTTTAGGCCACTGACTACACATACACGTGCACACACACACACACACACACACACACACACACACACACACACACACACACACACACACACACACACACACACACACACACACACTTATTTCAGGCCTCCATGCAAGGCAACGCAACCAAAACACATTAACAAAATACATACAGTGCATCCAGAAATTATTCACAGCACTTCATTTTCTCCACATTTTGTTATGTTACAGCTGTATTCCAAAATGGAGTAAACTAATTTTAACGTCAAAATTCTACTCACAAATTCTCAAAATGATAACATGAAAAAGTTTTTAAATTTTCGTAAATTTATTAAAAATAAAAAAATCTAAGAAATCACATGTACACAGGGGTCTGTCCTAGGCTCCCTGCTTTTCTCCCTTTGCATAGCACCGCTTGGGCACATACTGCAGCATTTTGGGATTACCTTTCATTGCTATGCTGATGATACTCATTTATACATGCCAATAACTGCCGGTAATCTCATCCACATCAGATCCTTAGAGGATTGCCTTGCATCAGTGAAAAGATGGATGTCTAGCAATTTCCTACTTTTAAACTCTGATGACTCAAATGATGGTTCTTGGTCCAGTGAGACATCAGCCTTATTCCAAAATGGAACAAATAAAAAAATTCTCCCTCAATATTCTACTCACAACACCTGATAATGACAACATTAAAAAAGTTTTTTATGAAATTTAATAAACATAAAAAACTAACAAATCACATGTACATAAGTATTCACACCCTTTTATCAATACTTTGTTGATGTACCTTTTGGCAGCAATTACAGCCTCAAGCACCTCTCAAGCTCCATCAGGCTGGGTGGGGAGCATCGGTGCACTGCCATTTTCAGATCTCTCCAGAGAAATCAGGTCTGGGCTCTGACTGGGCCACTCAAGAACATTCACGGCGTTGTCCTGAAGCCACTCCTTTGATATCTTGGCTGTGTGCTTAAGATCATTGTCCTGCTGAAGGATGAACAATAGACGGAGGCCACTATCGACTGACAGCGTGGTGTTCAGCTAACAACCTGCCGCTGAACACCACAAAAATAAAAGAAACTAGAAGCACTCAGAGAGTGCAAACCTCCGCCAAGGCCATAGGATCACTGACCCTAAAGAGATTCCCTCCTTGGCACAGTGATCTATTCAACAATTCAGTGTTATAACCAAAACTATGATACATACACTTTTCTTTCCTGTATATTTGACATCCTTGACCATGAAAACATACCACTAGAACTTGGAATCATTTTCAAATTGTCATTTCCAACCACTCCACAAAATTTCATCAAAATCCGTTCAAAACGTTTTGAGTTATCCTGCTGACAAACAGACAGACAGACAAACAAACAAACGTGACCGAAAACATAACCTCCTTGGCGGAGGTAAATATATAAAAAATACAAAACCACTGTAACAGGTATTACATAAAAATAACAAAAGGAAAGTACATGTAATTTTTTTACAAATTAAACCTTCAAGGAAATGTTTACTGCATCAACAACAAACTCGCAAACAACAAAGTTTGGTGATGATCGGATATCACCAAACTTTGTTGTTTGATAGAACATTTGACTGTGTTACACCCTAATTTTTTTCAAGCCTTTCTGCCTTGTTTTTGTGGAGTTAGAAACTAGAATGTCATAATTCCCCCTATCCCGCAATGGTGAACAATCCTTTAAAAAATTCCTGGATCCGGATCGTGATCTGGATCACCACTAAAATTTAATCATTTGTTCCTCTTGTCTTTTCCAACCACTCCACAAAATTTCATCAAAATCCGTTCAAAACTTTTTGAGTTATCCTGCTGACAGACAGACAAACGCGACCAAAACATAACCTCCTTGGCGGAGGTAATAATCCTGGACTTCAGGAAGAACAGGGCTGACCCAGCCCCGCGCTACATCCAAGGGGACTGTGTGGAAAGGGTCAGCTCCATCAGGTTCCTGGGAGTGCAGCTCTCTGACAGCCTCTCCTGGACTGCCAACACCACAGTGGTGGTGAAGAAAGCCCAGCTGCGACTCCACTTCCTGCAGGTGCTCAGGAGAAACAATCTGGAGGAGAAGCTGCTGGTGTTGTTCTACAGAGCTACCATCAAGAGCCTCCTGACGTACTGCATCACAGCGTAGTACTGGGGGTGCTCAGCAGCAGACAGGAGAGTGCTGCAGAGGGTGATCAAAATGGCCCAGGGGATCACTGGCTGCTCTCTGCCCAGCCTGGAAGACATTGCCAGGTCTCGTTACCTCAGCAGAGCTGCCAGCATCAGCAAAGACACATCCCACCCAAGCAACCACCTGTTTGACCTACTACCATCCGGCCGACGGTATAGGTCAATCAAAACTAGGACAAACAGACTCTCCCCAGAGCGATCACTGCACTGAACAATAACAAATCACTCTAATCCGCACCTTCAAGTTTCTTGTGCAATATCTGTAAATCATGTGCAATATTCCTGTGCAATATGATTCCACAGTTGTATATATTTCATGTTTTACATTACTTAGTCCACATTTCATTTTATTTAATTTTATTTTACCTTGTGTTTATATTAGTTGTACATATACTCTGAATAATTTACTGTTAAATTTCACTATGTTTTATTTGGCTAAAAATTACTCGTACCACGGAAAGCACCTTTTTGGAGTTGCACTCAAATTTCGTTGTAATGCAAATTACAATGACAATAAAGGCGATTCTGATTCCGAACTGTCGCCCCAGTCTGAGGTCAAAAGCGCTCTGAAGCAGGTTTTCATCCAGGTTGTCTCTGTACATTGCTGCATTCATTTTTTCCTCAAGCCTGACTAGTCTCCCAGTTCCTGCCACTGAAAAACATCCCCACAACATGATGCTGCCACCACCATGCTTCACTGTAGGGGTGGTGCCTGGTTTCCTCCAAATATGATGCCTCGCATTCACACCAGAGTTCCATCCTTGTCTCATCAGACATGAGAATTTTGTTTCTCATGGTCTGAGAGTCCTTCAGGTGTCGTTTGTCAAACTCCAGGTGGGCTGCCATGTGCCTTTTACTAAGGAGTGACCTTCTGGTCACTGTACCATACAGGCCTGATTGGTGGATTGCTGCAGAGATGGTTGTTCTTCTGGAAGGTTGACCTCTCTCCAGAGGAATGCTGGAGGTCTGACAGAGTGACCATCCGGTTCTTCGTCACCGCCCTGACTAAGGCCCTTCTCCCCCAGTCGCTCAGTTTTGATGGACAGTCAGCTCTAGGAAAAGTCCTGGTGGATCAAAACTTCTTCCATTTATGGAAGACCTTCCCTAACATCAGTGTGAATGTGAAGCATTATTGTAAAGTGCTTTGAGCATCTGATGCAGATGGAAAAGTGCTATATCAATGCAGTCCGTTTACCGTATGGATGATGGAGGCCACTGAGCTCATTGGGACCATCAAAGCAGCACAAATGTTTCTGTACCCTTCCCCAAGTTTGAGCCTTGAGAAAATCCTGTGTTGGAGGTCTGCAGACAATTCTTTGACTTCATGCTTGATTTGTGCTCTGACATGCACTGTCAACTGGGGACCAGACAGGTGTGTGCCTTTTCAGATCATGTCCATTCAACTGAATTTACCCCAGGTGTACTCCAATATAGCTGTAGAAACATCTCAATGATGATCAATGGAAACAAGATACACCTGAGTTTTTTTGTTTGTTTGTTTGTTTGTTTCATGGCAAAGGCTGTGAATACTTACGTACGTGATTTCTTAGCTTTTTTTTTTTTTTTTTTTGCAAAAATCTCAAAAAAACTTTCTTCACATTGTCATTATGGGGTATTGTTTGTAGAATTTTGAGGGGAAAAATAATTTCATCAATTTCAGAATAAGGCTGTAATAGAAGAAAATGTGGATGAAGTGAAGCACTGTGAATACAAAGACAAAGAGTTGCCACAGTGTCTTTTATTATGAATGGAACATGATAATTCCACACATGACAGTCTCATATCAAACTATGAGTGACCTTTATTTGACCAAAAGGAAATGCTAAGAAGTTTTAAAAAGGGAAGAAAAACAATGCATGCTCTTTCACAGATGAGCCAAAGATGCACAGTGACTACAAAATGTAAAATGTATTGACATTTGAACAGCTTGGCATAAGAAGAGTTTTCAAAGCGGCAGCCACAAGAGCCTTTAAAATAAACACTCCTTTCAGCTTGTCATTACCAACAATAGCATCAGCACAATGTCATTATCATTCGAAAACAAAATGGAATTGCTGTTCCAGTTTATAGTAGCGCATTCCGGCAGATGCTTTTATACATAAAAAAAAAATTGAGGCCTCTAATGTGCATGTATTCAAGTGTCCTTTAATATCAAATCAGCATTTTTTTTTTAATTCCTCACTAAGGAAGCCCTGTCCAAAAACACAGAAACCGTTACAATTATGGAAATTAGTATCAGCTTGCTGTTTGTAATCATTATGATACAGTAAAAAAAAAAAAAAAAAAAAAAAAAATCTAATTGTGAGGAGGCATGATAAAGAGATTAAAATGCCAATAAAGAGTCCACCCTTGTGGTTTAATGGTTAAAAAAGAAGGAAAAAAAGGAATATTTTCACACTTTTTTTTTTCTTTTTTTTACTGCAAATAGCTGAACAGGGATTTGTCTTACCGACACTGTTCCGGACACATTGACAACTTACAGAGTTTTAAAATGCATACAGAGGAAACAAGCACAAGGACACTCAGGATTTATGTACTGGACAATCCACAAGAAAATGAAATATGCACTATACAGGAGCTGTCTACGCTTAGATCATTTGGTCAAGTGGCCTCAAACAAAAAAACCTTTCAAAACGTCTTCTTTTTTAAGGTTTATTACCATTAAAAGAGCTAACTGCACCACTTGAGGAAGCTGAAAATGTTAAAAAACATGTATCATTACTAAGTAAATTCTTTGACATTTGTTTGCACCTCTGAGGTACCTCGACAGTTCCATGTGCAAAATAATGCAGATTTCTTAGCATTATCAGTAAAATATTGAAATTAACAAAGAGGCAACCCCCCCGCCCCCCAAAACACAACAACAATAAATCAGAAAAAGTTGTGCTGCCTTGGTGTTTGCTCTGCTCCCCCTCCCTCCCTGTTTCTCCAGGTGCTGCGATGTCAATAATATCGATACCAATGCTGGTATTGATACTGAATGATCCTTGTGTAGAAAGATCCATACGCAAGCTTTTTTTCTCTCCTAAACGCACTGACTGCTGCGCACGCAGATTCATCAAAGTCTACTCTCTGTCTGTAAGAGCAGCGCTGCGCTGTGTCACACAACACGGAGCAGCGCACCCTTGTATTGTGGTTTGTCAGCCCTCTACCTCATAAGATTCTGTATTAAGTTGTGTTGAGTGATATTTTTTTAAACAAAAATGTTGATTGTGATAATAAAGTATTTTGTTGTCACATATAATGTTTGGCAAAATTCTATCCAAGGTCTTTTGGATCCTTTGGATCTATGAAGGTTAAATATGAAAAAGTATCGGTATCGATATCGGTGATACTGGGCCTGTATTTACTTGGTATCGGATCAATACCAAAATTCCCGGTATCGCCCACCTCTAGTCACGGGTGTAACCCAGGTGGTAAATCATTGTAGTTTTGATATTTAGGTGTACTAACACCTTGTGCTTTATTTTACTGAGGTGCAATATACTAAACAATAACTTTTATAAATAATAGTACAGTTATTTATTATAGCATATTAAATCATTTATATTTAAATAATTTAATTAGAAATTAATAATTGACCTTTTGAACTTTGTATTGTACAATATTAATATTGTTATTGGATTATTTGATACAATAATTAATACTATCCATATTATTTCTATTGTGATAGTGAATAATAGTGCACTAAGGATATTTTGAACTGCATGGTCCTGTTTTTATGCAGGCCAGGCTTTTACTGATGGCGAGCTAAAGGAACCTGAATCATCATATCTGGCCTGAAGAGATGCCCCCCAGCCACAAGCCAGGGGGCTTCATCTTGGATCTGCCTTTATCGTGTCAGGCTGGTAGCAGGTTCCTGTAGCCATTTTTGAACTCTGCCATCACTGTATCATTATATGGGCCGTCAATATGCCGTTCACTTCCCTATTTCCTTCCCTGCACACAAGCACTTTTTTCCCTTTTGGACATCAGTTGCCTTGAATGAACTATTCTCATCTGGACCACTGAATGATTCGCGACTATGGGTTGCGTTCACTGGGTGAACTTTGAATAACTGATCCCTGGAACTTTGTTTTTCTGAACTCTGGGTTGACTTTTACAACCAAATAAGCTTACGGACTGAACTTAAATATTGTATATGTGTGTCTGTTATTGTGTAATGGAAATTATTGCACTTTGAATGACCATTCGTTAATTGTTTTGTGTTGTCTGCCTGCACACTTAAATATATATTTTTGGGTACCCACTATTCCTGGCTGCTGTTGTGTCACTGGCTCCCAGAGTCGAATTCTATCTTCTGAGAATCTGGTCCAATTGCATTGCACATTTGTACCTATATGTGAAGTATCTTGATAATACTGGTCCTAATATTATCGTAACACACTTGTTACATGGAGCTGATATGGCGCACCTGTACCTGGTCTTTCCACTCCACAGTCGCCAGAAACTCAGCTCAGCTCTGTGGTACCTGGCCTCCGTAGAGCCTTTTTGAGAATCTTTGTTCTGTATATTTTTATGCCTCTGTGTATTCCTGGATTTTTGTCATTTCTCGGCACTGCCTGTTTTCATCGTTCCTGCCTGCCATCAGCTCCGTTGTGGTCACCTCATTCTGGTCCACCATCATCATCGCATTCTGGTCAAGCCAGTGTCTCCCTGCTCTGGTTCCTCCTACACAATCAATTGCAATATTCTGTCTTTGTGTTGTTCAAATAAATTGTACTTTGCTTTCACTCCAGTTCCCTGCATGCTGGGTCCAAATCATTCACAAGGTTTAGCCACAGCAGAAAGGCACTGAGAGAGCAAATACCTCGACAAGCAGAAGTTTGCTTTATCACTAACATCACTATTACTGCTGTCAGTGAGGTTTGTTTTTGTTGCTATATGTCTGACTTCCAGCAGGATCAACAGATTTCAGAGAAATCTGGGTGACAGTTAAGCCTTGTGTCAAGGAAAAACCTTCTAAATTGTGGTGTGGATGCAGATCAAAGGCTGGATCCTGCCTTTGAGCATTGATGCTGACAATCAGGATCCAATTACAGTGATTAGGCTCAAAGGCCAACAATCACAATCAAAGGTCAGCGATCAGGATGCAAGGTCACAATCAGGGCTGGTTGCAGGGAACACAAACAAAAAATATTATTCTTGATCCTATCTTAGAATCAATGTATGATGAGTACCAAACAGATACAGATTCTTTATTGTCATTGTAACAGTACAACGAAAGGTAAGGTGCAAGGCTTTCAGTGCAAATATAAACCATGCGCAGACTTAAAAGGTCTGGAGAATAAAAGAAAAATAAACATAAAATTTAACAGAATGAAAATTTATGTCCAGAGCGCAAATTAAAAAGAAAAATATATATATACCAGTGTGGTATAGTTTTCAACATGATTGGAGCATTTTTAAATTTTGACCCCTGTGTAATTCTTTATTGACCCTTACTGATCATTAGAGGTCAGCTCCAGGATGTCTCCATATCTGAGAATAAACATTAGTTCATTTAGAATATGGGTGCCAAATTTCATGCTTTTATCACAAACTGAACAATTGTTTTGGTTATCTGCTACACTATAGGAGAAAGTATTTGTTGTTTGACAGTTGTGAATCTCACGCCATCTGACAGTCCATGACTCACGCGAGAGGTCGGTTTCAGCACAGTTCCGGAGTTGCAGACAGAGCGGTCCCCCCTAAAAATTGTTCCGTCCTGCCTTCTCTGCGTATGCATCATTTGGAACTATAGCAGCACGTCTGAGACGGATTCTCTACACCCAAAGCATTAAAGAATCGAATAGCATAGAAGAAGCTGTTGTTAGCGCAGCATAAATAGTGTAGCATAAATATTCCCATTCTGAACTGGTATGAGAGTATTAAGAAATTATGAACCAATAGGAAAGTTCAAATGGGTAAATTTTCTCTATCAGTCATAGGCAAAACCAATCCAGAATGCAAGGCAACGTCAACATCCAGTGTTTTTTTTTTTTCTTTCATATTTTTTTGAACCTCTGGTCACTTTGACATCGTGAATAGTTTTGCTTTGCGATGACTTGCAATTATGTTTTATTTCGACATGTGTCTATGAGAAAGCTGCACAGGTTTATCCAGTTTTGGAAGAGCGAACCATGAAGGCTTGGAGACGAAGTGGAGTTGGGTAACTACACCGGGCGGCTCTGTTAACAATGCCATCGGAACACCTAAGCATTGTTTTATATTCACCTGCTCATTGACTGTGACTGGACAAATGAAAGATTCAAGAAACACAAATGTGATAATGTCAATCAAATGTTTAGTGTCCGTCACGTGGAACCCATGGAAATTGGGAATGTCTAAGCTTATGAAGCCCGAGCAGCATTGGACAGCAGGATGCTATTCTACATGACTGCTGTGTGTCGCTTCAGGAGAAGGAAAATCAGTCTGGTTTACACTCACAGGATGTATTTTTAACACTTGTGTTGTGAACACTGCACCAGTTACAATGCAACTGGAAGTTTGGCTGACTGTAAATCACATCAAAATAAGGCAATAATAATAGTGCGCCCCCTACAGTCGTTGGTAGGTGACTATATGTGATAGGGAGAATTGATTCGTTATAAAGCCTACCACTCTTGGACATGTTGATTTTATTTTTGCCTTTAAAAGATTTTTTTTTCCTCACCACTGTTGCCAATGTGCTTGATCGCTTGCTCTTTGAATGGTAAATGGACTGCAATGGACTGCATTGATTTATTCTGCCTTACAGAAACCTGGTTACAGCAGGATGAATATGTTAGTTTAAATGAGTCAACACCCCCGAGTCACACTAACTGTCAGAATGCTCGAAGCACGGGTCGAGGAGGAGGATTAGCAGCAATCTTCCACTCCAGCTTATTAATTAATCAAAGACCCAGACAGAGCTTTAATTTATTTGAAAGCTTGACTCTTAGTCTTGTCCATCCAAATTGGAAGTCTCAAAAACCAGTTTTATTTGTTATTATCTATCGTCCACCTGGTCGTTACTGTGAGTTTCTTTGTGATTTTTCAGACCTTTTGTCTGACTTAGTGCTTAGCTCAGATAAGATAATTATAGTGGGCGATTTTAACATCCACACAGATGCTGAGAATGACACTGCATTTAATCTATTATTAGACTCAATTGGCTTCGCTCAAAATGTAAATGAGCCCACCCACCACTTTAACCACACTTTAGATCTTGTTCTGACATATGGCATAGAAATTGAAGACTTAACAGTATTCCCTGAAAACCCCTTTTTGTCTGATCATTTCTTAATAACATTTACATTTACTCTGATGGACTACCCAGCAGTGGGGAATAAGTTTCATTACAGTAGAAGTCTTTCTGAAAGCGCTGTAACTAGGTTTAAGGATATGATTCCTTCTTTGTTATGTTCTTCAATGCCATATACCAACACAGTGCAGAGTTGCTACCTAAACTCTGTGAGTGAGATAGATTATCTCGTCAATAGCTTTACATCCTCATTGAGCACAATTTTGGATGCTGTAGCTCCTCTGAAAAAAAGAGCCTTAAATCAGAAGTGCCTGACTCCATGGTATAACCCACAAACTCGCAGCTTAAAGCAGATAACCCGTAAGCTGGAGAGGAAATGGGGTCTCACTAATTTAGAAGATCTTCATTTAGCCTGGAAAAAGAGTCTGTTGCTCTATAAAAAAAGCCCTCCGTAAAGCTAGGACATCTTACTGTTCATCACTAATTGAAGAAAATAAGAACAACCCCAGGTTTCTTTTCAGCACTGTAGCCAGGCTGACAAAGAGTCAGAGCTCTATTGAGCCGAGTATTCCTTTAACTTTAACTAGTAATGACTTTATGATTTTCTTTGCAAATAAAATTTTAACTATTAGAGAAAAAATTATTCATAACCATCCCAAAGACATATCTTTATGTTCGGCTGCTTTCAGTAATGATAGTATTTGGTTAGACTCTTTCTCTCCGATTGTTCTGTCTGAGTTATTTTCATTAGACACTTCCTCCAAACCATCAACATGTCTATTAGACCTCATTCCTACCAGGCTGCTCAAGGAAGCCCTACCATTAATTAATGCTTCGATCTTAAATATGATCAATCTATCTTTATTAGTTGGCTATGTACCACAGGCTTTTAAGGTGGCAGTAATTAAACCATTACTTAAAAAGCCATCACTTGACCCAGCTATCTTAGCTAATTATAGGCCAATCTCCAACCTTCCTTTTCTCTCAAAAATTCTTGAAAGGGTAGTTGTAAAACAGCTAACTGATCATCTGCAGAGGAATGGTGTATTTGAAGAGTTTCAGTCAGGTTTCAGAATTCATCATAGTACAGAAACAGCATTAGTGAAGGTTACAAATGATCTTCTTATGGCCTCAGACAGTGGACTCATCTCTGTGCTTGTCCTGTTAGACCTCAGGGCAGCTTTTGATACTGTTGACCATAAAATTTTATTACAGAGATTAGAGCATGCCATAGGTATTAAAGGCACTGCGCTGCAGTGGTTTGAATCATATTTATCTAAAAGATTACAATTTGTTCATTACAATGGGGAGTCTTCTTCACGGACTAAGGTTAATTATGGAGTTCCACAAGGTTCTGTGCCAGGACCGATTTTATTCACTTTATACATGCTTCCCTTAGGCAGTATTATTAGAAAGCATTGCTTAAATTTTCATTGTTATGCAGATGATACCCAGCTTTATCTATCCATAAAGCCAGAGGACACACACCAATTAGTTAAACTGCAGGAATGTCTTTCAGACATAAAGACAAGGATAACCTCTAATTTCCTGCTTTTAAATTCAGATAAAACTGAAGTTATTGTACTTGGCTCCACAAATCTTAGAAACATGGTGTCTAACCAGATCCTTACTCTGGATGGCATTACCCTGACCTCCAGTAATACTGTGAGAAATCTTGGAGTCATTTTTGATCAGGATATGTCCTTCAATGCATATATTAAGCAAATATGTAGGACTGCTTTTTTGCATTTGCGCAATATCTCTAAAATTAGAACGGTCTTGTCTCAGAGTGATGCTGAAAAGCTAATTCATGCATTTATTTCTTCTAGGCTGGACTATTGTAATTCATTATTATCAGGTTGTCCTAAAAGTTCCCTGAAAAGCCTTCAGTTAATTCAAAATGCTGCAGCTAGAGTACTGACAGGGAGTAGAAGGAGAGAGAATATTTCACCCATATTGGCTTCTCTTCACTGGCTTCCTGTTAATTCCAGAATAGAATTTAAAATTCTTTTACTTACTTATAAGGTTTTGAATAATCAGGTCCCATCTTATCTTAGGGACCTCATAGTACCATATCACCCCAATAGAGCGCTTCGCTCTCAGACTGCAGGCTTACTTGTAGTTCCTAGGGTTTGTAAGAGTAGAATGGGAGGCAGAGCCTTCAGCTTTCAGGCTCCTCTCCTGTGGAACCAGCTCCCAATTCAGATTAGGGAGACAGACAGCCTCTCTACGTTTAAGATTAAGCTTAAAACTTTCCTTTTTGCTAAAGCTTATAGTTAGGTTTGGATCAGGTGACCCTGAACCATCCCTTAGTTATGCTGCTATAGACTTAGACTGCTGGGGGGTTCCCATGATGCACTGAGTGTTTCTTTTTATTCACCTCTTTTTGCTCTGTATGCACCACTCTGCATTTAATCATTAGTGATTGATCTCTGCTCTCTTCCACAACCAGTCCCAGCAGAAGACTGCCCCTCCCTGAGCCTGGTTCTGCTGGAGGTTTCTTCCTGTTAAAAGGGAGTATTTCCTTCCCACTGTCGCCAAGTGCTTGCTCATAGGGGGTCGTTTTGACCCTTGGGGTTTTTCTGTAATTATTGTATGGCTTTTGCCTTACAATATAAAGCGCCTTGGGGCAACTGTTTGTTGTGATTTGGCGCTATATAAATAAAATTGATTTGATTTAATAGCGCTTTTCCATCTGCATCAGACGCTCAAAGTGGTTTACAAATAATGCCTCACATTCACTCCGACGTGAGGGTGCTGACATACAAGGTGCTCACTACACACCAGGAGCAACTAGGGGATTAAAGACCTTGCCCAAGGGCCCTTAATGATTTTCCAGTCAGGCTGGGATTTGAACCGAGGATCCTCTGGTCTCAAGCTTTGAACTTTTACAAGAAATTGGAGATGCAGAAGTAGCAGTTTATTAGCTTACCTGAACCAATTTATAATGTTAGCACTGAGCCAGCGACCAGTTTGTACATTTTGATTGATTCAGGGATGCCTGTATCAATGTTGTTGTATCTTTTCATATAATAATAATAATAATAATAATAATAATAATAATACTGATTCATTTGTTACAACCCTATGCATGCATTTCTTCAGTATTTTCTACATCTGGACTTAGACTAGCAAAAAGCATCCTTGCAGGGAGCTACAGGGTTTTTGATGTGTTGAGCCAAAGATCTAAAGATGAAACCTCCAAAATCAAACAACTTGCAAAGCTAATGAAAAATAGATTGCAGGGAACATGTTTTTTTTTTTTTTATCTCAGTCTCTCCAAAGCAGCATGATGGAAGACAACATGTTCAACAGAACAGCTTGTGCATGAGTTGCGTAGGCTCTGTGAAGCAGCATAGTTGTGAGTGAACAGTGTGAACTTCAAATGTCACGCCGTTGATCCTGGCGGGCCTCCGACAAAGTAAAAATAGACTGGGCTGACAACTCGGCGGTGCTCTAAAGATGCCCATTAACATTGTGTGTTTCTGCTACAGCCGCGGGGAGCTTCAGATAAGCTCACCTCAAACTGTCGGAGCAGCAAACTCTCCCTTGATTTCGCAATGCCTGCTGCATAAAAGATCAACGAAAGCTAACATGACAAAATGCCGAGTTGTTGGAAACACGGGCTAAAACAACTAACAATGTTTGACTGGCTGCACTGCCAGGCTGTGCACTGCATCTGATGCAAGGCATGGCATTGAGCCTAACAATAGCCGAGCGCTGTCTAAGCTCTGCTGTGCTGTCTGTCGAGCTGCAAGGGTCCATCTTGTCTTCATCTGTCTCACAGAAAAATAGGGTAAAGTCGGTCTTATGTAAGTGCAGTTGTGTCTTTGTGGGATTTAACAGCGTTATATAATGTAGTAGCAGGCGGGATGGCAGACGGGGTGATGGTCAATAGGCAAATCCAACCCCCCAAAATATTTGATTTATCTTGCTTACTGGTGATTGAATGCACGCCTCTTTATCTATATGAGCCTGTGAGGCTTTTCATTTTTGTTGACTTTGTGATGACTTTCGTGTTTGTACTGACAAAGTATTAGAGTCCAGCTTCTGAAACTAATGTTGTGCAGCTGCAACAGTATTCTTTATGGCCAGCCAAAATAAAAGGCATCATTGCTGTGCAAAGAGTTCGAATTGGACCAAGAGTTGGAATTTACTCTCGCCACTGAAGAGGTTACTGTTTGACAGACACCTGTTTTTTGACTGATTTGTTGCTTTTTTTATGTTTATTAGCAAGATTGCTCAGAATGTTTTCTGGCAAGATGCATTTTATCAGAGAACATTTGGTGATGAGTGAGGTCCATATATGGATTTTGTAACATTAACAAACAAACACAAAAGTTTATTAACCTACAGCGACAGGTTTTTTTTTCCAACATAATGATCAGTTTCCATTAGTGATAATAAGGATCTATAAAAGGTCAAGGGTCATACTAATGAAACTGCTGTACTGTAAGAAATAGTGCCACAAACATGCAAATTCTTCTGTTTACATCGGCATCACTCTCTCTTATTTTCCGTGAGACACTTGCTTCTGAAATTCTTTAATTCTTTACTCCTGAAATTCTTTAATCTTGATTATTAGCATTTGACCATGGTTTTTTAATTCTGATCTGTGATCCTCATCAGTGTCTTTATGTTCCTTACAGATAATCCTGATTGTGAACCCTAGTCCCTGATTGCTTGTGAACTTTGATCCTGATTGCTGATCTTTGATCTGAGCATTCAACTTTAATTCTGATCTGTGATGCTGATCACTTACAGGATGTCCCCAGAAAAAGTGCCACAAAAATAAAGCCATAGAAAATGTGGACATTTTTGGATGCTGATATCTGTCATGTGTCATCTTGAAGCATATCTCAGGGATTTTTTTTTTTTTTTTTTAATCTCTGGTGTTCATTTCTAATTTCACCTCAGTTTGTAAGAGTTTTGGCATTCACAAGATGTGCTCAACATGTGCACTGCTCCTCTGGTTCAGCCAAATCTCCCTTTGTTAACACTGAACAGTTGTATCAGTTTGAAACTTTACAATCCTACATATTGTCTTTCTGTCCGGAGCTTTTCTAACTGTAAAATGACATTGATATTGTCATTGGGGTTGCATGATCAATTTGGTCTCAAAGTAGCATTCCACCAGTTTCTCTTTTTGTTCAGTTGTAAGCAGCATCCTCATTGGATCAGTCTCAATGTAGTTGTACATCATAAGAAATTCCTCACATGTACATATCTTGATGTCAATTCAATTCACCTTCATTTATATAGTAGCAAATTACAACAAAATTTCCTCAAGGCGCTTCACACAAGTAAGGTCTAACCTTACCAACCCCCAAAGCAAGCACACAGGTGACAGTAGTAAGAGCACTGGTGGGCACAGATAACCAAAAAATTAAGTTCGATAACAGATAATCAGATAACTGCAAAGTTATCCTTGATAAAGATAAAACGATAAACCACCCAAAAATGTATCAAGTTACAGATAACCGATAAATTCCAATATTGTCTTTGGTACATTTGCAGCTACCAATAAACTGAATTTGAATTTTAACACCACGATTGCTTCTAGTAGCATCAAAAGTGATAACAGACCCAAACAATGAGCACACACTTCTGTCTTTGAACATCATACTCTCTGCCAGAAGCTCTTGTTTACTACATAGCTTCCAGCACAGAAGCAAGCTGCGAGCAGCCACAAAGCCCAACTCTCTACCCAATCACAATGCACCGGTCAGGCGGAGGTCTTGGAAAATAAAACAGTGCTGACTTATGGTTTTGATTTATAAATAACATTAATGCCGATAGAATAACTCCATTAATGTCAATTCTGTCATTTGTACAATGTTAAAATATAACATATATCTTTTAATGTTGAAGAATGCACTAATTCTGAGGTTTTGTAACAAACACAGACAAATCGCAAAGGATTCTGGGTAAAATGTGCCTCTGCTAAACACTGATTGGTTCAGTCATTCATTATGTAAACCAACACATTAATGTGATGTGTGTCGTGTGTTGGTGTTTACAGATAAATGTGCTTTTGTAAAATATTCCATTTTTTTAATTGTAAAAACAGGCATTTTTATGGAGCCCTGGAAGTGTCATTGCAAAATGTTTTGCATGTGGAGAGAACGTGCGCTCATTTTATTATATTGTGTGCACATTTTATGATGTTGTGCGCATGTTTTATTATATTGTGGACACATTTTATTATATTGCACTCAATATTACGGATTATTTGTTATAATTGTTTTAGCAAGTTTCAGGGCATCATGCAGCAGTCTCTTATTAACGTGATGAAAAGCATAAAAAATTACATTTAGTATAATATTCATTTACAACTGTCATCGTGTTGATTCTCTATATGCTGTTGACTGCAGCGACTCTCTGGCATGCAAGGGATTATGAGATACGTCAGTAGGGCAATGAACACTACTGGCCAGTAGATGGCAGTAGAGACCTTGAAAACTTGCCAAAACAAAATTCCAGATAATCCGTGTCTGCTACATTTAAGATGCGTGGAATTTAATAAATGCAGACACAATAACAACGTCTATAAACCCAGAGAATATATTCATGAGAGTTTTAGGCACTAGACTTTAATGCTGTTGTCCGTAGAGTCTGATCAGAGTGTTTCAAATGCATTTCTCATGTCGTGAACGTACTGAGATTACCCTATCCTACCCATAATGCACTGCTGGGCACAGCATATATCCACACTAAAACCTTAAAAATGAGCGCATTACTTTAAAACTAAAACATATATCTGATATTTTCATTTTATAAAACTTCA
Organism: Thalassophryne amazonica; assembly: GCF_902500255.1. Taxonomy (NCBI): domain Eukaryota; kingdom Metazoa; phylum Chordata; class Actinopteri; order Batrachoidiformes; family Batrachoididae; genus Thalassophryne; species Thalassophryne amazonica. The sequence goes on from NC_047104.1 coordinate 57,982,648, forward strand.
GACATGACATTAATTTAAATAACCTGTCCGACATTAGTTTGGTTAAAAGTTGAGCCATACATTAAAAATGTATGCCTCTGGATGACTTGGGTGATATTGTCCGCATATCAGTATGGGGTTACAAGAAATGAGTTTTTTTGGGGGGGGGGCAGATCTCCTTTGTCTACAGAGGATAGAGTGGTTTCTTCTTAAAGCAGCTCTTCTCTGTTTTGCAGAGGGTAGAACTACACATCAGCTATGAAAGCTAGGTGCTCAACTGATTTTAAGTTTTATAAATATTTGTAGCTGTTCAGCTTTATTTACCACTATCGGTCTAAAAATCATTGGACAAAAAATTTAGCGCAACATAATTAGTCCGATAATGGCTTTTAAAGTTACAGTAGTGTTCAGAATAATAGTAGTGCTATGTGACTAAAAAGATTAATCCAGGTTTTGAGTATATTTTTTATTGTTACATGGGAAACAAGGTACCAGTAGATTCAGTAGATTCTCACAAATCCAACAAGACCAAGCATTCATGATATGCACACGCTTAAGGCTATGAAATTGGGCTATTAGTAAAAAAAAGTAGAAAAGGGGGTGTTCACAATAATAGTAGTGTGGCATTCAGTCAGTGAGTTCAGGGGTGGTCCTGGAGGCGGGCCGACCGGGCAGCCGCCTGGGATGGCATCGCGGGGGGGCGGCACGACCGTGCAGAAAAAAAAGAAACGGTCAAAAAAAAAAAAAAAAAAAAAACCTCTCCAAAAAAAAAAACAAAACGGGAAAACGGGGTGGGTGGGGGGGGGGTGTCCTGACTGGGGGGTTCGTGGTTCCATTATGGCAGAGCGGCGCCCCCATCACCCCCCCCCCCGTCCCATGGTGGGAGGCGCGCATCTGGCGCCTGTACAATCCACTGTTCTCAGATCACATCATCATCTGTCATCACGCTCTGCTCTATTATTGTATAATATTTCAAATAAAGGTTTCGAAATGCTCTACATTCTCATTAGGTTTGATTCTGTGTTGTGTATGATGAACCGAAGGAATTCCCAAGATTATGGTGGTCGCGGTGGTCAATTGGTCAAGTTGAAATGGTTCAGCGACAGTCTCACCTCTCGTGTTAGGTGAGCAACGCTGCACAGTGCAGAGTTTGTGCAGGGGGAGGGGGGAATCATTCAATGTTTGGACGAGGAGGGGGTCGAATGACAAATAAACGGAGTAAGACATAATCATGGATAGGAAATGATCAAAGCCATCAGGTGCCCAATTTCGAAAGAAAAAGAAAGAAGAAGAGGAGAAACGAGCAAAGGAAAAAGGTATGTATTGATTTATGTATTCCCGCAGCTTCACAGTGCTTTAAACAGTGTGGACGCTGAGCATCCACAGACTTCAGTAGCGAAGCAAAGAGTGCAGCGAAACGAGACGAGTCATTGGATAAATGCTGGGCTTTGTCCCGCCCATCGGACGCTCAGCGTGTCTGGGGGTCTATGGGGCAGTGGGCTGGCCTCGGCTGGCCCGGACGCTCAGCTTCTGCATGATGATTGGATGATCTGTCTGAGGCTGAATCCCTTTTTGATTGACAGTGAAATGCGCGAATCGGCGATCTTTTGGTGTAAACATCCATGGGAGCATTTTTAAATTTTCTTTCTGTTCTGAGTTGAACCGGAGACTTTCCTAATCCTCTTAGCGGCATTTTCTTTGTTAAAAACGACTAGCGACAAATCGAGCTTCTATTTCTGGTGTGTTTTTTTTTTTTTTGTGGCTGCTTGTGTTTGGAGACTGACTTCTATCACTCTTTCTGACTTCTATCGCAGTTTCTGGATTACCTGGATTAATCTTTTTAGTCACATAGCACTACTATTATTCTGAACACTACTGTATCTAAAAAGATGATCCATTAATGAAAACATTATCTTTGTTATCGGATTATCGGAACTGTACCCACCACTGAGTAAGAGGAAGCGTCAAGCAGACCAGACTCAAACGGGTGACCCTCTGCTTGGGCCATGCTACCGACACAAACGACAAAATGAATATACAGGAAATTTTGCCGGTGCACAGGACGGGAGGGCTGCAGAATAAGACACCACTTCCATCTCTGGATGGAGCTGCACCTCAGAGAGAAAACAGAATCAGGTGGCAGAAAGACAACAAATACAGTATATGTCAGCATTAAGCAACAAGAAAAACAAAAGAAATACTAAGGTGATCGCTGTCGATCTCCAATGTCTAAAAAAATAAAAATAAATAAAACGAATTCAGAATAGATGTTGCAGAATTAGAGTCAAATGATTTTGTGGCATTTTTTGGTACATCCTGTATATTTGATTGTGTTCCTTGCAATTGATCCTGAATGGGAACTTTGATCCTGATTGCTGATCTTTGATTCTGAACAATAATCTTCAATCATGGCATTTGGTCCATTGTTTTTGATTGTTAGTCTTTGATCCAAATTTATCATCTTTGATCTTAAAATTTGGCCCTGATCAGTTACCTTTAATGATCCCAACTGTTAAGAATTAATCCTGATTGCTAGCCCTTGATACTAATCGCTAAACTTAGATCCCGATTGATGGTGTTAAGTGGCCATATCCACTGTCACTGAAATATCCACAGTTTTGTACATACTTTTCTCTTTTTTTATATGCAATCTCTAACTAAGCATGACAGATGGTGCAAACTATTCCTTTTAAAAATGCTATTAACTCAACCAATATTTTGCATATTTTTTTACCAAAATTGGAGCAACTTTAACTTTTGACGCTATACAAACTGGAACTGAAACCTTTGTCACCATTTTTGCTGTTTTTACCCCATAACTCCAGAATATTCAGTTATAGATAGTCCATCTATACCTTTTTTGGAATTTTTATGATCAGACAAATAATGTGCTATAGTTTTCAACATGACTGCAGCATTTTTTTTTTTCTTCATTTTGACCCCTGTCTAATTCTTTATTGACCCCGTAGTAGAGAAGCTTGAATCTTCGACTGGACTGGGTTGCTTGACGTGAGGACATTTCGCTTCAAATCACAGAAGCTTCCTCAGGTAAAATTCTTCCTCTGGTAGTCTGACTTCTGTCTTGACCCTTGTAGAGAAGAATAAACCAGAAGCCAACAAAAGCTGGAGTTTTTTAACCTAACCAGACCCCACCTACCGAGAGGCTGACTGCTATAAGCTAGTGACTAGAGTCAGCCCAGTCCAGTCGAAGATTCAAGCTCAACTATGGAAACCACCTGGACAACTGAGAGCCTACACAGAAACATTGACCCCGTAGCTCATTAGGTTGCTGCTGTGAAGCTCTTCCAGTCTCAACAAGGTTGTATTTGTTTCTTTTATTTCTGTTTAACACTTCTTTTGGTTTTTAAGTGTATCTACTCTGAATCTTATTTAACTACAGTCCACAGATATGCTACAGTCCTCCTGTTGTGAATTGCTAGCGATTAGCTTTCACTTGCGGTTAGCTTGTGTTAGCTAGGTCGACCCCCTTCCCCCCACACCATTTCTTTTAGTACTGTTTTTACCAGTCTAATACTTCTGTTAGTTTTTCAGTTTAGCTACTGTGAATTTTAGGTCAATATTTTACTCCTGTGTAAATCTTAGAGTTACTAGCATTTTCACTAGTTGTTACCTTGCGTTAGCTAGGTCGACTCCTGCCCCCCGTATCTTTAATATTTTATTTCCGTTAGTTTTTCAGTGTAACTGTTTTGAATTATTTTCTTCCTCCCTCCCCCCTTTTATTACTGTTTTTACCAGTCTAATACTTATGTTACTTTTTCAGTGTAACTGCTGTGAATTTTAGCTCATTAATTTACTCCTGTGTGAACCTTAGGAGTGGTTAGCATATTCATTAGTGGTTAGCTTGTGCTTGCTTGGCTATACTCAAATTTTCTGGTGCACAAAGTACACTACTTTACACTTTACATAAATCCTGCATGATGCTGGTAGCGAGGGTGGCTCTTTTAGAGAGCTGAGTCCGTAAGCTAGAACAGCTTCTTAGCTTAGTGTAGATATATGTTACAGGCACTCCAGATGAGGTTGGCTAGTCTATATAGGCTAGTGTGCCCATTGGCATCAGCCTAGAATTGCCGGCTGTGGAGGACGGCAATTCTTGTCACGTGGGGCTCAGTGCCTGGTTGTGGTACCCAAATCACACTCGCTGTGAACTGTGAACCGGTTTTCTCCCTTGGAGATGCCTGATGTGAGTTCTTTGAGCCCACGGGTGACATCCGCTCCTATATCCAGGCCAAAACGCAGGGCTTTAGTGATCGGGGATTCTATCACCTACAAAATCAGGTTACAGATGACGGCTGGCGTTAAACGTATTCCTGGGGCTAGAGCTCCTGACATTGCCTCCAACCTCAGGGTGCTGATTCTGCAGAAGGGTAGACAGACTAAGGAACATGACACGAGATACAGTCACATAGTTGTTCACACTGGCACCAATGATGTCAGAATGAAGCACTCAGAGGTCACAAAAATGGATATATATATATATATATGGAAGGACTTGTGACCTTGCCAGAAAAATGTGAGAGAAAAATCTAGGTGTTACCTAGATTTACAGAATTTGATAGTATCTCACTAGGTGTGCTGACGAAACTCGTAACGTCTACAAAAAGCACAACCTGTTTATTTAATCCTATACCAACAAAACTGTCAGAAATTGTTCATCTCTGACTAACTTCTGGATCTGTTCCTAAATGTTTCAAATCTGCAGTGATTAAACCATTACTTAAGAGATCTAATCTTGACCCTAATGTATTGAAAAATTATAGGCTGATATCAAATCTATCATTTTGCTCTAAGACTCTGGAAAAAGTGGTGTCACAGCAGCTTGTGGACCACCTTGCTGAGAATAATCTTTTTGAGCCACTGCAGTCTGCCTTTAGAAAATATCATTCCATAGAGACAGCTCTGACTAAAGTGGTGAAAGACCTTCTGCTTGCAATGGACTCAGACACTACTACGGTTCTGGTGCTGTTAGATCCCAGTGCTGCGTTTGATACCATGGATCATCATATTTTACTCAATAGGCTGGAAAATCATATTGGGATTACTGGAAGTGCTCTTGCGTGGTTGACGTCATACCTGTCCAGTCGATCTCTCTGTGTATTGTACAATAACACTACTTCTAACCTTAGTGACAGGAAATTTGGGGTTCCACAGGGATCCATCTTAGGCCCCCTGCTTTTCTCCCTTTATATAGCACCCCTTGGGCATATACTGCAGCGTTTTGGGACTGCCTTTCACTGCTATGCTTAAGACGCACTTATTTTCCCTTTAGTATGGCTCGCATATTGGCATATTACGTTACTATGCTTTTTACTTTTTTACTCTACTTTTTTAATCTTTTAATTCATTTTATTTTGTTTTTTGAATTGTTTTGTTGTTGTGACCGAGCTTTTTCAGTCGTTGCCCCGAGACTGTGGAATGATCTTCCTTTGCACATTAGGCAGGCTGATTCTCTCTCTACTTTTAAATTGTCTCTTAAAGCACATTTTTTTTCTCTTTGGCTTTTAACGCAGCTTGACACTGTTTTTTTTTGTGTGTGTGTGTTTTTGCTTTTAACTGTAACTTTTTATTTATTAAATTATTTTAACTTGCCTGTTTTTGTTGTGTACAGCGCTTTGGTTGTTGGTGCACTTTAAAGTGCTTTATAAATAAATTGAGACTGAGACTGAAGCACCTTGAAGCGACTCTGTTGTGATTTGGCGCTATATAAAATTAATAAATTGAATTTAAATTTGCCATTTGGTATGTTTGTGTATTTTGGGTGAAGTATGAATGCTGCAAATACGGAAAGTTGATAGGACAAATATTTTTGGAGAAATTAGCAATTTTAGCTAACAAGTAAACAGTGGACGTTGTGGTGCAATGCACCATGGGACTTCGGGTTTTGGAGTTTTAAATGATGTTATTGTGGAGCAACAACACTGAACACTGGATGTTGTTAATTACATTCTGGACTTGCATGCCATTCCAGCAGGAGGCAGTAAGTCATCTTTATATTAAAAGTGTGAGTGTGTTAAGTGATTTTAAGTTCAATATAACTACATAATATACAACCCCAAATCCAATGAAGTTGGGACATTGTGTAAAATGTAAACAAAACCAGAATACGATTTGCAAATCCTCTTCAACCTATATTCTATGGAATACACCACAAAGACAAGATATTTAATGTACAAACTGATAAACTTGATTGTTTTTGTGCAAATATTTGCTCATTTTGAAATGGATGCCTGCAACACATTTCAAAAAAGCTGGGATGGTTCAACAAAAGACTGGGAAAGTTTATGAATGCTCAAAGAACACCTGTTTGGAACATTCCACAGGTGAACAGGTTAATTGGGGTTGTAATTGCAAATATATAAAAAATACATGGATGACACAAGAAAGTGAAAACATTTATTTCCATTGTGGTCCAAATAAAAGGGTTGAGTTCTTCTAAAAATTGTTGAGGTCTAAGGTTCTAAAAAAATTCTGAACTCACACGCCATTCCAACTCATTATAGAAGCTTTGCTTAATTTATTACCACCCTTGAAAAATGTCAGCTACCTATTTCATAAACACTACCCAATCTAGAGCCCGTGGATCCCCACAGGAAACACGCTAGTAAATACACTAATTCTCATATTTGCCATGTTTTCTTTACCCGTACATGTCCTTGTTCCTTCGCCTGTGCTGAATCCTTTTATACCATCCCACTGGGTACGTACTATGTGTTGGATGGCCCTGTGCATGTATATGTCTGCGTGTGTACTCTATAATTCATGCACCCACCTCAGTATGTGGTGGAATTGAAGCCCACCTCTCTTCAGAAGACTAAGGACCCCAGGGGCTTCTGTATAATATTGTTGTTTTCTACTTATTTTCTAACACTTCCTTTCCCAGTAGAGTGTTTCCTTCCAACATAATGCTGTTTTGTTTGTGCTGCAAGGACGATATGTTTGTTTTGCAGTCTAAAGGATATATTTTGTGTCTTCAAGCACTCAAGGTTGCTCAGTGAAAACTATATACTTCCACTGCCATTGAATAGAAATAAAAGTCCAATCGTTTTTCTGAAGAGAAATGTAGATTATTTACTTTGGATAAAAAAAAAAAAAAAAAAGTCTGTCTTCTGTATTCCGGTTGAAGAATGTGTGTGTGTGTGTGTGCGTGTGTGTGTGTGTGTGTGTGTGTGTGTGTGTGTGTGTGTGTGTGTGTGTGTGTGTGTGTGTGTGTGTGTGTGTTTATTTCAACCTGTTGTCTTGTTGAAAGCCTGTGTCCTGTTGTCACCCTCATATTGCATCACCAGCAAATAAGCATAAACAAGGTGCAGGTTGATTTGTGCATAGCTTGGAGAGATGCAAACTAAGTTGAAATTCTGTCAACAAAGTGATGACTAATGCATTAAAATATATAAATAACTCACCTTATTTGTTTAATCCATCATCACTTCACACAAGGATGATAAAAGTCCACAAACTGAGCTTAGATTGGTCTCAAAAACAGAAAACAGTTATTACAAGTAGGGTATAGGTTAGAATTGTCTCTGGGAGGCTGTAATGTCATGATGATGCTTCAGTGGCAGCAGCAGCGATCGCCTCCTGAGTGCGCTTATTATTTTTTATTAAATATAATAATATGAGTGTAGGAATGACAATCCAGCCTTTCTGTACATGTGGCAACAGGTAGATGATTCAGATGATTATATAAGAGCTGTTCTGGAAGGCAGAATTCACATTGAGGATCAGTTGCTCAGTGATCAGCTGGTGGAAATAACTGCACACATGGACTGATCAATTTACCGTTCTGATATATTCAGTCATCTTTACACTTATATTTATTCCCCCTTTTGACAGTTTTCTGTTATAAATCAGTATATATGGCTTAGTAACGTAATACAGTGATAGAGCAGTCACCACGGCACACCAGCTTTTTTATTTTTGTTTAATTGGAGCAAGATGGAGAGCACAGCATGTCGTCAGACACTGAGGATTCTGACAATGAAGGAGATGATCCCTCTTTTGTTCTGGACGAGGAACCAGAGCAGGTGGGTCCACCAACGTGTGCACAGATCTCCACAGTGGGTCAGATCACGTGCTCTGTTTGCAGCTGAGCTCGGTGCCAGCACCAAGTCCTGGAACACAGAGATGCAGATGCACACTGCTCCAACAGTGACTCCAGGCACATTTCGTTTAAAGTGTGGTGATCAACGTTAGCTTTGGTTTTGTTTTGTTCCTCTTTTGTCCCTTTTGCACTCTTGATTTGCAGGCTGTTCGATGATGGGAAAAGTCAAAAGCTCATTCGTCAACTTTTTCTCAATGAATTGTGACTTTGTGTTTTTTTTCCCTTTTGTTCAAGAATCGTCATTGCCAGGTGGCTGGACCATTATATGGGCCCAGTGTTAATCACTATTACCAACTAGCAATAATCAGTAATGTTTAAGACAGGGGTAGGCAACCTGTTCCAGAAAGAGCCATGAGGGTGCAGGTTTTCTTTGCAGCCACTGACTCCACCAGGTGATTTTACTGATTAATATCACTTTGAGCAGATGGAATCAGTTAATCAGTGAAATCACCTGGTGGAGTCAGTGGCTGCAAAGAAAACCTGCACCCTCATGGCTCTTTCTGGAACAGGTTGCCTACCCCTGGTTTAAGACATAGTGACTGGTTCACTGTGATGACAGATGACATCAGTACTCCATTAATGGAATCCCAGGGCTGTCCCCAGAAATTAAGAGTATGATACTGTCCCTCTGACGGTGAGGCATAGCCGGTGCCACGAGGGGGCATTTGGGGGCGACGCCCCCTCACGTCATCAACCTCGCCCCCTCGGATGTTAGAGTTATCAAAAAAATAAAAAAGAAAGAAAAAGAAATACTGGAAAATATAGCAAAATATGAGTTATTCACTAATATCACGTATTTAACAAATAATTTACCAAATTAATTAACTAAAGTAATTAATTTTAAAACAAACGGATATGGCGTGTGTCTGTGTTCAAGGGATTTGATAGGTTGAGGGTTGCGCTTGTCAGTGCAGCAGAGGGCGGTGCATTTCCAACGCGTCGTGACGTCAGACGCGTCGCTTCGGAAGCGGCAAGGGGAGATTGCCACGTCACACTCCACAACCTGAATAAAGTTCAGCAATCACCATCTTGAATTGGCGTCGCCTGAACCACAAAAAACCCTTTAAAAAACAGCAGTAGAACGATTGTCCCATCACCCTGCTGGGAGAAGCTTTTTTCAGCTACTTTTCGGAGTGACACCGGCCGAGGGAGGACTGACGTCTTGGTGGGATATTGATCGAACCGCGATAGCTTCCGACCCGCACGGAGAAGCCGGCCTTCAGGCATCATCACTGTGCAGAGCGATCCAGGCCGCCGGGGTGATGGAGCAAACCCACTCAGTCCGAAATCTCCCACTTTTTGGATATATGCGAAGTCCCAGTTTGCCCAACGGAGTTTAGTTCTGCAGCTTTACTGAGGTGAGAATAATGTAAAAATAAAACGTGACGTTTACTGAACTGTGAAGGTTTAATCTGAGTGAACACTTTTAATCTCTAAATGGTTCAGTCTTTTTTATGTTTACCAAATAAAGCTACAGCTTTTTTCAGACACCACAAAAGCTCAACTTTAAATAACTTATTTTTTCGGGCGTTTTTTCCATCGTTTTTTTTTTGCCGTTTTTTCCCACCTTTTTTTTTATGTATAAACTGTTTAGTGTTTCTTTATATTTAAAGAAATATTTTTATTTGTCCCAATCAGGAACATTTGCTGTGCAGACAACCAAACTTCCATTGATGAGCTGAAGACCACAAAGTCCAGTCAAAAGAAAACATCTCTGCTTTTCAGCAACACCACCAGAGTTCAAAACTGCAGAAGAGACCTTCATCTGGTCCCGAGAATCCAGCAGAACATCACCTGCTTCTAAATAAAAGGGTCTTTCAACAGCAACTATTTTATTATTTTTAAAAAAGCTGTTTCATGTTATATTTTAACAATAAATGAACAGATCATTAAAAATGTCCACGAATCAAAGTCAAAAGACATTTGCACAAGTAGAAGCTCTCCACTTATTGTGCTCAAATTCATATTTTAGAAATGACTCTGTCCTGATCACATTAAAGGCAATTACATATTTTGACGAAATTACAAGTTTAAGTGACTAAAAAAATTCATCATGAGGTTTATGTCACAGAAATCCTACTTTACAATCACGCTGCAGTCACTGTTAAATTATTTCCTTTTGGATTTATAATAAACATTTGTATTTATTTAGTGTTTGTTTTTCTGGTTGAAATGAGATATAAATAATCTACCAAACTTAAAAACTGTACAAGTTTCCATGTTATTTTATTTGTCTAATAATAAATGTCTGAGGTTCCTTATGTTAAACAAGAAATGATCTAATCTGAAATAACAGGTGGTTTTAATTTACAGATAAAAGGTTTCTAAAGAACCATTTATTGATTTATTTAGCTATTTTAATTACAAGTGTTCTAAACTTTTTAACAGTAATCAGAAATTTTGAGGTAACAAACAACAACAAAAAAACATTCCCAATGATTTTTCTTCAGAAAACTGCTCTCTAAATGAACAGTCCTGTCACACGTTAATGTTTTGTACAGATCAGTGGTTTCTGCACCAATCGGATTGGTCCGATCCATTTTGTACAGATCAATCGTTTCTGCCATGACTCTTCCGTGTTTTGGCCCGACGCGTCATTCCTATTGGACAACACGAAGGTACGTCACAGCTCAGAGTGTCGAAAGTTGGCGCACCTCATCTCGACAGAACACCGGCTCTGTGTGGTATGCAGGAGATCACTTGACCGAGCGTCTATACGTTCAAATAATAATTAAAAAAAATACTGTCATCACTCTTTACTCTTAGTCTCTTACAACGGTGCAGCCTAAATACACGAGCTTTCCAGGAGCGCACGCAATTCATTACGCACGCTCAGAGGCACGTCTCCTCCGGTGCGCACTTTTTTTTGGGGGGGGGGGGGTGGCTGCGGTGAGGCAAAGTGGAGGACATGCTCAGGGGGTCGCCACAGTGGACCCAGCACAGATCTGCATCTGGACTCCACCACCATCAGCTCTTCCACCATTCGGAAGATTCAGACGGCTTTCAGTGGCTTTTCAGTCGTGTGACTATCCGAGAAATTGTGGACGAGGTGAGCATGTCACAACATGTCCTGTGAGGCTTCAACACGGAGGCGCTTTTGCTGCGCCATCAGCTTTGTGCCAAAGCCATTGGCATGAATTTCGCTGCAACTCTTTTCATGGCAAAATCTTCTGTCACAGTGGAATGTGCCGAAAAAGTGCTGATGTCCACCTAATAGTCCCGATGTCCACCAGATAGTCACACGACGGTCCCACATCACCACAGCATTCACTTCGGAATGATCCGGTCATTTCAGCGTGATGATGGCCGATGGGATTGCGGCGCGCTCTCCACCGTTGTGCGGCTGTCTTTAAACCGGTTGTACCGCTCCTTAATCTGTGTGATGCCCATAGCATCATCACCGAAAGCCATCTGAATAATCTGAATGGTTTCCACCTGGCTGTCACCCAGTTTCTGGCAAAATTTGATGCAGTCGTGCTGCTCCAATCGTTCCGCCATTTCCTTGCAAAGAAAAAACGACAAGAGACTACACCCATCCTCACACAAAGGCTGCTTACAAGCAAATGAAGCCATCGACAGACGTGAAAAAATCACGCATGCCCACAAAGGTTCAAGGTTGGCTCATGCAAGCACATGTGATTCAAATCCATCAGGTTTTTGAAAAAAATACAAAGGTCAGACACTTTTCTAACAGACCTCGTATTTAATGCTCAAACTGACAAACTTTATTGTTTTGTGCAAATATTAATTAGGGAATTAATTTAAAAATTTTAAATTTAGGGATTCCATCACCTACAGTCCATAATATAATCAGAAGATTCAGAGAATCTGGAGAACTTTTTACATGTAAGCAGCAAGGCCAAAAACCAACACTGAATGCCAGTGACCTTCGATCCCTCAGGCGGCACTGCATTAAACACCGAACATCATTGTGTAAAGGATCTTACCACATGGGCTCAGGAACACTTCAGAAAACCATATGTAGGTTAACACAGTTCGTCGCTACATCTCCAAATGCAAGTTAAAACTCTACCATGCAAAGCAAAAGCCATATATCAACAACATCCAGAAATGCCACCACCTACTCTGGGCCCAAGCTCATTTGAAATGGACAGATGCAAAGTGGAAAAGTGTGCTGTGTTCTGCTGAGTCCACATTTCAAATTGTTTTTGGAAATCATGGCTGTTGTGTCCTCCGGACAAAAGAGGAAAAAGACCATCCAGATTGTTACCAGCACAAAGTTCAAAAGCCAGCATGTGTGATGGTATGGGGGTGTTCTAGTGTCCATGGCATGGGCAACTTACACATCTGTGATGACACCATCAATTCTTAAAGGTACATCCAGGTTTGGAGTAACACATGCTGTCATCCAAGCAACATCTTTTTCAGGGACGTCCCTGCCAGTGGTGGCTCCAGATACTTTTTTCTGCAGGTGCTATGGGGGAGCTTGGCATTTATATGAGGGTGGTATGGGCTCATGTGTCGCGATGGCGCTCGACTACACCTCTGTCACATTCACGGGCATGCATACACATAGCCACATTCTGATCTGCGACAGTCACCACAGTCACATACAGAATGAGCAAAATCACACACAAACCTAGGCTACTGTTCAGTACAAATATTCACAGACCTACACATGTAGCCTATAGCCTCAGGAGAAAAATGCTAAAGGCATGCAGAGAGAAAATCTTTCACTTACCAATGATGTCTTCATAACAGCACAATGCGCCTGTTGTTGTGGTTTAGAGCAAAAGTATCAATGATTTGGTTGCTGTCCAGAGGCTGTGTTCTTTGAGGGGTAATTGCCAGGAGCGACACCGAGTCACTGGTTTATCTGTGCCTTCTGCTGTTCCTCAGGTAGTTCTTCTGGCGACACAGATTTCAGTTCTTTCCAATTTCACTCATGGATATTTGGGCATCAAAAACTGAACCATTTCAGCAACTTGAAACTATACTCTCTGCAGTATGACGTCATCATTGATGCTGGAAAAACTTGTTCATGCTTTTGTCTCCTCTCGGCTAGACTACTGTAACCCTCTGCTCTTTGGGATCTCTGGAAAAAACCTTCAAAGGCTTCAATACATTTGAAACAGTGCAGCTAGAAATCTGATGAGAGTATGCAAACAGGAGCACATTACATCTATACTCCATTACCTTCACTGGCTCCCCATCACCTACAGCACCACAATCCACTTTAAGACTGCTCTCATCACCCATCATTGCATCCATGACAATGCCCCCACATACCTCAAAGACCTCCTCACTCCCCACACATCCCCCTGTTCCCTCTGTTCTCCGCTCCCCTCATACCACACTTCACACAGTGGGAGACAGGACCTTCTGTTCAGCTGCCCCTCATATTTGGAACTCCCTCCCTGACCACCAGGGAGGTGGTCAGGGTGGTCACGGAGCTTCCACAAACTGTGAAAGCTTTTAAAAAAGCCTCAAGACATACCTGTTTAGAGAGGCCTATCACAGGTCTCAATAATTTGAATCTGTTGCAATTTACTCTTTTTATTCTATTTTATTATTTTATTTTGGATTTATTATATTCTGGTGACTGTTTTTATTTTAAGATTTTATTTTTGGTTTTCTTATTTATCCTTGGTTATATTTTTTCCGTGTCACACTTTATTTAGACAACGGGGTCTCCATTGTCATATTTACGCTTCATAATGCGCCACACATTTTCAGTGGGTGACAGGTCTGGACTGCAGGCAGGCCAGTCTACTACCCGCACTCTTTTACTACGAAGCCACACTGTTGTAACACATGCAGAATGTGGTTTGGCATTGTCTTGCTGAAATAAACAGGGACGTCCCTGAAAAAGAACTTAGGAAAATAGGTCCTTGTCATTTGATTGGTGGTTTGTATGTGACATGATATTGTATGTCACATGATATGGATCATTCATACTATTTGCCATTTTGTTCCATTTATTGCAGTTTTGGTTCTATTTAGGGTGCAATTTTGTTTCTATACATTTTGTGCTTTTGCACGCTTTCCCCAGGGCCTCCTCCCCGACTCCGGATAAAGCGGAAGAAAATGGATGGATGGATGGATGGATGCACGCTACAGCCGCTGTTCCCTCACACTACTGGCGATGACACTTAGCTTAAAAACAAACATGACAGAGATTTTGTTTTATTGACAGTACTCATACTTGTAACACACACAAAAAAAGAAATCCAGTAAGCCATAAGCCATCTGGAGGCATTTCCAGTATTCGCTGGGATGTCTATACCTGAAGTACAAGCACTGTCACATTAAGAGCTCGACAAATTTCTGCCATGATTTCTTGCTGGACTGAGGACAGCAGATGGCAGCCTGTACTCAAAGAAGTCAATGCACAGCATCAGATATGGACTACATTGTCAAGATTGTTAGGTGTTATATGAATAAATAATGAAAGTTTTTTTTAATTTGTGCAATGGAAAGAATATTTCATTCTATGAAATATTCACCTCATGAAATATTCTTACCATTGCACTCATAAACATTCATTATTCATGTCATGTATATATCCATTTGTGCTCAAAAGTTTACATACTTTGCCAGAAGTTTTTTGTTTTTTGGCCATTTTTCGGAGAATATGAATGATTAAAAAAAATACCACTCATGATTAGTGGTTGGGTAAAGCCATTTATTGTCAAACAACTGTGTTTACTGTTTTCAAATCATAATGACAACAGAACCTAACCAAATGACCATGATCAAAAGTTTACATCCACCTGTTCTTATGGCCCCTTCACACATAACACGAAGTTGGGCAAAAGAGGCAGAAACCGGCCAAAAAATGTCTAAAAAACGGAATTGGCGAACCTTGAAAAATTTCAGACACTGTCGGGAGGGACAGGTGGTTGGACAGCCATGTACGATCCCGCGGTGACAGTTTTGTGCATGCTTGTGTGCACAAGTACAAACATAGTGCAACCATGTGAGAGGTGTGATACCACATCGTGCTCACACAGCAGTGGCAGCAATTAAATTTTGGACAAATGTACATAAATCAACGAAAATGTGTGAGGCCCAAATAATGAGAGCACAGAACATTATAAGAACAATGAATGTATTGTTTAAATCAGTGGTGTCCAAGTATTGCAGAAAGGGTCAAGAGGGTGCAGGATTTCTTTGACTCCAGCAGGTGATTTCACTGATGAACTCATCCCACTTGAAATCACCTGCTGGAGTCAGTGGCTGCAAAGAAAACCTGGACCCTCTCAGCCCTTTCTGGAATACTTTAGACACCACTGGTTGTAAGACTGTTTGTAATGTAAGATAATCATGTTATTAGTTATGATGTGTAACTGATGCCTGATGACTTGACAGTCTGTGTTGGAAATGTTTAAAATATTTAATTCCTGTTATGAAAAACAGACACTACAAGAATTATCGTCCTTCTGTTCCTTTATGCTCATGAACCATGGCCATGGACGTAAACAAGGAATTAATGAACTGACATGAATGAATTGATGAGCTCATATCATGAACACATCAGCTGGCTCTGCTTGTCCAGCTGTCCGGGGCACGTCGTGCCGAAGGACTTCGCATCATGTGGACTATAACTCACATGGTGGATGTGACATTTGGATCACTAGCTGTTGATCAGACAGATATTTTCACATGGGGCAGCCTGACTGCTGAGGCGCTGCAAAGGTGTTATGTATTTTTATTTTTTACCATGTTGGGAGAGCTTCCGACACAGGATCATCACGGTGGCGTGTTGAGAGGTGATATTCTTCATGGCACAATATGTGTTGTCCAGCTATGAGCAGTAATGACATAGCAGTCACCTGCAGCAGCTCGCCGACAACACACCCACCTGTCCAGAGCAGCAAAGCGCTCACATGAATGGGCTCATGGCTCCAGGATGTGGCTGATCTGTCAGTCAGGGTGTTACGTGATGGACAGACTGTGTGGACATTGCAATCTCATGTCACGTTACATGCCTGTCTGGTCGGATGGCACGCTGATGCTGTGACACGCAACCGGAGCAACAGGGTTTTTATTTTTGTCTTTGTTGTGGCAGTGTGGGAATGCTGCTTGCAGGTGATTCCACCTCCAGCAGGACATGCAGGATCTGCCGTGATGGGTGTTTAACAGCTGTCAGCTGTTCCATCATGGACATGACAGCCATCCAGATGTGCACGCTACACTGACAGCGATAGCACTGCACTCTGGCCACCGTTTGAGATTTTGTCAGAGAGAACATAGAGAGAACATATACCATAGAGTGCCATACTGTTTGGGGGCAAAAGATGGTGTTAAGAACAGGAAGAAGATCAGGATCATTTGGGTAGTTTTTGTTGTCATTTAAATGTAAAAAGAGCAAATGTAGTTGTTTGATAACAAATGGCTTCACCCAACCATCAGTGAAAAAAAGGTTTTGTGTTATCATTCATATTCTCTGAGAAATGGCCAAAAAACAAAAATTCTGCCAGGGTATGTAAACGTTTGAGCACAACTGTGTGTGTGTGTGTGTGTGTGTGTGTGTGTGTGTGTGTGTGTGTGTGTGTGTGTGTGTGTGTGTGTGTGTGTGTGTGTGTGTGTGTGTGTGTGTGTGTGTGTGTGTGTGTGTGTGTGAGAGAGAGAGAGAGAGAGAGAGTGTGTGAGAAGTTCAGAAGGGTTGGGGCTAGCATGTACTTGGCTGTTTAGATCACTAGGAATAGGGGACACTGGGTCATGGTGAATCACGGGATACAGTGAATCAGTAGCTATATCTGCAAAACTACATATATATATTTGCAGCAGTTATGCCATATTTTTATGCATAAAGACATCCCCCTTATAAATTAGTGTTTTGTTTTTGGATACATTAAAGGTAAAACTAAGTGGCAAGTGAAGTCAGTTTTTTTTTTCCAATCAAAAGTAAATTTTGTGGATGTCAGTGTCTTTGTATTTATTTCTCACAACAGAGGACAGGTGGTTCGAAAAATTGTTATTAGTTAGAAGACTACCCCGTCCAACTGATGAGCATGTGTTATGTCTTCTCCAGACTATCAGCTACTTGATAACATGACTCGTGTGTCACATGCACCCAGGGCACAGTGAATCTGGGCACAGTGAATCAGTCTAGAAAGTGATTTACTAAGCCCCAGTATCAAGTTGATGACAAATATTGCTTTTTAAAGCTTTTACATTTATTTTTCCATGAATTATTTCTATAATTTGTGTATATAAACAACTGTTTTCACATTTTAACAGAAATTATGACAGTTATATTTATAATAGTTTCTAAAGGACTTATATCACTGTATAAGACACTCACACATTAAATAGCTGGTTTGCTGGATTATAGTTTGAATATGCAGCATCAGCATATATTTAATAACTTTGAAGAAATCTTTATAATCATGTTTTTTCATTATATTCTAAGTTGATTCACTGTGCCCTGTGAATTAGTGTCCAGGGCACAGTGAATCAAAAATTTTAAAATTGATTTTAAACACCTGTAAATTACACTTGGGGAGACATAAATAACACAGCCTAATAAACAATAACTTGCTGTATTAAATCCACAATAGAATGACCTAAACCTATGCATAATGTGTTTATGCTTCCACAAAACAATATTTCTGATTTACTGTGTCCCAGCTTCCCCTATGCAAAATATTTAAGAATTTGATCATACTGTTTTCATTTCATTCGTGGACATCTGTGCATTTTCAAATTCATATTCCTTTCCTTTAAATCCCCATTTTGGACTGTATTTTTCTCAATTAAAAAATGTCGATGCATGGTTTTACATGTGAACCCTTCCTATATAAAAGACTTATATAGTACAACTTTGGACTTGATACCAGAGGTGGGACGAAGTAACCATCAAGTCACTCTCAAGTCATGAATCAGCAAGTCCCAAGTCAAATCTCAAGTCATAATGACCACCAACTGTTTGCAAGCTGACTTGAGACTTGACTTGGGACTTGCAGATTGATGACTTGAGAATGACTTTACAGTGACTTTGTCCCACCTCTGCTTGATACTGAAAGAAGACACGGGATTAAAGCAAATTCTAAAGTCTGATCCTGCAAAATTCATCTTTGTTTTTCCTCCACTACTACTTCTGCTATCAGGTCATGTACTTGCAGACAGACTTCAAAGCTAAGAGCTAAAACCATCATCTATTTGGATTGCATCCATTGTTCTCCTCTGATGGATCATTTGCAACAATCCAGAGATGAATCGGCTTTCTATTTTTGGGCTGTGGCAGGCTTTACCTGTACCCAGCAGCCTGCTATAGTCCCCACCCATACAGGAACCAGCCTAATGTCTGGTCGCACTGGCTTCCTTGAAGCACTCCTGCAAGTTAATAAATTCTGGGCCATCTGTTTCCATACAGCCCCTTTCCATTACCAGGTGCCCCCCCTCCTTGGACCTCTGTGTAATTAACTTTCCTCTCTTTCTTTCGCTTTGTGCTCACATTTTAAGTGGGGATAGATGCACTGAGAGAACAAAAAGGGAAAACAAAGAGAAGAGTGGTAAATTTGTTTAGCCTGATGTTTTGAGGCAAAGTTAACAATATGGTAACCTAGTTAGCAGCAATGTGTGTGTGGTGTTTTTTTAGCGATAAAGCCATGATGTTATTAATAACCACAAGGGTACTTAACCATGCAATAAAGGGACGGGGCACTGAGTGCCACTGTTTTTGCCTTCACTATGGAGAGTAACACTAATTGCTAGACAGAGAACATAATGAAACCCCTCCAAACAAATAACAAAGCAGACAGTGAAGAGCGAATCAAGTAGAACATAATGCAAGGAAGGTAATATATGGAATAATAATTATAATGAAGACTCTTAATACAGCTCTTAAACACGGTTAAGGCTTCACAGACAATAAACCAACAGTAATTGAAAGTCACATGAATAAACAACAAAAGTGCTGCCAGACAGGAATTTAAAAAGTGATTTGAGATGAAGAAAATAAGAGTAATTTAAAAAAAACAAAATAAAATAAAAATACTGCAAAAAGCAGGCATTACACCTCAGCCCATTATCAATAATTTAAGCAATGTTAAGTCAAGTGTGGCCTTTTGTTCAGCGTCTTTATGTCAAGTTGCATTGCATACATGACATATTTCATTGGGGGGGTTTTCAGTGATCTAAAATTTGACCTCTTAATTCAAACATGGCCATTATTACAGGCATGTAACCTGTGAGTGAGTGAGAGAAAGAGAGAGTGGGAGAGAGAGAGAGAGAGAGAGAGAGAGAGAGAGAGAGAGAGAGAGAGAGAAAGAGAGCACGCACACAGAAGTTACCACAAGCAAAAAGCTATTAAAAAAAAAACTTGACCTTTGACACACACACCCCCGACCACCCCCAAAAAAGTTTGCTTACTCCAGCAGTGTACATAGCAAGTTTCGCAAGCAAAGATGTGCTTTCAAGGTCAGAATGCTTCCCATTCTTGGCATCAAATACGAGTAGGAAGCTTGTACAAATGTTTTTGTATTAAATGATTCCATTTCAGAAAGCTACTGGGACAGTAAAATAATTCCAGAAATGTAAATAAATAACATTGCAAAAAATGATAAAATACGAGGTCTGTCAATAAAGTAACGGTCCTTTTTATTTTTTCAAAAAATTTATGGATTTCATTCATGTTTTTGCGTCAGGCAAGCTTGAACCCTTGTGCGCATGCGTGAGTTTTTCCACGCCTGTCGGTGACGTCATTCACCTGTGAGGACGCCTTGTGGAAGGAGTGGTCCAGCCCCCTCGTCTGATTTTCATTGTCTGGAAATGGTGGAATGATTTGGACTTTTTTTCCATCAGAATTTTTTCAGAAGCTGTTAGAGACTGGCACCTGGAAACCATTTGAAAAAATTATCTGGCTTTCGGTGAAAATTTTACGGGCTTCACAGAGAATAAGGACTGTTACTACAGCTTTAAGGACCCCTTTAAGGGCGCTCGGTGCGCCGCGCTCCGAGCTGCGACGACGAGGCAGAAAACGCCAGATCATTTCTAAGCTGATGGCTCTGTGGATACGAGACCATCGTGTGCACTTTCTCTGGTTATCACAAGAGCTGGGCATCAGCCATTTTCCGGCAGATTTCACTTTTAACAAGAGATTTTGTCATGGAAAGCCGTGCGGAGGCTTCGCGTGTAATGACCGATTCGCTGTTTGAGCGAGACAAAGAACACCTCCGTTTCGGCGTGTCATGGGACAAGTTAGGACATGCCCAGCTCTCCACAATTTCTCTGATACTTACTGGACTGGTAAGCATTGAAAGCCGAGATAGGCATGTCCCAACTTGTCCCATAACACGCCGAAACGGAGGTGTTCTTTGTCTCGCTCAAACAGCGAATCGGTCGTTATGCACGAAGCCTCCGCGCGGCTTTCCATGACAAAATCTCTTGTTAAAAGTGAAATCTGCCAGAAAATGGCTGATGTCCAGCTCTTGTGATAACCAGAGAAAGTGCACACGACGGTCTCGTATCCACAGAGCCATCAGTTTAGAAATGATCTGGCGTTTTCTGCCTCCTCGTCGCAGCTCGGAGCGCGGCGCGCCGAGCGTCCTTAAAGCCGCCCTTAAAGCTGTAGTAACAGTCCTTATTATCTGTGAAGCCTGTAAAATTTTCACCGAAAGCCAGATAAATTTTTCAAATGGTTTCCAGGTGACAGTCTCTAACAGCTTCTGAAAAAATTCTGATGGAAAAACGTCCAAATCATTCCGCCATTTCCAGACAATGAAAATCCGACGAGGGGGTGGGACCACTCCTTCCACAAGGCGTGCTCACAGGCGAATGACGTCACCGACAGGCGTGGAAAAACTCATGCGCACGAGGGTTCAAGCTTGTCTGACGTAAAAACATATGAATGAAATCCATATAGTTTTTGAAAAAATAAAAAGGACCGTTACTTTATTGACAGACCTCGTACATTATGAATTTCCATCCAAAAGGAATCCATAAATGAGCAAAATCAGCACAAAGGCAGTGAGGTAGGTCAAAAATGAATGATTCCTAGGCCCTTCTGAGAAGTTAATAAGCTACCAGACCATAAATAATTATTCAAGACAAGCAGTAATAATTTTTAGTTTTTTTATTTTTATCATGTCAGACTCGAAGGCCAAATATCAGTGTTAACGGTGTGGTCAATATGTTAGTTTTTATGTGGATATATTTCATTTATATGTACATATTTTTCAGTTTTCCAAAGAATGTTTTTTTTCTGAAGAATATTATTTGAATTGCAACTTGATAGGAATAAATATATTTGTGGTTCAAACACGTTTAAAAGTCTTGTATGAGATTCTTTTCAGATTTATTCAGCTTCTCTGTTTTGTCATTGTACTCAGAGTCGGGTAGGATTACTTTGGAATGTAATCAGTTACTGAAAACAAAGCAATGTAATCTGAATAGGTTTGGATTACTTCCAGTACAATTTGAATACTTTTGAGTTACTTCAAAATCAAATACTGAAAATGATGCAGTTGTGACCATAGCCACATAAATTAAGCAAGTGCAAACCGAGATTTCTGACATCTGACAATCCGGATCCGGATCACCTCCAAAATTCAGGGGAGTCTTCCAATGGCCTAATATCTATCTGTGGTGCAAATTTGGTGAGAATCTGTGAATTAAATAAATTAAAAACAAAGCAACACAAAACATCATCCATTCATTTTCTAAATGGTTACTTTGATTTAATTTATAATTTATTTTATAGTTTATGTGATTTTAAAAATTAATATTTGTGGTTATGTCCATTGTCATGAAATGCATCATTTTCAGTACTTTGTATCAGTATTTTGAAGTAATTCAAAAATATTCAGATTACATTGTAAGTAAGTATCCGGTTGTATTGTATTTTGTAATCCCCCCAGAATACATTTCAAATTCTGACCCAACTCTGAATATTCTGTATATTTCCAGTAATGATATCATTAAAATTCTGATATAAAAGCATAATATATTTAAATTCAGAAGACACAGTCTGTTGTAAAGTTTTATGTACAAGAGATTGTCAGTGTTGGGAAGGTGTCGTAGCACGGACCCACAAAAGTAACAATTTAATGTTGTGACAATACACAACTAAATACACAAAATGTGCAAAGTCAATTAACACCAGGTGACATGTGGGCAGGCTCGAAGACAGAAGACCCCCGACGAGAGAGAAGCCGCGTCCCACACGGCTTCCACCACCAACGGTCTGAAGAACACTGGAGCCGCCAAGTCCCGAGTCCCCAGGTGGCCTCTGTCTTCGGCTGTCGACCCTGGTACTGCTGGCAGAAAGCAAAGACAAGATGAATGAGTGTGAGTCCGCACACTCAGTAATCCACAGTCTGCACACAGTTAGGAGGGAGCACCTCCACCTCCAATCACACACTCGTGCAGCTCCTGTTTAATCCACTTATCTGGTTTGGGGTGTGGGGCGAAGCCGTCGCTGTCACACCAAATGCCAATCCCACAGATAAGGAAAGCACCAGGAAAACGGCTGCAACAGAAGTTCAGATTATTACTCAACGTATGAGTCAGCAGAGAAAATTACCTCTTCGGTAGTCGATTTCTCGGCGAGGAGGTGGAGTTGCAGTCCGGCCTTTATGGTGATGATGATGATGATGAACGAGTGACAGCTAGGGCAGAGGATGAATGACAGCTGTCACTTCTTCTGGGTCTGGCGCCCTCTCGTGCTTGGAGCCCGCACTCCAAGCAGGGCGCCCTCTGGTGGTGGTGGGCCAGCAGTACCTCCTCTTCAGCCGCCCACATAACAGGATCCCCCCCTCAACGGGCGCCTCCTGGCGTCCGACCAGGCTTGTCCGGATGTCTCTTGTAAAAATCGGCCAGGAGGGCCGGGTCCAGGATGAAGCTCCTCTTCACCCAGGAGCGTTCTTCAGGTCCATACCCCTCCCAGTCCACCAGATATTGGAACCCCCGGCCCTTACGACGGACGTCCAGGAGCCTGCGGACTGTCCAAGCAGGCTCCCCGTCAATGAGCCGGGCAGGAGGCGGCGTAGGTCCCGGAGCACAGAGGGGCGAGGTGTGGTGTGGTTTAAGATGGAACACATGAAACACAGGGTGAATCCGCAGTGAAGCTGCAGCCGGGTTGATGATCTTGAGGATACGAAAGGGTCCGATGAATCTGTCCTTGAGTTTTGGGGAGTCCACACGGAGAGGGATGTCCTTAGTCGAGAGCCACACCTCCTGCCCGGGCTGGTATGTGGGGGCCGGGGAACGCCGGCGGTCCGCATGGGTCTTGGCCCTCGTCCGGGCCTTTAACAGGGCAGAGCGGGCGGTCCGCCACACCCGGCGGCACCTCCTGAGGTGGGCCTGGACCGAGGGCACACCGACCTCTCCCTCCACCAGCGGGAACAATGGGGGCTGGTACCCCAAACATGCCTCAAAAGGGGAGAGACTGGTAGCAGACGAGACTTGGCTGTTATGGGCATACTCAATCCAGGCCAGATGGTGACTCCAGGCCACCGGGTGCGCGGAGGTGACGCAGCGAAGGGCCTGTTCCAACTCCTGGTTAGCCCGCTCTGCCTGGCCGTTTGTCTGGGGGTGGTACCCAGACGAGAGACTCACGGTGGCCCCCAGCTCCTTACAGAAACTCTTCCACACCTGTGAAGAGAACTGGGGACCACGATCTGATACAATGTCTGATGGTATCCCATGCAGCCGCATGACGTGGCGGACCAGGAGGTCTGCCGTCTCCTGGGCCGTCGGGAGCTTCGGGAGGGCCACGAAGTGGGCCGCCTTGGAGAACCGGTCCACTTTCGTGAGAATAATGGTGTTTCCCTGGGACGGCGGGAGGCCCGTGATGAAGTCCAGGTCGATGTGAGACCAGGGGCGGTGAGGCACCGGCAGGGGTTGGAGGAGTCCCGAGGTCCTCCGATGGTCTGCCTTGCCCCTGGTGCAGATGGTACAGGCCTGGACGTAGTCCCGGACGTCAGTTTCCAGGGACGCCCACCAGAAGCGCTGCTGGACCACTGCCACGGTTCTACGCACTCCGGGATGACAGGAGAGCTTGGACCCATGACAGTCCAATACGGCAGCTCTTGCCTCTGGTGGGGCGTACATTCTGTTCTTGGGGCCGGTCCCCGGGTCCGGGCTCCTTGCCAGGGCCTCCCGGACGGTCTTCTCCACGTCCCAGGTGAGGGAGGCCACGACAGTGGACTCGGGGATGATGGTCTCGGTGGGGTTCGACAGCCCCGCTTTGGCTTCTTCTTCGTGCACCCGGGACAATGCATCCGATTTTTGGTTTTTGGTCCCGGGGCGGTACGTGACCCGGAAGTCAAAGCGCCCGAAGAACAGAGACCAGCAGTCTTGCCTGGGGTTCAGCCGCTTGGCGGTCCGGATGTACTCCAGGTTCCGATGGTCCATAAAAACCGTGAAAGGCAACGACGCCCCCTCCAGCAGGTGTCTCCACTCTTCAAGAGCCTTCTTCACCGCGAGGAGCTCCCGATTGCCGACATCATAGTTCCGTTCAGCTGGGGTCAACCTGCGGGAAAAATAGGCACAAGGATGGAGAACCTTATCAGCCTCCACGCTCTGGGACAGCACGGCTCCTATCCCTGAGTCAGAGGCGTCCACTTCCACTGTGTACTGGCGATCAGGATCAGGCTGCACCAGAACTGGTGCAGTCGAGAACCGGCGTTTCAACTCCTGGAACGCGGCTTCGCACCGATCTGACCAGGTGAAGGGGACCTTGGTGGAGGTCAGGGCAGTCAGGGGGCTAACTACCTGACTGTAGCCTTTAATGAACCTCCTGTAGAAATTTGCAAAGCCGAGGAACTGCTGCAATTTCCTGCGGCTTGTTGGTTGGGGCCAATCTCTCACCGCCGCAACCTTGGCCGGATCAGGGACGACGGAGTTGGAGGAGATGATGAACCTCAAGAAGGACAAAGAAGTGCGGTGGAACTCACACTTCTCGCCCTTCACAAACAGCCGGTTCTCCAACAACCGCTGTAGGACCTGACGTACATGCTGGACATGGGTCTCAGGGTCCGGGGAAAAGATGAGTATATCGCCCAGATATACGAAGACGAACCGATGCAGGAAGTCCCGCAAGACATCATTTACCAAAGCTTGGAACGTTGCGGGGGCATTAGTGAGGCCGAACGGCATGACCAGGTACTCAAAGTGACCTAACGGGGTGTTAAATGCCGTCTTCCATTCGTCTCCCTTCCGGACCCGAACCAGATGGTACGCGTTTCTAAGATCCAATTTAGTGAAAATTTGGGCTCCATGCAGGGGCGTGAACACTGAATCCAACAGAGGTAACGGGTATCGGTTGCGAACCGTGATCTCGTTCAGCCCTCTGTAATCAATGCATGGACGGAGTCCGCCGTCCTTTTTGCCCTCAAAAAAGAAACCAGCACCCATCAGGGAGGTGGAGTTCCGGATCAGCCCGGCAGCTAAAGAGTCCCGGATGTAGGTCTCCATTGATTCGCGTTCCGGACGTGAGAGGTTGTACAACCTACTGGACGGGTACTCAGCGCCCGGGACCAAATCGATGGCACAATCGTACGGTCGGTGCGGGGGAAGAGTGAGCGCCAGATCTTTGCTGAAAACGTCAGCAAGATCGTGGTACTCCTTTGGCACCGCCGATAGATTGGGGGGGATTTTAACCTCCTCATTAGCCGTCGTGCCGGGAGGAACTGAGGATCCTAAACACTCCCGGTGGCAGGTTTCGCTCCACTGCGTCACAACCCCGGACGGCCAATCTATCTATTGTGCTTCACCATCCATGGAAATCCCAAAATCACTCGGAAGGTAGAAGGTGTTACATGGAACACGATCTCCTCCCTGTGATTTCCAGACACAACCAAGGTCACTGGCTGTGTCTGATGTGTGATTAATGGAAGCAGGGTGCCATCTAGTGCTCGCACCTGCAATGGTGCCGGCAGAGCCACCAGGGGGAGCCCTACTTCCTTTGCCCATCTGCTATCCAGCAGATTCCCTTCCGACCCCGTGTCTACCAGTGCTGGGGCGTGAAGGGTTAAATCCCCACAAAGGATCTTTACTGGGATTCGTGCAGATTTGCGGGGTTTCCCCGCGTGCGTGTTATGGCCCACCCTTAGCCCAGTTTCTAAGGACGGGCGTTGTAATTTGACCGTTTGGGGCAGTCCTTCTGCCGGTGCTCACAAGAGCCGCAGACAAAACACTCCCCGCGGGCCAGCCTTCTTTGTCTGATGTTTGTCTTAACTTTGGCCCTGCTCGTGTCCATAGCCTCCTCAGCAGGGGAAGCTGTAGCCACACGGAGCTCTCTGGCAGTGAAGCGTGGGGACGATGTCACCTTTTCGGAACCGGAAGGGGGAGGGACGGCTCGTGCCCGGTCACGCCCCCCGGCCTGCTCCCGACGATGCTCATTTAAACGGTTGTCTAAGCGTATAACCCAATCGACAAGCCCGTCAAAATCCTGCGGTTCCTCCTTAGCCAGCAGGTGCTCCTTCAGGACCGGAGACAGCCCATTTACGAAGGCGGCGCGGAGCGCAACGTTATTCCAGCCGGACCTCGCTGCCGCGATGCGGAACTCGACTGTATACTTGGCTGCGCTGCGGCGTCCCTGTCTCATTGACAGCAGCACGCTCGAAGCGGTCTCGCCTCTGTTGGGATGATCAAACACTTGTTTGAACTCCCGTACAAACCCAGTATAAGACGTTAGGAGCCGTAAATTCTGCTCCCAAAGCGCCGTAGCCCAGGCGCGTGCCTCTCCTCGAAGCAGATTAATAACATAAGCCACCCGGCTGGCGTCTGACGCGTACATGACAGGGCGCTGTGAAAAGACGAGCGAACACTGCATGAGGAAGTCTGCGCACGTCTCAACACAGCCCCCGTACGGTTCCGGAGGGCTTATGTATGCTTCAGGGGACGGTGGGGGGGGGGTCGTTGAATGACCAGTGGAACGTCTGTTACGGGCCCAGGACCAGCAAGAGGAGTGGCTGCAGCAGCGCCCTGATCGCGCGCTTCCACCCTGGCGGTGAGAGCCTCCACCCTCCGGTTAAGTAGAACATTCTGCTCAGTCACTAAATCTAGCCGAGCCGTGAAGGCAGGGGCGTAGGTTTGCATATGGACCATAGGGACAAGTCACAACCAATATTTTGGGATGGCAAAATAGTCCCTACCAATATTTAGCATTTTTGTTTATATAGCAAAATCATTCACTATTTTTTTGCAAACTCGATACTATAATTTTAGTCGTCACGTTTTGTGTTTTCGACGTGCCAAAATGACGGGTTACCCATGTTGCAATTTCATTGGCTCACGTTCTTCTCACATGGACGTAAACAAAGCGCATCTCGTGGCAGGCAGTGCTTAATTTGTAAAGTGGGAGGTCCCGGAGCGCAGAGGATGGGTGGCTCCGGTGCAGTGTTGCCAGATGTACGATAATTATCGTATTTGTACGATAGTTTTGCCATCTGTATGATGTACGATCTATAATGGGAAAAAACCCAATATGTACGATAATTTCAGTTGGTTGCCCAAACACGAATCTCTCTCTGACACCCAAGAATCATTTTGCAGGCGTTGCACTCAGGCGGCATCAAAGACACACCACACACAGGGCTGCTGCTGGCTTTGGGCTGCCGGGACAGTCATTTGAAAGCCCGCCCCCTCCCCATACAAAGTAATGAGTTCCCATCCAATCTCTGCAGGACAGGACAGGAAGATTCCCCAACCAACATCTTTTTTTTTTTTTCTCGAAACTGTATTTCAACAAATGCAATAACAAACGAACAAAACACAAGAGCAAAGAGATATACAAGAAAAATAAAAAAAGTTCAAGTTCCTTATGGAGGTGTCAACATTTTTTCTGTGTTCAACAAAATCTGCACAAGTGGCCATGGCATCGGATGACGACAGCGACCTCGAGGTTGAATTCGACTCTTTCTAGTCTGGTAATTAACACATGTTTGTGTTACTTCACAGTCTTGCTTGTGCATTTGCGTTCTTTTTGTGCCATAGTTTCCCCATTACTATAATTACTGTTTAAAAATGTGACATAAAATTCTTTGTAAATTAAAAAAAAACGCTAAAATAGCTACGTTGTATGCGTTTTGTTTGTGTACGATAATTTCTCCCAAAATACGATAATTTTGAGGTTTTGGTACGATAGTTTCATATTTCATATCTGGCAACACTGCTCCGGTGCAGAAAAACAAGAAGGGCGGGGGGGAGGGGTTGCGAACAATGCTGTGCGCCACACTTAAAATAAACTGCACACACCTTCACAAATGACACTAATACCCTGTCTTTTCCTCAAAAAATACTACATTTATGTTTGCTGTCTGTCTATGTGCTTTTCTGTCACTTTTGCGCTCTTTTTCATACTTTTCCCTCGTTTCAAAAGTCACCGAACGCACTTTACTGTAATATATGCAACATATAGCACACTGTTGGAAAGCACGGGTTCTTGGCTTGCTGTCAGTGTTGAAATTTTTCAGAGTGAGGGCTTACATGAGAACTTACGGTAATGAGAATCAGCAGTGCACTAGTGTGAAACTTCCGTGTTTTTCCTCTGCATTATGACATCACAGGCTTACGTTTACCGTAATACACCATATATATCATTGGAAATCCCTTTTTTGGGGGGGGGGGCAAATTAGGTTGCCAGATACCTACAACTGCATTATTGATGAAGAGAATAGATTATACATCTTGTTTGCAAAAACTTTTTTTTTTTTTTTTGTTAGCTCCACAAGTATTTTTTTTTTTGTTGTTGTCTTGTTCTATCAGGTGTAGGCCTATAGAATAGATTCGTGATTTTGGGTGCAATTTTGTTATTTAAGCTATTTGTTTGTTTGCCTACACACTTAATATTGTAAATAAAGTGTTAAATTATTCAGCATTATGTCATCATATGTTATGTATTATGCTGTACTTGTGCGTCTAATGGTATGAGTGGGTTAGGGAGCGATGGTGGTGAGCAGGGGGGCTGGGGGGTGTGGGGTGTGGTATTGTCCCTACCAAAGCTGAGACCAAACCTACGCCCTTGCGTGAAGGCGGTTAAGATCTGCTGCAGCTCACTCAACACGCCTCCCGCTGACGCCTGCGCTCCTGGCTCTTCCATTGGCCGTTCAAGCTCGGGTTGACGCCCCTCGGAATCCATGACGATTGGCCGAGAAATCCTGTTGGGAAGGTGTCGTAGCACGGACCCACAACAGGGGGCGCAAATGAACGGACAATGAATAAGCCAAAAAGTAACAATTTATTGTTGTGACAATACACAACTAAATACACAAAATGTGCAAAGTCAATTAACACCAGGTGACATGTGGGCAGGCTCGAAGATAGAAGACCCCCGACGAGAGAGAAGCTGCGTCCCACACGGCTTCCACCACCAACGGTCTGAAGAACACCGGAGCCGCCAAGTCCCGAGTCCCCAGGTGGCCTCTGTCTTCGGCTGTCGACCCTGGTACTGCTGGCAGAAAGCAAAGACAAGATGAATGAGTGTGAGTCCGCACACTCAGTAATCCACAGTCTGCACACAGTTAGGAGGGAGCACCTCCACCTCCAATCACACACTCGTGCAGCTCCTGTTTAATCCACTTATCTGGTTTGGGGTGTGAGGCGAAGCCATCGCTGTCACACCAAACGCCAATCCCACAGATAAGGAAAGCACCAGGAAAACGGCTGCAACAGAAGTTCAGATTATTACTCAACGTATGAGTCAGCAGAGAAAATTACCTCTTCGGTAGTCGATTTCTCGGCGAGGAGGTGGAGTTGCAGTCCGGCCTTTATGGTGATGATGATGATGATGAACGAGTGACAGCTGATGCAGAGGATGAATGACAGCTGTCACTTCTTCTGGTTCTGGCGCCCTCTCGTGCTTGGAGCCCGCACTCCAAGCAGGGCGCCCTCTGGTGGTGGAGGGCCAGCAGTGCCTCCTCTTCAGCGGCCCACATAACAGTCAGTGTATAATTTGCACTCTGCTTCTAAGTAAACATTCAGTAAAAAAAGTCTGACTGACCTTGACCTTTATAGCCCCATATAAACTGATTGAGGCCGAATTGCATCAGAATGACACATCCAGCCACAATCGGGAAATATTGAGGTGCAGTCTGAAGACCAGTTCCTATTCCTATTCGGTCCTATTCGCTCGGCTGTCCCGAGTGTGTTGCACATGTTCAAAACACGCTTGGCGTCATCGAGATGGGACACATTGCAATCTACATTTTCTGACGGCATCAAAACAGCATCTGAAACAATCTGATCGGGGTTGAACTGTATTGCCAGGCCATGACAACATTATTAAACATGAAATTCACCTCCACCACAGAACCAGGACAGTGCAGAGGATCCAAACCACAGCCTTTGGTGAAAAGCCTCTCACCCAGCTGCTGTGTGCTTCAAAATTAAATCCCATGTGATAATCTAATCGACATCCCGTTGTACAGACTTGCGATGTGCTCCGGAAGTGAGCAAAAAAGAAATTAAAGTTTGCTGGAAAGGCTGTGTCTGACGCATGGTGTGACTGTTTGGCCCACTGCCAGCAAACTTTCAGCAAAGGTGTCGAGTGGGATGTGCGCACTGCGCCTGTGTGTGTGTGTGTGTGTGTGTGTGTGTGTGTGTGTGTGTGTGTGTGTGTGTGTGTGTGTGTGTGTGTGTGTGTGTGTGTGTGTGTGTGTTAATAACGGCTGCATGATCCACTAAGTGTGCGCGTGGGGTGCATGTGAGCGTGTTCCACCTTTGTTGAAATTTTGCTGGCAGTGGGCCAAGCAGTCACACCATGTGTCCGATACAGCTTTGACACATATGGTATGAGTCCGGTCCATACATTGGTTGTACTTCGGTGTCCAGTACCGACAGGGACTGTGCAAAGGGAGGAGCACAGCGCTGCCTCCCACTCTGGTCCTGTGTTTGCCATCCAGACGTTTGGACATCGGGCAGTCTTCAGCGCCTTTTATGGCCGTCTGACGGCAGTCTGTATCATCTACCTGTTGTCTACATACGCTTTGGATGACATCGTGCAGGTGTGGATGAGGTAATCTGGTTACATTCTGACAATGCTGACCACGCCTCTTTCCCTCCCGACTGTGTCCGATTACGCCAATATTTGCCATTTCAGTCTGGTTCCTGCATATTCTTGCTATGTGTGATGGGGGCTTCAACTTTCTGACACCAACGTGATTACTCTGATTAAAATTACAACCTCAGCAGTCATCACATACCATGTCATTTTCAGTCAGAAGGATTTAAAATTCTTCATGTGAATGATGTGTTAGAAGGAGATTTGAAAGCCAAAGAGTCACTAAATGATGTCATTTAATCACTGGAAGGCTTTTTAGCATATAAACATGTCTGGTCACAATGATACTACATCCCTTGTTTGGCTGCTGTTAGGACACAAATAGCCACAGGGAAGAAAAACAATTCTCTGATGCTGAAAACACAAGCAAAGGCCACAAAACATCATGCTTTTAACTACTTTTGCTCTCACAATCTAACTGAAAGCATCAACCATCAGAGCCATTAGGGTGCCAGAGTGCTGCTGTGGTTGTGCCATTAGTCCGTAATGTATTTCTAACATGGAACCACGGTGGCCCTAAAGTATCAACATGTACTGAGGAGAAATGGTGGAACATAAATAGCTTTGCCAGAAAAGCACACCTCTCCGCAGAATCCCTGATGTGGTGAAGATGTTGTATGTCAACATTAAGCTGTAATGTTCTATGCAAAGGCTGCTGACTGCTCATGAAAATCAGGACGTCGCAGGAGATTAGATCCTTGCCGCTGCTGCTGGAAACCCTCATAAATCCAACTCAGAATTTTCATCTTTGTACTGGAACTGAAGGTTTATGTGGTTCCTTAGAGGAAGTGTCAGCTGATTGACCCCAAGACCTACAAACCTGACTCACAAAATAAGATTAGAACGCCACTCAGACTGGTCTCTCTAAACCAAGATCCAACCATCTGTATCAGGGTGGGCAACACGGTGTGAGGAAGGGCCAAGACGGTGCAGGGTTTCCTTGTTGAGCAGGTGGTTATACTGATACCCCACCACCACCACCACCACCACCATTAAAGCCCTAATCATCTGCAAAGTCACCTACAAAGAGAGTGACGGATCTAGATGAAGGGTTGAGGGAGTTGGAGCCAAAGGTGTGATTAAATATTGGTAAGGTCTTGCACAAACAAAGGCTGACTGATTAATGGTGCTGCATGCGGATTTCGATTTCCAGTGTTTAAATAAAATTGTGGATTAATAACAATGACTAGAGAGTCAGTATTTAGCATACCAGATTGCCTTAAAATGCAGGAAAAAGACTATTATAAGGGCGTCCCAAAACAATATACAACATTTAAAAAATTCGGTTTGACCCTTAAATGCTACAAACTTAATCACTTATGTTTCTTTTTTACTTGCAGAGACCCTGAAGTTTATGTTGATGCCAGGCATCGATGCATTGAAGGAAAGCATCTGTCGAGAAATCCGAAACATTCCTCAGGACACTTTCCCCAAAGCATTTCCAGGCCGTAATTAGCCAACGCGGGGCCTACATTAAACATGTTGTCTAAGAGACTGACAAAATGCAGGGCCATTATTGACATTGGTATGAAAAACTTCAACCTTTCAGCTTTCTATCCAGCCATAAATTTATTTCCTAGACATACAGTATGCTTTGACTATTTTCTTTGCTGATAAAATGTTGCATATTTTTTTGGGACACCCTATATATAGGTTTATGTATATTATCTTATATAGACATATTATATACACAGTATCTTCCGATAAATTTAGTTCTGATAACTTTCAGTCCGATAACATTTTTTTTTTTTTTTTCTGGTAAAGTGAGCAAAGTTTAATGTTTAAACGTTTCTAAACCCTAAAATCAAACATTATAATCCCTGTTGTGTGTAGATCAGTGGTTTTTGGCAGACTGGCTGTCGCTTGCTGATGATGTCATCATTAAGCGCAAAACGTGATAGGCCGGTCGACGCAGGGAGCATTGTGGGTAGACATCATTGTATGGCAAGCTAAAAGTGGACACTCTCATTATGGCCGAACAACTGTCCAGTTTCTGGGTATTCTCTGTTAGTATGCGCCCACGGCCGATGTGCTTCAGAAAGAGTTCAGAAAGATACGATTGGAATGGTTTGATTACCATTTACAGTTGGCAATGAAAGATTTGGGTGTTAACTTCGTGTTAAAGTCAGAACAAGAAGCTGCACTGAAAGAGATCTATCTTTGAAGAGACAAATTCTGTGTGTTGTTGCTCCAACGAGCGACAACACACAATGCTAAAATAGCAGAGATGTCGGCCCAATGAGAGCGGCACTCTGAGCAGGGTGTTTGGACGTGATACTGTTATTGCCTGCTCAACACAAAAACAAAACAGACTAATTTTAACATTATTTTATTTTATTTCTTTGTGGCATGGGATAATTTAATCGCCAACGTTCGGTGGGAGAGAGGAGCTGTCACGGTGCAGCTGTGTACAGGGACTTATCTTCACCGTTTACACACTGTTTGGATAAGCAGGACGCTTTATGTGGATTATTTATTCAGATGAATCCCACTGAAACTAACAGGTAAGAATTTATATTTACTACATGTGTCTTCTACTCTGCCAATCAATGCATTAATGGACATATTTCGGTTGTTTAAGCCGTAGGGTTCAAAGTGTGTGAAAAAAGCAGCAGGTTTTAGCTCATAAATGACGGTGTATCTAATCCCGAGATAAACTGTGACTTCTAATACTGTGTTTTACTGCTTTTGAAAGATGATGACATTGTTTGGGGTTTTATGTTTTTATTTATTAATTTTCGTGTGTTCTTTGTGTTTGTAATCCTTGAATTTACCCAGCAGCCCCTGTAGCGCTTAAAGTGAAACTGGTTTATCAGAAGCCGACAGTGTAATCTGATGTGGCCGCGTCCGAATCAATACTAAAAGTTATCTGTTATCTGTAATAAAGATAATTTTTTAGCAGTTTATCGGTTTAGCGTCAGATAACTTTTCAGTTATCTGATTAATGGTTATCAAAGTTAACTTTTTGGTTAGCTGTGCCCACCACTATATATACTATTATATAGATTATTACATTTTCTGAACCCAGTAAAGGGTTGGCCTTTGGCACGCTCAACCAATCAACCCCAACCTCAAGGTAGATCCACCTTTATAAGGTGATTGATCGACACAAAATCCTGTACCATCTTGGCCCTTCATGCCCATACCTGGATCCAGTTGTTGAAAAGGTTTAACCTGGATCAAAATTATCTAGTAACCCTCATGACCATAGGTGAGAGCTGGAACGAAGACCGACCGGTAGATCAAGAGCTCAGCTCCCTTTTCATCACAAGAGTATGGTAGAGCGAATGCAATACCATCCTTGTTGCGCCGATTCTCCGACCAAACTCACGCTCCACTGTCCCCTCATGCATGAACAAGACCCTGAGGTACTTGAACTCCTTCACTTGGGGCAAGTGAAGGAGTTCACAAAAACAAATAAAGGAATATATACATTACCCAAATGCATTGTGTATCATGTGACCATGTGTTTCAAATTCAAATGTTTAATGTCCACTAGCTGAAAAATAAAAATACATTGAGTTCGTCATTCGTGGAATGACCAAAATATGTTTGAAGCTGTGCTTTTAGGAGCATGATATGAAGTTTGGCTTTAGTTTGCTGTATAAGGGTGAAAGTCATTTCTCCCTCTGCCAGACAAATCTGTTTCTCCTCTTTCTGTTTCTTGTTTAAGAACTGCCCTATAGGCATCATCATCTTTGTTTGGCACAGAATGTTTCAAGCCTCTTCTTTCAGATCCTGTAGCTGTACCAACTGTCTGTACCAGTGAGGATTCACCTTCTTCCACAGTAACAAAGCTGAGATCAAGAGAAATGTTTCCTAGGCATTCGGTGGAATGGGCTCCGAGTCAAGACCAAGACTTTAAAGGGTCAAGTGTAAGTCAAGACCAAGACATTAAGGGTCAAGTGTAAGTCAAAACCAAGACTTTGGGATTTTGGAGTGGTCAACACTGAACAAGACTATGGAGGAGATGAGACCAAGTCAGGTCAACCTGAACATTGTATGAGGTCAAAAGGTCCAAAACAAAGCAAGAGATATCTGAAGCTTTTGTACAAGAATCATTTCCACATAAATTCAGAATTATTTCATAATAAAAGACGGGGGAGCGATCACAGCGTGACAGCAGCACGTCGGAATCTGACTCTCTGAGTCTGACTCTTTACACCCAAAGCGATCAAAGGGAATAATGTGATTATAAACCATCAGATGACAAAGTAAAACCTCTTAAATCATTCTAAAGTCAGTTTTAAGCAGAAACTAGGCCGTTTTAAGCAGAAATGAGGCGATAATTGGTGAGTCACTACTGACACGCCGAAATGACGTCTGGCGGTGACACCAGGAATTGAGTACTACAGCATTACCTGAAACCCATATAGAGCTTGAGAGTTTTCCCTCCAATAATGTCAACAGCTGCAAAGAGCATGCTAAGTTATACTTACCTGTAGTCCTGCACAATATTTTGACCAAGCAGAATCTCCCTCTCTGTGAATATGTTCCTGATGCATCTGAGCCTGCTGAAAACTCAGACATACGACCAGCTTTCTCAGAATGAGAGAAACTGGATATGCAATAAGGGATGCCATTGTTAGAAACTATTTCTTTTGAAGGTTATTTTTGTGAGACAAAATCCTTTATTTTTTGTTTGCTGTACTGAAAGGTGTAATTTCTACTTTTGCTATAATGGTTTAAAAAATTATGTTCAAAATATAAATAAATAAATAAATGTACATATACACTCCATTATACAAATGTTGTTTATTTGACCAAATAAAATATAATTTAAATTACATTTTGTTGCTGAAATACACCATAACCTCCTTCATGATGGGATCATCATAATCCTGATTTGTTTTAATCAAAGTTATCCAAATCCTCCAAAAACATTTTGAGCCAGATTAAATCCAAGACTGGAGTATGTTATTTAATCAAACAGCAGAATCACTTTTCAGTGTTAAACAACCAATTTTCAAGATTTGATCCAACCCATTACCCAAATTCCAGTCAAATTACTGAGAACAACTGGGCCCTGCTTTATATGTTCTCTGTTCACATTTTCTTTTTTTGGTCCTCATTGCTGATCAGAGATTCTGATCAATTGGCTGTGATCCTGACTTCTGACCTTTGATTTTGATCACACATCCTTTATCCTGATTAGTGATTATGAGCTTTGATCCTCATTGCTGATTTCTGATCCTCACGTTTGATCTGGATCTGTGTTCCTGTTCACTGAACAGTGAGCCTGATTTCTGGTCCTGGTCATTATTTTCAATCTTGAACATCTTGATCTTGAGTAGTAGTATTTGAATCTCAGCAAGGAGGTTGTTTCATTGGTGTTTGTCTGTCTTTATCAGTCAATCAATTTGTCAGAAGGATATCATTCACCCTGATCCCTGCAATCAGGATCACTATAATCAGCATCTCAGTCAAAGATAAATGGTAGGATCCAGATTAAAGGAATCTAGCTCAAAGGTAAAATCCCACATACTAGAGAGTTCCACATGCAGTCCTCCTTTCCTGTTAAGGGTGGGGCTGTAGGTCCATTCATAGATGAACACAAGCACCTCCAAAACATTTTGATCAAGCATGGCTACCAAACATGGACCTTCAACAAAGCCCTCAACCCATATGACGAATCGAAGAAACTGCCTAAATATAAACCACTGAACAAGAAGACAGTGAATATCACCATCCCTTATGTCCAAGGGGTGTCAGAAAAACTCCAACAGATTTTCCAGAACTTTAAAATTGCCACCAACTTCAAACCCTACTCCACTCTTGGGCAGAAACTGGTACACCAAGACCATTGCCCCAACAGCACCAAGGTCAATGTTATCTACAATCTCAAGTATGAGGAGCCTCAATGTAATGACATATACATTGGGGAAACCAGTCAGCCACTCAAGGAGAGGTACAAAAAAAAAAGAAAAACTGCAGGGCCAGCACAAGCAGCTACTCCTCAGTCATATAACACCACTTGGAACAAAACAAAGAACACTCCTTCAACCCTAAGTCAGCTGACATCCTGGGGCTTGAGCCATGCTGGTTTGAACGCAGACTAAAGGCACCTCGACATCGGCATGAATTTGATCCCCACACTGGTGTACAATTCGTTGTGCCAGTGCATCCTGCTTTGTTCCCGCTTGACGCCACACTATATAAAATAATCAGTTTGTAGCCGATGACTCATTTGCTCTCAGAACTTGGCTGATGAAACCATTCTGTCATTGCTCCCAGTATAACAGAGAAATTATCTACAGCTGTAGATTGCCTTGTGTGGGTTGTGTGGTGGAGAACCCATTTGGAATCTTGTCTCACAGGTAATTATATATATATTAACAGCTTGGTGAATCAGTTGCATTTTCATTCCTTTTCATGAGTTAGGTCATGTATCTGTAAAGTTATGTTTATTATAGATGTAACATATCATCTTTATTGTTCAGATGTGCTGCATTCACAACTAGTTCACGAAATTCATGCATGCCAGAACTTTTAAACATTTCAAAATTTTCTTTGCGCGCTGGCATGCAGCCGCTTCCAGTTCACGCCCAGTTTACAACAGTTTATGGTGTGATTACTCACTGACACGCCAGATTGCGTGCCAGTGCGGGGATCAAATTTGTGCAAGTGTCAAGGCACCTTAAGAGAGGTCATCTACAACCCCATCCTTAACAGGAAAGGAGGAGTGTGTGTGTGGAACTCTGCACTATGTGCAGACCCCCCCAGAGACAATAGTAGCTCCCGTGGTCCATTTAAAGGCCCCCGACACTTGCATGACTTTGATCCATGCATTTGCATGCACTGTGTCGTGCAGGAGAGTAAACTCATCGTTCACGGATGTAGACTGAATGTGAGAGGGGTGCCGGTGCATGTAACTGCACAAACAGAATTTTGAAATGTTAAAACACTACGTGCACCTCAAGTCAAGTCAAGTAAAGAAGACATGAACAGTGTGAGTGGTTGCGTCAGCGCACGGCATCAGAGCACAGCTCCTCTGAACAATTATAATGAGATGTTAAATCTGTCACAAACATACTTTTACAGCTGCACACAAGAAGGAAAGAATGTGCAATTGTTTTACCAAGCCATTACAATATAAAAATGACAAATAATTACCTTTTTAGATGGCTCCAAATGAGTTCTCCACCTCGTTCAGCGCACGTGCATGAGAAAAGCTGCGGCTGGAGCACTCCTCTGTGATTCAGAAAGCGATTACAACCATTTTCAACAGCCAACTCGAAGAGAAAATGATTAATCTGCTACGAAATAATTATTTTACAGACACGGTGTCCAGCTGGAAACACAGTGGGTGGGATCGTCACAAAGATGTGCGTGCAAGTGAGCAGATCAAAGTCGTGCAAGTGTCACCTTAAAGGAGCTACTTGATTGCATCAGAGACTCATTTACATTGGACATTACATACCACTTGTCTTCAGAAACTCATTCACAGGTCACTGATGAAAGACAGCCGATGCTGTCTGAAACATCTGACTCTGTTAGAGACCTTACCCAGTTGTTTGATTTATTTTGTATTTTATAATGATCTGTGACATTTACACATGGGCTCCATTGGACATTATGTGGACTTTATATGAGGGTGCAGGCAGGAGTCCATTCAATATGTGGTATTGTTGATTTGGACATTTGCATTTTCACACGCAGCTGCTCTGGGCAATCTCTGTAGGAGTTCAGGAGTGCAGTACATGTGTAAAAGCTGCCTAAAATCATAACCTCCTTGTTGGAGCTGAGAAGGACGGATGGCTCTCAGTGTGAAAGTACGTCTGCTTTTGCTCTGTACATGCATTCTCCTTGGCAACAGCACCATTTCTGACACGTTTCAGGCATTCCCATTTGCATGAATCCTATGCATATTACATCGCTCCTGTTTGCTGCCATGGGAATTGTCATCATCAGAAGCAGGCAATAACAGTAAGTTACTGCTGCTTGTCACATGCTACACGGCTTCTGCCCTAATTTATGCGCATAGGACCATTGTCTCCTGGCCCAGGGGGCATTTTGTGTGCCACCGATTTAAGCTTTATGCTGCAAGGAGCAGAGCTGTCACCGATGCCAAGTGAACCAAAATCTGGCACACGCGCAAAATCTCCTCTCCAAATGAATATTTCACTTCTCATCGCAAATTGAACCTGTGTGATGCAGAGGGGAACGCATGTGCTGCTTGTTGACAGACTGAGGGAGGTATGTACGAGTGCAAAGTAAAGGGAATGATCACGATGTTTTACACCTCTGAGGAGATCATCTGGAAGGGCACGTCACTCATTACAGGCCTCATTTTGCCAGTGCATGTTGCTTCCTCCACTTGCAGCGGGTCAGGGTGGGTGTGTGAAGGAGGGGAGAAGACTCTGACATGACCTCCAGCACAGTGAGTATGTCACAATCCGCTGGAGACTCTAGGTGGAACCAACACAGAGGAGAGAGAAACACATGCCTCGCAATCAGGCATGAAATGCAACCTGGCACCATTTGGGCCGGGTGTGCATGGAGCATCAACAGGCCTACAGGGAGGGCGGGAGGGCTAGAGAAGGGGTGTGCAAGGAGTGAGGTCATTCTACCTAACAGGGTGTTTTATTAATGTAATTAAACATGGGTGAAATCGCCTGCTCTGCATCATAGCTGACCTCCAATGCTGAGGGAGGTCAGCCATGAGAGCTGGAGAAAAATAGGCATGCAGAAAAAGGAAACACTTTTCAGCAGATTCATCGCAGAAAAAAATAATTATAAGACAAAAGCTACACCGAAATGCTCATACTAGCTCAAACAATATAGTAGGCAGAAAGCAGTACATCACAATCCAGAGAGTATCTGAATACTGAGTAAGAACTTAGTAGTGGTTAAACGGTACAGTGCATCCAGAAAGTATTCACAGCGCTTCACTTTTTCCACACTTTGTTATGGTACAGCCTTATTCCAAAACTAAGTAAATTAATTTTTTCCCACAAAATTCTACTCAACACCCCATAATGACAATTTTTGCTAATTTTTTTCAAATGTATTAGCAATGAAAAACTAAAAAATCCCATGCACATAAGTATTCACACCCTCTGCTCCGTACTTTGTTGATGCACCTTTGGCAGTAATTTCAGCCTCAAGTCTTCTTGACTATGACGCCACAAGCTTGGCGCACCTATCTTTGGGCAGCTTTGCTGATTCCTCTTTGCAGCACCTCTCAAGATCCATCAGGTTGAATGGGGAATGTCTCATCAAACCAAAGAATTTGTTTCTTATAGTCTACGAGTCCTTCAGGTGCCTTTTGGCAAACACCAGGCAGGCTTCCATGTACCTTTTAGTGAGAAGTGGCTTCTGTCTGGCCACTCTACCATACAGGCCTCATTGGTGGATTGCTGCATAAATGGTTGTCCTTCTGAAAGGTTCTCCTCTCTCCACAGAGGAATGCTGGAGCTCTGACAGAGTGAACATCAGATTCTTGGTCATCTCCCTGACTAAGGCCCTTCTCCCCCAGTTACTCAGTTTAGACAGGCGGCCAGCTCCAGGAAGAGCCCTGATGTATCTGAACTTTTTCCATTTACAGATGATGGGGGCCTCTGTTCACATTAGGACCTTCAAAACAGCAGAAATGTTTCTGTACCCTTCCCCAGATTTGTGCCTCGAAACAATCGTGTCTCGGAAGTCTACACGAACATGTGATTCCTTAGGGGTTTTTTTGTTGTTGTTGTTGTTTTTTTAAATACATTTGCAAAAATGTAAAAAAAAAAAAAAAATTACTTTTTTCACATTGTCATTGTTATTTGTCCCCGGCTCTTTCTGTAACACTGCCCCTCACAAAGTACAAATTTAAACTATTCCACACTTTTAAATGTATTCAAAGTCACAGTGAAAAGTCAGGCCTGGGTTTTGAAGAACTTTTCTCACAGACGAGGTCCACTCTTTCAGAACCCCAAACAATGGGCACAAACAGTTTTTTATAAAAGACAACCTAGGCATCACAAAGGCAGACCTTATTTTGCAAAATCCTTCCCTTATTGGTCCACATGGGCATTCAAAGGAGGTCCCACCCCCTGCCCATGACCTGCGCAATAACGGGACATGTATGATTTATAATGTAATCTGAATCTCTTTGTCCTAAGTAGTAAAACTGGTTAAATCCAGTTCGACATGCACATTCCAGCAGAGGCACATTTCAAAAGAGAACAGAAAAAATATATAAAACTAAGGATACAATCCTAAGTAAAATAACTACTTTAATACCAGAACAAATGAAGAAAATAATAATTAAACCTAACTATATCTAACATCATTATGGGATATTGTGTGTAGAATATTGAGGGGAAAAAAAAATTTAATCCATTTTGGAATAAGGCTGTAACATGACAAAATGCGGAAAAAGTGAAGTGCTGTGAATACTTTCTGGATGTACTATGGATGATCTACTCCCTCCATGGCATGTAAACAGACTACAATATGGCAATTAATGAGACAGCACAAGTCTGGGAACTGAAGAACTTCATGGGAAATTTTCAAGAAAATAGAGGACATACTTGAAAACAGTAGCAG
Organism: Thalassophryne amazonica; assembly: GCF_902500255.1. Lineage (NCBI taxonomy): Eukaryota > Metazoa > Chordata > Actinopteri > Batrachoidiformes > Batrachoididae > Thalassophryne > Thalassophryne amazonica. Next base: position 58,024,245 of record NC_047104.1, read on the forward strand.
GATCTAAGGGCTGATGGAATTCAATTTCAATTTATTACATTTTATATACCACCAAATCACAACAAAGCTGTCTCAAGGCACTTCATACAACTAAGGTCTAACCTTACCAACCCCTAGCAAGCACACAGGTGACAGTGGTAAAAAATAACTCCTTCTGATGGTTTGAGGAAGATACCTCAAGCAGACCAGACTCAAAGGGGTGACCACTGCTTAGGCCATTCTAACACTTCAAGGTTTTTACAAAGTTTTTCAAAGCTGAAGAAACACAAAACAGGAAATAAAAACATCTGCTCCATCATCTTCAGGCATGACATCTCGCGGTCACTCCAGCATCCCATTGTCAACAGACGCCACTCCTGCACATTGCTTTCTGCATGCCTTCTGAATTGCCTTTCGAATTGTACAAATGTACATTAGGAACTTTTTAAAAAGTCTGCTGTCGGCATATTTTTATGACCTACATGATATGCGCACATGCATCATCTGTAAACATCAACAGACAGGTAGGATGCTGCTGTCGTATGTCAGAATTGTATCCATGCTACTCGCTTACTTATTTCTAGTATGTACCACAGTAATGGTTGGGGTGTAGGTTCCTAACTTAGGAGTAGGTTCTGACATTAGTACATACTGAGTATGTGGATGCAGGAGCCTTGTTTTCTACCCTATGTAAAGTGGTGCATGATGCAATGCCAGTGTTATTACTAGTTTACATCTGATGTAGTTGTTTTTTTGTTTTTTTTCTGTGGTGAAGGCAATAACTGTGAAGAGAGATACAGAGGAGAAAGGGCCTCAACCTACCAGGACAAACAACCACACATGAACAAACAGTGACAGCAACAGTCTGTTGTCTAATTAGTGAGCATCCATACCCTAATCTGGGACACCAGAGTGTTAATCCCCTTGAGAGCACCCAAAACTGAATTGTGGTGACAGCCACAAACACGCAACCATCCACACACAGAGACCCAGATCATAGCTAAATATCTGATCTCTACTGTGGCTGGTGTGTTGGACCAAGACTAAAGTACAGAACATTAACATATGACATGGACCACTCCTTCAAAGCCATATGGCCGGCCGTGAACGATGACAGCAATGGGCCCAGGATGTGGGGCCCCAGGAGAAACTAGGATAAAATGGGCCAGGAAGAGCAGCCCCCAGAGCCACCGGGACAGACGACGAACCAACAGGGGAGCGGCCCAGCGGTGCCAGAACGCACCCCGACACCACCACACACACCCCCCTCTCACATAGGCACGGGGAGCAGCCCCATACCCAAGGCAAGCACACAGGGCACCGGCAGAGCCCACCAATAGGGGGGGTCCCCAGAACCACACCACCAGGGCCACAGCCCCCGAAGGCGGGAGTGAGTGGCGGCAAGGACAGGGGGCAAAGGAGCCACCGCAACCAAATCCAAAACACGGGCAAGGACCACCGAGCCATACGAGGGTGGGACCCGGCCCCCAGACAAGAGGCAAGGCCCAACTCCCCAGGGCCAGGAAGCACGAGGCCCCCACGACACCCAAGCCCCCTCAGCGCAGCCAGCAGGACCCCTCCATCTGATGTAGTTGTCTTTTTTATGCACATTTTCCTTTAATAGGTAATGTACCATGACTCATCTTTGTACCCTGGTAGCTCACACACGTCTGTGTCCTTGGACAAGACACTTAATCTACATTGTCATAGTCCAGCCAACTGTAAATTTCCACCAGCCTTGGCTGGGGAAGTAACCTGTGTCAGACTGTTGTCCACATGGAGACATAGACTCTCGTCAACTTCATGCTGCATAATCAGAAGGTAAACACAAATATCAACAGGCCTCAGATCCTATATGACTTTCTTCTTCTCTCCTGACTCATGGTGGCCTACATATACTGTATGTTGGCTGAGTTCAGTTCCAGGTTCTTCATCTTACCTGCTATGAAAAAGAAACTTTATCCACATTTCCACAGTCCACTCAGCTGTAAATGGGTTTTCATCTTGGCAGGGCAGGAAACCTACGATTGGTGTCCCATCCAGAGGGAGTGAAACACTCTCACCTGCTTCATGCTACAGTATCTGGGGATAAGCACAGGGATGATGGGCTTCATGGTCTGTATGTTACTTATCTCTTCAACAAGGAGTATCACATGCATTGTGAGGGACTGTCAGCTCTGACATTTTGGCCATGTGGTGTATTTGTCCGGGCATGATCCAGCAAGCAGGTGGCTCAGTGTTTAGGACCTCACCAGCTGGAGAAAGCCAAGGCGATGTCCATGTTTCACCTGGCAGCTGCAGATGGATGATTACTTTCAAAACATGGAGATAGACCAGTTGTATGCCTAGGTGGTTACCACTCAAGATACAAGGCAGTTCTGTAGTGTGGTGGGTGCGGTCATGTCAGTGCATGCTTGGAGAGCTGACGTGATTTGAAAAGGATCAGAGACAGAGAGAGATAACTGGACATGAGATTGTAAGGATAAGATGAGATGAAACAAGAGATGACAAGCCTCTGGAAGAGGCATACAGGGGACAGATACAGGATGACGCACGAGTGAGAGAGGACAAATTTAGTCAGATGAGATGAGCGAAGTGCATTTGAGGAAACAGAGGTCAACCTCAGGGCAGACGGAAACCCCTGGGCCTACTGTAAAATCTGAGGAATGTCATGTAATCATATTAGACACAGTTCACCGCCCTGTCTAAACACTGAGCTCTGCTCACTCTCCGCATAATGAGGATGTACAGTATAATTTTGTAGTCTGTATTTACGCATCAATTTCTATGTTACGAGAAGACTTGTTGTGTATTAATCAAGATGATTATGCAGATCATCTTGATACAGAGCTGTTATGAGATTGTGTTTTGTTTTTTTGTTTTTTTATATACTTTAGTTCTCTGAATTACAATTAATCAATTGACATGGATCTGTATCTATTCTCTTGTACTGAACATCTACCTATACCAGAACAGAATGGACACATGTTCTCCTCTGCTGTTCCCGCTGAGGAATTTACTTTTTTAAACCTGTCTGTGAAACATACTGAGGTGATTTCTGGGCAACAATGAGCTCTGTGAGGTAACTGCATTTATCTTTTACAGAGAGTTGAAGACCTTTTGCAGTTTACAGCAGTGCAAACTGAACAGGGGGTAGAAATCACCATTAGAATCACTGTTTCTGTTGTAAACCAACACTCAAGGCTCATTTATGCTGCATGAAAGGGATATGAATCTGTACATGTAACAGGCCACTGCCCATGTAGATGTCCTTTAAGCTAACACAGATGCCAAACAATGCATCCACTAGAGGGCATTGCACAGGCTCAATGTTTTTGACATCAAACATGAGCGTAGAGGAAGAAGTCATATTAATGTATCCACTGGAAAACAGGCAAAAGCATTGTAGTCCAAGAGGTTTTGCATAAAAAAATGGGAATTTTGAGGAACAAGATGAAATTTTCAAGATAGGTTCAGAATAATTTATAGAATCACTCTAAAAGCCTTTGTGGCTGTTTCACAATCCAAGCTGGCATCCATAATGCCCACAAGTCCACATTTTTTTTTTTTTTTACATATTTTTGCATCTAAAAACCTAAGGCACGAGAAACTTTTCAACTACTATGTAGAGGTTTAGGGTATTTCAAATGTTACAAAGTAAGATGGTGGTCATATTGAGGTCCAAAGTGGCTATCATGATGTATGTGTGTGTGTGTGTGTGTGTGTGTGTGTGTGTGTGTGTGTGTGTGTGTGTGTGTGTGTGTGTGTGTGTGTGTGTGTGTGTGTGTGTGTGTGTGTGTGTGTGTGTGTGTGTGTGTGTATTCACAGCGCTTCACTTTTTCCACATTTTATGTTACAGACTTAATTCAAAATGGATGAAATTCATTCCCCCCCCCCCCCCCCAAACATTCTACACAATACCCCATAATGACAGTGTGAAAAAGGTAGGTTTTTTTTTTTATTATTTATTAAAAAAAGGCAGGGGTGGTGGCCAAGTGGTTAATGTGCTTGGTTTCAGTTCAGAAGGTCCTGGGTTCAAATCCCACCCCTGCCACATTTCTCCATGTAATGTGGAGTTGCGTCCGGAAGGGCATCTGGTGTAAAACCTGTGCCAATTCAACATGCAGATCCAGCTTGGATTTGCTGTGGCGACCCCGAGTGCAAACAAGGGAGCAGCCGAAGGCACTTACTTACTAAAAAAAAAAAAAAAAACTAAGCAATCACAAATACATACTGTAAGTATTCACAGCCTTTGCCTTGAAGCTCAAAATTGAGCTCAGGGGCAACCTGTTTCTACTGATCATCCTTGAGATGTTTCTACAGCTTAATTGGAGTCCACCTAGGGTAAATTCAGTTGATTGGGCATGATTTGGAAAGGCACACCCCTGTGTGAATGCCTGCCTTCCATCTGAGAGATCATGACTTCATGCCCCACACAACAGAAAGCAGAGGTTAAAATTGCATTCCTTCAAAACAAACTTAAATAGTAAATGGACTGCATTTATATAGTGCTTTTCCATTAGTCTGCAATCTATGGGAAATATAAAACCTACCCAAAACAAAATGCAACAGAAATGAAATAAAGTAGGTTTGACAGGCCAATACATGTAGAATACCATATAAAAAGTTTACCATAATATACTGAGTGGAAGAGGGTGAAATTATCAAATGAATGAGACTACTGGAATTTCACAATTTTGCCCATTGCTGCAGCATTGGAAAAGATTGCTTTTGGGTAACATCATATATAAGCAGTCTAAATCATAATAAAAGTTCTGATCAATACAAAAGGCAATCAAGCTATATGGAGACACATATATTAAGTTTTATTTGAATGTTAATTATCCATCACAACCAGGCCAATAGGCATCCCATACATTAATGCCTGTTTTACTTACTAGTACAATGTCAAATAAAACATGATATAAAGTTTCTGTTTCTTTAAATCCCTTGTTAACTGGGTAAAAACACTGAAAAAGTGGAAAAAGCTAATAAATCATAAACATGAGTGACTCATTACTGTACAGTGAAAATGGCCATCTCAAATGAAACAAATCAAGAAATATAGAAATCAGTTTTCTCATTGCAAGGCTTCTTTCAGCCAGCTTGCAAGTGCCCCTCAATAAAACCTTGTTGTCAATGTCAGTCATTGTCAGACTCAGAAATGGTCTCGTCTGATAAACGTGCCATATTGGCACAAACACCTCTACAGTCAGAACATGCCAAAGAGCAAACCATCCCATGCTTGTGGCAAGAACAGCTTTTGGTATTGCATCCCGATTTTCAGCTACATTGAATGATTTCCAACAGTTTACTAGGAGCAGGTTGGAGAGCTGTCATAATGGGCCTCATGTATCAAAGTTGTGCACTTGTGGCGTAAATTTACGGTGTAAATTTGAAGTACACCAAAGTTGCCGTGACATGTATCAAGCAGTGCGCACCTGCCCATTTCCGGCGTACACCTGACGCAACCTTGATAAATGCGGCGGTGAAAACAATCGTAATTATAATAAACAAATTAAACAAATTTAATTTTAACGATCAACGTATGAGGGTGGACACATAAGAAATTATTAATAGTGACTGACCAGTATTTCACAGATCGTGCCTCTGCGTCGTGACGCCGCGCCTTTTTCCACGCACACCTGGCTGCAGGTGTCTGTTTCCGAGTGACAAACACAGTTATGAGTAGTTGTTGGCGCTCTTTTTTTTTCTGGGCGAGAAGATTCTTATAAGCAGACACGCAGAACACAGAACACTGTAAAAAAAAAAAAAGGCATGCAAAATTGGACTAAAAACTCCGCAAAACGACGAGGCCACAAAAGGTGAACCGCATTATAGCGAGGGACCACTGTATTCTCTTTTCACATGTCAATAATTCTTGACATGTGGATATTTGCTCGCTCAATTAAGACACGCCTAATTTTTCAGATTTCTTTATTCTTAAAATGTGTTTCTTTATTTATTTTATTGTGACAAACGAATGGAGACGACAAAACCTGATTGCAGCACGGGCGAAGGGAATCACAACACTACAGTTGTAATAATCAATTTCATTCTAAAACGATCACACCACATAAAGTTAAGCTCAGCGCTGCTCTGGCTCCAGGCTCGAAGTCTGGAGAAAAAGGCGAGCAGAGCTTTCTTTGCAGTCAGCGCTGTGGCCACGGATCATGCTCGATAGACCAGCAATCCCGCAAAAGCGGGATTTGTATTGATTATTATGTAGTATAATCAGGAAAGTGTTATTTATGTAACATATGCATTGATTTGTATAATGGCACTGTTCATCATGTTGATCATCTTCATTTTTATGTGGATTCCAGCGCTGGTTCATTTTGGTGTATAATTTACGCCACCTCTCGACCTGGTGTATATTTTCAGCGCAGCGTACGCCAATGACCACATTGATAAATGCCAAGTGGCGCAGCCATTTTGACGTACACCCCATATACGCTCAAATATCGCCATACACACGTTGATACATGAGGCCCAATGGGTGTAAGTTTTCCTTCCACCACCTTCCAGTCCCACTCTGCAGGTGACACTTGGCAGTCATCTCCTTTCCACTCTTGGACTTGCTGGTACACTCTCAGACTGTGATACTTGGCTGCAGCTGCTGTTGGTGTTAGTGAGCAAGGCTGAAACGGAACTATACTGGATGAAGTTTTGGTCAAAAACCATTGAAATTTCAGGTCATCGGTTCCTTGTCCAGGCTTTCCATTGTACAAGCACACCAGAGCCCTCTCTCTTGACTTGGCAATATCATCTTTGGATACTCCATTTGTCATGAATGCTGGTGCTTGCTCCTGAAATAGGCTACTGGTTTTCATTTTCATGAAAGCTACTTTCTTTCCAAGCCCAAATACTCCAGAGGATGTATCACAGCCCAGAATCACATGGAGGAAAATAATTTTTTCAGCAATGGAATCACCAAGCAGGACTCGTAGAGACATAATGTTCCCACATCTGGCACCTTTCTGAGCATGCTTCTTTGACTCTGGCTTCAAGAAGACTTTGAAGTTAGTGTTTTTGCATGATAGACAAGTAGCACAAGGATATCTGTATCATCTTGCTTGAGGTGCCTGTCTCTCCCGCACTTTTCTGCTCTGGGTGTGAAATGTTTAGTTATTCCTCGGCCTCCTTTAGCAGTAATGGTACTTGTAATAAGTGTAGCTTATTCGTAGCTTTGGAGGCCAGGCTGGGCGAATTGGAGACTCGGCTCCGCACCGTGGAAAATTCTACAGCTAGCCAGGCCCCTGTAGTCGGTGCGGACCAAGGTAGCTTAGCCGCCGTTAGTTCCCCCCTGGCAGATCCCGAGCAGCCGGGAAAGCAGGCCGACTGGGTGACTGTGAGGAGGAAGCGTAGCCCTAAACAGAAGCCCCGTGTACACCGCCAACTCGTTCACATCTCTAACCGTTTTTCCCCACTCGACGACACACCCGCCAAGGATCAAACTCTGGTTATTGGCGACTCTGTTTTGAGAAATGTGAAGTTAGCGACACCAGCAACCATAGTCAATTGTCTTCCGGGGGCCAGAGCAGGCGACATTGAAGGAAATTTGAAACTGCTGGCTAAGGCTAAGCGTAAATTTGGTAAGATTGTAATTCACGTCGGCAGTAATGACACCCGGTTACGCCAATCGGAGGTCACTAAAATTAACATTAAATCGGTGTGTAACTTTGCAAAAACAATGTCGGACTCTGTAGTTTTCTCTGGGCCCCTCCCCAATCGGACCGGGAGTGACATGTTTAGCCGCATGTTCTCCTTGAATTGCGATTTTAACATCCACACAGATGCTGAGAATGACAGCCTCAACACTGCATTTAATCTATTATTAGACTCTATTGGCTTTGCTCAAAAAGTAAATGAGTCCACCCACCACTTTAATCATATCTTAGATCTTGTTCTGACTTATGGTATGGAAATAGAAGACTTAACAGTATTCCCTGAAAACTCCCTTCTGTCTGATCATTTCTTAATAACATTTACATTTACTCTGATGGACTACCCAGCAGTGGGGAATAAGTTTCATTACACTAGAAGTCTTTCAGAAAGCGCTGTAACTAGGTTTAAGGATATGATTCCTTCTTTATGTTCTCTAATGCCATATACCAACACAGTGCAGAGTAGCTACCTAAACTCTGTAAGGGAGATAGAGTATCTCGTCAATAGTTTTACATCCTCATTGAAGACAACTTTGGATGCTGTAGCTCCTCTGAAAAAGAGAGCTTTAAATCAGAAGTGTATAACTCACAAACTCGTAGCTTAAAGCAGATAACCCGTAAGTTGGAGAGGAAATGGCGTCTCACTAATTTAGAAGATCTTCACTTAGCCTGGAAAAAGAGTCTGTTGCTCTATAAAAAAGCCCTCCGTAAAGCTAGGACATCTTTCTACTCATCACTAATTGAAGAAAATAAGAACAACCCCAGGTTTCTTTTCAGCACTGTAGCCAGGCTGACAAAGAGTCAGAGCTCTATTGAGCTGAGTATTCCATTAACTTTAACTAGTAATGACTTCATGACTTTCTTTGCTAACAAAATTTTAACTATTAGAGAAAAAATTACTCATAACCATCCCAAAGACGTATCGTTATCTTTGGCTGCTTTCAGTGATGCCGGTATTTGGTTAGACTCTTTCTCTCCGATTGTTCTGTCTGAGTTATTTTCATTAGTTACTTCATCCAAACCATCAACATGTTTATTAGACCCCATTCCTACCAGGCTGCTCAAGGAAGCCCTACCATTATTTAATGCTTCGATCTTAAATATGATCAATCTATCTTTGTTAGTTGGCTATGTACCACAGGCTTTTAAGGTGGCAGTAATTAAACCATTACTTAAAAAGCCATCACTTGACCCAGCTATCTTAGCTAATTATAGGCCAATCTCCAACCTTCCTTTTCTCTCAAAAATTCTTGAAAGGGTAGTTGTAAAACAGCTAACTGATCATCTGCAGAGGAATGGTCTATTTGAAGAGTTTCAGTCAGGTTTTAGAATTCATCATAGTACAGAAACAGCATTAGTGAAGGTTACAAATGATCTTCTTATGGCCTCGGACAGTGGACTCATCTCTGTGCTTGTTCTGTTAGACCTCAGTGCTGCTTTTGATACTGCTGACCATAAAATTTTATTACAGAGATTAGAGCATGCCATAGGTATTAAAGGCACTGCGCTGCGGTGGTTTGAATCATATTTGTCTAATAGATTACAATTTGTTCATGTAAATGGGGAATCGTCTTCACAGACTAAAGTTAATTATGGAGTTCCACAAGGTTCTGTGCTAGGACCAATTTTATTCACTTTATACATGCTTCCCTTAGGCAGTATTATTAGACGGTATTGCTTAAATTTTCATTGTTACGCAGATGATACCCAGCTTTATCTATCCATGAAGCCAGAGGACACACACCAATTAGCTAAACTGCAGGATTGTCTTACAGACATAAAGACATGGATGACCTCTAATTTCCTGCTTTTAAACTCAGATAAAACTGAAGTTATTGTACTTGGCCACACAAATCTTAGAAACATGGTGTCTAACCAGATCCTTACTCTGGATGGCATTACCCTGACCTCTAGTAATACTGTGAGAAATCTTGGAGTCATTTTTGATCAGGATATGTCATTCAAAGCGCATATTAAACAAATATGTAGGACTGCTTTTTTGCATTTACGCAATATCTCTAAAATCAGAAAGGTCTTGTCTCAGAGTGATGCTGAAAAACTAATTCATGTATTTATTTCCTCTAGGCTGGACTATTGTAATTCATTATTATCAGGTTGTCCTAAAAGTTCCCTAAAAAGCCTTCAGTTAATTCAAAATGCTGCAGCTAGAGTACTGACGGGGACTAGAAGGAGAGAGCATATCTCACCCATATTGGCCTCTCTTCATTGGCTTCCTGTTAATTCTAGAATAGAAGTTAAAATTCTTCTTCTTACTTATAAGGTTTTGAATAATCAGGTCCCATCTTATCTTAGGGACCTCGTAGTACCATATCACCCCAATAGGGCGCTTCGCTCTCAGACTGCAGGCTTACTTGTAGTTCCTAGGGTTTGTAAGAGTAGAATGGGAGGCAGAGCCTTCAGCTTTCAGGCTCCTCTCCTGTGGAACCAGCTCCCAATTCAGATCAGGGAGACAGACACCCTCTCTACTTTTAAGATTAGGCTTAAAACTTTCCTTTTTGCTAAAGCTTATAGTTAGGGCTGGATCAGGTGACCCTGAACCATCCCTTAGTTATGCTGCTATAGATGTAGACTGCTGGGGGGTTCCCATGATGCACTGTTTCTTTCTCTTTTTGCTCTGTATGCACCACTCTGCATTTAATCATTAGTGATCGATCTCTGCTCCCCTCCACAGCATGTCTTTTTCCTGGTTCTCTCCCTCAGCCCCAACCAGTCCCAGCAGAAGACTGCCCCTCCCTGAGCCTGGTTCTGCTGGAGGTTTCTTCCTGATAAAAGGGAGTTTTTCCTTCCCACTGTAGCCAAGTGCTTGCTCACAGGGGGTCGTTTTAACCGTTGGGGTTTTACATAATTATTGTATGGCCTTGCCTTACAATATAAAGTGCCTTGGGGCAACTGTTTGTTGTGATTTGGCGCTATATAAAAAAAATTGATTGATTGATTGATTGACTCTGTCCTTCAGCCGCTGGTGTACGCAGATAGTTGTAGCAACAGGTGTACGAGGCGTACCCAGTCTCATGACAATTTGTGATGACATTACAATCCCAATTCCAATGAAGTTATGACATTATGTGAAATGTAAATAAAAACAGAATACAATGATTTGCAAATCCCCTTCAACCTATATTCTATTGAATACACCACAAAGACAAGATATTTAATGTTCAAACTGATAAACTTTATTGTTTTTGTGCAAATATTTGCTCATTTTGAAATGGATGCCTGCAACATGTTTCAAAAAAGCTGGGACAGTGGTATGTTTACAACTGTGTTACATCACCTTTCCTTCTAACAACACTCAATAAGCATTTGGGAACTGAGGACACTAATTGTGAGTGTCATGATTTGGTATAAAAGGAGCATCCCCCAAAAGGCTCAGCCATTCACAAGCAAAGATGGGGTGAGGATCACCACTTTGTGAACAACTGCGTGAAAAATTAGTCCAACAGTTTAAGAACAATGTTTCTCACCATTCCATCATCTACAGTCCATAATATAATCAGAAGATTCAGAGAATCTGGAGAACTTTCTACATGTAAGCGGCAAGGCCAAAAACCAACATTGAATGCCCGTGACCTTCGATCCCTCAGGTGGTACTGCATTAAAAACCAACATCATTGTGTAAAGGATCTTACCGCGTGGGCTCAGGAACACTTCAGAAAACCATTGTCAGTTAACACAGTTTGTCGCTACATCTACAAGTGCAAATTAAAACTCTACCATGCAAAGCAAAAGCCATACATCAACAATATCCAGAAACACTGCCACCTTCTCTGGGCCTGAGCTCATTTGAAATGGACAGACACAAAGTGGAAACATGCTGTTGTCTGATGAGTCCACATTTCAAATTGTTTTTGGAAATCATGGACACTGTGTCCTCCGGACAAAAGAGGAAAAAGACCATTCAGATTGTTACCAGCGCAAAGTTCAAACGCCAGCATCTGTGATGGTATGGGGGTGCCCATGACATGGGCAGCTTACACATTTGTGATGAAAGGTACATCCAGGTTTTGGAGCAACACATGCTGCCATCCAAGCAACATCTTTTTCAGGGACGCCCCTGTTTATTTCAGCAAAACAATGCCAAGTCACATTCTGCACGTGTTACAACAGCGTGGCTTCATAGTAAAAGAGTGCAGGTACTAGACTGGCCTGCCTGCAGTCCAGACCTGTCGCCCATTAAAAATGAAAACACTTACTGAGTGTTGTTAGAAGGAAAGGTGATGTAACACAGTGGTAAACATACCACTGTCCCAGCTTTTTGAAATGTGTTGCAGGCATCCATTTCAGAATGAGCAAATATTTGCACAAAAACAATAAAGTTTATCAGTTTGAACATTAAATATCTTGTCTTTGTGGTATATTCAGTTGAATATGGGTTTAAGATGATTTGCACATCATTGTATTCTGTTTTTAATTTACATTTCACACAATGTCCCAACTTCTTTCGAACTCGCATTGTACAACAAGTACATGAATCTATTGGTTTGTGACAGGGGAACGAAAATGGGATGCTTTTCCTGATGGCAGCATGAATTCATTTTGTGACGTGCCACAAAATGTGGGGTGATGGGGGGGGGTCTGGAGTCTATGGTTAGTGTTAGGGGAGGGGAGACATTTACATTATTGTTACAGTTAGGAGAAGGGGATGATTATAACTAGTAAAAAAACTGTGTCACGAAAATGGGGTGCTTTTGTGACAGGGCACGAAAAAAGTGCAAGACTGGGCTGGCTTCTTTGCAGCCAATGTTGATTTTCACAAAATATTTGTTTCGGCTGACAGAGCTGTTCTCTGGGACATCATAGCCAGCCTATACACAGGTACTATGAATGCTGGTATGATTAGGGAGCAGAATCTCCGAATTTTTCACAAAAAAAGGGAGCACCTGAAGAGGGAATAGCTACTGGTGTTCATCAGGGATGTGTTCTGACACCTACAGTGTTCAATGCTTGCATGAACTGGGCGCTGGATTGGCATGTAGAAACCAGCAACTTGAGTGCCTTTGTTGGCAATGAAAGATTTATTTAACTTGACTTCATGGATGATGATGATGTAATATTTGCAGTTTCAATGTACACACTGACTTGGATCACATGAGAAACTGAGTGAGGAATCAGAGTGTCTGAGTGTGATTATTCGAAATCAAAACTAACATCACAACTTTCAATGACTTTCTAGGCTTGGCCACCCAAAGAGTATCTCTGTATGGCCAAAGTTTTGAACTTGTAGAGCAAATCACTTATCTCAGCAATGGTATTTATGTCTCTGGGACCTCAGCCTTTGAGCTTGAGAGATGCTTAAGAAGCCATGAGGTCAATGGACAGAGGGGTTTGGTGATGCCACTATCTTTGCAGGAGAACAAAGTTGTAAGACTTTGGGGCCCATGTGCTTCTTGACTCATTGTATGGTTCTGCAATGTGGATGCTATTCAGTGACTTAAGGCTAGATGTCTTTGCTACTAGGATCAGTTGGAGGATCCTTAGGTACTGCTGGAATGACTTTGTGCCAAACAATCTGTTCTTTCAGGAGACAAAGACTAGGATTGTCACTTGCACTCTGATGGCACTTCAGCTCCAACATATTGCCAGTTGGTATCATTTCTCTGTGTATGACAAAGCTAACAGGTGTCTTGACAATCCCACCAGCTGGAAAAGGCTGAAAGGATGCCCACGTTTCACCTGGCTGTGGCAGATAGATGGATAGTATGGAGAGGTGGAGGTGGACCTGTTGGCTGCCTGGGTGGTAGCCATTGAAGACACAAGGTGGTTCTGTAGTGCGGTGGATGCGGCATTGTAGGGCAATGGCACATGCTGCCAGACGCGATCTGACTTGAATTTATTTCTAACAAAACAATCATCAAATCTGAGTACAGAACTCAGACACTTGATAGGTAACATTTAACATGAGTACATTGTTTAAAAAGTGGACTTAACCTCAAAGCCTTATTTATCCAACCCCTTCTTCTGCCAGTAAAATATTGCTGAACTCATAAATTGAGAGAAAGACGTATGGCTTGAAATACGTATAGTGTAGACGTATGGAGGACTGTAATAGGTCAGGGTTTTTGAACAGCAGTGTATGGAAAGGTCGGTGACTACACGCCACTGCATGTGGCAGCTGGAAGCACATCCTGTCACAATCCATTTCTCATCCCCATGGCCCACATTATACAACTTGTCACAATAATTACATTTCTTCATATTAATTGATGACTTATAGTGGAAATAAGAGCTGTCGGGGAATGCATCAAAGCACAGCAACAATAGCAAAGGCAATAACCAAACAAATATTGAAAGAACAAATGAGGGAGACTATTAGACATGATTGATGAGCGGAGCAGGCCCGGCCACACACTCTGCACGCGCTCGTCTTTGCGCGCACTTGACAGGCTTGTTTGGCTGTGTGTGTTCCTGTGTGTATATGTCTGTCCTTGCATTGGGCATCCACTATGAATACATGCTGAATATTCTACTCGGAGGGAAATCGTAACAACTAATAGAGCAGGAATGAGGAATATGTAATCCCTGTCAGAATTGAATTACTCTTTGATAATGTTTATTTCCATATGCAAAAAGACATAATCCCATTTATCTGGTAGCTTTCCTGTCATCATCAGCATTTACACAGGAGAATATCAATACAGAAACACAAAATTATTACATTCGTCACACAGAAGTTCATTCCTACTTGCTCTCGAAATTCAGCAGCGCTTAATGGGGTAGATCTGTTTTTTTTTTTTGTTTTTTTTTTAAGGTATATATATTACAGCTGCAGCAGTGCTCCATAATGGCTTTACGCAAAATGTCATTAGAATGTATGTTTTCCTCAAGTGTAATGAAGTGAGAAGCCATCACACACAGTTAACGATGCAAGCGCAAGTGTGTCCATGTACACAATTATCAATGCTACAGTGTGTTGTAACTGTTTGTTTTGTGATTGGCTATTTATCTTTTTTTATGTTTCTCGCAATTGTTCTCCGATTGGCACAAAAACATCAAGTAAAGGGAATCTACTGCCTAATGATGCTGACTTTGAATTAAGAGTTTCCAGACTTTAGTTATAAAATGGAACAACCATTGTTATGTCTGTCTCACTATCTGTGCATTGCACTCATCTTTTTCCAGTCTATATTTCTAAGAAAGTGTAAAACACCAGCCTTTAGTCAGATTAAATTAGAGAAAAATGCCTTTTGAATTGTGCATAGTTCAAAGCTCAGCTGAGCCGCTCAGATGAATTAAATGCGTTCTACAAAGAGAAATATGCTGATCGCTGTGTGGACATGCACTGGTGCTGTGCATCACTGAGCCCACAACACCACACAACCAACATGGGTTCTGGATGGCAAACACCTAGGCAGACAACAGGTCAATCCCTACTTGTCGAAGCCTACAACTAATTGAAGCATCCCCTTAGTTATGACACCCACTGGGTTCTCAGCACTGAGACACCTGTGTAAACGGTAAATGGACTGCATTTATATTGCGCTTTTCCATCTGCATCAGACGCTCAAAGCGCTTTACAATAATGCCTCACAAGACCCTCACTACACACCGGGAGCAACTAGGGGATTAAAGACCTTGCCCAAGGGCCCTTAGTGATTTTCCAGTCAAGCTGGGATTTGAGCCGAGGATCTTCTGGTTTAAAGCCCAACGCCTTAACCACCTCCCCTGTGTGTTGGATCATGCACAGAGAAATGTTCCACTTGGCCCAAATGTCATAGCTGATGCTCCCTCACAAAGTCATACCAGTGGTTCCCAAGAATCCTGAAGAGACCTAGTGCCATCCAAGTCTCACAATCATATAGTAAAACAGGAAGCACCATGATTCTAAAGACTTGGTCCTTCCTTCTGTCATGTTTGGAGGAAACCAGGCACCATCCCTACAGTGAAGCATGGTGGTGGCAGCATCAGAGCCTAGACCTGAATCTGATTGAACATCTCTGAAGAGATCTGAAAGTGGCTGTGCACCGACACTCCCCATCCAACCTGATGGAGCTTGAGAGATGCTGCAAAGAGGAATGGACAAAACTGCCCAAAGATAGGTGCAACAAGCTTGTGGCATCATATTCAAGAAGACCTGAGGCTGTAATTGCTGACAAAGGTCCATCAACAAAGTATTGAGCAAAGGGTGGGAATACTTAAATGCATGTGATTTCTTAGTTTTTTATTTTTAAGAAATTTGCAAAAACCTTAAAAAAAAAATCACATTGTCGTTAACGGGGTAGAATTCTGAGCGGGAAAAAATTAATTTCATCCATTTAGGAATAAGGCTGTAACTGTTGTGTGTTGGGGGGTTTGGCTGGACATTTTGGTGTTGTTTTCTTTTCTTTGCACTCTGGGTGGTATGCAAACTGGTTTTTTTGTCTGTGGAGAAGGTGCTGGCAGAAGAGTCCTTCACCCTCATCAGAACTATTGACTGCACCTGTGGAGGATGTTCACGTGCAGGCCTAACAACTTGCAGCACCTGTGGATGATGCTCACGTGCAAACTTAAAGACTTTCAGCTGAAGCAGATAATGAGATGGCGTTCTGCATTTAAGCCATGAGTGATTCGAGCAGAATTGGCGGGAACTCGACCTTGTGACGTTCGTTTGTGAGACGCTGAGGACCACGCCTGGGTTTGACACATCGTGCCTGTGAAGGAGGACGGGTGAGGGACACATGCTGTCAGCACACATCAGAGGTGATTGATTGTCTGAATAAGTGTTAACAGTAATTTGGTATTTTGGTACGCAGTATATTTGAACGTTGATTAGAATTGTGCAGCTCGCTTCTCACTGCCGTGGCGTACGGACTGATGATCCTCCACCTGTTGTGAGAAGCTGCTCATTTACATAAAGCTTAAATTCAGACCTGAATGTGTTGCTGATAGTGTGTGCCTTTGAAGGATATTTGTTGTAGCTGTTGACTTACCTCACCTTTTCCATCCTTCACAGAGTCAGTTTGTCGTATCCACCTGGGGGGTGTTCGGCGGTGAGTCTGGGTCCAGAAGCGCCGAGCTTTGATCCATTTCGGCGCTGGAGAGCGCGCCGTCCTTCACCTCGCCAGACAAACGCACATTTATGTTGACAACAATTATTGCACGGGAGAAAAATAAAATTGTTTTGTGTTTGGAACCACTTTCTGGTTATTTAGCGCTGGGTTCAGTCAGACGCTGGTCGCGCTCCTCAACTCGTGTCTGCACATAACAGTAACACAACAAAATGTGGAAGAAGTGAAGCCCTGTGAATAGTTTCTGGATACACTGTAAATCCACAGCACTGTAGGGGCCTAGGTCTTTTAAACTGAAACATATGTTCTACACTCAACAAAAATATAAACGCAACACTTTTGGTTTTGCTCCCATTTTGTATGAGATGAACTCAAAGATCTTAAACTTTTTCCACATACACAATATCACCATTTCCCTCAAATATTGTTCACAAACCAGTCTAAATCTGTGATAGTGAGCACTTCTCCTTTGCTGAGATAATCCATCCCACCTCACAGGTGTGCCATATCAAGATGCTGATTAGACACCATGATTAGTGCACAGGTGTGCCTTAGACTGTCCACAATAAAAGGCCACTCTGAAAGGTGCAGTTTTATCACACAGCACAATGCCACAGATGTCGCAAGATTTGAGGGAGCGTGCAATTGGCATGCTGACAGCAGGAATGTCAACCAGAGCTGTTGCTCGTGTATTGAATGTTCATTTCTCTACCATAAGCCGTCTCCAAAGGTGTTTCAGAAAATTTGTCAGTACATCCAACCAGCCTCACAACCGCAGACCACGTGTAACCACACCAGCCCAGGACCTCCACATCCAGCATGTTCACCTCCAAGATCGTCTGAGACCAGCCACTCGGACAGCTGCTGAAACAATCGGTTTGCATAACCAAAGAATTTCTGCACAAACTGTCAGAAACCGTCTCAGGGAAGCTCATCTGCATGTTCGTCGTCCTCAATGGGGTCTCGACCTGACTCCAGTTCGTCGTCTTAACCGACTTGAGTGGGCAAATGCTCACATTCGCTGGTGTTTGGAACGTTGGAGAGGTGTTCTCTTCACGGATGATGCGAAGGAGATGTGTTGCACTGCATGAGGCAAATTGTGGTCACACCAGATACTGACTGGTATCCCCCCCCCATAAAACAAAACTGCACCTTTCAGAGTGGCCTTTTATTGTGGACAGTCTAAGGCACACCTGTGCACTAATCATGGTGTCTAATCAGCATCCTGATATGGCACACCTGTGAGGTGGGATGGATTATCTCAGCAAAGGAGAAGTGCTCACTATCACAGATTTAGACTGGTTTGTGAACAATATTTGAGGGAAATGGTGATATTGTGTCTGTGGAAAAAGTTTTAGATCTTTGAGTTCATCTCATACAAAATGGGAGCAAAACCAAAAGTGTTGGGTTTATGTTTTTGTTGAGTATATCTAGTTATTGTATTTGCATGTTCAAAATTGGCTGGAAATTTGTTAAAGCAAAGCAAAATAAAATAAAATAAATAATTCAATGGATATTTTTTGTAAGAGCCACAACTTTAGCCAATTTTATTTAAATATGATGCACACTTCATGTTTCATTATCTTTTTATATTTCATGTCATTTGTTTTGTATTAGTCATATATAATGTTAAAAACAAATTGATATTCCCCACAACCCGATTCCAGATAAGTCGTTGAAGATGTATGCATGTACAAATTGATACTGGATGGATGCAGCATTTACTGCTGTGTTTAAAAATCTACACACAGGAGCTTTAATCTGAGCCTCACGAGTCAGACACAAGTTGTGGTACTGACCGATACATCAGGAAAATGAAAAAATTAGGCTTCAAATCCCACTTGTGCTACCTCTCTGTGTCCTTGGACAAGACACCATCTACCTCAGCTGTCTCAGTCCATCCGGGTGTAAATAGTTACCTACCTTGGCTGGGGAAGTAACTTACATTTGACTATCATCATCCACTTCACATTCCAAAATCTGAAGATAAGCACCTGCTCCAACAGGCCTCAGGGCCTATACAGGACTTCTTCATTCCTATTGGAAATTTCAATGTACAGTATGTGAGTTTGTGGTGTGAATGGTGTTGACATACACCCATTTAGGAAGACCAAAATCTAACTTTTTTCCCTGCAGTGTCAGCAGACAGATATGTTGAATTTAATTGGAATATCATTGCCTCAAATATAGTACTTCAGCAACTTTTGTTCAACATTTCATGAGCAAGGATGCTTTGAAAACAAAAGCTTTTAGTCTGAATGTGATTTCTATACAGCTTGGTAATCATGTTATTGTTACTCTACGCTCAGGTCAGATCAGACCAATAGGCTTTTATATTCTTTGAATAATATGTGCTTGAATGATTCCGTTGAAAGAGGGAAAAGTTCTAATTTGTTTTTATGTTTTTTTAATTTGCATATTGTTATTTATTTAACTATCAAGGCCGTGTATGCCCTTGTACACTCAACCATTAAAATGTCTGAAACATGTCCAGGGGGACAGTTATTTTGAATAAAAAGCAGGCAAGGGCGCCGAGGCCTTATAACCTTGCTGAATAAAATCGTGAGGGGATAAAAAGGGAAATAGCCTTAAGCAATTTAACAAATTGGGGTATGTTCAAGGGAGGCCTAAGACCTAAGTGTGGAGGAAAAGCCTTTCTCCCCTCATAAAAGTCACTTTGATGGTTTTCTGTTACTGTGTGTGATAACTATAGAAATGCTTTGGTTTCTGTGTGTGTTTGCTTGTTTGTTTTTTCCACTACTTCTCCGAGGTTCTTGGGGAAATTCCTATTAAACATGCTGTGTTCATATCAGTTGACCCCAGAACTGCCCTTGATGGGTTTGTGTTTTTGCAAATGTCAAGGTCAAATTTTTGGTTTATTTCTTTTTGTTTCCCTACATCACCCACATAGTTTGAGCAGATTTCCACCCATCTTGATATGGGGATGGCAGTCAACTGCAGAACTGAGCTTAAAGGTCATGGCCATTGGGGAGAAATGTCACAATATTATATTTCACTCCAGTGTCCACCAAACATGACACATATATGTACCAGTAGGAGGATTCTGGAAATGCTCAAGCAACATTAGCAACATTACATTTACCAAAGGTCAAATGGAGTCAGAAGACAAAACTGATTTTTTTTTTTTTTTCTTTTACACTCTGGTTTGCACCAAACGTGGGACACATATAGAAGTGGGTTCTGAAAGTGCCCAGACAAGGTCAAGTTTGCCAAAGTTCAGTCGTGGTCAAAATAATTGGGTCAAAGGTAGAAAATTATGCTTTTTCACTCCAATTTGCATCAAACGTGGTACACATATAAAGGTGGTTTCTATGATTGCCCATCAAGGCCAATCACTGGGGTCAAGGTCAGTTCTGCATCTTTGTTTGCTGGCCATTTCCTGGTCTTTTTGTTGATTTGTACCAAACTTGGCCTGTCAATGAAGGTGCGACAACATAAAAAAAAGGCAAAATCAAAGTCAAGAAATTTGCTTTTCAACCCAATTTAGATGAAATGTGGCATACATATATGTGCAACATTTTTTAGAAAAATACAGTCATTTGAGTTGAAGGTCAGATTGCCATAGCCAATACTGTGTCCATGCCCATGGGTAATATTGCCGAGTTATTATAATATCTAATCCTAAAATTTGTCCTCCATGTCCCAGCTGACTATCTGCAGGTTCTATAACTTTAAAAAAATCTTATTTCTCAAAATAATAACAAATATGAACTGTCTTTAAAAATCAACATCAAAAAATTGACATTAAAACTTCTACAAATATTAAGTTTTGTTCCCCCTCCCCATACAAAGCCATCAAGCCGACATGTCAGTGTGTCATTCATTAACAGCTTTTTGGTTGACATATTCTGTTCCTCCATATGGTATGAGGGTCCATCAGACCAGGGGAGCATTCTCTGTAATTAATTAGAGAACTACCAACACACAGAAATAGAGCACTGTGCAGCATGTTGGCAAAAGCTGCTCTTTAATTTTCACTCACATCTTGTCTTCCAAAATTTTCATTTTTATTTAAATACTAAAACAGCTTGTTATTGTTCTGTGAAGCATAAAATCATTCATTTCTGTGTATAAACCCTCTAACACTATGCCTTATATACATATTAGAATTTGTTAGTATATAATTCCTCCAGTGTCTGTCCCCCAAAGTCTCCTTTCTATGGGGCATGCTTAGAAATCTTCCAAAAGGAGGTGTTCAGGTCACCTGGGAACCAGGCAAATCTCACAGCTCATATTTAATTTTGTCTCTAAGATTTGTGTTGTCCTGCTCCCACATAAAATCTTTCCCCCTTGCTCGATTTCTGATGGACTAATCACAATCTTGCAACTGAGGTGGTCAGGTCAGGTATTACATATGGGAGCTTGTGCTGGTGCCACACATCACTGCATCCACAACACCATGGAACCATCTTGCCAGTGGGGTCCTCAATACTGAGGTACCTGCATGCTAAACCATGCTCAACAAAATGTACCACGTCCAAAAAGTCATAGCTGATGTTCCCTCACAATGCAGGTGTTACTCCTCATCTTCTGGGCTTGTCGTTGTCCATGGTGGACTGGAAATGAGAAGGATTTCCATTCAAGAAAATGGTTCAAAGTTTGGGTTGACTCTCCAATGTATCTCATGGCAAACTGTAGCTGAAATTTCACGTCTTCTTTTCAAGAAGATCCTTCCTTATACCACCATGAAGCTGTACACCTGATAATGCAACTGTAACAGACTTTCTGATGTCTTTGCTTTATTTATTTGCTTTGTTTACTGTGAGGCTGCACAGGGGACTGTTGTGTTGCCATAGAACAGGAGCCACGCTGTTGCCACGCTCGAACGGTTCACAGTCATCCTGCATCTTTCTAATATTTAACACGCCTGCCAAGAACCCTCATCCAGACGACTACATTGGTGGCAGTGGTGGTTGCTTGTGCAGGTTGTCGCACGTTTTGGTGTTTCTCCTGAACAGTTATTTTGAATTGTGGCTGTGCTAGCTTAGCTGTTTCAGTTTAGCTAACCTACTAATGAGCACAGTGCTTCACTGACATGTGCCGTGGGGACAAGGACCCATTGAAACCCTGTACAGCGTGGACCACTAGGAACTCACTTGGTGGTGTATTTAGAGTCAACCTGCCGACATGTGTGCAAAGAGAATGGAGATGAGGGAGTTGTACAGTGAGAATCAAAGGGTGAGAGCCAGAGATGCTGACAGGAGGGATCGTGGCCTTCGCTCTCCATCTGGGGGGTGCTGTAGCTGTGCCTGCAAGGAATCCGGATGTCAATCCAGAGTGTCTGATGACAGACACTCGGAACGCTCTCATGGCCACCAGCCTCATGGCTACCCACGCAACAGAGGCTTCTCTCCAGCAACCAAGCCATCAAGGGGCAGGAGTCCCAGTCCTGGGTGGAGGTCCCGCCACGAGGAGGAGCCAAGAAGATGCAGTGTGCGTTTCTTTCCACGACAATCATCTACCAACGGCAGCCACCAGGGAAACAGACAGTAGCTGGGGTTGAGTCCCGAACACCAGCCACTCCAGCCGAGATTTCTGTACAGCATGACATGACTGAGGACATGACAGAGTACCACTACCGTGGACTATCATGACCATCCCACATCTTACATCAGGGGTGTAGTGGAAAGTTGTGAGGTTCCTATACTAGTGGACTCGGGAGCTAATGTCTCATTGATTAGTGCGGATTTTGGAATGTCAGTCCCCGCTCTTGTGCAGTTAATGGACAAATATTGGACACACTGGGCTCCATTGAGGTTACATTCCTATTGGTTCTGACCCGTTGGCAGCACAACTTCTATGTACTGAGGGAGTCTAATCAGAGTGTTGTACTTGGGCTTGACTTTTTGACTAAGAACTGTGCATTGCTGGACTTGGGGTGGGGAGTACTGAAATTATGGGATGTCGCTGTGCCCCTGCTGTGTTGCGGGGAGATCACACCTGACTGTTGTAATGTGTTGGTAGCGAATGTTGCGACTATACCTCCCTTAAGTGAGGCCCTGGTGCCAGTGATGGTTGGTTCTCTCTGTGGTGCTATGTTGCCTGCTAAAGATTTCGAAGGGTATCTGGAGCCCAATGCCCCAGAGTCGAAAGGGCTAGTTGTAGCTCACTCGGTGAATAGTGTGAAAAATGGGGTCACATTAGCACGTGTTCTCAATCCATCTTGGGGGCCGTCGAACTTCAGCGGGGGCTGCACCTCGGTCAGCTCCATTCGGTGGGGAAAGATTACATGGTAGCACTCCACAGTATTGCTAATTTGGGGGAGCCTCACCGCCACCAGCAAGAGGCACATTCAGCTTAGAAGATTCACCCATCATGACACAGCAAAGGAAGGAGTTCTATGAGCTCCTTATGTTTTCTGATGTTTTCAACATGTCTGACAGGAACTCGGGCAAGTGCACATTGGTGTCGCATCTCATTAGAACCATTGACCACCCCCCCCCCACTCCCCCGTTAAACAACGGCCCGATCACACATCTCCAGAGAAAAGGGAGGAGATTGAGCATCAGGTAGCAGGCCTGCTGGCAGACAGAGTGGTAGAGGAAATTTGCAGCCCCCGGGCATCCCCGGTGGTGTTGGTTAGGAAAAAGGGGGACAGTGGAGATGTATTGATTATCGTGGTCTCTCAGCAGGGTCTCTGACAGGATCCCCATTATACGGACAAGGTAAGGGCCTGACTTACTCCGCGTACCTCGGTGGAGGTGAGGGCATTTGTGGGCCTGTGTTCGTATTACAGGAGGTTCGTGAAAGACTTCTCGAAACAGACGGCTCCACTAAATTACCTGGTGGGTAAAAATGTACCTTTTGAGTGGACAGCAGTGTTAGGGGGCCTTTTCCTACCTTAAGCAGGTGCTTCCTCCTTTCCTGTGGTAACACTGCCGAATTTTGCACTCCCCTTTAAAGTTTACACCGATGCTTCCAATGAGGCAGTAGGGGCAGTGTTGGCACAGGATGGGGGGGGGGGGGCTCAAGAGGGTAGGGGCATATGCCAGTCAGGCTCTCACAAAGCACTATGTGAGGCTGTCTACTTTCTCTATCATAACTGACCATCGTCCGCTGTTGGGCATCAGGAACATGGCTATGGACAATGAACCTACGGTTTGTAGGAGTAGGTGGATTTTGGAACTGGATCTGTTTGACTGGATCATTATTCACAAGGCTGGGGCCCGGCACAATAATGTGGATGTACTGTCATGCTGATCAGCTTCTCCCCCTCAACAGGATCCAGATGGGGGGCCCACTGTCACCTCCATGGTGGAGCCAGGCTGCTCCTCACCTCCCAGGGTTTCCCGGTCGGGTCTGGAGTTTGCCTACTCCATCTCGCGGAGTGACTCTGAGCTGTGAGCCCAGCAGCATGACGACCCAGATATTAGCATAATGATGGGGTTGTTGGAACAGAATGTGATGAGACTGCCTCGAAGGCTGCTCAGGGGGTCCTCTGCCAAATTGAGGAAACTTGGGACAGAGTTCAGCCACCTGTTGATGCTAGGTGGACTGTTGTGTTGAACTGTGTGGCCGACAGCATTGGGGGGATCAAATTCAGGTGATGGTCCCCTAGACCATGGTGCCTGAGCTCTTGCAGCAGTTACATGGTGAGATGACTGTGGCACACTTCTTGGCTGAGTGAGTGTGGGAGACGGCCAGATGGTCTTTCTATTGGCCCTTTATGTTGAGAGACATTAAACGCTTTTGCGAACAATGTGAGGCCTGCCAGACATGCCATTGCCCTGTTCCCAGCCCGAGAGCACTTATGTGAAGGTCTCAAGCTGCCTGCCCACTACAGAGGGTGGCGGCGGACATTTTAGAGTTGCTTTTGACCTCCAGTTGAAACAGATACATTATAGTGGTGGAGGATTACTTCTCCAAATTTGTTAATCTGTACGCCCTGCCAAATCAGACAGCTCAGGCAGTGGCTCACTGCCTGTTTGAGGATTATGTGTTGGTGCATGGGGTCCCAGAAGTGTTTCACAGTGACCAGGGCCACCAGTTTGAGGCAGAGGTGATTCAGAGCCTGTGTCATCGATTGGGCATAAAGAAAACACGCATCACTGCATATAACCCCAAGTCTGATGGCATGATGGAGTGTCATAACAGGACTCTGATCAGCTGTCTAAAATGTTGCTGTCGCATGGGGGCGAATGGGACTCGTATGTGAAGCAAGTTGCTTTTGCCTACAACACCTCTAAGCATTCCAGTACCCAGTTCACCCCTATTTCCTCATGCACGGGCATGAGGCATGGGTTCCAGTTGACGTGCATATGCCAGGGAGTGTTTGAGACCACTGGGGCACGGGGATGCAGGCGGAGTATGTGTCGGCTATGGCAGAGCGGCTGGAGTCCGCATTCAGCATGGCTAGGCTCAATTTGGCAAAATTTCATAATTGACAGAAACTGTACTACGACGACAGTTGCTGCCACCATGTCAATGGTGTGGGTGCACTGGTGTGGCTGAATAATCCCACTGAAAACCACACCAAGTTGACGCCACACTGGAGAGGCCCCTATCGGGTCGCTCAGGTGCTGGCTTCAGGTGGGGAAACTGCCCTGTCATACCGAATTGTTAACCCTCTGGACACTATGGAACAAGCCCAGGTTGTTCACCATGACAGACTCAAGCCATATGCCCTGCCATTACTGACGCACACGCCTCCTGCTGGTCCTCTTTCCTGCATTCCCTCATTGGCTCATATGGGGGTTTGGTCTGCCTCCTAGGCCCCGGATGTGAAGGGTCAGCCTCAGGCTGCGGGAGAAGATTACTAACCTTGGGGGGATTTGAGGGGGTCGGTGCCTGCTTAATCTCGTGGGGGGAGAGTGGTGAGACCTCTGTTGCACCTCAAAGACTTTGTTAGGTTTTGAGTCCAGTTCAGTGTGTTTTTTCATGATTTTACTGTTGTTTGATGGATGCTATGTCAATCCAGCTATTCGGGAGTCTGTTATGCTGTTTTATTATTATTATTATTATTATTATTATTATTATTATTATTATTATTATTATTATTATTATCTATGTGTTTTGTTTACTATGGTACCAGAAACAAGGATGTTTCATTTTGAGGGGGAAGGGGGCATGTGTAACAGATGTTCTGATGTCTTTGCTTTATTTATTTGCCTTGTTTACTATGAGGCTGCACAGGATTAATTTTGGCACTGTTGTGTTGCCATAGCACAGGAGGTGCGGGGCGATGCGCTCCCGCTTGTGTGTGTGCGTATGGGAACACGCAATAAAGGAGCCACACTTTTGTGGCGCTCGAATGGTCCACAGTTGTCCTGTATCTTTTTAATATTTAACATGCCTGCCAAGAACCCTCATCCAGAGGGCTACACAACAAACAAAAGGTGTGCAATGCAATGTCTCTAATCACAGCCAATGTAAGCACAGTGCTGAATATGTGGCATGTTTACCTGTTTAGACATATAGCTTTGGACATACGTAGGATGAAACGGGTGTAACCATCTTGTGGCAATCCCTTGGTGGGAAGGAAGATGGTCTCCAAGTTGATTTCCAGATGTGGACTGTGGACATGCAGATGAGTGAACAGGCCCAGCTTTGGCATTCACTGTTTCTGAGAAAATGTTGCACGCGGTTGTTGCGGAAAGCTTCTACTCATCAGGATCTTGCTCTCCTTCCTCTTTCTCCTTTGTGTTGTTTGTCTGCATTTTTTCAAAGACGTCCACATTCGTGTGGATCATTGCTCCCCAGCTGGCTCTGTCCCTCTCTCATGTGCTCTACCCAGGTCTTCCAGTCGATAAAGCAGCACTTGAGGTTGTGCTTCAGGACTTCCTTGTAGAGTTTCTTCTGCTCTCCTATGGATCATTTTCCTTTGCCCAGCTAGGAGGAGAAGATCTGCTATCCGTCCTGACAGCATGACCCACTCATCAAAGCTGGTTCTTGTTGATGATGCAGTCAATGCTCTGGATCTTAACTTCAGCAAGAATGCTTATGGGGGTATGGAAGTCTTCCCACCTAAGATAGCATCAGCTTCCCATCAGTCTTCCCACCTCAGATAACATTGGCTGGAATGGCACAAGGGTATTCAGGTGATGGAGATAGGTGCTCCAAGATCCAGATCCATATGGCAGGGTGCAACTATAGGTCTTGGTATTGCGATATGTAATGCGATTGTAGCAGTACTGCAATTTGATGTGACAATATATTGAAATTGTTTGCTTATTGTAACATGTGACATTGGAAAAAGTTAT
The DNA here is from genome assembly GCF_902500255.1 of Thalassophryne amazonica. Taxonomy (NCBI): domain Eukaryota; kingdom Metazoa; phylum Chordata; class Actinopteri; order Batrachoidiformes; family Batrachoididae; genus Thalassophryne; species Thalassophryne amazonica. The sequence goes on from NC_047104.1 coordinate 58,051,116, forward strand.
TGTAACATGTAACATTGGAAAAAGCTAAATAGCACACGTCTTGGGTCTTTTGTATCATAAATCATATTGACAAAGACATTGCACAGCACATTTTTTAGGTTTTCTGTTCCATTTGGATTGGCATTGCTGATCAGTGTCTATTGCACTGGGGACAAATAACTGTGAGGAGACCTGGTTGAGAAGAAGTGCTGTCCAGTCATGACTGGTGCGTAACTTGGATTGAGGTGAGGGTGAGTTGCGCAATGTCATCAGCCTTACTCTCTTGTCCAAACCCATCTGTGTCCAGTGTCAAGACAGAGTCAAGACGACTGGTGATGACTCAGGATGGAGTGGATTGTCAGCAGTGTCATACATGTCTCTCTGCGCCAAAGTTCTGCGCCCTCTTTGAGCTCCATGGCATGTTGCTGTGTCTGCCTCTTTGCCCGATGAACTGTCAGCCAGATGTTTCCTCTGCGCAATCCGCCGGATCCAGTATTCATATGCAAAGGGTAGACACACTGTACCTCACTGGGGGTTTGATACCGGTCAGCTACCCTCACCTGGTTTAGCCGGCCAATCAAAGCCATTGCCCGAGTTGTGGCCACTGTTGCATGCAAACAGCTACTAGGAGCAACAGATGAGAGCTGAGTGCATGGTGAGGACCAAGGTAGACCAACTACTCCAAAGAGCATAGCATGTTGCCCTAGCAGAGGTACTACCTCTCCTGAAGGGCCTTAAACACCCCTGGGGTCTATGTAATTGGTATATCACAATGTCTACTACAGTGCATCAGGCAGGTGAACTCTTCTGGTTATCTTGGTTTAATTTTTTTCCATATTTGGCATGAAAATTAGACAACAAGTTAAGTACAACAGCCACTGGGGCCTGCAGTGAGTCCAGCCATCATTGCCTACTGCTCGAAAAAGACTTGCTCATATCCATAATTTTTGGCACTCTCTGGTTGTCATTTCTTAAAGTATAGGTTCACCACTCTACTGGTGGCTGGCTCTCACTGCGGTATTGTATCACTTCCTGTTCCGGAGCACAGCGGTGTTTTTCTGTATCTGTTAGTTGTTTAATCTGCGCAGTTAGATTGATCTAGTTATCTAGATTACGATTTGTTTCCCAGTGTAATCTTTACGTGCCTTAACTAAAGCACTCTTTCTGCTGAATCAACTCTAAATTATTTACACATTATTCACTTTGCGTGTTTTTAGGAATCCGCTAGCTTAGCGTAGCTACTAGCTCTTAGCCGATTTAGCATGGCGGCTTCTCCTTTCTCTCCTGCACTTTTCTGCTCTGGGTGTGAAATGTTTAGTTATTCCTCGGCCTCCTTTAGCAGTAACGGTACTTGTAATAAGTGTAGCTTATTTGTAGCTTTGGAGGCCAGGCTGGGCGAATTGGAGACTCGGCTCCGCACCGTGGAAAATTCTACAGCTAGCCAGGCCCCTGTAGTCGGTGCGGACCAAGGTAGCTTAGCCGCCGTTAGTTACCCCCTGGCAGATCCCGAGCAGCCGGGAAAGCAGGCCGACTGGGTGACTGTGAGGAGGAAGCGTAGCCCTAAACAGAAGCCCTGTGTACACCGCCAACCCGTTCACATCTCTAACCGTTTTTCCCCACTCGACGACACACCCGCCGAGGATCAAACTCTGGTTATTGGCGACTCTGTTTTGAGAAATGTGAAGTTAGCGACACCAGCAACCATAGTCAATTGTCTTCCGGGGGCCAGAGCAGGCGACATTGAAGGAAATTTGAAACTGCTGGCTAAGGCTAAGCGTAAATTTGGTAAGATTGTAATTCACGTCGGCAGTAATGACACCCGGTTACGCCAATCGGAGGTCACTAAAATTAACATTAAATCGGTGTGTAACTTTGCAAAAACAATGTCGGACTCTGTAGTTTTCTCTGGGCCCCTCCCCAATCAGACCGGGAGTGACATGTTTAGCCGCATGTTCTCCTTGAATTGCTGGCTGTCTGAGTGGTGTCCAAAAAATAAGGTGGGCTTCATAGATAATTGGCAAAGCTTCTGGGGAAAACCTGGTCTTGTTAGGAGAGACGGCATCCATCCCACTTTGGATGGAGCAGCTCTCATTTCTAGAAATCTGGCCAATTTTCTTAAATCCTCCAAACCGTGACTATCCAGGGTTGGGACCAGGAAGCAGAGTTGTAGTCTTACACACCTCTCTGCAGCTTCTCTCCCCCTGCCATCCCCTCATTACCCCATCCCCGTAGAGACGGTGCCTGCTCCCAGACTACCAATAACCAGCAAAAATCTATTTAAGCATAAAAATTCAAAAAGAAAAAATAATATAGCACCTTCAACTGCACCACAGACTAAAATAGTTAAATGTGGTCTATTAAACATTAGGTCTCTCTCTTCTAAGTCCCTGTTGGTAAATGATATAATAATTGGTCAACATATTGATTTATTCTGCCTTACAGAAACCTGGTTACAGCAGGATGAATATGTTAGTTTAAATGAGTCAACACCCCCGAGTCACACTAACTGTCAGAATGCTCGTAGCACGGGCCGGGGCAGAGGATTAGCAGCAATCTTCCATTCCAGCTTATTAATTAATCAAAAACCCAGACAGAGCTTTAATTCATTTGAAAGCTTGACTCTTAGTCTTGTCCATCCAAATTGGAAGTCCCAAAAACCAGTTTTATTTGTTATTATCTATCGTCCACCTGGTCGTTACTGTGAGTTTCTCTGTGAATTTTCAGACCTTTTGTCTGACTTAGTGCTTAGCTCAGATAAGATAATTATAGTGGGTGATTTTAACATCCACACATATGCTGAGAATGACAGCCTCAACACTGCATTTAATCTATTATTAGACTCTATTGGCTTTGCTCAAAAAGTAAATGAGTCCACCCACCACTTTAATCATATCTTAGATCTTGTTCTGACTTATGGTATGGAAATAGAAGACTTAACAGTATTCCCTGAAAACTCCCTTCTGTCTGATCATTTCTTAATAACATTTACATTTACTCTGATGGACTACCCAGCAGTGGGGAATAAGTTTCATTACACTAGAAGTCTTTCAGAAAGCGCTGTAACTAGGTTTAAGGATATGATTCCTTCTTTATGTTCTCTAATGCCATATACCAACACAGTGCAGAGTAGCTACCTAAACTCTGTAAGTGAGATAGAGTATCTCGTCAATAGTTTTACATCCTCATTGAAGACAACTTTGGATGCTGTAGCTCCTCTGAAAAAGAGAGCTTTAAATCAGAAGTGCCTGACTCCGTGGTATAACTCACAAACTCGTAGCTTAAAGCAGATAACCCGTAAGTTGGAGAGGAAATGGCGTCTCACTAATTTAGAAGATCTTCACTTAGCCTGGAAAAAGAGTCTGTTGCTCTATAAAAAAGCCCACCGTAAAGCTAGGACATCTTTCTACTCATCACTAATTGAAGAAAATAAGAACAACCCCAGGTTTCTTTTCAGCACTGTAGCCAGGCTGACAAAGAGTCAGAGCTCTATTGAGCTGAGTATTCCATTAACTTTAACTAGTAATGACTTCATGACTTTCTTTGCTAACAAAATTTTAACTATTAGAGAAAAAATTACTCATAACCATCCCAAAGACGTATCGTTATCTTTGGCTGCTTTCAGTGATGCCGGTATTTGGTTAGACTCTTTCTCTCCGATTGTTCTGTCTGAGTTATTTTCATTAGTTACTTCATCCAAACCATCAACATGTTTATTAGACCCCATTCCTACCAGGCTGCTCAAGGAAGCCCTACCATTATTTAATGCTTCGATCTTAAATATGATCAATCTATCTTTGTTAGTTGGCTATGTACCACAGGCTTTTAAGGTGGCAGTAATTAAACCATTACTTAAAAAGCCATCACTTGACCCAGCTATCTTAGCTAATTATAGGCCAATCTCCAACCTTCCTTTTCTCTCAAAAATTCTTGAAAGGGTAGTTGTAAAACAGCTAACTGATCATCTGCAGAGGAATGGTGTATTTGAAGAGTTTCAGTCAGGTTTTAGAATTCATCATAGTACAGAAACAGCATTAGTGAAGGTTACAAATGATCTTCTTATGGCCTCGGATAGTGGACTCATCTCTGTGCTTGTTCTGTTAGACCTCAGTGCTGCTTTTGATACTGTTGACCATAAAATTTATTACAGAGATTAGAGCATGCCATAGGTATTAAAGGCACTGCGTTGCGGTGGTTTGAATCATATTTGTCTAATAGATTACAATTTGTTCATGTAAATGGGGAATCTTCTTCACAGACTAAAGTTAATTATGGAGTTCCACAAGGTTCTGTGCTAGGACCAATTTTATTCACTTTATACATGCTTCCCTTAGGCAGTATTATTAGACGGTATTGCTTAAATTTTCATTGTTATGCAGATGATACCCAGCTTTATCTATCCATGAAGCCAGAGGACACACACCAATTAGCTAAACTGCAGGATTGTCTTACAGACATAAAGACATGGATGACCTCTAATTTCCTGCTTTTAAACTCAGATAAAACTGAAGTTATTGTACTTGGCCCCACAAATCTTGGAAACATGGTGTCTAACCAGATCCTTACTCTGGATGGCATTACCCTGACCTCTAGTAATACTGTGAGAAATCTTGGAGTCATTTTTGATCAGGATATGTCATTCAAAGCGCATATTAAACAAATATGTAGGACTGCTTTTTGGCATTTACGCAATATCTCTAAAATCAGAAAGGTCTTGTCTCAGAGTGATGCTGAAAAACTAATTCATGCATTTATTTCCTCTAGGCTGGACTATTGTAATTCATTATTATCAGGTTGTCCTAAAAGTTCCCTAAAAAGCCTTCAGTTAATTCAAAATGCTGCAGCTAGAGTACTGACGGGGACTAGAAGGAGAGAGCATATCTCACCCATACTGGCCTCTCTTCATTGGCTTCCTGTTAATTCTAGAATAGAATTTAAAATTCTTCTTCTTACTTATAAGGTTTTGAATAATCAGGTCCCATCTTATCTTAGGGACCTCGTAGTACCATATCACCCCAATAGAGCGCTTCGCTCTCAGACTGCAGGCTTACTTGTAGTTCCTAGGGTTTTTAAGAGTAGAATGGGAGGCAGAGCCTTCAGCTTTCAGGCTCCTCTCCTGTGGAACCAGCTCCCAATTCAGATCAGGGAGACAGACACCCTCTCTACTTTTAAGATTAGGCTTAAAACTTTCCTTTTTGCTAAAGCTTATAGTTAGGGCTGGATCAGGTGACCCTGAACCATCCCTTAGTTATGCTGCTATAGACGTAGACTGCTGGGGGGTTCCCATGATGCACTGTTTCTTTCTCTTTTTGCTCTGTATGCACCACTCTGCATTTAATCATTAGTGATCGATCTCTGCTCCCCTCCACAGCATGTCTTTTTCCTGGTTCTCTCCCTCAGCCCCAACCAGTCCCAGCAGAGGACTGCCCCTCCCTGAGCCTGGTTCTGCTGGAGGTTTCTTCCTGTTAAAGGGGAGTTTTTCCTTCCCACTGTGGCCAAGTGCTTGCTCACAGGGGGTCGTTTTGACCGTTGGGGTTTTACATAATTATTGTATGGCCTTGCCTTACAATATAAAGCGCCTTGGGGCAACTGTTTGTTGTGATTTGGCGCTATATAAAAAAATTGATTGATTGATTGATTGATCAGTGCTGAATTTGTTCACCAGGCAAATTTCTTACTGTCCACCATTTCTTAACCCATCTGTTTGAAACCAAGGTTACATCACATAATACTCAGATTAGATCTACAGTACATTGCACCCTCCACTGAATGACTGTACTACTACATTCTTTGCATCTCATCTATAAGCAACTGAATTTAAATAATGTTGATCCTGTGCTTTAACAATTGATTCACATATTGTACAAATAAGTATGACAAGATCATATCAATTCCTCCCCCCTCCGACTGTTATGAAACTGTGCATGTGACACAGTTCTCGACACTTGCACTTTCGCACGTGCAAAAACACTCTCCAAAAACCAAAGTAAGAAAATAGCAGGTTTGAATAGAATTTCTTTAAAAAAAAAAAAAACAGGTAACAAATCCTGAACATGTGAAGGGAGGAAGGAGACAAGGAATTAACATAGCCGTGATAACGGCATCTACTGTACTTGCTCTTTTTTCCTTCTCCAGCCTCTTTTGGAATGCAGTCTCTCTTCCTTCCATGTTTCTGGCATCTTTATCCAAGAAAGACAGATGGATTTCCCTTTCCCTGGATACACAATCAAACACACACACTGTAATTCCAATGAGTGTGCGGATATATAAACACACACCATATATTGACGTTAGCACACATCCAAAGTCAGAAATAATTTACAGAGTGCGAGCAGAGTGACTTTGACAAACAAATACACTCACACACGCCACTCTTGGGAGATGGACAGCTGCACAAATATGCCCGGGCCTCATTTTTGGGATCTGAGTGGCGCTCCAACCACAACAGCAAATATTTCCCCTGCTGTCATCTTCTCTATTTTCTCTCCCTTATTCATCCAAAGCATGCCAAGAAAGTGGTGAGAGATCCTCTGTGGCTTCATGCTATGGCCAGTAACCATCCTTCTTTTTCCATTCCCTTCTTCTTCCTCCAGGAGCCAGAACAATGAGGGGAAAAGTGGCGGTGAGGCGGGACCCTACCTGTCCCCCGGAGGAAAAGAAATGTAAATGGTTTTTGACACGGGCTTGTTTTATGCGGTCTGGAGCTGTCTGATAGGACCTGACTTGAGGCTTTTATGATTTAATTAATTCCATCCATGTGAGGACCACCATAGCAATGTTCTTGGAACATTTGTTGGAGCATGAGGCCTTGCACTTAAGAAACAATTTGTTCTATCGAGCAACAAGCCGGGTGAGCAATCATGAGCTGTCTGTACACTCGGAACAATTTCCATACGTTTGACACCTGTTCAAGAAATTACATTCGATTTGTCAAAAGTAGAGACATTAATTTTGCTGTGTCCTGGTAACTGGGGGGGAGCCGCAGTAATAATTTTTGGTTGGGGATTATCTTAAATTGGACCTGATTTACAGTCAGGCCCATAAAATATTGGGATGTGACAAAAATTGTTTATTTATTAATTTTTTATTTTTGTACTTTTGGCTCTGTGCACCACCACAATGGAGTTGAACATAGTCAATACGTGCTTGTAGTGTACACTCTCAGCTTTAATTCATTGATTTAACACATTGCATTAAGGATTTAGGAAATACATTCTCCTTCCAGTTTTGGAGGCAATAAGAAAGTGGACAAACTAAATATAACAATTATTACTCATGCAGATGATCACTTTTCCAGCCAGTTTTCTTGAGGCAAATCAGGGGATGAATACGAGGTCTGTCAATAAAGTATAGGTCCTTTTTATTTTTTCAAAAACTATATGGATTTCATTCATATGTTTTTATGTCAGACATGCTTGAACCCTCGTGCGCATGCGAGAGTTTTTCCACGCCTGTCGGCCACCTCTGTTGGAAGCCTTAAGGACAAGTTGGAACATGCCCAGCTGTTAAACAATTTCTGAGACACTCACTCCACTGAAAGCCATTTTACAAATGGTTATCAACACGGAGGTGTTTTTCCTGTGGCGGAGCGTCGCGGCGGCTGCGAGCCGACGCTGCAATCCGTCCGCACGTCTTTCATTAAAAAATCTCCTTTAACAGTGGAATATCCGGATAAAATGCTGAAACCGACTTCTTCTGAATCTTCTCTGTTCTCTCACGACATCTTGGATCAATAGAGCCTGAAATGTGGAGGTTTTCAGCTTGAAACAGGCTGACGACGGCGCCTGGGAGCGCTGCGCGACGTCCCGCTCTGTGGGAAGTCCTTAAAGCGACAGTATCACCTCAAAATCTCTCATCAGCCATTAAAATTTTCACCAAAAACCAGCTTAATTTTTCGAACCATGTCCACTTCGATGTGCCTCACAGGTTTAGAAAAAATTTTGATCAAACAAAGCGCCAGTCTCTCAGCAACTTCTCAGACAAAGGAATTCCGACGAGGGGCTGGACGACTCCTCCCACCAGGAGTGCTCACAGGCGAATGACGTCACCGACAGGTGTGGAAAAACTCACGCATGCGCACGAGGGTTCAAGCATGTCTGACGTAAAAACATATGAATGAAATCCATATAGTTTTTGAAAAAAATAAAAAGGACCTATACTTTATTGACAGCCCTCATACATGAACTTTTCCAACTCACTGAATATGTCTTGGACTTCATTTACTTCCAAACTACCACAAACACTGTGGTACTGTATGGTAAATCTGTCTTGAATAGGCAATTCTCAAAAACTGAGTGACCACGCACGATGTAGCCAAGACACCCATCAAAATTGACAGCATGCTAGATCAGTGAGTATTTATTGAAGGCAAGTGTGAATATCTGCAGCCTATGTCACTTTTTGCAAATCATTTGATTTGGTTGAATGACTTGCTCTCTGGGACATTCTGACGGTTTGCAGGATGCCCAAGAAACATCACAGTGAGCCTATACACAAGTACTGGGAGTGACGCATAACATAGGAGCAGAGACTGCTTGTCAAAGACTTCATATATATATATATATATATATATATATATATATATATATATATATATACAATAGTGTTCAGAATAATATTGGTGCTATGTGACTAAAAAGATTAATCCAGGTTTTGAGTATATTTCTTATTGTTACATGGGAAACAAGGTACCAGTAGATTGAGTAGATTCTCACAAATCCAACAAGACCAAGCATTCATGACATGCACACTCTTAAGGCTATGAAATTGGGCTATTAGTAAAAAAAAAAGTAGTATATATATATATATATATATATATATATATATATATATATATATATATATATATATATATATATATCCCATCCCTGCCCATTTCTCCATGTAATGTGGAGTTGTGTCAGGAAGGGCTTCCATTGTACAACTTGTGCCAAATCAACATGCAGATCCACCTCGTATCTGCTTTGGCGTCCCCAAGTGAAAACAACGGAGCAGCTGAAGGGATTTACTATATATCTTTTTCTTCTGTTTTTGGCTGCTCCTGTTAGGGGTCACCACAGCAGGTCAATCATTTCCATCTCACCCTGTCCTCTGTATCTTCCTCTGTCACACCGACCACATGCATGTCCTCTCTCAGCACATCCATAAACCTTCTCTTTGGCCTCCCTCTTCTCCTCCTGCCTGGTGGCTCCATCCTCTGCATCCTTCTCCCTATATATCCTGGGTCCCTCCTTTGCACATGTCCAAACCATCTCAATCTCACCTCTCTGACTTTGTCTCCAAACCGGCCCACCTGAGCTGTACCTCTGATATGTCCATCCTCGTCACTCTAAAAGAGAATCGCAACATCTTCAGCACTGCCACCTCCCGCTCTGCCTTACTGTCTTTTTTATTAGTGCCACCGTCTCTAAGCCGTACAACACAGCTGGTCTCACTACTGTCTTGTAGACTTTTCTCTTCACTCTTTCAGATATTCTTCAGTCACAGATCACTCCTTTCTCCCCACCTTTCTCCACCCACTCACCCTGCCTGCACTCTATCCTTCACCTCTCTATCACACTCTCCATTACTTTAGACAGTTGACCCCAAATATTTAAACTCATCTACTTTCACCACTTCTACTCCTTGTAACTGTGCTATTTCACTGGGCTCCCTCTCATTCCAACCCAGTCTCACGACAAGTCGTGATTCAGCAGCACGAAATATACATTAATCTATTGGTTCGTGATATTTTGACAAAAAGCGCCTCATTTTTGTCACGGCAGCACAAATTCATTCTAATTCATTCTGTGATGGCTGCACGAAATTAAAAGTGATGTGGGGGGTGGGTTGGGGGTGGTTATGGTTAGGGTTGGGGGGGAGTAAGATTAGGTTATGATTAAGGTTAGGGTTGGGGGTAGGAGTAGGGTTAGTAAAAGTGAGTTAAAAAAAACCTGTCATGAAAATTTGCCTCATTTCATCACGGGAGCACAAAAAAAATAAAAAAATAAAAAAATAAATAATGTGAGACTGGGCTGCTCATTCACACACGAACCACTCGTGTGTGAATGAGCACAGATAACCAAAAAATTAACTTTGATAACTGAAAAGTTATCTTTGATAAAGATAAAATGATAAACCACCCAAAAATGTATCAGAAGTTACTGATAACTGATAAATTCCAGTATTGTGTCTGGTACATTTGCAACTACTAACAAACTGAATTTGAGTTTTAACACCACGATCGCTTCTGGTAGTATCAAAAGCGACAACAGACCCAAACAATGAGCACACACTTCTGTCTTTGAACATCCTGTCCTCTGCTGGAAGCTCTTGTTTACCTCATGGCTTCCAGTGCAGAAGCAAGCTGAGAACAGCCACAAAGCCCAACTCTCTACCCAATCACAACACTCTGATCAGGCGGAGGTCTTGGAAAATAAAGCAATGCTGAGTTATGGTTTGGTATGAATACTGATAGAATGACAACTCCATTAATGTCAATTCTGTCATTTGTACAAAGTTAAAATATAACATATATCTTTTAATGTTGAATAATGCACTAATTCTGAAGTTTTGTAACAAACACAGACAGATCGCAAAGGATTCTGGGTAAAATGTGCCTCTTCTGCTAAACACTGATTAGTTGATTCATTCATTATGTAAACCAACACGTTAATGTGATGTGTGTCATGTGTTGGTGTTTACAGATAAATGTGCTTTTGTAAAATATTCAATTTTTTTATTTGTAAAAACAGGCATTTTTACGGAGCCCTGAAGTGTCATCGCAAAATGTTTTGCATGTGGAGAGAATGTGCGCTCATTTTATATTGTGCGTACGTTTTATGATGTTGTTTGCATGTTTTATGCTGTTGTGTGCACGTTTTATTATATTGTGCACGTTTTATTATATTGTAAAACGTGCACTCAATATTGTCTTGACACATTAATGTTGGCTATTCGCCCTATTGACATTTCAAATCCCGCAAAACCTCAGAGACGTCGCTGCGCTGCGAGATCTCAGTAACATTGAGAACTGCATTGAGACGCTCTGATCACGCTGCACTTTAACCGCTGCACACAGACAACACCATTAACATCGCAACATAAAACTATTTTTATATTGTGCCTAAAACTCTCGTGAATATATTCTATGGGTTTTTAGGTGTTGCTATTGCATTTATTTTATGTAAACGTGAGAATCACAGGCTGTCTCTCCATTATTTTCAATAGGAGCTGCTGTGAGCTACAATCTCTTCCTGATCATGTCGTTCTGGGGGAAAGTGAAGTTTGCTCTTTAACTTCTTGATTATTGTTCTTTACAACACTGTTTGTCCTCTTTGTTTGAGACTAATATATATAAGATGTCTGAAATTCGGTTTGTGTTTATTAAATTCCACACAGATTAAACATAACAGACACAGATTATTTGTTATAATTGTTTAGCAAGTTTTCAGGGCATCATGCAGCAGTCTCTTATTAACGTGACGAAAAGCATAAAAAATTACATTTTTGTAGTATAATATTAATTTACAACTGTCATCGTGTTGATTCTCTATATGTTGTTTGACTGCAGCAACTCTCTGGCTCGCAAGGGATTATGAGATACGTCAATAGGGCAAATGAACACTACTGGCCAGTAGATGGAAGTAGAGACCTTGAAAACTTGCCAAAAACTTGCAGAGGACAGAGCAGTTTCTTCTTAAAGCAGCTTTTCTCTGTTTTGCAGAGGTGAGAACTACACATCAGCTACAAAACATTTAACAGCTAGGTGCTCAACTGATTTAAAGTTTTATAAATATTTGTAGCTGTTCATCTTTATTTACCACATTATCGGTCTAAAAATTATCAGACAAAAATTTATCGCAAGATAATTAGTCTGATAATGGTTTTTAAAGTTATCAAAAAAAGAAAATCCGATAATGAAAACATTATCTTTGATAATTATCGCTTATCGGATTATTGATTAATCTCATGATTTCCATGAGTAATCGCAATTAATCGCATTGTATATGCAAAATCCAAAAATTAATTCAAAAGTAGTGTATGGCACATTTTTATTTTAAATGTTCTGCAATATGAACAAAGGTGCCATAACGTTTGTTCTGCAAGCACTTAACAAAAGCATTTTGTTTATGCAGTTACAGTTAAATAAATATAATTTATGGTTACCTAGTGATGTCCAGTGGTCGCCAGTGAGAGCAACACCAAGTGCACGTTGTGAAGTTGTGGCTTTTGCAGTCTTCTCTAGAGGTGGGCGATACCGGGACATCGTACTGATTTTTGGTACTGATCAGATACCAAGTAAATACAGGCCCAGTATCACCGATATCGATACCGATACCAATACTTTTTCATATTTAAGCTTCATAGATCCAAAGGATCCAAAAGACCTAGGATAGAATTTCAGCAAACATCGTACGTGACAACAAAATACTTTATTATCACAATCAACATTTTTCTTTAAAAAAAAAAAAATCACTCAACACAACTTAAAACAAAATCTCCTGAGGTGGAGGGCTGACTCGAGGACAGCGCTGAGTGGGCGGGCCAGGCTGAGCCTACCTGCATGGCTGTTGGCTGGCGCCACAGAGCCAAGTGATGGCGCAACAACAAAAGACCAGAGGGGGGAGGGTGCGCTGCTCCGTGTTGTGTGACACAGAACAGCGCTGCTCTTACAGACAGAGAGTAGACTTTGATGAATCTGTGTGTGCAGCAGTCAGTGCATGCGGGAGAGAAAAAAAGCTTGAGTATCGATCTTTTTACACGAGGATCGTTCAATATCAACAGCAGCATTGATATCGATATTAGGATCGATCCGCCCACCACTAGTCCTCTCCTTGGTGGTCATGAAGGAATCTCATACGTGCCTTCAGTTGTTGCGATTCTCAGAACCAATGTCCTCCACAACATTAATCAGCCTGCAGTCTGTAGTAATCTATTTCGCTGTTGAATTTGCGAGCTTGGCTTGCCTTTGTTTATTTATAGTTCTCCCACACGCTGCATCTAACGTAGTCTGCTGAAGCCTCACGCCGCAGTTTGCTTTGTTGAATGATTTGCTGGCATCAGCTGTGAGTGCTGCATTTAGGTGATATTTATGACTCGAAGTACTCCACTGATAAGAAAATGCAGCTTTGCAGTGGCTGCAAATAACTTTGGTTCTGTTGACTATGCTGTCCGGAAGCACTTTAAAATGAAACTGGCTATGTTAAAGTTCCGTGCCCATCTCCATGTTGGTTGGTTAGCTGCCAATTCTTTTCTTAACCCGGTGACGGGGACTCATCACACCGATTTCTGTGAGTGCAGCAGCTGTCAGTGACCAGCCCTAACATATATATATATACAAGGTCTGTTAGAAAACTATCCGACCTTTTTATTTTTTTAAAAAACTATATGGATTTGAATCATGTGCGCTTGCATCAGCCAAGCTTGAACCTTTGTGCGCATGCGTGAGTTTTTTTCATGCCTGTCGGTTGCGTCATTCGCCTGTGGGCAGGCTTTGAGTGAGCACAGGCTTTGAGTGAGCACTGGTCCACCCCTCTCGTCAGATTTTCATTGTCAGGAAAATGGCTGAGCGATTGGAGCAGCGCTGAATCAAATTTTTCCAGAAACTGTGAGAGACAGCCAGGTGGAAACCATTCGGAAGATTCAGGTGGCTTTCGGTGAAGATACTCTGGGCGTCACACAGATTAAGGGTCATTACAACCGGATTAAAGATGGCCCACAGCGGCGCAGGGCGCGCCGCACTCCGAGCAGCCATCGACAGGCTGAAACGACCAGATCATTTCTAAAGTGAAGGCTGTGTTGATCTGGGACATCGTCTGACTACCAGAGAAATTGTGGAAGAGGTGTACATCAGCACTTTTGCGGCACATTCCACTGTTACAGGAGATTTTGTAATTTAATTAATTTAATTATCTTATAATGCGCCAAATCACAGCAAAAGCCGCCTCAAGGCGCCTTACATAAAACAAGTCAACATAAAATTGAATAAATAATTAAAAATGAATAAAAAATTCAAATACATAAATAAAAACAGAAGTAAAAGAATAAAACAAATAAAAATAAAAACTATCCATAAGAAAGAGAATAAAAATAGGTTTTGAGTCTTGACTTAAAAATGTCCACAGACTCAGACTGCCTCACGGTCGCAGGAAGACTGTTCCACAGGGTGGGTGCACGATACGAAAAGGCTCTTTGACCTGCTGACTTCTTCTTCACCCTGGGAACACAGAGAAGTCCCGCATCCTGCAACCGCAAAGCCCGGGCCGGCACGTAGCGTTCCACCAGATCAGCCAGATAAGATGGCGCCAGTCCATGAACAACCTTATAAGTCAATAACAAAACCTTAAAATCTGAGAGACAGGGAGCCAGTGCAAAGATGCCAAAATGGGTGTGATATGTTCAGACCTTCTGCTACGTGTCAGAAGTCTGGCAGCAGCGTTCTGAACCAGCTGAAGACCCCTAATGCTGGACTGTGGTAACCCTGAAAATAGAACATTACAATAATCTAGTCTAGAAGAAACAAAAGCATGAATCAGGGTCTCAGCATCAGCCATGGACAGGATGGGGTGGATCCTCGCTATATTTCTCAAATGGAAAAAAGCAGTCCTAGTAACATCCCTGATGTGGAGGTCAAAAGACAACGTGGGATCAAAAATTACCCCAAGGCTCCTCATTTTGTCCGTATCATGTATGACACAGGAACCCAGGCTGAGTGCCAGCTGGTCAAACTGATGCAGATGTCTCGCTGGACCAAGAACCATCATTTCAGTCTTATCAAAGTTTAAAAGTAGGAAGTTACTAGACATCCAACTTCTCACTGATAGAAGACAGTCATCCAGGGATTTTATGGGAGTGAGATTTCCCGCAGTTATCAGCATGTACAACTGAGTATCATCAGCATAACAATGAAAGGCAATCCCAAAACTCCACAGTATATGCCCAAGGGGTGCCACATACAGGGAGAAAAGCCAGGGGCCTAAAACAGATCCCTGTGGAACCCAAATCTCATGTCAGCAAGGTCAGAGGTAGTGCCATTATACAAGACACATTGAGAACGACTGGACAGATATGACGTCAACCAGGCAAGGGCATTTCCAGTAATCCCCCAAAAATTCTCCAACCTATTGAGCAAAATATGATGATCCACGGTATCAAACGCAGCACTGAGATCTAACAACACCAAAACCGTAGTGGTCTCTGAGTCCATCACAACTTTAGTGAGCGCTGTCTCTGTGGAGTGATATTTCCTAAAAGCAGACTGCAGCGGCTCAAAAAGATCATTCTCAGTGAGGTGGTCTATGAGCTGCCGTGAAACCACCTTTTGTAAAATTTTGGAACAGAATGATAGATTTGATATCAGCCTGTAATTTTTCAATACACTAGGGTCAAGATTAGATTTCTTAAGTAATGGTTTAATCACTGCTGATTTAAAACATTTTGGAACAGATCCAGAGGTTAATGACAGATTAATCATTTCCAGCACAGTTGGCCCAAGAGTGGGCCACAGGTACTTAAACAATTTTGTTGGTATGGGATCAAATAAACAGGTTGTGCTTTTTGTAGACGCCACAAGTTTCGTCAGCACGCCCAATGAAATGCTATTAAATTCTGTCAATCTAGGTAACACCTCAATGGTAGCGCCCACCTCTATAGCAGGTTTTAATGGCTGGGCCGAGGCATGCTGAGATATGCTCAGCCTAATATCTTCTATTTTCTTCTCAAAATAATCCAAGAAATCCTGTGCTGAAAAGGGAGAACGACTAACAGGTGGCTGCCCGTAAATAAGAAATGCGACCTTGTCAAACAAAAACTTTGAGTTATGTTTGTTTTTACTGATCAAATCAGAGTAATAGGTCCGCTTTGTGGCCAGTAGTGCATGCTTATAATCTAAAATAGCATCCCACCACACAAGGGGGAACACCTCTAATTTGGAATAACGCCATTTCCGTTCCAAACCTCTAGCCTTCTGCCTGAGGTCACGCAAATAATCATTGAACCAAGGTGACTGTGCCTTAGGAGGGCGTGACCTTAAAAGAGGAGGCACAATCTTATCAAGTGTAGTTTTAAGCATTAAATTTAACTATCCGCGAGGCTGTCCACTGATTTAGCATTCTCCAGATTCAAAGCTAAAATATCAGGTAGTCTAGCCTCAAGTTCAGTCATAGTTGAGGATTTAATACGACGCTGCAGTAGTAGACAAGGTTGTTGTTCCACTAAACGTGGCAGCGTAAATGTAAACCTGATAAGTGAATGGTCAGAGACTATAGATGCGAGAGGCAAAATGTCAATATTTGTGACAGCAAACCCACGTGATCAGATTCAGAACCAGATCCAGGGTATTTCCACTAATGTGTGTCGGGTCCTGAATGCATTGCTGGAATCCTAAAGCATCCACAATTTGCATAAATGAGTTGCTAAGGGATCAGAGGGCTTATTTATATGAATGTTAAAGTCACCAATAATCAAAATGTTGTCTGCACTAGTTGACAAACTAGAGATGAATGCATCAAATTCATCTAAGAAGTCAGAATATGGGCCAGGGGGCCTATAAACAGTGACAAAATAACATAGCTGAGCTCCAGTTTTATGACCCTGACAGTACTTAGCATCATGGGCGTAACGGAGAGTCAGATGCTCAAAGGAATTATATTTGTGACCCCCAACAGCTAATAAAGAAAACCTAGATTTGTAAATAAAAGCCACACCCCCGCCTTGCTTCACACCACGAGACATGTGACTAAATGTGTACGCTGGTGGGCAGGCCTCATTCAAAGGAAGGAGAGTTGTGGGTTTGAGCCAGGTTTCACACAAGCCAATCATATCTAAATGATGATCCATGATTAAATCATTAATCAACAATGATTTCGAGGACAGTGATCTGATGTTCAGGACCCAGGGTAAGGACCTCAGTGGGGATGACAGTCTCACTGTCTGGAACCCAGTGAAGCAAGCCCAGGTTCCGAGAGCACCACTGGCGCACATCAATCCGGCGAAGACGAGGACGGCCGGGCCGACAGTCCTCAGAGCTGACCAGCGGCACCACACAGGCTCTAACCGGATCCACAATGCGCCAGGGAAGCACAGATCCTGCCAGAATTCTGTGCACAGCTCATCCGGAAGCCAAACAGCAGGCAAAACAGAGCTTCAGCTTCACCAGACGTCCACTCCGTCTCCCGCGGCGACGATTGCGCTTTCGGCCGAAAGGCAGCGCAGGAGCATGGCACAGAAAAGCCGGCACCTCCGATAAAAATGGGGGCGGAAAGTTCTGTCCACCCGCTGATAACCACACCGCACCACGAACGGGGGGCTGGAGATCCAGCAGAGTTTGGCGATCATACACCCGCAGTGCCTCTGACTCAAAAACAGCATAAATTAAAAACAATAAAATAACAAACAGACTGGAGAGCAGCAGACGAGCAGCCAGACACAACGGCGCTATCTTGGCAATCCCTCCAAGATTCAGGAAATCTCGCAAAATCTCGAGATTACACGTAATGAAAGACGTGCGGAGGAATTCGCACGTCGGGACGGAGCCGCTCATGGCACACAACAAAAAGCACGTCTATGTTGGAAGTCTCACAGGACAAGTTGTGACATGCCCAGCTGTTACACAATTTATTGGATACTCACTCGACTAAAAAGCCACCGAAAGCCGTCTGAATCTTCCGAATGGTTTCCAACACGGACGTGCTTTTTGTTGTGCGCCATTAGCAGCTCCGTCCCGACGCGCGAATTCCTCCGCACGTCTTTCATTACAAAATCTCCCGCAAAAGTGCTGCTGTACACCTCTTCCACAATTTCTCTCGTAGTTAGACGACGTCCCGGATCAACACAGCCTTCACTTTGGAAATGATCTGGTCGTTTCAGCCTGTCGATGGCCGCTCGGAGCGCCCTGCGCTGCTGTGGGCCGTCTTTAATCCGGTTGTAATGATCCTTAATCTGTGTGACGCCCAGAGTATCTTCACCGAAAGCCGTCTGAATCTTCCGAATGGTTTCCACCTGGCTGTCACTGTTACAGGAGATTTTGTAATGAAAGATGTGTGGAGGAATTCGCGCGTCGGGACGGACCTGCTAATGGCGCACAACAAAAAGCACGTCCGTGTTGGAAACCATTCGGAAGATTCAGACGGCTTTCGGTGGCTTTTCAGTCGAGTGAGTATCCGAGAAATTGTGTAACAGCTGGGCATGTCACAGCTTGTCCTGTGAGACTTCCAACACGGACGTGCTTTTTGTTGTGCGCCATTGCGGCTCCGTGCCGACGCGCAAATTCCTCCACACGTCTTTCATTACAAAATCTCCTGTGACAGTGGAATGTGCCGCAAAAGTGCTGATGTACACCTCTTCCACAATTTCTCTGGTAGTCAGACGACGTCCCGGATCAACACGGCCTTCACTTTGGAAATGATCTGGTCATTTCAGCCTGTCGATGGCTGCTCAGAGCGCGGCGTGCGCTGTGCCGCTCTGGGCAATCTTTAATCCGGTTGTAATGATCCTTAATCTGTGTGACACCCAGAGTATCTTCACGGAAAGCCGTCTGAATTTTCCGAATGGTTTCCACCTGGCTGTCTCTCACAATTTCTGGAAAAATTTGATTCAGCGCTGCTCCAATCGCTCAGCCATTTTCCTGACAATGAAAATCCGACGAGAGGGGTGGACCAGTGCTCACTCAAAGCCTGCCCACAGGCGAATGACGCAACCAACAGGTGTGAAAAAACCCACGCATGCGCACTAAGGTTCAAGCTTGGCTGATGCAAGCGCACATGATTCAAATCCATATAGTTTTTTAAAAAAGATGCAATGTTGATTTGAATGTTTTACACAAAATAATGTGCAACTGCAGAACTGCAGCTTTAGAGGGTTCTTAGATTTTAGAATTTATGAAGGATGATTTTATTTGTTTTGAAGCGCAGCCACGCAGCTCTGTGCACATCTGATCCTGTCAGAATTCATCTTCTAAGATGAAATATTCCTGCATTGTTTCCTCCATGAAATTATCCAAACTGAATTATACATCTCCAGATACAACAGGTCTTAAGCATTTTTGAAGAAGTGGAGAACTTAACAGCAGAAGAGAGCTTCTGCACCAGACTGTTTATTCCTCCTGAAAGCCATCTTCAAGATCATCTACATACTAAAACAAAATAAACTTTTTTCATTTCATCTGATACCTCATTGTAACAGTGTACCATTCAAGGATTTTTACACATTTACTTTTCAGCATTGCAAAAACATAACACTGTGGGAGTTAGCACTCACTAAAAATAAATCTTTTCTTTCTCAAGTCTTTGCTTTTTCTCTGTCTTTGCAACTCCCACTTCTTTCTTCTGATGCATGTGTCTTCCTCTCTTTCTCTCTCCACCCTTCCTCCTCCGGCCCTACGCTCCCATTTGTCACATTTACAATGGAAACATCCAAATTTACAGATGCTATCAATTAATCACCTCCGCTCTAATTACAATCCAATTAACCTCTGTTTCCACGCGCCATGCTGCAGGACGTCCGGCACCCTCCGCACTCAATCACACTGCTCACAAAGAGACAGACGGAGAGCTAGACCTTAACACAGAGTGAGATGTAATGGGAGGAAAAATAAATGAGAAGCAGAATTACTGATAGATAGATAGATAGATAGATAGATAGATAGATAGATAGATAGATAGATAGATAGATAGATAGATAGATAGATAGATAGATAGATAGATAGATAGATAGATAGATAGATAGATAGATAGATAGATAGATAGATAGATAGATAGATAGATAGATAGATAGATAGATAGATAGATAGATAGATAGATAGATAGATAGATAGATAGATAGATAGATAGATAGATTGATTCTTCTTATCCTATGACCCATCTTCCTGCCTATATGCTCGTAACCTTGAGTCAGTCCCTGTGTGTAATGTGTATCCATCTTAATTTTAAAGTCGGCTTACATCTTTCTGTGGGAAAAATTGGCAAACTTTTACAAAATCATCACACAGATGACATTTCTACATTTCTAAAATTGCTCCACTTTTTGACACATTTCTGATTCACATTTCCCAGAAGGCCCAAACATATCTGAAAACCAGGTCTGGCAATGTGTTGTCTTTGACTGGATGATGTAGTTCCACAGTCATTTTGCACTGGTGAAAAGTTCATGACTGAAGTATTGTTTTGGAAAATGGACTGCAGATGGGAATAAAGTAAGTCCCATAAACTGCTTATTCTTTTCACTCAGGGTCACCGCAGCAGTTCCATGGTGGATCTACATTTTGATTTCGCACAAGCTTTACACCAAGGTAAAACTTTCTGACAGGACTCCAGAACGATGGATGGATTCATTATATGTATAATGCACACACAGTCTATGAATACAGCCTTAGGAGGATGCTGCCCATGAATTGAGACACAGGGCCAGTGCTTATCCCCACATTCTGTAACATGACATGCTCATTAACAGAGAAATCCTTCCCCTGACTTGTCTAAAGTAAGCTGGCTATAAAAGTGATGATTTGTATGAACAACAGTCTTCATATTTACTGAAGTTGAATTATTTCTGGTCTTGAATTAATGCTGCCATTCTACACTGCAATCCTGATTGTTCAAGTTCAACTCCACTGTAGTGGCCTGCAGAGGCCAAATTACTTACTTTAGGTCCGACTTCATTTGTTATGTAAAATCATGATAGCATGGTTAGACTGTAGTTGTCTAGAAGGTGGCAACTATCTAAACCCACCCTGCATGCAAGTAGTAGGGACATAATTCAGATTTACTGTGCCACTGCCATTTCACCTGTCCTTTGACTGGATTATAGTAGATGACGCATATGTCTATACCCATGTATACTGCAGAAATTTCTATTTTGCAAAGGCAGGCTTTGTTAAATGGCTCCCGGTGTATATCTTTACCATTCCATTCATCTTATTTGAATATTCTTAGGAAGTTGTTCTTTGGTTACCAAGCCACTGTTACAGGAGATTTTGTAATGAAAGATGTGTGGAGGAATTCGCGCGTCGGGACGGACCTGCTAATGGCGCACAACAAAAAGCACGTCCGTGTTGGAAACCATTCGGAAGATTCAGACGGCTTTCGGTGGCTTTTCAGTCGAGTGAGTATCCGAGAAATTGTGTAACAGCTGGGCATGTCACAGCTTGTCCTGTGAGACTTCCAACACGGACGTGCTTTTTGTTGTGCGCCATTGCGGCTCCGTGCCGACGCGCAAATTCCTCCACACGTCTTTCATTACAAAATCTCCTGTGACAGTGGAATGTGCCGCAAAAGTGCTGATGTACACCTCTTCCACAATTTCTCTGGTAGTCAGACGACGTCCCGGATCAACACGGCCTTCACTTTGGAAATGATCTGGTCATTTCAGCCTGTCGATGGCTGCTCAGAGCGCGGCGTGCGCTGTGCCGCTCTGGGCAATCTTTAATCCGGTTGTAATGATCCTTAATCTGTGTGACACCCAGAGTATCTTCACGGAAAGCCGTCTGAATTTTCCGAATGGTTTCCACCTGGCTGTCTCTCACAGTTTCTGGAAAAATTTGATGCAGCGCTGCTCCAATCGCTCAGCCATTTTCCTGACAATGAAAATCCAACAAGGGGGCTGGACCAGTGCTCACTCAAAGCCTGCCCACAGGCGAATGACGCAACTGACAGGCGTGAAAAAACTCACGCATGTGCATGTGCCTGGCTGATGCAAGCGCACATGATTCAAATCCATATAATTAAAAAAAAAAAATTAAAAGGTCGGATAGTTTTCTAACAGACCTCGTAGTTGTATACATGAAAATACAAATACAAGAGCATAAGGGGCTTATTGAATATTATTTACAAAAAATAAAATAAAACAAAATATAGGGCAACCAAACATTTACAAATCAAATTTGTGAATAAAATAAACTACTTTTAAAACATTATTGGATTCAGTCAATAATAGAGATTTATCATTAAGTTTAAACTCATTTCTCCAGTGACTAACTGTTTCAAGCGAGCGAGCAGGAATACTCTGCATACAAGCAGAAATAAACACGTGAGCGGGGGGGGGGGGGGGCTGGTCCTCATGCGCAGCACCTTTGCGCACGCAGAGATAATATCAGTTAATATCTACGCGTGAACGCATTTTTACGCAAGTGGGGTTTTGTCACTGATCTGACACATTACTTACTGGCTAACAAATACAAGCAAAAGGTGGTTTGCTAGCAAGAAATCAAACTGTTATCCTATGTACAGTAAATGTATTAATTTTAAACCAGGGGCTGTAGTTGATGAAATTATGTGCTGTGTGTTTAAACGCTTCACTTACACTGTGGCAGAAACGTAGATTCATTTCCAAACACCATAGAGGACCTTTAAACCCATCACTGTTTAAATTCCCTGTTAATTGATATACAGAAGTTTAAAAGAGTGGATGAGAGAGAAGACGATAGGGAGAAAGATCATTCAAAAAGAAAAAGAGAGGTTGAAAGTAAGCCACAGGTCAAGATGTGGTATTATTATAGGTGTGACTTGTGAGAAACAGGAAAAAGAGAAAGACAGAGTAACATAGAGAAAGAAGAAATTAGAGGGAGGGATGAAGATCTTTTACCATTGTAGTCGAGACAAATAATGTAAGTCAAAAAGATGTCTCTTAACAAGGAGAATTGGTCTCCTTTTAGTGTACAAAATCATATTGTCACTGTGTACTACCTGTGTAGCAACAGTACACAAAACCATATACTCACCAGCCATGTTATTTGGTACACCTTCCTAGTACCAGGTTGGACCCTCTTTTGCTATCAGACCTGCCTCAATTCTTTGTGGCATAGATTCAACAAGGTGCTTGAAACATTCCTCAGAGATGCTGGTCCATATTGACATGACAGCATCGCACAGTCGCCCATTCAACCAGTCAGCCCATTCTCCTCTGACATCAACAAGGCACTTTCGTCTACACAACTGCTGCTCACTAGATTTCTTCTCTTTTTCAGACAACTGTCTGTCAACCCTAGAGATGGTTGGTGTGAAAATCCCTGTAGATCAGCAGTTTCTGAAATCTCAGACCAGCCCTTCTAGTGCTAACAAATACACCATGTTCAACGTCACTGAAATCCCATTTCTTCCCCATTCTGATGCTCGGTCTGAACTTCAGGTAGTCATCTTCAACACATCTAGATGCGTCAATGCACTGAGTTGCTGCTATGTGATTAGATGATTAGCTATTTGCGTTAACAAGCAATTGAACAGTAGAGGTGGGTGATACCGGGAATTTTGGTATTGATCTGATACCAAATAAATACAGGCCCAGTATCTCCGATATCAATACCGATACTTTTTCATATTTAAGCTTCATAGATCCAAAGGATCCAAAAGACCTAGGATAGAATTTCGCCAAACATTGTACATGACAACAAAATACATTATTATCACAATCAACATTTTTGTTTAAAAAAATATCACTCAACACAAAACAAAATCTCCTGAGGTAGAGGGCTGACAAACCACAATACAACAAAATTAACATACCACAACAAATACTGTAAACAGTTTCAAACTTTTTCTGTTTTTCAAGTCAAACAATACAATAAAATAATACAAAAAAATAAGGAATTTCTTCACTTCAGTGCACTTCTCTACGTTGTTTCTTAAATCTTCTTCTTCTTGTTTGTCTTTCAGCTGTTCCCGTTAGGGGTCGCCACAGCAGATCAATCGTTTCCATCTCACCCTGTCCTCTGTATCTTCCTCTGTCACACCAACCACCTGCATGTCCTCTCTCAGCACATCCATGAACCTCCTCTTTGGTCTCCCTCTTCTCCTTCTGCCTGGTGGCTCCATCCTCAGCATCCTTCTCCCTATATACCCTGGGTCCCTCCTCTGCACATGTCCAAACCATCTCAATCTCGCCTCTCTGACTTTGTCTCTAAACCGTCCCACCTGAGCTGTCCCTCTAATATGTTCATTCCTAATCTTGTCCATTCTTGTCACTCCCAAAGAGAATCTCAACATCTTCAGCTCTGCCACCTCCAGCTCTGCTTCCTGTCTTTTTGTTAGTGCCACTGTCTCTAAACCATACAACATAGCTGGTCTCACTACTGTTTTGTAAACTTTCCCCTTCACCCTTGCTGATATTCTTCGGTCACAAATCACTCCTGCCACCTTTCTCCACCCACTCCACCCTGCCTGCACTCTCTTCTTCACCTCTCTACCACACTCTCCATTACTTTGAACAGTTGACCCCAAATATTTAAACTCATCTACTTTCACCACTTCTACTCCTTGTAACTGCACTATTCCACTGGGCTCCCTCTCATTCACACACATGTACTCAGTCTTGCTTCTACTGACTTTCATTCCCCTTCTCTCCAAAGCATATCTCCACTTCTCCAGACTAGACTCCAGACTAGACTCAACTTGCTGTCTACTCTCACTACAGATCACAATGTTGTCTGCAAACATCATAGTCCATGGGGACTCCTGTCTGATCTCATCCGTCAACCTGTCCATCACCACTGCAAACAAGAAAGGACTCAGAGCTGATCCTTGGTGTAATCCCACCTCCACCTTGAATGAGTCTGTCATTCCGACTGTGCATCTCACCGCTGTCACACTATTCTTGTACATGTCCTGCACTACCCTAACATACTTCTCTGCCACTCCAGACTTCCTCATACAATACCACAACTATTCTCTTGGCACCCTATCATAAGCTTTTTCTAAGTCCACAAACACACAATGTAACTCTTTCTGTCCTTCTCTGTACTTTTCCAACAGTATTCTCAGAGCAAACATTGCATCTGTAGTGCTCTTTCTCGGCATGAAACCATATTGCTGCTCACAGATCTTCACCTGTTTTCTAAGCCTAGCTTCTACTACTCTTTCCCATAACTTCATGCTGTGGCTGATCAGCTTTATGCCTCTGTAGTTACTGCAGCTCTGCACATCACCCTTGTTCTTGAAAATAGGAACCAGCACACTTCGTCTCCACTCCTCAGGCATGCTCTCACTTTCCAAGATTTTATTAAACAATCTGGTTAGAAACTCTACTGCCATCTCACCTAGACATTTCCATGCCTCCACTGGAATGTCATCTGGACCGACTGCCTTTCCACTCTTCATCCTCTTCATAGCAGCCCTCACTTCTTCCTTGCTAATCTCTTGTACTTCCTGATTTACTCTCACCACATCATCCAGCCTTTTCTCTCGCTCATTTTCTTTATTCATCAACTCTTCAAAATATTCCCTCCACCTTCTCAGCACACACTCCTCACTTGTCAGCACATTACCATGTGCATCTTTTACCACCCTAACCTGCTGTACATCCTTTCCAGCTCTGTCCCTTTGTCTGGCCAATCGGTACAAGTCCTTTTCTCCTTCCTTACTATTCAACTTATTGTACAGCTCGTAATATGCCTTTTCCTTTGCTTTTGCCACTTCTCTTTTCGCCTTACGCCGCATCTCCTTGTACTCCTGTCTACTTTCTTCATCTCTCCGACTATCCCAAAACTTTTTCGCCAACCTCTTTCTCCTTATGCTTTCCTGGACCTCTTCATTCCACCACCAAGTCTCCTTGTCTTCCTTCCACTGTCCAGATGTCATACCCAGTACTGTCCTAGCTGTCTCCCTCACCACGTCTGCAGTACTTTTCCAGTTGTCCAAAATTGCTTCCCCTCCAACCAGTGCTTCTCTCACCTGCTCGCTAAATTTCACACAACAGTCTTCCTCCTTCAGCTTCCACCATCTGATCCTTTGTTGAGCTCTCACTCTCTTCTTCTTCTTTACCTCTAAAGTCATCCTACAAACACCCATCCTGTGCTGTCTAGTGACACTCTCTCCTGCTACCACCTTACAGTCTGTGATTTCTTTTAGCTTGCATCTCCTATAAAGAATGTAGTCCACCTGTGTGCACCTTCCTCCACTCTTATATGTTACCCTGTGCTCCTCCCTTTTCTTAAAGTAGGTATTCACCACAGCCATTTCCATCCTTTTGCAAAATCAACTACCATCTGTCCTTCCCCATTCCTATCCTTGATACCATAGCTACCCATTACTTCCTCATCACCTCTGTTCCCTTCACCAACATGCCCATTGAAGTCTGCTCCTATCACCACTCTTTCATGCTTGGGCACACTCTCCACCACCTCATCTAACACACTCCAGAAATCTTCTTTCTCCTTCATCTCACAACCTACCTGTGGGGCATATGCACTGATGATATTCATCATCACCCCTTCAATTTCCAACTTCACACTCATCACCCTGTCAGACACTCAATCTCCAACACACTTTTAACATACTCTTCCTTTAAAATGACCCCAACACCATTTCTCTTCCTGTCCTCACCATGGTACAACAACTTGTACCCACCGCTGATGCTCCTGCTCTTACTTCCCTTCCACTTGGTCTCTTGCACACACAATATGTCTACCTTTCTCCTCTCCATCATATCAGCCAGCTCTCTCCCTTTACCAGTCATACTACCAACATTCAAAGTCCCCACTCTCATTTCCACCCTTCTAGTTTTTTTCTTCTCCCGCTGTTTGTGGCAATGTTTTCCTCCTCTTCTTCGTCGTCTTTGCCCAGCAGTAGCCCAATTTCCACCGGCACCCTGTTGGGCAATAGCACCGGTGGCGGACGTTGTTAACCCGGGCCGCGACCGATCCGGTATGGGAATTCGATTCTGAGTCTGCGTAGTTCGGCTGGCTTGTTTTACACTGGATGCCCATCCTGACGCAACCCTCCTCATTTATCCAGGCTTGGGACCGGCACTCAGAATGTACTGGCTGCACACCCCATGTGGCTGAGTTTAACGTTGTTTCTTAAATAAAAAGTGTAAAAAAATAGAACTTAAAGCAAATTAAAACAATCTTCTGAGGTTAGAGTGCTGACAAACTACAATAGAGAAAAACTAACACACCACAACAAATATTGTAAACAGTTTCAAACTTGTTCTTTTTTTTTCCAAGTCGAACAATACAAGAAAATAATACAAAGAATAAGGAATTTCCTCCCCTCTGAGCCATGTGACGGCGTAACAACAAAAGACCGGGGGGGGGGGTGGGGGGTAGACTTTGATGAATTTGCATGCGCAGCAGTCAGTGTGTGCGGGAGAGAAAAAAAGCTTGCATATCGATCTTTTTATACGAGGATCGTTCAATATCAATACCAGCGTTGGTATTGACATTATTGATATTAGGAAGGTCTGCCCACCTCTACTGAACAGGTGTAGCTAATAAAGTGACCAGAAATAATGCTGAATAGTTAAAGGTTGCTTTATCTATCTCACTGATCTTGCCCATGAACCACCATTTTGTCAATGTATGTGTTGATTGGTACTTAGGCAGAGTTAGGGGTGATGCATATTAATTATATGTAATGATTTATTACTGTGTGAGTTAAACTAAATATCTTCAGATGATTGCTTTTAAATAAGCTCTCCAAGGTTTTCATGTTAAAATACGTTTCCCACTCCAGGCAGTAGGGGACAGCAGGGAATTGTGGGAGACAGCGGCTCACTTTAGAAGTGCTATTTTGGGAGACTGACCAGACGAATGGCAGCAACTTTCCTCTGCTTCATTAGTTTTCCTGGTTTACAGGCCAGTGATGTGTTTTACAGCACAAACTGTATAAGTAAGCATGTGCTAAACTTGATGTTTTGATAATTCAAGACTTTAAATTTATGTTCAAAATGCACTCACTGTGGTTCTTTTTAGCTATTACTACATTAGCAGCTCTATATTGGAGAAAGCCTCATTGAGAATATAAGTAATGGTGGAACATATTTACATTAACTGTAGACTCCCTACATTTTGTTCATGTTTACAGCTTCTGTGCATTTGGTTAGTTTTAAAACTGAAACGGTGTATGTCTACATTTTTTGTTTGTAAAATGTGCTATGTAGTCTGAGAACATTCATATAAACATTGCTAATTTGTTGGCATCTTGCTTGGTAATATGCAAAAAAGTAAGTCTAAAGTTACTGAAAGTGATATTTTATGTTTTGTTTTGTTTTTGTTTTATTTGTGCTGAAAATGCACTCTGTAGCATTTGGTTCTTTTTCACTACAGCTACATTAGTGCCGCCATATTGGAGAAAGCCTCATTGGGAATATGAGTAATGGTGGAACATATTTACATTAACTGTAGACTCCCTACATTTTGTTCATGTTTACAGCTTCCGAGCAATTGGTTAGTTTTAAAACTGAAACGTGTATGTCTACATTTTTTGTTTGTAAAATGTGCTATGTAGTCTCAGAACATTCATTTAAACACTGCTAATTTGTTGGCATCTTGCTAGTTAATATCCAAAAAAGTACGTCTAAAGTTACTGAAAGTGATATTTTATGTTTTGTTTTTGCTTTTTTTGTGTTTTTTTTTTTCATTTGTGCTGAAAATGCACTCTGCAGCATTCGGTTCTTTTTCACTACAGCTACATTAGTGCCGCCATATTGGAGAAAGCCTCATTGGGAATGGTGGAACATATTTACATTAACTGTAGACTCCCTACATTTTGTTCATGTTTACAGCTTCCGTGCATTTGGTTAGTTTTAAAACTGAAACGGTGTATGTCTACATTTTTTGTTTGTAAAATGTGTTATGTAGTCTGAGAACATTCATATAAGGGTGATTCTTAGACTATGGGCACTTTTATGTCCTTTGATCATATTTTATGAAAAAAAGAAAAAAGGGGGAATTTCACACTTTTATAATTATCTTTACAATGAAAGTGTTTTAAGAAATTTGTTCTAGTAGTCTATGATGACTTTTTCACCTTTTTTCAGCATCATTATATGCAAATATTGCCGTTTTGTGCTTGTCCCACACTTTTGATCCTCAATGATAAAAATGAATAGTAAAAAAACATTTTTTCTAATGTTTTAAAATATCACTGAATAAAATATCAGTAAAATAATCAAAACATAATTGGGGTATTCATTGTCATACAACTGTTGTGATTTTTTAAACCAAATGTAGTTGTCCCACACTATTGCCGTAATTCCCACCACAACACTGTAATGTCCCTTTAAAAAGTTTGTATGAAAGATTGTTTGGGTAGTTTCTATGGAGATGAACAGTGACATCAAAGCACATGTCTGAGATGGAGGGAATTTTGACTTCATCCATCAACTTTTGAAGAAAAGCCAAGGTAAATATTGCTTGAAATGAAAATATTTTTATTGTATGTAATTTCCAAACATGCCGTAACATCAACTCAGTTTGTAAATCAGTTGTTTTTTAACGCACAGAGATGTATTTTGCATGCACAAAATGCTAGAGACCACTTCTTAGCTAATATGTGATGTTAGCATAGATTTTTCCGCAAAATACTGTCAGATTGTAATTTCCACCACCGTAATTTCCACCACATTGCATTCTTGGGTGGAAATCACAATGGTGTGGTGGAAATTACATTTACGCATGCAGGCGCAATTCATAGATCCCCATACACTGCCCTTGCTCTCTCACACACTCATCTCATGGTCTCCCCACACATTCAGCCTATGCACACTCTACACCAGTGACGGTCCTATAATAATTTGCGCCCCGGGCAACGCCCTCTCCAGCACCCCCGCCCCCTTTTGCGGTGGCCCCGTCCCTGGCGAAAAAAAAAAAAACGGTGAAAAATGCTTATAATAACTGATAAAGACCATTAATAGTAATGTTATTATTACAACAATGTGGTAATAGTGTAAAAATAACACTTTTAAAGACGATTTTTGACACGTTTATAACTATAATTAACATGCTTATAGCAATTTTCGTGATGTCATTTGGGGTCGGGTTTCGCGGTGGTGCCACCCCCTCTCGGGTGCCGGCCTGGGCAATTGCCCGGTCGGCCCGCCCCTAGGACCGCCCCTGCTCTACACACTCAGTCTATGCTCCCCCATCACATCCTGTCCATGCTCTCCCGCACCATATCCTCATCATCTCACACCTAATACACATATCGACCCCAACTACCTTATGCTCCTTCACATTACACACCCGACTCATAGCTCACATCTCACTGACACACACACAATTCATGGTGCCCACACACTCCATCTCCCTTTGACAGAGAGCCAACCACATACTGTATTTTCTGTAGTATAAGTCACTTTTTGTTGTTTTTGCTGTTTTCAGAAGTCACCTTTTTTTACTACTTTGGAAGGTCCTGCAACTTAATCCAGTGTGATTTACGAGGTCTGTGATAAAAGTATCTGACCTTTTTATTTTATGCAAAAAATATATGGATTTGATTCATATGTTTTTACGTTAGCCAAGTTTGAACCTTCGTGCGCATGCGTGAGTTTTTTCACGCCTGTCGGTTGCGTCATTCGCCTGTGGGCAGGCTTTGAGTGAGCACTGGTCCACCCCTCTCATCGTTTTTTCATTGCAAGGAAATGGCGGAATGATTTGGGCTTTGTTCCATCAGAATTTTTTCAGAAACTGTTAGAGACAGGCAGCTGGAAACCATTAGAAAAATTTACCTGGCTTTCGGTGAAAATTTTATGGGCTTCACAGAGATTAACGAGTGTTACTACAGCTTTAAGGACGGCCCACAATGAGCCGCCACGTCACAACGGAGCCGCTGATGGAGCGAGACAAAGAACACCTCCGTTTTGGAGTGTCAGAGGACAAGTTGGGACATGCCTATCTTGGCTTTCAGTGGCTTACCAGTCGAGTGAGTATAAGAGAAATTGTGGAGAGCTGGGCCTGTCCCAACTTGTCCTCTGACACTCCAAAACGGAGGTGTTCTTTGTCTCTCTCCATCAGTGGCTCCGTTGTGATGCGCGAAGCCTCCGCACGGCTTTCCATGACAAAATCTCTTGTTAAAAGTGAAATCTGCCGGAAAATGGCTGATGTCCAGCTCTTGTGATAACCACAGAAATTGCACACGATGGTCCCAGATCGACACAGCCATCCGTTTAAAAATGAAATGGTGGTTTCTGCCTGTCGATCGCGGCTCGGAGCGTGGCGCGCCATGCGCCATTGTGGGCCATCCTTAAAGCGGTAGTAACACTCGTTAATCTCTGTGAAGCCCATAAAATTTTCACCGAAAGCCATGTGAATTTTCCGAATGGTTCCAGCTGCCTGTCTCTAACAGTTTCTGAAAAAATTCTGATGGAACAAAGCCCAAATCATTCCGCCATTTCGTCGCAATGAAACAACGACGAGAGGGGTGGACCAGTGCTCACTCAAAGCCTGCCCACAGGCGAATGACGCAACCGACAGGCGTGAAAAAACTCACGCATGCGCACGAAGGTTCAAGCTTGGCTAACGTAAAAACATATGAATCAAATCCATATATTTTTTGCATAAAATAAAAAGGTCGGATACTTTTCTCAAAGACCTCGTATATACTGAAAAGTCACACATTTGTTATTATTAATAATAATAATTACTATTTACATAAGACTTTCCCAGGAATGAAAGGACAAAACAAAAGAAACTCTAATAATAAAATAATTAATGCCACTAATAAAAAGTACACTTCAACAATCCACAAAAATCCAAAATTAAGGATCTGATAATACAGAAAAAAGGTGCGACTTGTACTCTGGAAAATATGGTACAACCTTTATTTATGTTTTGGTTGCTTATTTGTTTCTTTCTTTTTTGTTATTTTGAAGAAATTTGATCATTTATCACGAATTTGTCAAAATGGAAAACAAAGCATTTCATTAATGTTTGCTCAAGAATTTATTAATAAATTCTGACAAGACTGACCAGACAGAGGGCAGCATGTTTCCTATGCTTCATTATTCCTCCTTTTTTTATAGTAGTAACAAAATCTGCCTCTACGTCTCGTAGCTGGACCTGTTACACAGGCAAGCTGCCAAGACAGTGACACTCAGAGCTGCTCCATTTGCACTTCAGACCCACTCATCAAAAAACCTATGGGGAACATCACGACGGGTTTGTCCAGTTTATATTCAGTTGATGGCATGCACACATAAGAAAAGCACAGATGTAGGTATACACACGTGCACATGTACACACGGGCGTAACACACACAGAAACACAATGACATGTGCACTCATGCAGCTCTAACACATATGGATATAAACCACCACTATGAGCAGCTCTGGATTTACAGTGGCCCGTCAGCCGTCATCTTTTAATGCCAAGTGGGGCCTGTTTTACAGCTCTGCCCCAGGGCCTCAATTGGCTTTCAATTAGCAGGTGAGCTGCAGCCCCATTCCCAATCAATAGCATAGTACTGGCAGGCTGCAGGCACCAAGGGGCCACCACTATGGAGGGGGAAGAAGAGGAGGACGAGTAGGCAACAAAAGGCAGAGGTGGGATTATGCCTCACCTGTGAGCCGTACGACTGTTTGCAGGAGTTGGACTTGTCCTTTCTTTTCTTTCTACACACAGAGAGACACAAACATGCTCACTGTGAAAAAATGTGATCTTCAAATGATCCTTTTCTGCAAACGTTTCATCCTGCAAAGTGTAAGTAGTGTAAAACTCAGGTCTGAGATTTGCACTACACACATGCTGCACAAGGGATGCTTTACTCCAATCACATTTTGTTATTTTATGGTGGTTAATAATTCTTTTTTTAATGTTTGAAGGGTTCAGATGTAAAATGCAGTATCACTGTGCAAAATAGTAAAGAATTTGAGCTAAAAAATTCCATTTTATTTCTGAAAATCTGTATTTTTCTCATGTGTTTTCCTTTAATTCCCCATTTTATACTGCAGTTTTCTTCATTTAACAAAATACAATTAATGGGTTAGTGTCTGAACCTGTAATTTATATTTCTTCCTGAGCAGTGAGGATGTACAAGTTGTTAACACACTTGCCTCCCAAACAGAGTTCCTGGTTCAAAGTCACCTTTAGCCCATTCTCTATGTGATGTGGGTAAAATAAGTATTGAGCACGTCACCATTTTTCTCAATATATATTTCTAAAAGGTTCTACTAACATGGAATTTTTACCAGATATTGATAACAACCCAAGTAATCCATACGTACAATGAAATCAAACCATAGATGTCCATAAATTATGTGTAATATTGTGAAATGGCACAGGGAAAAAGTATTGAACACTTGAAGAAAGGGAGGTGCAAAAGACATGGAAAGCCAAGACACCAGCTGAAATCTATCACTAACTGCAAAGCAATCCTGCCCCTTGTCAGTGCAAATTAATATCAGCTGGTGATCAGTTGAGGATCAGCTGGTGATTGCTGTGGTCTTTGGCGTCTATTAATGCTGTGATGATTATGATGTCTCATATACACTGTGTAACCCATGGAAGGGAATGACATGGTGTGTGTTAAATGACATCCATCATAGACATGACAGCCTGTCCAGGTGTGCGCGCTGTGCAGGACAGCGATCACACTGTACTCCATCCACCATTCGAGCTTTCTCCACCTCGGCTGCACCTCAACAATGTTGGATGGGGGGACAAGACACAGTCGCACACCTTTCGTGGTGCTCGGGGGTGAACAAGACACACTGACTGCCC
Source organism: Thalassophryne amazonica (assembly GCF_902500255.1). Classification (NCBI taxonomy): domain Eukaryota; kingdom Metazoa; phylum Chordata; class Actinopteri; order Batrachoidiformes; family Batrachoididae; genus Thalassophryne; species Thalassophryne amazonica. The sequence continues at coordinate 58,084,492 of NC_047104.1, forward strand.
TTTGAGCTGTCTCCACCTCAACCACATCTCGACAGTGGTGTCCTAAGGGCAATACATTCATGCCAGCCATGCCAATGGCCCTGCATTTTCTAAGTGCCCCACAACTGCTGTTGGGCGTTCGTGGGTGGCACCTTGACTCTGGCCGAGTGTGGGTCGAATAGGCATTCACCTGCCATTTGTCCTCATTCAGCTGCTGGTGTGAAGGCTGGCTTGATCGTGACATTTGGCCAGGGTTTGACATGGCCGATCAATTCATGAAACCGTGGGCCAAATGGTCCGGCATACGTAAGATATGCTGTATGAATGCTGTGACCATGGTCAGATAACAGTACGACCTCATCTTGACTGCCGTTCGCAATGCAAATGTGGAGTGCATGTGCTGTGGCCAAATGGTTGTGTCGACTGGTGTACGAGGTGTCCGAGTGCGGCTCGGATTTTCTGCGAGTGCCATTCAAATCCTCCTTCGTGCGCCATTCAGCTTAATTTGTGTTATGTGAAGGGGCCTTAACAGATTAAATTGAAATATAGAATATGTCTTTTGATTAATTATAACCAACAGGGAAAAACATATTTCCTCTTCCTTGGATGAAAAGGGGTATGTGCACATTGCTGTGTGTCTGGGTTCTTCCCACCTTGGGCCACATGAGGGAGCTCCGGTTTTGCCCCAATGTTGGTCACTTGCGTCTGCGTGGACTAAGATTGCTTTGCTGATAAGATTTTAACAAGGAATGCTTTGGTGATCACTTTTGGAGATGTGAGAGGCTATAAATATCCCATATCAACAAATGTCGTTTTAATGTAGAGGTCTTTTTGATTTTCTTGACCCTGTGAGCTACAGGGTGTAGAAAATCTTTGACAGGCAGGTTAATTTTATGCTGTTTTATAATTCAGGCAGAACTTGGTTCAACCCATCCTATAGTTTCAGAAGAACCTTTGAAGTATAAAAGTATTTGCTAACTGGTCACAAGCTCCACATGAACCCTCAGCGGAGTGGTAACTTCAGATCAGTGCAGTCCCTTTCCAACCTTAGAAGTGTCTGGAGTGACAGTTCTTTGAAAAAGAACATTAATGTAATTTTTGATTCTGGGAAGCTGAGTCTGTGGCCAGATTCCCTACATGTTACAGCCTTATTCAAAAATGGATGACATTCATTTTTTCCCCCTCAAGATTCTACACATAATACCCCATAATGACAATGTGAAAAAAGTTTTTCTGAGATTTTTGCAAATTTAATAAAAAAAATTAAAAAAACTAAGAATTCATGTGTACGTATAAGTATTCACACCTTTTACTGCTAACACAAGCAGTCTGTGAGACCTCCTCTATAGTAGTTGGAAACAACAGTCGTTTTGTGTTTAGTCCTGATCCAGAGATAGCGTTGTTTGAATATTCTTTGTCCTTACAAAATCACAGCCTCTTCGTGCAGAATACTATTACGTATGGAATGCCAATTGCTAAGAGATTGATTTTAAGTCTCTGGAAATTGGACATTGTGCCTCAGTTCAAAGCGTGGCTAATGGAACTGAGTAGCTTAATGCATATGGAGAAAATCCGATATAGAATGATGGACAAACTTAAGAAATTTCATATTATATGGCAATCATGTGGCTGACATATCTGTGGAACAAACAAATTATAATATGGAAACTTACAAGACAATACCATTTACTGTTTTGAATTATTGTCTACATAGGCTGACTGGGGTGGTTCACAGATTGTATATGTACTGCACAAACCTTCTGTATTGTCACCCAATGGGTTTTCTAAAGAGATCATGGAGCATTTTAACTGAAAAACAACTGGTGTATGAGGAATTCATATCTTGCCATCAGAAGAAAGCAGGGGCGGAACCTGACCGTGCACATTAGAGAATGTGACGGTTGTGTGGGGGAGATTTGTTCAACTTAGCAAACTATGAATGGAGAGTTACAACTAGCATTTTAAAGGACGTACACGTTTTCTACTGATTGGGAGTTGATGGCCAATAGGCAAAAGCTGTTTTCTAATAAAGACTGCCGTATTACTTTGGCTAATTCTACGGACTGCTATGAAGTCTGAGTGACCTGGGTTCGATGAATGAAGACTGAACATGCCCCATATATCAGACTTGCCGCACAAGCTAAACATAACAGGCCAGTCTTGGTTCGGGTGTTTGATTTATGCATTTTTTGCAAACAAGGCGGTGGTTTTCATACAACCCCAATTCCAATGAAGTTGGGATATTGTTTAAAATGTAAATAAAAACAGAATACAATGCTTTGCAATGATTTGTTCAATGATTTGTTGCCCCGTCCCAGCTTTTTTGAAACGTGTTGCAGGCATCCATTTCAAAATGAGCAAATATTTGCACAAAAACAATAAAGTTTATCAGTGTGAACATTAAATATCTTGTCTTTGTGGTGTATTCAATTGAATATAGGTTGAAGAGGATTTGCAAATCATTGTATTCTGTTTTTATTTACATTTTACACAACGTCCCAACTTCACTGAAACTGGGGTTGTATGAGCTGACTTGGTTGCAGATATTACAAATTTTGACTGCGGTATTGACCTGTGGAGTAACAGTGGAGCTAACAGCACCAAACTATGGATACCAACTAGTCAATGCTAATGGTGCTAACATACAAATAGAAAAAAAAAAAAAAATTTACTCTATGCTTCAAAACGTATCAGTGGGTGTGACGGTGTTGTGGCCCTGCAACAGACTGGCATCCTGTCCAGAGTGTACCCTGTCTCACGCCCTATGGCTACTGGGATAGGCTCCACCCCCCAATTGGAGTAAGTGGTTGAAGATGAGTGACTGAGTGACTAAAATTTCACTCAAAAGAAATGCTGGACTGCAGACTTATTAGATGGTCTGTTATGCCGCATTCACACCAGACGCGACGCGAGCGACAGCAGCGACAGGTTGCCATGTAATCCCTATGGAATGATGCGTTTTGGCGCCAAGTCACGCAGTGCGACGCGATGGACGTGAATGAAGCGACGCGAGTGAAGCGATTTTGAGCGATTGGCGCATTTGTGGCACGATATTGCGTCGCGTCACATCGTGTTGCCCTCCTCCCCAAGTTGAAAAATCTGAAATTTTCATCTTGTCGTGCCACAATGACCAATCAGGGACTGAATATGTGGTGACGTGGAGATGTCTGGAGTTTGACTGAAGATGTGAACATGTCCTGTATCTGGTAGCAGCCTGTGAGCAGGACTTATGTCTCTTTTATCCTTTATTTCACAATTATGACAAAGTTTTTGGAGCGAGCAGCAGCCCCACAGCAGCAGGAGCAGAGTTTCTTTCTCTTTTTATTTTACGTGCGCACACGAGCGAATCATCCATGGAGATTATTTTACTTATTAACTACACAGATGTATAATAAAACAAATGGTGACTGGTTTCTAAACACAATTATGACAGAGTTTTTGGGGGGAAGAGTGAGCTGCAGCCCCACAGCAAGCAGCAGAGTTTCTTTTTTTTTTATTATTGTTTACGTGTGCGCGCGTGAACAGGACAGGAGTTCCTCAAACTGGGTCCCGCAGAGGCGGAACGACCGCTGAAAGCGGGCGTGATCCAGATGCAGCTCCTGAAGCAAATAATGATACTCCCCAAATTGGGAACATCTCATGACATTTGTCAGCTTTCAACAACAACTTGCTCCGTGTAACCAAGGTCCGTCATGTTGACTGACAACCGGAGCCGGCGAACGGATTGGAAGCTCCTCCTATTTCATGATGCACAGGGGCGAATTTTCGCAGCAACAGCAGAGCGACACACCGGGTGATGGTGGCGCGTCCGTCGCCATGCGACCCCCGCAAATTTGTGGCGTCTGATCGCGCCCGGTGTGAACGCGGCATTAGTGTAATTAAAAACAATATCTCACATATTTGTTTAAATAAATACTCAGAAAAGAGAAAGACAGTTGCGTCCACAGCAACTAGTAGCTACTGCTAGCTGCTGGCATGTAGCAGTCTGGACCCACTGGCACACAGTCGCTGTCACTCAGAGTGACCATGTTCCTAATTATTCATGCCTTTATGGCTTCAAATTGCTTGAGTTATAAAATACACACGATTACAGTCGTCATGAATGGGAAAAACATTCAAATATGTTCAACTGGAGGTGATGGTTGAGTGGAGGTTTCTGCTTGGGATGAACATGTCCATTCACTCATTCATCCACTCATCTACATTTTCGCTGTCAAAGCTTGATGCCACTGGCAGCATGGAGAATTAAAAGCAGTGAAACGGGGATAAAATAACAAAGCAGGGATTATTCTTGAAATACACACATCATTCATCAAGGGGCCTGAGAAACCAGCCACATGATTCTTTCCAGGAACATCAACAACGTGATCTCGAACCAAGCTCATCTGACAAAGTCCTGCATAATGAAAGCACCACAGTTGCTACATTTTGTGGTGGGGACATTTTAATACTTCTTTGGAAGTTAAATTATTTATTACTACAAGACTGAATGCAAATTAATTGACTTATTAAAATGGATATTTTGGGAGCATGCTGTCTCTCATACACCCACATACATACAGCACGCAAACACACACGTGTGCACAGCTGTCACATTCACACTCATCAAGGTTCAACTCAGAGAGGGAGAAAAAAGTTTCAATTCTAATCCACCTCTTTGAGACGCCATCTCTTGGCAAAATGGCCAAGTCATTTTAATTAGGCTCTCTGTGGTCCACCTGCTTTAGTCCCTACCTCCAACACATGCAAGAGAAAAATCCCATTCCCTTCAGTGACAGCAGAGAGGAGGAAAATGTGCCAAAGCAGGCGGCTTGGCACAGAACGGAGTAACAAAACATAGTGCCATTTTTACATCATGCTGCACTGATTGTCAGACGAGCAACCCCCATCAAGCAATTTCTGCCTCCGTTTCTTCTCCTCAGAGTTAGGTAACCTTGCGAGAAGCTGATAACGAAAGGAGTGAGGTGCACGGAGGAGAGGTTTAGAACATTAGAAGACATCAAGGAGGAGGAGAGGAGCTGCAGGGGTACTGCAGCGACACAGTTGTCTTTGATGGCACCAAGGGCGTAGGTTTGGTCTCAGCTTTGGTAGGGACAATACCACCCCCCCGCCCCCCTGCCCACCACCACCACCCCCTAACCCACTCATACCATTAGACGCACAAATACAGCATAATACATAACATATGACGACATAATGCTGAATAATTTAACACTTTATTTACATTATTAAGTGTGTAGGCAGACAAACAAATAGCTTAAATAACAAAATTGCACCCAAAATCACGAATCTATTCTATAGGCCTACACCTGAGAGAACAAGACAACAAAAAAATACTTGTGGAGCTAACAAAAAAAAAAGTTTTTGCAACCAAGATGTATAATCTATTCTCTTCATCAATAATGCAGTTGTAGGTATCTGGCAACCTAATTTGCCAACAAAAAAAAGGGCTTTACAATGATATATATGGTGTATTACGGTAAACGTAAGACTGTGATGTCATAACGCAGAGGAAAAACACGGAAGTTTCACACTAGTGCGCCGCTGATTCTCATTACCGTAAGTTCTCATGTAAGCCCTCACTCTGAAAAATTTCAACACTGACAGCAAGCCAAGAACCTGTGCTTTCCAACAGTGTGCTATATGTTGCTTATATTACGGTAAAGTGCGTTTGGTGACTTTTGAAACGAGGGAAAAGTATGAAAAAGAGCGCAAAAGTGACAGAAAAGTACAGAGACAGACAGCAAACATAAATGTAGTAATTTGTGAGGAAAAGGCAGGGTGTTAGTGTCATTTGTGAAGGTGTGCGTGCGTGTTTGTGTGGGTGTGCAGTTTATTTTAAGTGTGGCGCACAGCATTGTTCGCAACCCCTCCCCCCCGCCCTTCTTGTTTTTCTGCACCGGAGCAGTGTTGCCAGATATGAAATATGAAACTATCATACCAAAACCTCAAAATTATCGTATTTTGGGAGAAATAATTGTACACAAACAAAACGCATACAACGTAGCTATTTTAGCGTTTTTTTTTTTAATTTACAAAGAATTTTATGTCACATTTTTAAACAGTAATTATAGTAATGGGGAAACTATGGCACAAAAAGAACGCAAATGCACAAGCAAATGCACTACCAGACTAGAAAGATTTTTTTTTTCTGTGAAGGGACACAAATGTGTTAATTACCAGACTAGAAAGAGTCGAATTCAACCTCGAGGTCGCTGTCGTCATCCGATGCCACTTGTGCAGATTTTGTTGAACACAGAAAAAAATGTTGACACCTCCATAAGGAACTTTAACTTTTTTTTATTTTTCTTGTATATCTCTTTGCTCTTGTGTTTTGTTCGTTTGTTATTGCATTTGTTGAAATAAAGTTTCGAAAAAAAAAAAGATGTTGGTTGGGGAATCTTCCTGTCATGGCAGAGATTGGATGGGAACTCATTACTTTGTATGGAGAGGAGGTGGACTTTCAAATGACTGTCCCGGTCGCCCAAAGCCAGCATTTGATGCCGCCTGAGTGCAACACCTGCAAAATGATTCTTGGGTGTCAGAGAGAGATGCGTGTTTGGGCAACCAACTGAAATTATCGTACATATTGGATTTTTTCCCATTATTGATCGTACATTTATTGATCGTACATCGTACAGATGGCAAAACTATCGTACAAATACGATAATTATCGTACATCTGGCAACACTGCACCGGAGCCACCCATCCTCTGCGCTCTGGGACCTCCCACTTTACAAATTAAGCACTGCCTGCCACGAGATGCGCTTTGTTTACGTCCATGTGAGAAGAACGTGAGCTAATGAAATTGCAACATGGGTAACCCTGTCATTCTGGCACGTCGAAAACACAAAACGTGACGACTAAAATTATAGTATCGAGTTCGCAAAAAAATAGTGAATGATTTTGTTATATAAAAAAAATTCTAAATATTGGTAGGGACTATTTTGCCATCCCAAAATATTGGTTGTGACTTGTCCCTATGGTCCATATGCAAACCTACGCCCCTGGATGGCACCGCTGTGGGTTGGGGAGAGATAGAAGGGTGAGGTGTGTGAGGTAACCAGGCCCCCTCCAACATCCCAATCCTCTTTCCCCATGCCAGTTTTACTGGAGGCACCCCCCCCACCCCACCCCCAGTGATGGTCTTTGAAGGCATGTTTGCAGGAGCGTGCACGTGTATGCATTCATCTGCAAAGATCTGCGCGTTAATGTGTGCTTGGGATCAAATAGCACCTGAGTAAATGAGTGAATGTTTCAGGCATGCATGCACAGTTCACACATGCACCCATGTGCATCATGCATGTTTGCCCGGAGATCAGCTCACTTTGCCGTACATCTCACAGTGAGTGGTGGAGCGGCAGAGCTACCGGAAGGCGGACAGACAAGGCAGCTCTTCCATCCACACATCTCTGTTCAAAGGCGCCATCAAAGTCTTGGCAGAAATGTCAGCGCTGCAGGCAGGGGACCGGCCTCTGAATGTCAGTCCTTCTCAGGTCAACACCGAGAGCCAGCCTGGCTTCCACAGACAGAGCGAGAGATGGAGGGAGGGAGGATGGGGGCACGGAGAGAAGCAGCAAGTCAGACCAAGATAAAAAGAGAAAACACAGAGGCAGTGATTAGGGGGACGTGATAAAATGATGCAGGGCGAAAATACCAATAATGATGATAAAAGGAGAAAAATGTTGGGTTTGGCTGTCTGTCGCACAAATGACTTTCTCTCTTTCTGACCGTGTGTGTATCTGTGAGTGCAGGAGGATGTCAGGTGACTTCAGGCCAGAGATCTAAACAGAGTTTGAGAGAGCATGACAGCAACGACAGAACAGAAAAGCAGGCAATGAAACAAACATTTTCTATGATGTGTACATGCGCGGAATACAGGAATAGACTCGTATCGTTAAAATGCAACAGCAGAATGATACACACAGAGAGCAACAGCACATGGAGGGAGTGAGATGATGCTTATGCTCATAAATGCATCCTACATGTTGCAACTGTAGTATTTAAAGCACAGCAGAACCCTGAATCACTTTCAGAAGCAATTGTTTCATTCAGGGTTTTGAGCATACCAAAACAGTAACTCATTGTTTCAGCAGGTATAAAAAAAAAGTGAATCATTTTCTAAAGTGTGTGTGTGTGTATCAGTGTTTTGAACAGCCCAAAAAAATCAAGTAATGTTTAATGTTAAGATATTTTATCAGGAGTTTAAGAGTTTCACAGTGTATTACAAACAGGAAATTATTTTCTTAAGGAATGTAATACTATGAATAGTTCAAAAGTTACTTATTTTCTCAACCAGTTGTTTCATTTAGTTCAAAACATTGAAATATTTCCTTAAGCAGTTAATTATTTGGTGTTTTGAGTGTTTCAAAACAGTGAATCATTTTCTGAAGCAAGAGATTTGTTTAGTGTTTCATGAATTGAAGTATTAGATTTTAAGCTGAAATAAATGGTAGAGGAAGAAAAACGGCAATTCCACAGTGACTGACGTTACATTCAGAGAGAAACCAGGCCTTTCGAAGTGACCAGGACTTAAAACATACAGCCCTTGAGTGTTCCTGTCTTGTGAAAGACAGAATGGGGACAAGGTCTACTTGGTCGGGGAAGGAAACTTTGTTGGTGCTTACTACAAGTTGGTGGTACTCAATACGATGGGCATAACTGAGCCATTAAGAAAATTCATGAACTTTACTGCAACTTTGTCTTCAAACAAAGTTAACAACTCTTTTGTTCTAGGATATAAGGTTGTGTTAACCCCCAAAACGTGAATCAGCTGCAAATCGTGAATTATCTGCAAACCATTAATGGTATACAAATAATGAATGTTTTTACATTCTTTCAATGGTACGAATATTTAATTCGGTGAAAGCTGGAACAAACCATTCAACGAGGCAGCTTTCACCGAATTAAATATTCGTACCATTGAAAGAATGTAAAAACATTCATTATTTGTTTTATATATGGCTAAAATAGATCCTTGTCATTTGATATTTTATTAATTTATCAACAACAGAAAAAGGACTTACATTTTGGTGTTCCACTGTGACATGTAGTCCAGTGATGCTGTGCACTGACTTCGGACTTCCATTAAAAAAAAGAAAAAAAAAAGACTGTGTAGTTCCTCAGTTCAGCCAAAAATCACATCAGCGTTTCATGTTAGCAGCTCTTCATGCATCCAGACGGCTTACAGGGGTGTGAATTTTGTGTGTGTGTGTGTGTGTGTGTGTGTGTGTGTGTGTGTGTGTGTGTGTGTGTGTGTGTGTGTGTGTGTGTGTGTGTGTGTGTGTGTGTGTGTGTGTGTGTGTGTGTGTGTGTGTGTGTAGCAGCATCAGTTAACTCAATCAAATCATCATCCCATGCGCGCGCCCACGCAACCGGCTCGGTCTTCCTGCTGACAGGCAGCACAGTGGATTTGTTTTGTGTGTGTGTGTGTGTGTGTGTGTGTGTGTGTGTGTGTGTGTGTGTGTGTGTGTGTGTGTGTGTGTGTGTGTGTGTGTGTGTGTGTGTGTGTGTGTGTGTGTGTGTGTGTGTGTATATCTTACAAGAATTAGCAGTGTCAGTTAGCTCAAATTATGTCTCAGGAGAGTCATGTCCACGTGCATGCGTGAACAACAAAAATAAGACTGTATACGTCCTCAGTGCAGCAAAAAAATAAATTAATTAAAAAATCACGTCAAAAATGAGTCCAGCTTTTGTTCTCTTCCCGCTAACAACCTCCAGGCAGCACAGTGGATTGTTTTGTGTGTGGGTGCGCATGCACGAGCATACGTGGGCGTGCACGTACGCGCGTGTTTTGCGACGTGCACGTGCATGAGTATGCGTGCACGAGCATGTGTGTGCGCGTGCGGGCACGTATGCGCACACACGAGCATACTCGCACGTGCGCGTGCACGCATACTCGTGCGTACTTGTGTATGCGTGATCACATGTGCGCGTGTGCATGAGGCTGTGCACGTGCACGTGAGAGTGCAATGGTACCAAACGTATGGAACCAAATTTGCACTCTAAATAGAACCGAGCTGCACTCTGAATGCAATGCAACACAAATGGGATGAATTAATCCGTCATGTGACATACAAAGCACCAATAAAATCACAAGGATCCACTCAGCTGTTATATAAAAGTCAATATCATTCATGATATATATTTTCTTTCAGTTTAAGAAGTTTATGGATTTCAGGTTACGAATCAATTACTTTAGTAAATCTTGATCACAAAGTCTATCTCCAAAATAATATATGTATTTTTTTTGGAGGGGGGGGTCAGTACAGCTGGTGAGCTCTCGCTTCTGGCGTCAAGCGCCCGGTCCCACTGGGCATGATCCTCTCTGGGGACAGTGAGGTGGGGAGTCTGACTGGGGCAGTACACCTGTCAAACAGTAACGCACCTCCTGTGGAGCAGAAGGGCAAAAACTCACTTGATCTTGATTTTCAGTATGAATACAGACCATAAAAGTGGGCCTCATGATCCTTCTGACTTTTTGGGTTTTAAGCAGGAGATGGCAGAAAAGTTACCACAAGATAAGATAAGATAAGCCTTTATTCATCCCTCAATGGGGAAATTTCAGTGTCACATCGCAGCATAGAACAGTAGGAATAGACAGAAGGGATGCAATCAAACAAACAAGTATCTCTTAAAAAACAAGAACTAAAGAAAAGCACTGAGTGCCGGGTAAAGCTAAGGCTACCATTGTTCAGTTCAATGCTGCACTGCCGGGATGATATACACTGTCGGGATGTAAAAGTGATGTAAAACGATAACTGGCTTGTGGCGACCGAGCGTTCATAGCGGCGTCACTTTTTGATCCTTCGATGTCGACTCTTCCTGTCATCGTGAAGCAGAATTCACCAAGCATTGAATTGTTCACCCTCCCACCACGTGAGTGAGTCGAGGGGCGGCACAAAGCCCCGTGGGATAATGAAAGTGACAGGTGCGCAGTCCTAATCTCACAGATGGTAACTTCGCACCATTGGCTACTCAGCCAAACACATACACCAAATTGTGAAGAAATTCATATTTTGTGACTTACATTTTGGGAGACATATGTTCACATTTCGGGAGACAGTTTTTCAGTATTCACATTTTGCAATTCACGGTTTGCGGATAATTCACGATTTGCAGCTGATTCACATTTTGGGGTTTAACAGGTTGCAAGCAGCTGCCATTCTGCTGCTCCTTGCCATGTTACAAATCAAAGGCAAAACTGGTTGATTGCTTAAGTATATGTATATATGTAGTATATATGTAAGTATATATGTAAATTTCTGCTGATAAAACAATGTACTTTGACTGGCAATTACTGTATTCTATAATTTGACAGCTTAATAACAGGTAATGTTGGTATTTTTATGATTTCTGGGCCAGAGCAGGTGCAGTGCTGGCAACCACTTTCTCAATTCAACTGAGGTGTGCAAAAAATTCACCTGTGTGCTTCCACAACATGGAATTGCCCAAAAGTAACAAAAAGTTGTACTAACAATAATAATAGTAATAATAATAATTTGGTGTTTGAAATCAAAAACACCACTTTGAATTAGAGACAGTAAATAAATAGATAACCAAAGTGAATAGTAGAAACAAAAAAAAAACCTAATCACTAACAGTAAAAGAATGACTAATTTTCCGAGTCATTTGTTTTGTTTTTGTACTTTTTTTTCAGTTTGAAGCAAAGAATTGTTTTGTGAAATAATTTGTTCATGTATTTGTTTCTGCTGTTTAGACAAAACAAATTGCTTTGACTGCCATTCATGTGTGTGTGTGTGTGTGTGTGTGTGTGTGTGTGTGTGTGTGTGTGTGTGTGTGTGTGTGTGTGTGTGTGTGTGTGTGTGTGTGTGTGTGTGTGTGTGTGTGTGTGTGTGTGTGTGTGTGTGTGTGTGTTCAGAAGAGTTTAAACTGGAAATTCAATTCCCTTAATAATGCCCAAGTGTCATATTTAAAAAGTAATCTGGAATTATTTTAAAACTAAGTTGAAACTTTCTGAAGTCTGCTCAAATATGCAGTTCTCATGGGCAAGCATTCTTTTTTAAGTCATCTTGGTTCTTGCATATGATTTCTTTCTGATGTTGGAGTTTGCTATGTCATCTAATGATGTAACTGTCAGTGGTAGAAAAGCCAGTCAAAGCTGAAACATTCCAAATCTATATATTAAAAACCAAGTGGTCTCTGTGTATGTGTATGCGTGCATGCATGCATGTGTATAGCTTTGATCACAGAGAAACTGGGGAGAGCTGACGTTTGCCATTTAGTATGCTTATGTATTTTGGGTCAAAGATGAACGCTGCCAAAACAGAACGTTGATATGACAAATTCTTTTGGAGAAACTACAGATTTTAGCTAACAGTGAATAATGGACATTGATAATTAACCCATTTTGCCCCACTCGCAGCAACTGTTGCTGAAGTGTATCACTGTCATTTTCTACTCACAATAAAAAATCTCTCTGCAACATTTTCCACTTATAAAAAAAAAAAGAAAATCTGGGCATGAACAGGCTAAGCCATCTTGACACTTGCATAAATTTGATCCCCACACTGGCACACAATCTTGCATGCCAATGAATAAACTCATCTGTGGGAGGCCATGCTCACAATGACATGCATTGACACGCAGTGACACGCAATGTTTGTGAATAGGTTGCGCAAATGGCACGAAATTTATGCGTGACAGAAATTTTGAACATTTCTAAATTTTCTTTGCACACTGGAACTCAACCTCGCACAGTTTACGCACAGTTTATGAGGAGTTTACTTTTTGGCATGCAAGATTGAGTGCCAGTGCAAGGATCAAATTCATGCAAGTGTCAAGGTGGCTTTACATTCTCACTCACACGCCATTCCAGCAGGGGGTGGTAAATCATCTACAACCCCTGGCAAAAATTATGGAATCACCGGCCTCAGAGGATGTTCATTCAGTTGTTTAATTTTGTAGAAAAAAAGCAGATCACAGACATGACACAAAACTAAAGTCATTTCAAATGGCAACTTTCTGGCTTTAAGAAACACTATAAGAAATCAAGAAAAAAAGATTGTGGCAGTCAGTAACGGTTACTTTTTTAGACCAAGCAGAGGAAAAAAATATGGAATCACTCAATTCTGAGGAAAAAATTATGGAATCACCCTGTAAATTTTCATCCCCCAAATTAACACCTGCATCAAATCAGATCTGCTCATTGACATTGACCCTATGCCATGACATTGACCCTATGTGTCTTTTTGCAAGGAATGTTTTTGCAGTTTTTGCTCTATGGCAAGATGCATTATCATCTTGAAAAATGATTTCATCATCCCCAAACATCCTTTCAATTGTCCAAAATATCAACATAAACTTGTGCATTTATTGATGATGTAATGACAGCCATCTCCCCAGTGCCTTTACCTGACATGCAGCCCCATATCATCAATGACTGTGGAAATTTACATGTTCTCTTCAGGCAGTCATCTTTATAAATCTCATTGGAAAGGCACCAAACAAACGTTCCAGCATCATCACCTTGCCCAATGCAGATTCGAGATTCATCACTGAATATGACTTTCATCCAGTCATCCACAGTCCACAATTGCTTTTCCTTAGCCCATTGTAACCTTGTTTTTTTCTGTTTAGGTGTTAATGATGGCTTTCATTTAGCTTTTCTGTATGTAAATCCCATTTCCTTTAGGCGGTTTCTTACAGTTCGGTCACAGACATTGACTCCAGTTTCCTCCCATTCGTTCCTCATTTGTTTTGTTGTACATTTTTCGATTTTTGAGACATATTGCTTTAAGTTTTCTGTCTTGACGCTTTGATGTCTTCCTTGGTCTACCAGTATGTTTGCCTTTAACAACCTTCCCATGTTGTTTGTATTTGGTCCAGAGTTTAGACACAGCTGACTGTGAACAACCAACATCTTTTGCAACATTGCGTGATGATTTACTCTCTTTTAAGAGTTTGATAATCCTCTCCTTTTTTTCAATTGACATCTCTCATGTTGGAGCCATGATTCATGTCAGTCCACTTGGTGCAACAGCTCTCCAAGGTGTGATCACTCCTTTTTAGATGCAGACTAACGAGCAGATCTGATATGATGCAGGTGTTAGTTTTGGGGATGAAAATTTACAGGGTGATTCCATAATTTTTTCCTCAGAATTGAGTGATTCCATATTTTTTTCCTCTGCTTGGTCTAAAAAAGTAACCGTTACTGACTGCCGCAATCTTTTTTTCTTGATTTCTTATAGTGTTTCTTAAAGCCAGAAAGTTGCCATTTGAAATGACTTTAGTTTTGTGTCATGTCTGTGATCTGCTTTTTTTCTACAAAATTAAACAACTGAATGAACATCCTCCGAGGCCGGTGATTCCATAATTTTTGCCAGGGGTTGTATATATTAAAAGTGAAGTGGCCTCTGTGTATGTGTATGTGTGAGTGCACGCCTGTATCTACATTCAAACTGGAGAGCTGACATTGGGCATTTGGTATTTTGATTCCTTGTATGTCTAGTACATGTGAAGAATTGACAATAAAGCCGACTTTGACTTTGACTTTGGTATGCTGATGTATTTTGGGTCAAGGATGAACGTCGTCAAAACAGAACATTGATAGGACTCATATTTTTGGAGAAATTACAGATATTACGTAACAACAGTGAACAATGGATGTTGATCATTACATTTTGGACTCACACAGCATTCCAAATCATTACAGAAACTTTTTATAATTTATTACAACCCTTGAAAAATGTCAGCTACCAAATTTATAAACACTACCCAATCTAGAGCCCGTGGATCCCCACGGGCAATGCGCTAGTAAGCTTTAAAAGCACAATCACAAACATTATTCTGTCAATCATATTGAATTAAAACCTCACAACAAACAATCTCAGTTCTTAGAGTATGTTGCCTATTAACCAAGATAATGGTGGAATAAACCTTGGTTAATTCTGTCTGTGCATTGAGTTGTCCTTGAGCGACACCCCAGGCAGAACAAAAAATTGCACCCATATACACAGTGGCACCCTGCACCAAAGCGTTTGGCTTTGCAGTGTGAATGTGATTCCAGAAAGAAAGAAGGAAGTCCTGTATAGGCCCTGAGCTGCTGGTGCTTACACTACTGTAGCATAAAGCAGATGAAAGTCTAGGACTTCCCCCAGAAAGGACACCAGTCATAGCCATAGCCGCCATAGGTTACTCACCAGCCAAGGCTGATGCCCATTTACAGTTGGGTGGACTGGGACAATGCAGAAGCAGACTTGTGTCCAAGGGCACAAACTGGTATTGGAAACTGGAAACTTAACCCAGGTCTGCCTATCATTTGCCCAAATCATATTCCACTGAGCTACCTGCTCTACATTCATATCCGTTTGAGATAAAGTTTTTTTTCCCCCTACAGTGGCCAGAATACACCATCATATTAATATTACAACATTGCAGATCACATAAAACAAAAAATGGAGTTAAAGAGCACTAAAACGTGTTCTTTGGCTTATAATGTCAGAGGAACCACTTTTGGTGCTACTGTGCCACCAAAACTGTTGCTGTCTAAAAGTACTCTGTAAAGAAATTGTCCAGAAAACTAAAAATCAGAGCAATGCACACAAATATAAAGAACATATTCCTCCTACTAAGATATGGACTGTAAACAACAAACTCCAGAAAAGCATTGATGTATTCCAGAGATCTATACTCAGAAGAATGATGAACATATTCAAGTAAGACAAGGTATCAAGTGACAAACTATAACAAGAAGCGAATCTGCTCTTATACCAGCCAGACTTTGACATTGTGTAGCATCAACAGCTACAACTCAGCACATGTCCTCTAACTGCACTCACCATGCCTTGTTTGGCACCAACTCGTGTGAGCAGATGCACAACTGCTGTGAAAGTAGAGTTTTTTTTGTTTTTTTTCGCTGAGCTCAGTGGACTTCCTTCCACCTGGGCCCCTCCCACATTCGGCTCAGGATGGCACTGTACACACTCTGTCCTCAACTCCTGATATCTCTGAATGATTCTTGTGCTCTGCAGGAAAAGTGAAAGCCAGCAGTCGGCCGAACATGAGGCGGCCAAGACTGGTAGGAGTCCATCTGAGATACAGAACAGTTTGAACATGAACTTGAACTTTCCAGAGTTGTGTTAACCTGTGCCGAGTGGCATACCAACCAACACCCAAAACATATGTGAGCCATGTTGAGGTGCTGCTTGGGAAAACATTTCAAACTCAGGAACGTGTAAGAACTACTTAACACCAGTCCATTAGGACAAGAGGTGAACAAAAGAAAACTAAAGTCTGTAGGACATCTGTTCCACTAGTAAGACTAGAAGACACTCAGAGAGTGCATGCTGTACCTCTGCTAAGGCCACATATTGCTTAAAACCTCTGGATCCTGGATCCAAAATATGTTCCTGATCAAATTCAAGATGGCGCTGTAACCCAGACCTGGATAAGCAGTAGAATAACAAACAATCAATCAATCCAATTCAAAATACAATCCCTAATTTTCTAGGACATTATTCATCTACTCACCAAATTTCATCAACATCATCTCAAACCCCTGTCACACCTTGACAATTTAGCCAGCATATGCTGAGCGTATTAGAAACACTGGCATACCCTGGCGTACGTCTAATAAGTTATGGGTAAGTTTTGTATAAGTTAAGAGCCCATTGAAGCCCACTGATATACGTTGTAGTACGGCGAGGTCATTAAAAAATTTGGGGCATGCACGATATTTTCTTTTTTCTTTTTTTTCCCCCTGTCTGCATATATAGTAATGGTAAATGCCACACTGGTAGAACCATTTATAAACATTAATACGCATATATGCAATTTATTCTTGCAAGACAGACTGTATGTAGTACGTCAGTGAATGTGGTGTGTGTGTGACCCCCATCTGCCCTTCCCGATCAGCCTACAACATCCTACTCAGAGCCAACCGACAGCTTCTATCAGGAAGGGCCAAGCACCAAAACAACACAAAGACAGACAAGAACGAGAGACAAGTGGTGAAGACAATAACTGTGACGTGAGACACCGAGGAGATGGGGCCCCAACCATACGAAATACTATGACAAACAACCACACATGAACAAACAGTGACAGCAACAGTCTGTTGTCTAATTAGTGAGCATCCATACCCTAATCCAGAACACCGTAGTGTTAATCCTCTTAAGAGCACCCAAAAACTGAATTGTGGTGACGGCAACAACCACACGACCATCCACACACAGAGACCCAGATCACAGCTAAATATCCGATCACTACTGTGGCTGGTGTGTTGGGCCAAGACAAGAGTACAGAACCTTACCATGTGACATGGACCACTCCGGCACGTCAGAAGCCACAGACGGAAGTGGGTCCAGGATGCAGGGCCCCGGGGAACCAGGAGAAAAGGGGCAGCGGAAGGGCACGGGGGCCAGGAAAGGCAGCTCCCAGAGCCACCGGGCAGCACAGCAAACCAACAGGAGAGCGGCCTGACGGTGCCGGAACGCACCCCCAACACCACCCCCCCACCCCCCACGGGGTTGCAGGGAGCCGCCCCAAACCCAAGGGAAGCACACAGGGCACTGGCATAGGCCCACCAATAGGGGGAGCCCCAGAATGTTTTGTCCCACTTGACGCCACGCTATATGAAGTAATCATTTCGTAGCCAGTGACTCATTTGCTCTCAGAATTTGGCTGATGAAACCATTCTCTCATCGCTCTCAGAATCACAGAGAAATTATCTACAGCTGTAGGATGTCTCGTGCGCATTGTGCGGTGGAGAACGCATTTGGAATCTTGTCTCAAAAGTAATTATTTATAATATATATTGTAGTGAATATAGATTTTCATTCCTTCTTATGAGTTATATAATGTATATGTAAATTTATGTTTATTATAGATGAAACATCTCATCATAATCGTTCAGATGCCCTGCGCGCAATGACATGCAATGATATGCATTGACATGCAATAACAAGCAGTGTTTTCAAATAGGTTGCACAATGTCCACGACTAGTTCACGAAATTAATGAGTGCCAGAAGTTTTGAACATTTAAAAATTTTCACAGTTTACAAGTTACGACGGGTTTACTCACTGGAATGCCAGATTCTGTGCCAGTGTGGGGGTCAAATTTGTGCAACTGTCAAGGTGCATTTGTCTTGAGATTGCCACGTGCTCATCATTGATACGCTGCCGCGTGCTTTGTATAAATGGAACTATTGTTGGCTGTTAACTGCATATGCCGGCAACACCATATACCATTGTTAGTGTAAGTTCATTGAAATGTTATCTATAAGTTAAGACTACGCCATTTATATGTCCAACTGGTTATGAATACATTATGTATGTGTCCAACAATGAAAAAAATCAATTATCATATGCCAGCGTTTTTAATACAGTTGGCATATGCTGGCTATATCGTCAAGGTGTGACAGGGCCCTCTCAAATGTGAGTCAAAAATTGCCATGTCCCAAACATTCTCATGGCTCTCAATTAAAGTATATATTCTGGATCACCTACAAACTTAAATCACTTATTTCCCACAACATTATCTGTCTGCTCACCAAATTTAATTTAAATCCATTCTTTTAAAGTGATCCTGCTAAAAGACAAACAAAAATAAACGGCCCAAAATGGCAGTGAAATCATCATCTCCTTGGTGGAGGTCATGAGATTTAAGATCTAAGTCTTGTTGTGTGGGCCGCTGAAGAGGAGGTACTGCTGGCCCACCACCACCAGTGGGCACCCTGCCTGGAGTGCGGGCTCCAGGCACCAGAGGGCGCCGCCGCCTCACAGGAGCAGCCAAGGTGACAGCTGTCACCCATCACCTGAGACAGCTGACAGCAATCATCAGTGGGGTATATCAGCAGGACAGCATCTCCACCTCATTGCCGAGATATTGTTTCTACCTGAAAGGTAACGTATCAAAGCTGACGGAGTGTATCCTTTTGGATTAGTGCTTAAATTGTGGATTACTGTTCCAACGAGAGGTGGAGGTAACTTCCCTGCTGTTCGGAGTCTTGGGTGCAAACGCGCCCCCATCTAACTGTTCTTTGTTCCTCGCCAGCAGTACCAGGTCCGACACACGGAGGCAGTGGCCACCTGGGAGTTCGGGACTTGGCGGCTCCAGTATTCCCGGGGTCCTGTGGCGGAGGAAGCCGTGTGGTTCCGGTCTTACCTTGGAGAGGCGTCTCCTATCTTCGAGCCTGCCCACACGACACTTTTGTGAATTGACTGTTGTCTATTTCCATGATTGGTTGTATTCGTTGTGCACGTTCACAACAGTAAAGCCTTGTTATTTGACTTTCTCCATTGTCCGTTCATTTGCGCCCCCTGTTGTGGGTCCGTGTACTGACACTTTCCCAACAAGTCTAGTCAAAAGACCTAGTGGGAAGTGACAAACTGGTTCAGCCCAGTATGCAACGAACAGGCAGCTGTAAACATAAAATAAAGCCCAGACATCTTCAAGAAATTCATACAACTGGCCAGTGGCAGAGCAGGTTGGAATTCTGCATTTGGACATGCCATGTCTGTCTGAGATGGAAAGACTGACTTGAAGATGATGATGATGATCTGATTGAATAATACATTTTGAAATGCTATTTTTGAATTTGTTTTTTCACTTTTTGCCCATAATGATGGCTGTAATTTGTTTCTGCAGACACAAATTCACACACAAGTGATGGTCCCAGCATAGGCCATCAGAAGCCTGTCAGATTACAGAAGGGTAATTGAATGGTAAGGGAGCGGGCAACACATCTAGAACAGCTGGACTCTAGAGGCAGCCGCCACCACACCGAGGCTCAAGGGAAATTCAGTGCCCGCTTAATAGTGAATTGGAGATGGGACAATTCATATGTTTGCATGAGTCCTAGGCACATGTGGCACAAAAAGAGGACAAAGGGGAGTGTTCATGGGAGAAACTGACTGCATATAAATCAAAAGCAGGGTGATGTGAGAAGTGACTTGACATGAGCAAAAATTGCCCTGAAAGGAGGGCAATGGGGAGTGAATGAGAGAAAGAAAGCAAGAAAGAAACCCAATTTCTCTACTTGTTACTTTACTGTAAATTGAAAGGTGCTGCTTGAATAGGTGGGCGTGGCATAGATCTTGGGTGTGTTTCTTAGAATGATCAGAAGTCCAGATTTGGACATTTGTGGCATGTTGCAGAAGTGAAAAATATACGTAAGCAGTTTCAGGCTAAAATATCATGTGGGACTTTGAGTCAGTAATGGTAAATGCTTGATTAAAAAACAACAGATGGTGATGGTCTAGTGGTTAAGTGTTGGGCTTGAGACCAGAGGATCCTTGATCAAATCCCAGCCTGACCGGAAAATCACTAAGGTCCTTAATCCCCTAGTTGCTCCCGGTGTGTCGGGGGCACCCTCACATTGGGGTGAATGTGAGGCATTATTGTAAATCGCTTTGAGCATCTGATGCAGATGGAAAAGCACTATATAAATGCAGTCCATTTAACTATATGACCACTTTAAAATGAAAAAAGGAGTCACAGTACACCAAGGAAGAGACGTGTATGCAAATGACAAAATGATGAGGAGAAGGCGGACTAAAAGACAGTGTCCATCTTCCAAATTGTATCTCTGATATCAAACTGACAAGACAAGTGACAATAGTTTTTTTTTTAATGTATCCTTAACATGGGCATGCAGTGACATTTTATTACCATATGGATAAAATCAAACACTATGATACACTGAAGGGGATTGGAAGGTGTAAGTATTAAGAATACTACATATGTATCCACATATGAAGTGCTGTACAATAATTTAGGCAAATTTAAATAGCCTAAAACATTGAAATGCAATAATTCTCTATTATGATTATATTAACATCCATCACAACTAAATAAAACTACTATTCATAAATGATTAGTATGCCTCTTTTTATGTTTAAAAAATACATAATTTGTTTTGGGGATCATTTGAAATGAATAAGGAAATTAGATGTTTAATAATTCCATGTGTGTGATATGTGTTCATTAAAGGCATAAGGCCTTTTGAAATTTCACAAAACTGAGAAAATGTAGTTTCTACCAAACATATAACCGATATAATGTCGATTTATTTTTGTAATATGTTGCAAAATTACAGCTTATTTTAATGAAGAGGACATATTTATCTTGGGGGAAATTCCATAGTTAATAATGCCTTTTCCTTCAATGCCATCATGCAGACTAACTACAGGAGGAAGCCCGTGTGCATGTGTGATGTTTTGAGATTACCTGTGACCCATCTTACATTAACTTCCATAAGGGCTCCTTCACACATAACACGATTGAAGCCGATTTGTGCACTAAGGAGGAATCGCATGCCTCTCATGAAAAATCAGAGCCGCCTCAAACGCCTCGTACAGCTGTCACTACAACCACGCTGAAAGACAGCGAATACCCTGCGAGTGCCCATTCAACCCCCTGTTAACCCCCAAAACGTGAATCAGCTGCAAATTTTAAATAATCCACAAACCGTTAATTGCAAAACATGAATACTGAAAAAATATCTCCCAAAAAGTGAACGCGGGACACACCCAGCGGGGCCAGGTGCTTGACACCAGAAGCGAGAGCTGCTCGGACACCTCCCCACCTCACCGACTGTAGTGACCCCTGCCAAAAAAAAGACATTTTTGCGATGATCGGGTTTGCGATCAAGATTTCCTGCAGTAATTGATGTGTAAACTGAAATCCATAAACTACTTAAACTGAATATATATATATATATATATATATATACAAGGTCTGTCCAAAAAGTAACGGACCTTTTTATTTTTTTTCAAAAACTATATGGATTTGAATCACGTGTGATTACATCAGACAAGCTTGAACCTTCGTGCGCATGCGTGAGTTTTTCCACGCCTGTCGGTTGCGTCATTCGCCTGTGGGCAGGCTTTGAGTGAGCATTGGTCCACCCCTCCCGTCGGATTTCTTTTGTCTGAGAGCTTGCTGAGAGGCTGCCGCTTTGCTCCATGAAATTTTTTTCAGAAACTGTTAGAGACAGGCAGTTGAAAACCATTCGATAGATTCAGTTGGATATCGGTGAAGATTCTGTCGGCGTCACGCGGATTACGGACTGTTAAAACCTTTTTAAAGACGGCCCACAGTGGCGGAGGGCGTGCGGCGCGCCAAGCGGCCATTCGACAGGCTGGATCGACCAGATCATTTCTAAACTGAATGCTGTGTTGATCCGGGACATGTGACTACCACAGAAATGGCAACAGAGCTGGACATAGCACTTTTGCGGCACATTCCACTGTTACAGGAGATTTTGTAATGAAAGACGTGCAGAGGATTTCGCGCGTCGGCACGAAGCAGCTCAGGACGCGCAGCAAAAAAAACCCACCTCCGTGTTGGAAACCATTCAGAAGATTCAGACGGCTTTCAATGGCTTTCAGTCGAGTGAGTATCCGAGAAATTGTGTAACAGCTGGACATGCCCCAACATGTCCTGTGAGACTTCCAAGACGGAGGTGTTTTTTTGCTGCGCATCCTGAGCTGCTTCGTGCCGACGCGCGAAATCCTCCGCACGTCTTTCATTACAAAATCTCCTGTAACAGTGGAATGTGCCACAAAAGTGTTATGTCCAGCTCTGTTGCCATTTCTGTGGTAGTCACATGATGTCCCGGATCAACACAGCATTCAGTTTAGAAACCGACAGGTGTGGAAAATCTCACGCATGCGCATGAAGGTTCAAGCTTGGCTCATGCAAGCACACGTGATTCAAATCCATATAGTTTTGAAAAAAATAAAAAGGTACGATACTTTTTGGACAGACCTCGTATATATATATATATATATATATATATATATATATATATATATATATGCTTCATTCATGTCATTTCATAACATACGAGGGCTGTCAATAAAGTAACGGTCCTTTTTATTTTTTTCAAAAACTATATGGATTTCATTCATATGTTTTTACGTCAGACATGCTTGAACCCTCGTGCGCATGCGTGAGTTTTTCCACGCCTGTCGGTGACGTCATTCGCCTGTGAGCACTCCTTGTGGGAGGAGTCGTCCAGCCCCTCGTCGGAATTCCTTTGTCTGAGAAGTTGCTGAGAGACTGGCGCGTTGTTTGATCAAAATTTTTTCTAAACCTGTGAGACACATCGAAGTGGACACGGTTCGAAAAATTAAGCTGGTTTTCAGTGAAAATTTTAACAGCTGATGAGAGATTTTGAGGTGATTCTGTCGCTTTAAGGACTTTTCACGGTGCGAGACGTCGTGCAGCGCTCTCAGGCGGCGTCATCAGCCTGTTCAAGCTGAAAACCTCCACATTTCAGGCTCTATTGATCCAGGACGTCGTGAGAGAACAGAGAAGTTTCAGAAGAAGTCGGTTTCAGCATTTTATCCGGATATTCCACTGTTAAAGGAGATTTTTTTAATGAAAGACGTGCGGACGGATCCGCGCGTCGGGACGCAGCCGACGCGGTGCGGCGGCACAGGAAAAACACCTCCGTGTTGATAACCATTTGTAAAATCCAGGCGGCTTTTGATGGCTTTCAGTGGAGTGAGTATATGAGAAATTGTTTAACAGGCAGGACATGTTCCAACTTGTCCTTAAGGCTTTCAACAGAGGTGTTTTTCCTGTGGCGGAGCGTCGCGGCAGCTGCGTCCCGACGCGCGGACCCGTCCGCACGTCTTTCATTAAAAAAATCTCCTTTAACAGTGGAATATCCGGATAAAATGCTGAAACCGACTTCTTCTGAAACTTCTCTGTTCTCTCACGACGTCCTGGATCAATAGAGCCTGAAATGTGGAGGTTTTCAGCTTGAACAGGCTGACGACGGCGCCTGAGAGCGCTGCGCGACGTCTCGCACCGTGAAAAGTCCTTAAAGCGACAGAATCACATCAAAATCTCTCATCAGCCGTTAAAATTTTCACTGAAAACCAGCTTAATTTTTCGAACCGTGTCCACTTCGATGTGTCTCACAGGTTTAGAAAAAATTTTGATCAAACAAAGCGCCAGTCTCTCAGCAACTTCTCAGACAAAGGAATTCCGACGAGGGGCTGGACGACTCCTCCCACAAGGAGTGCTCACAGTCGAATGACGTCACCGACAGGCGTGGAAAAACTCACGCATGCGCACGAGGGTTCAAGCATGTCTGACGTAAAAATATATGAATGAAATCCATATAGTTTTTGAAAAAAATAAAAAGGACCGTAACTTTATTGACAGCCCTCGTATGTCATAGACATACAGAGAAACAGAAGGATCATTCTTGTGTTGTCCACTTGTAGAAATTGTAGTGGGTTTGTTTTTTTGTTTTTGTTGGTGTGTATGGGTGGTTCCCCCCCCCCAACCGCAGCAGCAGCACGATGTGGTGTCACACGTTCCAGGTGTTCGCACAGTGTTTGTGCGTATGCACGAGCATGCACAAAACCTTCGCCACGTATTGTTCATGCCTGTCCAACCTGTGTGTCCCTCCTGACAGCAGGTGGAATGTTTCACGCCTCCCCATTTTGTTTTTGTTTGTGGATTTTCAGCCCTTTTCTGTTTCTTTCACCCAACTTCATGTTATGTGTGAAGGGGCACTAAGACTTCTTGTAACTCACTTCCAGATCTACCAAATGTTGGTCACAGTATCTGATCCCTTGAGTTTCTCCCCCTCAGAGGTTGAAATTCTAAATTGTTTCCAGACAGTATGAATTTAGATCATATTATGAATCCCTTATCTAAATGCTACGGAATAAAATTATAGTGGTGCCAAAGAAAGTTATTTTTATGACTTAAATCTTAAAAAAACCCAGTGGCAGCATACCTTTAAAAAGCCTGGGATAGACTCACTCATTACTCTTCAACCCCTTACTCCAATTAAGGGTCGGGGGGCTGGAGTCTATAAGAGCAGTCATAGGGCATGAGATGGGGTATACCCTGGACAGGACGCCATTCTGTCACAGGGCTTGGGATACAAGTCAAACGATATAGCACAACTTCCAAAAGCCTTCATATGCACACAAAATGCATGAAGCATGAAGACAGTAAAGGATACAGCAATGTGAAATTTGACTCCAATGAATATGATCTTCACCCGCTAGTTGCTCTTGCCAGGGTACTTTTGGAATCCACCAAACTGCATCACATTTGGTACAAAACAGGTTGAAAATCAAATTCCCTGACCTTGACCTGGATCTAAATGGATTCCTTAAGGGTAATTTTATTGCTAGCCTTTATTGGCAGACCAAGTTCGGGATCTGGGAGGAGTTCAGCAAATAAACAAGCAAATATGAAATTTCTCCCATTGACTGATCTTTGTCAAATTTAACCTGACTGAGCAATTCCGGAACCCACTTCCACATGTATGCCAAGTGTAGTGCAATTCAGAGTGAAAAAGGTTTTAGCCCAGTTACTTTGATCCCAGTGACTGACCTTAAGTACATTTGATCTCACCTGCATATGCATGCCAAGTTTACCACGCAAATCTTTCTCCTGATGCTGTAGCCAAACTTTGCTTCAGTTTGGGACATATCGATGGAACAGATTGGAAAAAAGGACTTGACTGCTCTCTGTGCCTGGGAAGGTACTCATAAGGGATATGCTCAGTAGGATTCAGTGCCAGCTACTTGCTGCTCAGTAACCAGAGCAGTCTAGTGTCACACCTAATAAGTCAACCGTCGGCTGTGTGAAAACTCACTGATTGCAATCATGAACATCAGCAGTGCTTCTTTATGGGCTGTGTTGATTTTTCAGTTGGTTGAACAGCTGCTCAGTGGAACATACTTAAAATATGTGATTCATTCCCATTGAATTCTGGTGTTTGTCAGGGGTGCCTTTTGTCTCCTCTCTGTTGCATCTTGGAAATGGAAAACTAGCTCAGGGCAGTTTTAAATGTCATCCTGCAGATGAACAAGTGCAGAGATTTCCTTTTAATTACACCTTTGATTTTTACTGGAATGGAAATTTTCTGTTGAAAGAGTGATGGAGAACAAAAAAAAAAAAAAACACCAAACATTGGAGATCTTTGGAAAAAAATAATAATTTCACCTATTGAACAAGAGTGATGGTGAAGAGGATGAATTGATAGAAGTAAGAAGAAAAGACAGTGAGGGATAAAAGAAAAAAAAATTAAAGGAGGCTGTTAAGTGAGACCGGCAGAGGAGAGATTGAAAGAGACAAGAAAAGAAAGGAGGAAAAAAAAACACAAGAAAGACTGCTGGGTGTAAAGTTTCCCCTGGATATGATATGTAGATATGGGGATGTCATCAAGCCTGTGAAGTGGAAATAATAAAGAATTAGGATTGTCTCAGAAGACAGGGGAATTAATCCAAAATGAATTACAAAGGGGGAGAGGAGGAGAGGGGGGATCAACATCAGCTATTTCCTTTTCCTCTGCTTCGAGGCAGATAGGGGGCGGTTTGTGCTGGTACTGTGAAACTCATAAAAATTAAATTAACAAAAAGAAACAAGGAAAACATAGCAACACACAAAGATAAAAGATGAGAAATTAGTAGTACTAGTCATGTGGGGGCAGAGGGAGATAGTCAGAGAGAGAGAGAGAGAGTACGCTTACAAATGGAAATGGAAAACTAGAGATGTGTAAACAGGCTAAAAATAAAATTACACTCCCTACTCTACCATACTAGTTACTCGTATTTCAGTGGCTGTATTTTTTTTTTTTTTGTGCTAAAAAGCCAAATTCATAAACTCGCCAACGTAAGCAAAAATGTTCATTCATGCATTTATTTTCTGCCACATTTAGATTAAATTAGATAGAACTTTATTAATCCCTTGGGAAGACTCCATCGGGGAAACTGAGGTTCCAGCAGCAATGTATAGAAGCATGCAGGGTAAGAAGCACACTGAGTATCAAAAGTGAAAGTTTAAAAAAAAAATTAATCTGGGGTTGGGGTCTGACTGGCAGTCAACCAAGAAGATCCTATGGTCAAGTCCGCTAGCCCTTCCTGGAGGATCCTGAGGTGTTCCCAAGCCATCTGGGTAACACAATCCCTCCAGCATGTCCTGGATTGTTCCTAAGGCTTCCTCCCAGTTGGACCTGCCTGGAAAATCTCCTGAGGAAGATGACCAGGGGGCATCATCACCAGCTGCCCAAACCACCTCAGTTGGTTTCTTCTGATGTGAAGTGGCAGCGGCTCTACTCTGAGTGCCTTTTGCATAGTGAAGCTTTTCACCCTGTTTAATCCCTGTGTAATCCCAGATACCCAACGGGACAAACTCATTTCTGCCGCTTGTATCTGCAGCCTTGTTTTTCTTTTAGTGATTACCACCAGAATGCGACCATAGGTGAGGGCAGGAGCTTAAATCGACTGCTAAACTGAGTGTCTTACCTTCTGTCTCAGCTGTTTCGTCACCATGATTGGTACAGCATCGCATGAATATGATAGATTTTTTTTTAACAATAAAAGTTCATTTACACCTCAATGAAGGTGTTGGACAGGAATTATTTTCCTTCACGTAGAGCTTCATAAGGTGTGCTACCATTGTTTGAAGTTTCACTCAAATCCATAATGTGGTTTAGGAGCAGTTGCACATTATTTTCTTACACATCCATAAAAAACACAAAATTCCAGTTTTCTCCCCTCGAAGATGTCAAATCAGAGACATTTTCTTTCTTGCACATTGTCACTTGATATGCTGTCATTGTGTGAAATTTCACTGAAATCCACCAATGATATCAGGAGGAGTTGTGCATACAAAGTCAATATCATAGAGTGTGATTCATCACTTTCAAACAAAACTCCAATTATCACTCCTGGAAGATGTCATAGCAGAATTATTTTCCTTCTTTCACTCCTCCATATGGTGTGACATTTTACTGAAATCCCGGAAGTGGTTTAGTAGTTAAGCTTAAGAAGTCAATATCACATGATGCATCATTTAAACACAAAATTGTAATGATCGCTCCTTGAAGATGTTGTACTGGAATTATTTTCCTTCATGTGCTCTGCTCCATCTGTTTGAAGAGTCACTAATATCCTGCAAAAGTGGTTTTGGAGAAGTTGTACTCATGATGGACAGCTGGATGGGGTGATTCCTGTACATAGTCTCCCTGATTTTTGTTTGCAGGGGGCATAAAAAAGGACAAGGGATTTGAGAAAACTGACGATGGGCCCTGTTGCTGCCAGATTGCACTGCTCCTTTGTTCCTTTTTTTTTTTTTGTGGAATGGGCTGCCGGTGTTAAAGAGGAGATGCCACCGAGGCCACTGTAATAAATGCCACTTGTGAATTGCAGAGTGGAATTATACAGTGTGCAGATGGATCCATACGCCTGAGCAAAATGCAGCCAAAAAAACTGGGAGCGATAATTAAGACTTAGGGGGTGAATGACAGAGCCATTTGTGACAACGGAATATGGCGTCTCTGAACTCTCTGGGAAACAGAAGGGCTCGGAGAGGCTTGGTGTCACAAAACATTACCCACACAGCTGTTGGCTTTAAGAGCAGCAATGCTGTACTCCCTCACTCACTCTTTCTCTCTCTCTCTCTCTCTCTCCTACTCTCTCTTTCTATCCATTCCTCTAACCCCCGTACACCCCTCCTGTTGGCCGCTGACAGCAGTGCCATTCGTTCCTGGTTTGTGCCATTTTAAAACAACCGTTTCCTCTCCCGATCACCACTACTGTCAGCTCTTCCATCCATCGCCAAAGCCCCCTCCAGCTCCTCTGCCTCACATCACTGTGTTGAGGCAGGAGCAGACAAGGATTTGTACTCCATCATTCATATAGAGAGAGGAGAAGGAAGAGAAAGCACTCCGTATGCACACAAATATAGAGTAACACCCAGGCTGAAAATTCAATAAGAAGAACTGACACTGACAGTCCTTGGTACTGTCTTGAATAGGAGTTTGGGCTTACTGAGGCTCTAGGTTGACTGTAAAGGTAGAAAATCAAATTCTTTTGTTTTTCTTCTCCCCATTTCTTTCTTTTTAAATGAAAAACAGTACATGTTCCCTTTGTCCATGAACTCCTCAACCGCATGTAAGGAATGGATCATTATGATTCGACCAAATACTGGCTCAACAAGTGCGGTCATCATGTCATAAATCTGACTATCTGACTGTATCTGTGCAAACCTTAGACTGTGTATACACTAGACTAGGGATAGGACGACTAGACGTAATAGTCAACTACAACTAGCTAACATTTTTTATTAGTCAACTAGTCAAAGACAAAACTAGACTAGAAAATTGGACTAGAAAAACTAGTCCAGGACAGGAGTTTACAGAAAACCAACTCACTCTGACCAATATCTGCTCTTTGGCTCAAACCACCCCCTTGAACACAAGCTCGGGGTGATCAGGACGCTTCAACACAGAGCCCTACATGTGCCCACAACTGCAGAGGGAACAGCTAAAGAACAACAACTTGTCCGGAAAGCCCTCACAGTTTGTGGGTACCCACGATGGTCCCTGGACAAAGTGCAGAAGTCCCAGAGAACAAAGAGACCAGATAGACAGGAGACAGAGACAAGAAGAAGAGGAGTGTCTCTCCCTTATTTAGCAGGAGTAGGGGAAAAACTACAGAGGATCTTCAGACAGCACAAAATCAGTTTACTTTAAACCGGTTAACACCTTGAGACAGAAATTAGTTCACCCTAAGGACAGGATCCCTAGTTACAAACAAAGCAATGTAGTGTATTCTATCAGATGTCAGGAAAACTGTAACAAACACTACATAGGTGAGACTAAGCAACCTTTACACAAAAGGCTATACCAGCACCGCAGAGAGGGCGCCAGTGGACCTCAGTCTGCAGTTCATGTCCACCTTAAAGACACTAACCACACATTTGAGGACAAGGAAGTTAAGATATTAGCCAGAGAGAAGAAATGGTTTGAGAGAGGGGTCAAGGAGGCATTCTTTGTGAAATGTTTGAAACCCAGCCTTAACCGGGGAGGGGGTCTGAGACACGCTTTATCCCCTGTTTACAATGGGGTACTCAGGTCAAAGCAGTTTAAGTCTTTTGTTCATGGTAATGAGTCATTCACGTCATCAGCAGAGTCATCAAGGGAGCCATCAGGAGAGGGTCCGTCCCATCATTAGGAGGGACAGCTGCCCTGTCATTAGGAGGGTGCTAACTAGAGCACAATAGGTGCTAATTAGAGCTATTGTTTAGTCACTAGCCTATAGCAGTCTGCCTCTCGGTAGGAGGGGTCTGGTTAGGTTTAAAACTCCAGCTTTTGTGACTTCTGATTATTCTTCTCTACAAGAGTCAAGACAGAAGTCAGACCACCAGAGCAAGATTTTAGCTGAGGAAGCTTCTGCGATTTGAAGCGAAACGTCCTCGCGTCAAGCAACCCAGTCCAGTCGAAGATTCAAGCTTCTCTACTATTAACCCTTAAAAGAATAGACCTGCTGGAGTTGCCACCACTCCCTTCACTGAGTGAAGAAAGTGTGTGAACCTTGGCAGGTGAGCAAGTCAGCTCAAACAAGTAGTCTATGCCTGGTAAATGAATGCAGGTATTGTCTTCGTATTAATGCTGTTTTTTATTTAAAATTTGTGATTTTGTGCTTATATTTGGGAAAATAAATGTCACATTTGAGTTTCACCTTGAAAATTCACAACTGGCTTAATTCTTTCAATGTCAAATTTAGTCACTGACTAGTCAACTAGTCAGTGACTAATGATACACGGCTAGTTGACTAATGGTTTTCATCAGTTGTCCCAATCCTAGATCTGAACTGCACAAACTCTCTGTGATGTCTGCCATAGGGGTTCAGAGATAAAATGTCGCCATCTCAGGTAACTATAAAAAGGTAAATAGGTGGAGCTTGGGCAAGACTGGCATGACCTGGCCAGTCTGTATTCCTGTTTCTTCTGTTTTTAAGAAATTCTTGTAAAATCTGTTAACACATTGTAACTGTTGAAGCAGTGGGTCACCCCTCTGAGTCTGGTCTGCTTGGGGTTTCTCCCTCATTATCACCAAAGGGAGTTTTTCTTTACCACTGTCTCTTGTGTGCTTGCTCAGGTGTGGGTGGTTGGTAAGGTTAGCCCTTACTCATGTGAAGTGCCTTGAGGCAGCATTGTTGTGATTTGGTGCTATACAAATAAAATAAATTAAAATTGAATTGATAAATGAAGCGTAAACATGCCCCCCCCTCCCATTTCATAGTTGACAAACAAGGTAAACCTTGGTTCGTGTTTTTGACGTATTTTGTGATTTTTCGTAATCGGTGGCTTGAGTGCAAGTGTTAAAAAGTAGGACGAGCATATTTCCTCAGTAATCATGGAGGATCACCAAGCTGTTAATTCGTGCTAATGATGCTAACATACTAATTAAACAAGGCTAAAATTTTGCACAAAAAATTGGAGTACCTCTTACATAGTCTGTTAGTATAATTAATCACAATATTAGCTTACATATTTGTTATAAAACACTCAGAAAGGGAAAAATAATTGAGTCCACAGCAACTAACAGCCTCTGCTAGCAGGGCCCTGGACCTATTGATACACACTACCTGTCACCAGTGGTGTCAAAAGTACACACATTTGTTACTTAAGTAGAAGTATAGATACTGCAGTTTAAAAACACTCTGGTAAAAGTTGAAGTATCAACTTGACCTCTTTACTCAAGTAAAAGTGAAAAAGTATGTGCTTGAAAACCTACTTAAAGTATAAAAGTATAAAGTAAACTTAAAAAAAAAAAAAAAAGGTAGATGCCACTATATGAATTGAAAGCTTAATTTAAAAACTGATTCGTTCTACATGTGGCCCAAGACCCAAAACCCAAAATTACACCACCTGCACAAAAATGTTTCAATTCTAGAAGCTCTGAAATGCAATCTGGGACTATTCCAGACAATAAACTGCAGTGAGTGCAGCATCCATTTAGTGAAGGAAAAAACAAACAAACACAACTTTCCTTATTTAAATTCATTCCAGTAGTATTCTGCTCTTACTAGGATGCAGCAGTTTTCTAGTTTGGCAGACAGTTCTGGAGGAAATCACTGAAGAAATTAACAAATTGAAAATATGGTTTGACCGAAACAAACTGTCATTAAATAAGACAGGGATGAAGTGGAGCTGTAAGAGTCACTAGGTGTTCACAGGAACAACTTATTTATGTATGTATGTATTTATGTATGGGTGATTCTTAGACTACAGGCCCTTATTATGTCCTTTGATCATATTGTATGAAAAACAGAAAAAAGAGGAAATTTCACACTTTTATAGTTATCTTTACAATGAAAGTGTGTTAAGAAATTTGTTCTAGTAGTCTATGATGACTTTTTCACCTTTTTTCAGCATCATTATATGCAAATATTGCCGTTTTGTGCTTGTCCCACACCCAGACTTTTGCTCTTCAATGATAAAAATGAATGGTAAAAAAACGTTTTTTCTAATGTTTTAAAATATCTCTGAATAAAATATCAGTACAATAATCAAAACATAATTAGGGTATTCAATGTCATACAACTGTTTTTTAAACAAAATGTAGTTGTCCCACACTATTGCCGTAATTTCTACCACAACACTGTAATGTCCCTTTAAACAGTTTGTATGAAAGATTGTTTGGGTAGTTTCTATGGAGATAAACAGTGACATCAGAGCACATGTATATAGCGCCAAATCACAGCAAACAGTTGCCCCAAGGCACTTTATATTGTAAGGCAATGGTGTGGTGGAAATTACATTTACAAGGCCAATAGTGCCTGTAGTTAAAGAATCACCCGTATGTTCATTGTTAGTTGCTTTTATATTTTCTCTTGTGTTTCAATTCAGGTCCTTTTGGCCTCTTTCTCTAAAATTGTATATAATAATCATTAGATTATTAATATATAAACAAAAATAAATTTAAGAAATATTACAATTTGAAAATAAATGCACCCGAACGTGATGACAGCTGCAACTGCTTAATGCTAAGTTTTAACATTGAAAATGCCATAGACATGCTAACGCGTTAGTGTCGCTCCCGTTTTTAAGTTATAAAATACATCTATCAACTGTTTCAGAAGACCATAACAGGTCGGTTTAACATAGAAAAGGTA
Source organism: Thalassophryne amazonica (assembly GCF_902500255.1). Classification (NCBI taxonomy): domain Eukaryota; kingdom Metazoa; phylum Chordata; class Actinopteri; order Batrachoidiformes; family Batrachoididae; genus Thalassophryne; species Thalassophryne amazonica. The sequence continues at coordinate 58,117,379 of NC_047104.1, forward strand.
AATAATACTCACAGAAGTATGCTCTTTAGGGTTTTAGCGGGGGAAAATTAAGCGAAAGAAAGAAAGAATAAACGAAGCAACAGGTCGAAGCATTGCTTCAATCTGCGAACCACTGCTTCGATTGGTTCACGGTTCAAAGCAAAGCCGTGCCGCAGAAAAGTTGACGTGAAATATATATATATATATATATATATATATATAAACATTAAACTGAAGCCAAGAGTAACGAGGCGGTTTGTTTTAAAAATGTAAGGAATAGAAAGTACAGATACTTGTGTGAAAATGTAATGAGTAGAAGTCAGAAGTAGGCAGAAAAATAAGTAATGGAGTAAAGTATAGATACCTAAAAAGTGTACTTAAGTACAGTAACGAAGTATTTGTACTTTGTGACTTGACACCTCTGCCTGTCACTCAATGTGACCAGGTCCCTAATTATTTACGACTTTATGGTTTAACATCTCTTATACTGATTAGTGATTAAAATAAATTACAGGACCAAGCAGCTGTCCTAATGGCGTTATCTAAGCTATAGAGACCAAAGCCTTTTTCTTTGTACCTGTCTGTAAGCATATTTGTTTCTCCAATAAAGTCTGACATTTTAACATGAAGTCTGTGGGGTTTGACTCACTTTTGGAACCAGTGTCAAGTGGCCATTCAAGGACGTTCAAGATTCAGCACTTCCATGAAAATTCAGTAAGGTATATCTTATATTCCAATTCTAAAGTGGAACTATGTCAGTATACAAAGGTATATCTAAATATCTAAAAATGGAAGAGTAAAATAGGAGAGTAGAAAAGAGTAGAGTAGTGCCACTTAGGTGCCTGGTCTTGAGAACCAGGGATGGCAGGTTAAAAAGCTTTTTTATCCCATGGGAACTCTCCCCACCCACCCAAGCAGCTCAAGAAAAAGGTATATATAATATAATAAGTAATAAGACATAAGAAGGATAAGACATCACAGGAGAAGATTGTAGTAAAGGTAATTAGTATGTAGACTAGTAGTGAAATCAAATATAGTTAGTAGGCTAAGTTACAGAAGCAGAAGCTGTGAACATACTATAGGAAAATAAAAAGATAATCATTATGCTATCAAATGGAAACCTAAGAACTTAGGTACTATATGTTGATGTCTTTAGAGGAACACATAAACTGATGAATCATTAAAAATCTACACCATGTAAAATAGAATTGTAAATGGTGAAAATAAGCTAGTTATAGTAGAAGAGCTAAATTAGCCATGAATAAGCCAACCGTACCCAGCAAGCTAACACAATAAACAAAAACGGTAATTAGTGTATAAAGTATAATAGCGTAGTTAAACCTACAGTAACGGTATTAACAAATACATATAAAATAAATGTGGGCAACAGTATGAATTAATGTGGGTTATCAAACATAAAAGAACCAACTATTTTGTAAGCTACAATGAATGTTGCTAAAGCCGGCTAGATAAGCTAACATTAGCTGTAAGGTATAACTAATTGTACCCCTCCTCCCACCTCCAATATTTACTTAAATATAATAATATTAAAAAGGGGGAAAAAGAAAAGTAAAGCATGTAGAAATGTATATGGAGACATAAGTACATATATTTGCAGAAAAGAGAAAATGGCAGCCATTTTAATCACCAAACATGTTGGCTTCATTTTCCAGTACGGGACGTTGCTGCTCGGTGCAAACACTACCTTAAGAAACTCCAACACATTTTCCCTAGTAGACAAAGAAAGTAATGCGGATGTGTCCCCAAAACACTGCCCTTTCTTTTCCATTTCTCTGCCTTGTCCATCTATCGCTCTGCCTGGCTGGCCAGCCTCTCTTCTGGTCTCATCCACTTCTTTGTTTCTCCCAGGGGAGTCTGCGGTGTACAAAGTAGCCTGCAAAGTATAAGCTCAAATGAGACCCTTTCTCGCCCCGTTAAACCACCGACCTTCTCTGTCATTCCTGTTGCCCACTACCACCGCCGATGGGGGCCTGAGTTGCACGTTAAGAGACCCCGGGCTCGATAAACGTGTGGGTGATTAAACAACTCCCTGTAATTGCTCCTTTTGTGGAGGAATCAAGCGGTCACACTTATTATAGAGGCAGGAAAGATGGAGGCTGGGAACAGTCACTTCTGCCAGGGGCCAGACATCCTCTGTGACCCCCTGCCCTCCCGTCACTACTCCTATTTCGGACCAAACAGCCGCTGTGTAGCATGTGTGTTTACCTGTATATGTGCGCCTATGTATTAAGTATGCAATGCAAACCGAGAAACACGTAGAATAGCACCAGAGCTCCCCCCAGTGGCTAAATAGTAAATTGCATGGAAACAACAACACACTTAGATCTGAGTAATGTGCAGTGTTGTACCACCAGCCAGCTGGCCTTAGTAACGAGGGACAAAGCCAAACCCAGGGAGGGTCGTGTCCAACATGAAGGCCAGATTTCAGGGTGCATAGTAACATGTGAACCACACACATCACCTACTAGTCACACAAATCTATATATGTGTGCAAAGGGCTCAATCATGGGATTCGACAAATGGGTCAGTGAGAAAAAGGAGGTGCGTAATTACTGTGGCCACAAATACATGCATAAAGTGCCTTTCAAGGGCCCATGAGTGCTTCAGGTTCCCTGTGATTATGCCCACTCTATACACCCAGTACTTACCATACATATACACACGTAGCCCCTCCTGTGCCAAAACAGCCATCAGGCCGAACTTTGGCAGGAAAGTAGCAATGAGAACAGTTGTTTTGAAACAGAGCTTTCTGTGGTTACGAGATCGAAACAGAGAGACGGGAGAATGAGCTGCCAATGAGCCATACTACTTAACGACGATTAGTGAGCCACTGTCAGAACCTGTGGAATTGATTTGTGAAAATCATTGATATATAAAATAGATTCAAATTAATGACCAAATTAATGATCAATCGTTTGTTTGTTATTATTACTCAAAATTAAATTAACCTATTTCCTGCTGTATTCCACTATAGGGGTGTGTCTTGTACCACTCTGTCCACAACTAAAACACTTATCATCCGATTGTGCTCTATGCATCAGTAAGCATTTTTACCTGAGGCACTCGGGTATTGTCAAGACTTTGCGTCCGTCTGTCTGTCTGTACTCAGCATAAGTCCATTCCTGTTACTGCCAGAGTCTTCAAATTCACAGCGAACATTCTTGAGACGCAGATCTTGGACAAGTTGAATGATGGCTAACCTTGATCTATTGTAAGAGGTATTTTAAGAGGTTAAAAAGTGATATTATCGTTCATATTTCTATGCTATGAATCATGCAAATGTGTTTTGTTTTTTGTTTGTTTTTTTTGAGGGGTGGGGGTGACAGCCAATCAGAGCAGAGCAGCACCATGATGTCACTGGCTGTTTTCTCTCTGGTGCTCCAAAACCGCTTCTTTTATGTGTAAATATAACATGTTCCTCACATATTATGAGAAATAAACACTTCTAAAAATGCTGTTTTTGTAACCTGGTAACACCTCTGGAGTGATTTACAAGACATTTCGTGGATGTCAGTGCGGTGACATCACTGGCTGGTCTAGCTAGCTGCTAACTCCGTTTTGTTTCTTTCTAAATATAACATCTTTCTCATATATTATGTAAAAGCTACCACCAAGTATGCACTTCTAAAACTGAAAATGCTGTTTTGGTAACCTGATAACACCTCTGAAGTGATTTACAAGACATGTCACAGGCACAAGTGTGCACGCTAACATACGCTAAGTTCCTCTCTTGTCAAAAGCTCATGTATGCGCACACGCACACCTTCCTGCAGACACCATTAAAACATAAAACATTGATTGAGTTTATTCTGTAACACCAATATAAACACACAGAGCTCCAAAGTAAATTTTACTTTGCAAAATTTACTGTGAAAATAGAGGGGCTTGATTGAACTTCTCCAAATTGTAGATAAGACACTAGCATCTTAATAATTAATGTAAAATAACAATATATATATATATATATATATATATATATATATATATATATATATATATATATATATATGAGGTCTGTTAGAAAAGTATTGGACCTTTTTATTTTTTGCAAAAACCTGATGGATTTGAATCACGTGTGCTTGCATGAGCAAACCTTGAACCTTCGTGCGCATGCGTGAATTTTTTCACGCCTGTTGATTGCGTCATTTCCTGGTAATTAGCTTTTGTGTGATGACGTGTGTAGTACTCTCGGCGGATTTTGATTACAAGGAAAATGCCGGAACGACTGGAGCAGCGCTACTGCATCAAATTTTGCCAGAAACTGGGCAACAGCCAGGTGGAAACCATTCGGAAGATTCAGACGGCTTTCGGTGACGATCCTCTGGGCATCACACAGATTAAAGAGCGGTACAACCGAGTTAAAGACATCCGCACAACGGTGGAGAGTGAGCCACGCTCCGGGTGGCCATCAACATGCTGAAATGACCAGATCATTTCCAAAGTGAACGCTGTGGTGATGCGGGACCGTCGTGTGACTATCTGAGAAATTGCGGAGGAGGTGGACGCTGTAGTCCCCAGCTCAAACTGCTGATTCCGACCTCTTCTGAAAGTTCTCTGTTCTCTCACGACATCCTGGGTCAACAGAGGCTTAAATTTGGAGGTTTTCAGCTTGAAACAGGATGACAACGTCGCCTCGGAGCGCTGCGTGACATCCCGCTCCGTGGGAAGTCCTTACAGCAATAGAAACAATCCAAAATCTCTCATCAGCCGTTAAAATTTTCACAGAAAACCAGCTGAATTTCTCAAATGGTGTCCACTCGGATGTGCCTCACAGTTTCTGAAAAAATTTTGATCAAGCACAGCACCAGTCTCTCAGCAACTTCTCAGACAAAGGAATTCCGACGAGGGGGCTGGACCACTCCTTCCACAAGGCGTGCTCACAGGTGAATGACGTCACCGACAGGCATGAAAAAACTCACGCATGCGCACGAGGGTTCAAGCTTGGCTGATGTAATCACATGTGATTCAAATCCATATAGTTTTTTTAAAAAATAAAACTGTCGGTTTCTTTTCCAATAGACCTCGTGTATATATATATATATATATATATATATATATATATATATATATATATATATATATATATATATATATATATATATATATATACTTTGCACTGGGATACCAATTAAACAACTGCAAATTATAAAGAAGACAATGCTCGTATGGGCGAGGGTATTTTAGCATTGCGTTATATTTAGGAACTGCTAAGATCATGATTTCATATTTATTTCTTTATTCTTTCTTTATTCTTAAAATTACTGTTTATATACCTGTTGCAAGATCTTATTTCCAAGCTTTTGAACAATCTCAGCATGTACCCACTGATACGCAGTGAGTGAACAGATAGATAAATAAGTCTACCTCTTCAGTTTGATGGCACAATATTTCAAAAACAATAAATGCTATTATCTTGTAACTCACCAGATTAAAAGAAGAAATAATGACAACAAACCCTTTCACACATCTGGTGAACCTTAATGCACAAAATCAATCATATAAGCATCTTTTGTTTGCCTATTTAATATCATGGATGCTAGATTGATGATGGATTAGAAGCAGGTGTGGATGTCACTGAAGCAGACGGACGACTTCCCCACCAAAAAATGTACTAAATCTTATTGTTTCACAGCCACATGTAGCTCATTGAAATGAACTACATTTATACAGTGTTTCAAAGTGCTTTAAAGTGATACCTCTCATTCATGCATTCACACACACCAGGGTGATGTCATGCGGGGTGCTCACTACACACTGGGAACAACTTGGGGATTAAGGACCTTGCCCAAAGGCCCTGACTGATTTTCCAGTCTGACAGGAAGTTGAACCAAGAATCCTCTGGTCACAAGCCCACGGCTTCACTTGACTGTCACTTCCCAGAGACCTTGCAGACACTTCTGATTTTATTTGGAATTGTAGAAAGAAATTGAATACAATAGTTCCGTTCTAAGGCACAAATAATATGGCTATACCTCCACACAACTCAGCTGAAAGGATTTTGTATAAATTTAATAACAAATACAGTTTTTATTTATGTCCACATGGTGACAGCAAGCAGACACATGCACCTCACAGTGGGCAGTTGTTAGTCCATGTCTGTCCAAACACAGTATGTGTTGTCCAGCTGGGATGTCCAGAATGACAGATCTCCACAGCCGCTTCTGTCAGTGGGCACACCTCCTGTCAGTTCAGTGTGCACACAAAAGCCACACTCGTGGGGCACATAGACAAATTTCACTGCCAGCACAACAGTGGGTGTCTGCTGACTGTTGTGTTAATAGTGTGAATGGCCACACATTTTCTAAGTGTCATGCGAGTAGTGTTAGATGTTCATGTGTGGCAGCTGGAATTTGGCCGACACCTACCGCAAGAGGGTTCAATGGGCTCGCACAGTGCACACTCTGTCTTTCATCGGCTGGTGTGTGCAAATAGTTGTAGCAACAGGTGTACAAGGCAGCTACGATTTTACAAGTTTTGCTTACAATTCCTGCTTCATGCGCACTTTATGCACAAATCAAACAAATTCACACTATGTGTGAAGGGGCCCTAAATCATGGAAATTATGTTCTTGTTTCACAGCAGTTACAGTCTAAAATCCAAATAACACAGTCATAAGTCCACACAGCTCTATGGGAAGGGTTTTGTGTGAATAGGACTGAAGTAGACACTTCCTTCCTCTCTCCCTCGACGTGCATGTGGTTAAAATTATGTGTAGTTTGAAATCAGCATGCCAGTCAGTTTCTTTCATTTCAAAAGCCTAGGTCTGGTGTTCATTGAGGCAAAAGCCAAAGTACAGTTTGGAGGCTAATACATATAAAAATAAATAATTTTGCAGCCATTACACTGCTGTATAACATTGCTTTGTTGACAAGGAATGCATTAACAATAGCTATAAACATGGTAAAGATTAATGAACTTAAGTTCTGTTCTTTTCCTGCAAAATCTACCATCTGCTGGATGATCAATGGATGCTGAATTAGAAGCAGATGTTGTAGTCAGTGGAAACAGACTATTTCTGCACAGAAAAGTGTTATGTTCCAAACCTCAAATAATGCAGTCATACTTCCACTGCTCACGACACATTTGAAAGGATTTTGTATGAATTTAGAAAGAGCAAGAGAGTAAGGGAGCTGGTTGAGCTCGGTATACAATAAATGAGGTCCGTGAGAGAGAGGGAGAGAGCATTTCTGCACAGAAATTCACTCAACCATATCAAATAACTGTAATGTTTTATTGTTTATTGTTTATTGTGGGCAGTCTAAGGCACACCTGTGCACTAATCATGGTGTCTAATCAGCATCTTGATATGGCACACCTGTGAGGTGGGATGGATTATCTCAGCAAAGGAGAAGTGCTCACTATCACAGATTTAGACTGGTTTGTGAACAATATTTGAGGGAAATGGTGATATTGTGTATGTGGAAAAAGTTTTAGATCTTTGAGTTCATCTCATACAAAATGGGAGCAAAACCAAAAGTGTTGCGTTTATATTTTTGTTGAGTGTATATATATATATTACACACTCTAATGAGGAAAAAGGCCAGTTTACATCTTTTCCTACAAAGTCTACCATCTGCTAGATGATCAATGGATGCTGGATTGATGATGGATTAAAAGCAGGTGTTACAGTCAATGGTAGACTGTTTCTACACAGAAAAGTGTATGAAAGTGTACTCATTTATTGTGACCTTGCTCAGCCAGCTCCCTTACTCTCTTGCACTTTCAAAATTCATACAAAATCCTTTCACCTGGGTTGTGAGGAGAGGACTGTATATTTGAGTTTGAGAGCATAACTAAAGTGAGACGGAGAAAGTAACAGTTTACTTCCCTAAAACTGCCCTTTTTTCACAGTGAATTTGTTAACCAAAGCTATAAACCTGGTCAAGATTAATTAACTAAAGTTCTGTTGTCCAACAGAGTCTTTCATCTGCAATGCGAGAAGACATTTTTTTTCTGATACTTAATCTATTCATTTTATTTCCTTTATGGGGCAATGTATAGAATTGTTGAAGAATCAACAGTGTATTGTACACACACACACACACACACACATATATATATATATATATATATATATATATATATATATATATATATATATATATATATATATATATATACACACACAGAGATGAATGAACCAGAGAAATAGCTTAAGGGCCTAAAAGGTCAACCCAGTCATCAATGCAAATGCTACAGTTTTATAAAGCCCGTTTTCACTAAATACTCTTGACTTTTATTGCATTAGTCTGTTCATATAAATACAAACTTGATTTTTAGACAATCCAATCCACGGCTGAGCTTGTCTGTACATATCTTTGAAGAGTAATGTTGCCCCCTTCTGCCCAAAAGGCTAAAGTGGTTTTCTACACAGAAAAGAAAGAAAATCACTGTTTTTAAAATTGTGCAAAATCAGGCTTTATTTTTTCCACATTACTGCATTTCATCTCATCATGACTGTCATAGTCTCCACCATCACGAAGCCATCCCCAGAGAGCGACAGAGAGAATACTGTGGATTCTTAAGCACACTCATTAATTAAATCTCAACAGGTGCTCCATTGTCCTTATTTACAATTTGCAGTCTGTCTGTCCATTTTTCTTGTCCATTTCATTCCAGGAGACTGTGAAAGCTCATCCCAGTGCATACATGGTTAAGATTTTGGACAATAAGAGTGTGGTTGACTACATAAATATTTTTAATCCTCACTTGTGTTGCTGTTCTACCACAGATCCAAGTACAGTCCAGTCATCCAATTTAGGCAAATGTTGTATACGGTAAGTGCAATGTATATTAGAATGTCAAGAAAATACAAAAATCCACACATACATATGTACGCACATACAGTACATGACTAACTGATAAACTTGATTGACTATACAAGGTTATCATTATCTAAGGTGAAACAGAGTTGCACATTAATGCATCTTGACAGCATCAAGCGGCCTTTAGACAGGAGTCAGGAGGATGTTCACCTGGACAGGATGCAGTCTGAAGAGATTTAGGTGAAAATTGTCCATGTTTTGCAATAGCACTGATTTTCAAAGTTGTGAATTAAATGGAGGAGTTGTGCGTACACAGCCCGTGTTGTGTTTGAACAAATACGGAGAACAAAATACCTCACGAACATGACACATTTACAGAATGAAATCCAATCCAAACATTTTTTTGTGAACAAGTGGTGCATCTCAGGCACATGTGAGTTTGTAAAATAAATTCTTCCCATTTGTCTTTACACACTCAACTGTCCATGCTTTTAGACTTCAGTGTGAGTATTTCCATGTTTTGACCATAGGTTAATGAGACAGAGTCAAAAATATTGCTTCATCAACAAACACTTCAATCATTTTAAAAAATAGAATACTGTTGTTAATGATCAGCAACAACAATACAATTCCCAGCTGCAAAGTGCAAACCCAATGGGAAGATGTGTCTTATCTGGCAGCTAAACGAAATTACACCCATTTGGCTTTTAGGAGTAGATAATGCTCATTCCATGTTTGAAGTTTTGAAAAACCTCATAAGTAAACAAGTTCAAAAATGATATGCAGTGAAGTCCAACAGAACCAAAACCTGAAAATAAGTGGTGTAGGTCGGACTTTGAGCAACTGTTTGTTTGCATCTGCAAGTGCTGCTGGGTGGCAGCTACAGCAATTGACAAACCAAAGCCAATGAGCTGATGCTGAAAGCTGCAAAAAGCTCAAGAGGCAGCTGCTGAGTGAGATCTACTTTGAAACATTTTCATACTTTTGGGAGACTGTTGATTTAATGTTAAAGCTACAGTGTGTAGGATCTAGTGTCATCTAGTGGTGACTTTGTAGATTGCATATGCCATCACTAGTCAATATATTATGTTGCCTTCACATTTTTGCTTCAGTGGCAGTGGGGATTCATACTTTCTTGCCTTCTCTTATGATAAGTAATTTGTCTAATCCAACATTAAGGCCGCCATGAATTCACTTGCTCCCATCGACATATGAAGGGCTCATTGTAATATTATGAAAACACAATTCATTGTTGCAAGTAATTACACACTAATGAACAGATGGTCATGCATGCTAGATTCCATTTCTACGCAAATAAACACCTCTAAATCCTACACATTGGAGCTTTAAGGGCAAAAAAGGCAACTTCATGAAGTATTACAGAAACATTTACAACCTTTTTCTTCAACATATCTTTACAGCAAGATGAAAAGTAATTTTTCTGGGGCCTGAACACTTCACAGGTTATGTGAGATTTCAACATCATCATATTTTATCATGATATTTGTCATAATAGGGTTTATTTTTGCTTTATGGATGTTTATATTTGATACTGTTGTTAAAAAAAAAGTGTTAGGGACAAGGGTGGTGCAAGTAGATGACCTTTCAAGTAGAAGGTCCACGGTTCATGGATACCTGTGCACCATTTTCCTTATAAATCTGGAGTTGCAAGAAGGACATCCACTGTATAAAATTGTGCCAAATCAATATATGGATCCGCTGCGGCAATCCTGAGCAAAACAGGAGCAACTAAAGGAAGAATAACATCAAAATAAAGTGCTGACAAGTTTACTTCACTCATTGGATTTTGGGAGTTTTTTCCTCATATAACTGTATCAGAAGTCTTAGTTCATAAAATTAGTCAATAACTATTAAATACATGGATCACTGATATAATGCCTTTGCAGCAATAGGAGTAAAAATGCCAATGTGCCTGTAAGTCAATCGCTCATTAGGCCACAAAAGGATCTGATTATCATTTGACAATGATTTCTTTAAATAGATATTTACAAAGACAAATTATAAATAGAGAAAATTAGTTCAAATGATCAATAAACAAGTAATAAGAAAAGAGAACTTCTGGTTAATCCAGGGACTGGAATCATTTCTGGCAAGTGTCTATTTAAGAGACATCTTTCTTTTCCAATAAGTGGTGTTAGTGTGTTACAGTTCAATTGTATATGTTGTGAACTGGAAAAAGAAGATTGATTTATCCAGGTCAAACCTATAGGAAGGTTAGAAGACCATGTAATGTGTACCAATTCAGAGAAGTATATCAAAGGACAGAGGAAAAGTGAGAGGAAAAGGACATTAGGAATAATGTGCTCAAGAGTTCTCTCAGCTTTCAGTATCCAGCTTGAGGTCTTCTTGTCCAAACATTCAGTTTATCTGTCTGTCTGTCTGTCTGTCTCTCTGTCTGTCTGTCTGCCTATGTGCCTCCACCATCAAGATCCAAGCATTGTTGGAAAAATCATCCTTAGCTGGAGTAGATCTGGGTCCCGATCACACGCATGATCTCCTTCTGGACTTTAGGCTCCTGGGTGTTAATGTTGGCATCACCTACTTGGCCATCCTCATACCTGTACATGCGTAAATACAGAGAAATATATTTTCTGGTCACTCTTTGTACATCATAACATTTATCTACTTTTAACAGCTGTTATCAAAAAAAATTATCTCAGGACCACATTTTTCTGAATATATGACAGTGGGTGTTGCTGGTGGGTGATTTTATCATGCATTGTTAGCTGTTCCGTGGTGTGTTGTTGAAAACACTGAGATGACACACTCCACAGCACAGCGACAGCTCTTTTCTGTCAGGATCCAAATGCTACATAAACACGGGGCCTGTGCAACAGAATATACGTTATGAGAACAGTTTTAACCTCATGCTGATAAATGCAGCAGAGTCATCAAACAACTCTGAAGCAGCCACAAAATAATGGTGTGACAGAGTGTAATGTCAGTTATTGGTAATAGTCAGAAAAGGTTATTGTGGACCTCATGGTTGACATACAAGAGTGTCTGTATGTGGTTGAAAAAAATAAAATAAATCAGAGCTGTTCATAAAATGTGCTTTTATTGCTATCTTTTTTTTTTTAAATAAAAGGACTGTTGTTAAAAAATGTTGGTCTTTTGAAAATTTCTCCAAAAACATGTCTTGAAAAGAAAGAACAATACGGTAATTCACATTTCAATTCAAGTCCAAAGAAGAAGGCATACTATCAGTGGCGGTCCTAGAGTGATTTACTCCCCGGGCGAAACCTCCTGTGTGCGCCTCCCCCCCGCGCACACTAACATGGCCACCACCTCCGCCCCACCACCCATGAAAACACTAACTTTGTCCAGAACACCCACAATCCCACAAATTAACTCACAACAGCTATTTTCAAGACCAAATTTCCGGTTTTAATGACTACTGCAATAACAAACACAAAGAAATTGGCACAGTCTAATGTGTCATCATCCATGGACTTATCTGCAATGATCATCTCAAAAGTTTGCAGGAGGGCATCATAATTGTTTCCCACAGTGTTCACTATCTGTGATGTGAAATTCCATTTAGTAGGAGCATTTCTTGGCAACCTTGAGCAGCCTGCAGACTCAAGAAAAGACATCCTCTTTGTGGATTTTGAGAAAAATGTGGCAAACCCAGAGAGTGATGCAAAAAATATTCTGCACTCAGATAAGCGTTTAGCCCCCTGAGACAGAACCAGATTCAGTCTGTGTGCATAGCAATGCACAAACATTTCACTGGGGGCTGTTGCTTTAACTTTGGCCTGCAAACCATTGAGAGCTGAAGCCATGACAGCAGCCATGGCTTCTTCATAAGGAAGACTATCAAATGGCTTCGCCAAAATCCGGTCCACAACATTCAAATTGTCTGCCATTATGTGCAGCTTGCTACCTAGCTAGCTCGCTAGCTGGGATTGGCGCGAGGCTAGTGTGAAGTGTGTCCGCCTGTGAGTGCTTTGTGACGGTGGAGGAGCTCAGCAGCACCCGCTGCTCGGTAGGGACAGAAACTGCGATAGAAGTCAGAAAGAGTGATAGAAGTCAGTCTCCAAACACAAGCAGCTACAAAAAAAAAAAAACACCAGAAATAGAAGCTCGATTTGTCGCTAGTCATTTTTAACAAAGAAAATGCCGCTAAGAGGATTAGGAAAGTCGCTGGTTCAACTCAGAACAGAATGAAAATGCTCCACGGATGTTTACACCAAAAGATCGCTGATTCGCTCATTTCGCTGTCAATCAAAAAGGGATTCAGCCTCAGACAGATCATCCAATCATCATGCAGAAGCTGAGCGTCCGCGCCAGCCGAGGCCAGCCCACTGCCCCATAGACCCCCAGACACGCTGAGCGTCCGATGGGCGGGACAAAGCCCAGCATTTATCCAATGACTCGTCTCGTTTCGCTGCACTCTTTGCTTCGCTATTGAACTCTGTGGATGCTCAGCGTCCCCACTGTTTAAAGCACTGTGAAGCTGCGGGAATGAGTGAGAGGAAAGCCGCGTCGTTACCAGTGATAAGAAGCTGATTCTGAACAAAAGTTGAGCGCGTTGTAACCACGACACCCCCCGTCAGGACAACCACACCCCTGTTTTTTTTGTTTTTTTTCGCACGGCAGCTGCCCGGTCGGCCTGCCTCCAGGACCGCCCCTGTATACTATGAATGAGAGCACCTCCTAGGTGAGAAGATCTACTCGCATGGCTGTTAAAACACTTCAAGTAACCTGATATTAAAAACTTTTAATTTAGCAACATCATCTGGAAGTTAAAACACAGTAAACATGAGAATACTCACACAAAAAAGAAGCGAGTACAGACATGGTCGGACACTGGACACACCCAGATGTTGCCGTGTTTTTGTAGATCCTTAGACGTGATAACTATTATACAGAAAACGTTTATTATAAGGACTGGAAGCATGATTTGTAAGAAAAATAGTACTGTAGTTGTTGAAGCAATATTACTATTGTTATTGGAATAATAAAGTGTTAAAGGATTTGTATTTCCTTTATTTTTAATAGCTTTCCTTTAATGATGGCCACATGATGACTATTCAGTCATTTGACCAGTGCCATATTTCTGAAACATTAACATTTTAAAAAATTGATTACTGTAGTATTATCATTTATTTACCTTCACAAAGAGCAATGCAGTTGAGATTTCGACTCTGAAGAAACCTTGACTGTATTGGGCGACTCTATTAAAATTAAAAAGAGATAGCAGTAAGCCCCACCAACCTGGTACAAACATACAACAGACAAATCATCACTGAGTCACTGATGGTTAACAGTATCAGTTATAAAAGTGGAAACTTTGGCTGCCAAAACTGCTCACATAAAGTATTCATATTCTCTGTACTAAGCCCTGTAATTAATTTCTGCAGCACCCTTCATATCATGAAAAATGCTTCATTTCTCTAAAAGACTCAAGTCATTTTCAAACTTCTTTTTACCCTCATACAGTCAAGCATATAATTTGGAATTTAGCCTCGGGTGCATCAAGAAGTTGCACCAAGTCAACATGCATATGCATACGGACATGCTGTAGGGACTCTGACCAAAATAACAGGAGATTCCAAAAGAAATTATCTTGACTGTAGTAATGTGTGTCCGCATCCCCACCTGTGGTATGGTGTTCATGCGGTTGTAACGCTGCACCAGTTCATCTTTGGTGGGCATGCGATGCTGTCCTTTCCCCATTCCTGCAAAACAGCAGCAAACACAGAACAAACAACCTTGAGTTACTAAGTTGAGGGAAACTATTACAGTTGTCTTGAATGGAGAAATTATTAAGGCTAATGTGATACGGAAGAATTTATATTTTGTTCAGATTGCACAGTGATGTTTTGCACTATGAAGAGAAATCTACAGCATGTTGATCCAGTGCCATCAACTGCTGTTTTTATCACAATGTTCAGTGATTGTACTGGATCAACATGCTGTACATAGTTGTATATTGATATTGGCACTGGTGGGCACAGTTCAGCTAGGGTTGCCAACTCTCTGAAAAATAAATAAGGGACACCTCACTGGCAGGGCTGACTGGCCCATGGAAATATAGACTGGAATGGATGTGCGCACCTCTATCTATTAGCGTCACTCAGGACAGGAAGGCGCATCATCATCATCAATAATAAACTGACTGCTTTTTTTGCAATAGCGTCACTATTTCTTAATGGATTTTAATAAATGTAGGCTTGTTTCAAAGCCCTCTGAAAGCTCTTTCCAATGCACCTATGCATGTGTGGGTGAAAAAAAAACTTTTATGTAAAATGCAGAAATTTGGGGAAATTACGACAAACTGTGCTGCTTTTCTCGCTTTATTGTTGATATTTGTTAACAGATTTTAATAAAAGTAGGCTTGTTTTAAAGCCCTTTAATTGCTCTTTCTAATGAACCCATACATGTCTAGGTAGAAAAAAATGTTTTATGTAAAGTGTGCAAATTTGTGGAAAATATTCCATTCTGTTCATTTACTGTGATTTTTTTTTCCTGTCGTCATAATTCTCGATGGATTTTTATAAATGACGCTTGTAAGTTGTATTCATGCTAATTAAAAGGTCTAACGAACCCATACATGTCTGGATAAACAATCCTTATGTATTAAAATATAAATCTGAAGTATGCCTTGCCATTGTGCTCATTTATCTTGCTGCTTTTTCCACTGTAATATTACTGCTAGACTTTTAATGACAACAACATATATATGATTTTTACTAACATTTTATTACAAGTAGATATAAAGCCATTCAGAATTTATGACTTTTGACCCTCAGTCAGGGTAAAAAGTACCTCCTCCATCCCCTCCAACCACACTGTTCAAATTTAAATGCCTCCTGTGACCATGTACATATCATATTAAACAACAGCTGCAAGTATATATACATAAATATATTTAAACATTTTTGTTTCCGCATGTGAACGCAGCTTAATGAAAAGAACTTATGGCGTTGAGTTATAGTCTCAGTATATTGACATTAAATTGCGGCATAACGACTTTAAAATAGACATTTGTTTTACATAATTACATTAAGGCTCTTGTACAGTTAATTTTAGTATTGGAGAATTTGTTTTTGTGGTTCGTGCAGTTGATGATGAAGCACTGGCTGCCTTTTTTCTCCTCATATCGCTTCTGTTTAACAGGATCAAGGAGCTCTCTCCACCCTCAGTAATGGCCGCCGTGCAGCACGCCGCTAATCACGTGACGTCCATTCCAGTCTCTATTTCCATGGACCGGCCAACTGACTACTGCCTTCACCCTTCCCAGCGTGTGTGTGAAACGATTTTTAACCATGTGACTATTGACTTGACCCTGAATTTAAGTAGATGCACACATGCATTTGTTATGATATGAACATGCGGAAAACAAATTATTATTTAGCAATTTATTTTTAGTGCAAAATAAATTTTCACTCACAATTTCAATATGACCATCCTGTCCTGCTTCAAAGTATATAAAAAAAATTTCTTTAAAAATAAATCTTTCTCTGTCGTGTTATTGCTTAACTTAAAAGTGTATAAATTAACAAAAAAATATCATCCAAAACAATGTAACAGTGAAAGTCTGAAAAAGTAAACAATACTTCTCCACCCAGCCATTTTCCTTTTCCAATTTGCCCATGTACTTTTGCTTTCTTTTTTGTTTTGTTTTTTGAGGAGGAGTAACGACGTTACAGACATTGCTGTTCGTAGGCGTGTCTGCGGTGCCAGTGTCGGTATCAGCCATGCTACTTTGTTATGGCCGTCCGACGACCGTCGTCGTCTCATGATTCTCGTCCGGGATCTTCTTGCGAGCAGATGTCCCTCAACCAATGAGATAAGAGTGATTCTGTATCGTCAACTCGTGTCTATCAGCTCATTGGTGAAGAGCAGGAGAAAGGCTGGGATCATATTTACTGTAAGTTTCCATATAAAGCGCCAGTCAATTCCATTGACATTTTACAGACTTTTTGATTCTCACAGAAATACGGGACAAACTGCGTCCCGTTTCAGGTCAATACGGAACGCACACTTTTATTTCCAAATAAGGGACGATTCCGTTTTTCAAGGGACGGTTGGCAACCCTAAGTTCAGCTAATCCGATAACCGATAATTATCAAAGCTAATGTTTTTGTTAGCGGATTTGCTTTTCAGATAAGTTTTAAAACCATCATCAGATCAATTATCTTCTGATAAATTTCAGTCCGCTTTTTTTTTGCTGGTAAAGTGAGCAAAGTTTAACAGTCAAAAATGTTTGTAAACCCTAAAATCAAACAATTTAATCCCTGTTGTGTGTAGATCAGTGGTTAATGGCAGACTGACTGTAGCTTGCTGATGACATCATCATTAAGCGCAAGACATGATTGGCCGGTCAGCGCAGGGAGCATTGTGAGTAGTGTAGTTCAGGTTCACTTTGGACATTACACTGTTACCGTCTGCTCAACACAAACACAACAGACTAATTTTAACATTATTTTATTATATTTCTTTGTGGCACTGGATAATTTAATCGCCAAAACTCGGTGGGAGAGAGGAGATCTCGTGGCGCAGCTGTGAGGGACTTTTCATCACCGTTTACACACGGTTTTGGACAATCAGGATGCTTTATGTGCAATATTTTCTTCAGAATTTAATGAATCCTACTGAAACTAACAGGTAAGAATTTATATTTACTACGTGTCTTTTACTCTGCCAGTCAATGCATTAGTGGACATATTTCGGTTGTTTAAGCCGCAGGGTTCAAAGCGTGTGAAAAAAGCAGCAGCTTTTAGCTCATAAATGACGGTGTATCTAATACCAAGATAAACTGTGACTTCTGTGTTTTACTGCTTTTGAAAGATGATGACAATGTTAGGGGTTTTATTTTTTTATTCATTTATTTTTCATGCATTCTTTTTGTGTTAGTGATCCTTGAATTTACCCAGCAGCCCCTGCTGCGCTTAAAGTGAAACTGGATTATCAGAAGCCGACAGTGTAATCTGATGTGCCCGCATCCAAATCAATACTTATAGTTATCGGTTGTCGGTTATCAGTAATAAAGATACATTTTTTTAGCAGTTTATTAGTTTACCATCATAAAAGATAACTTTTCAGTTTTCAGACCTGAACTATCACACACACACACAAGGGACGACGTGATTCAATACAGTCATGACAACACATACGTGTATGGTATGATCAATAATGTACAAGCTCGGGGAAAGATCCAGGCCCCAGCACCCAAAATGGACTCACAACACAGTGCAGCACTATGGGAGAGGAACTGCAGCATGTGAAGATGGAATGCTCCAGGATGGCAATCAAGCTGTGATACACACAGACTCAACCAACACGGTGCACGATGGAGAAAAGTGGCCGGACGGTGAGGAATCAGCTCTTCCTACCTGAGTATCCAAATGATATGCTGGAGATGGGGCTCAGATAGATGCCCTTTCCATACGCTGCCCCATGCAGCTTGGTTTGAAAAGAGCAGGAAGGAAGGAAAGGTCACTGAGTGGTCGAAGAAGACAACTGCAAAATCTTCTACAGGTGTACTCGTATTACAAAAATGCCAAAAGATGTGGCTGTTTGCCAGACTCTCTGCAGTCATGCCCTGCATTAGTGTTGCATCATGACAGAGGCCACGCAAACAAGCATCAAACATACACAAACAAGAAAATCCAAAGACAGAGCCAAGAAACGAGACCTGAAAGGACTATTACAAGCCTTATAGTAACACCTCAATGAACCTTGTGCAAAAACGTTCAGGTACATGATCCTAATACAACTAGAATGACATTCAGATAGCGCATTCCACCTATATGTGAAGTGCTCTCCTCCAGGAACTGATCTGGGCTGGTGTCGCAGACCAAACGGTACCCCCTAAAAATCGGTCCACCCTGCCATCACTGCGCGTGCGTCATTACCCGTGGTTCACGGATTATCACCTCGTTTCTGCTTCAAACTGCACTCCAGTCATCATCTATCTCACGGACAGATATCTGAAGCTTTTGTACAACAATCATTTCCACATAAATTCAGCATTATTTCATCATAAAAGATGGAGGAAGTGATCAGAGCGCTGTGGCAAAACGAGCTGCTAGCTGACGTGTTCACTGCACGTCGGTCATTTCAAAGTGTCACGGAATTTCGCAGATTTTCTGCTTAAAACTGACTTTAGAATGATTGAAGAGGTTTTACCTTTATCATCTAATGGTTAATAATCCCATTAATCCACCTGATTGCTTTGGGTGAAGAGACTGTCTCAGACGTGCTGCTATGGTCCGAAATGATGCAAGCGCAGTGAAGCAAGGCGGACCGATTTTTAGGGGCGGATGTTCGTTCGGTGACACTGGACAGCAACACGTATCCACTCTCTTGTGCATTTTTTATTTATTTTATTTTTTAAGTGTAAAAAAATCCTGGATCCACTTCACAATTAATCTTCTGTAAATATTAGTAGATTATGTTTTTGTCCCCCCCCCACCGACACACACTTTTTTAACAACATTTTCATGAATTTCTCAAGTGATAATACAGACTTTTGGGGGTGGGGAGGCACCCACAAAATCTGGATTGATGTCTGGATTTGCACAAATCTTGCTTGTTCTTAGATAAGAGATGTCATGCTCTACACTTGTCCTTTTTAATAAAAAAAAATAAAATAAAATCTGTGTATTACATCTTAAGAAATTCATGAAAACATTGAAAAATGAGGGGGAAAAAATCCTGGTTTGGCCCCCGAAATCAGAGCTGCTGCAAAAGTTAATGGTTTCACCCTTGACCCACACCCCACCGTTGCAACAAATTTCACAAAAATTGGTTCAGTAATTTTTGCATAATCCTATTAAGACACAGACCTGAAAACATCACCTCATTAGCAGAGGTAAAATGAGATGAGATATAAAGGTGTGAACAAGATGTAAAGCTACCTGACAATGACAATACAGTGCATTCGGAAAGTATTCTTGAGGTCGACGCCACATGACTTCAGGAAAGTAGCCAATCCGAAGGCGAGAATTCATGCTTTCTTGACTGGCCACTTGGTGAAAACACACTTGGGCTGTATGCTGTTCTATTGAAATCAACTGGTTTGCTTTTGTCTCTAACTTGCTTCTATCAGCCAGCTAACAGCTGTCATTGCCTGCAATGGTGAGATTTATTCACCAAGCTGACCTGAAATAAACCATTTTACAACCCCAATTTCAATGAAGTTGGGACGTTGTGTAAAATGTATATGATAACAGAATACAATGATTTGCAAATCCTCTTCAACCTATATTCAATTGAATACACCACAAAGACAATATATTTAATGTTCAAACTGATAAGCATTGTTGTTTTTGTGCAAATATTTGCTCATTTTGAAATGGATACCTGTAAAACATTTCAAAAAAGTTGGGATGGGGCAACAAAAGACTGGGAAAGTTGGTGAATGCTCAAAGAACACCTAATTGGAAACAGGTGAGTGTCATGATTGGGTATAAAAGCAGCATCCCCAAAAGGCTTTGTGAACAACCGCGTGAAAATTTTCTCAACGTTCAGTTGCAAGGAATTTTGGGATTCCATCATTTACAGTCCATAATATAATCAGAAGATTCAGAGAATCTGGAGAACTTTCTACATGTAAACGGCAAGGCCAACAAAAAACATTGAATGCCCATGATCTTCGATTCCTTAGGCGGCAATGCATTAAAAACCAAGATCATTGTGTAAAGGATCTTACCGCATGGGCTCAGGAACACTTGAGAAAACCACTGTCAGTTAACAACATCCAGAAACACCGCCACCTTGTCTGGGCCCGAGCTCATTTAAAATGGACAGACGCAAAGTGGAAAAGTCTGCTGTGGTCTGATAAGTCCACATTTCAAATTGTTTTTGGAAATCATGGACGTCGTGTCCTCTGGACAAAAGAGGAAAAAGTCCATCCAGATTGTTACCAGCGCAAAGTTCAAAAGCCTTCATCTGTGATGGTATGGGGGTGTGTTAGTGCCCAAGGCATGGGCACCTTATACATCTGTGATGGCACCATCAATGCTGAAAGGTACATCCAGGTTTTGGAGCAACACATGCTGCCATCCAAGCAATGTCTTTTTCAGGGACGTCCCTGCTTATTTCAGCAAGACAATGCCAAGCCACATTCTGCACGTGTTACAACAGTGTGGCTTCATAGTAAAAGAGTGGGGGTACTAGACTGGGCTGCCTGCAGTCCAGACCTGTCGCCCGTTGAAAATGTGTGGCACATTATGAAGCACAAAATATGACAACAGAGACTCCGGACTGTTGAACAACTGAAGTTGTACAGGGTGGTCCAATAAAATGTTACCACTTTTTAATTAGTACAACATATGAGTGTACTACAACAACCCACAGACCATTGAGGCCCTGAAGGCCAACATCCGTCAGGAAATTCAGAGAATCCCTCTTGAGATGTGTGGCAATGTCATCACAAACTTCAATGTGCGTGCTGCAGCTGTATTCTAAAGAAGAGAAGCGTGGATTGAACATATCATCAATTATTGAACTGTGCGGAAAACAAGAGACAAAGTGGGAAACCTTTGGTATCAAATGTTTCTTTGATGCTTCTGTTACAAGTCTGTAAATAAAGTTTTTGAATAAGTTCTCATTTCAAAAACTTGTGTACGATCAAAAAGTTGTAACATTTTATTGGTCCACCCTGAACATCAAGCAAGAATGGGAACGAATTCCACCTGCAAAGCTTCAACAATTAGTGTTCGCAAATGCTTATTGAGTGTTGTTAGAACGAAAGGTGATGTAACACAGTGGTAAACATACCACTGTCCCAGCTTTTTTGAAATGTGTTGCAGGCATCCATTTCAAAATGAGCAAATATTTGCACAAAAACAATAAAGTTTATCAGTTTGAACATTAAATATCTTGTCTTTGTGGTGTATTCAATTGAATATAGGTTGAAGAGGATTTGCAAATCATTGTTTTTATTTACATTTTTCACAACATCCCAACTTCATTGGAATTGGGGTTGTACATTAAATTTACTTTCTGACCCCATTGAAAAGTTAAATGCATTTGTATAGAGTTTGGCAATGTGTTCACCAATAAAACCTGTCCCTAGAGGTTAAATGCCCGAATGACCGACTTCGAGAAGTCACAGCTCTTCACATTTTACACATTTTGTTATGTTATAGCCTTATTCAAAAATGGAGTAAATTCATTTTCCCCCCTCAAAATTCTACACAGAACACCTCATAATGACAACATGAAAAAGTTTTTTTTTTTTTTGGTTGTTTTGTTTTTTTGAAATTTTTGCAAATTTATTAAAACTATAAAACTAAGAAATCACGTGTGCATAAGTATTCACACACTCTGCTCAGTATATTGTTGATGCACCTTTGACAGCAATTACAGCCTCAAGTCTTCTTGAATATGATGCCACAAGCTTGGTGCATATATCTTTGGGCAGTTTTGTCCATTCCTCTTTGCAGCACCTCTGAAGCTCCAGCAGGTTCGATGGGGAGCGTCAGGGCACAGCCATTTTCAGATTTCTCCAGAGATGTTCAACGGGATTCAGGTCTGGGCTCTGACTGGTTCACTCAAGTTCATTCACAGAGTTGTCCTGAAGCCATTCCTTTGATATCTTGTCTGTGTGCTTAGGGTCATTGTCCTGCTGAAAGATGAACTGTCACCCCTCCAAGATCAAGAGCACTCTGGAGCAGGTTTTCATCCAGGATGTCTCTGTACATTGCTACATTCATCTTTCCCTCAATCCTGACTAGTCTCCCAGTTATTGCCACTGAAAAACATCCCCACAGCATGATGCAATGGTGAGGCACCATCCCTACAGTGAAGCATCCCTATGCTTCACTGTAGGCATGGTGCCTGCTTTCCTCCAGGCATGATGCCTGGCATTCACACCAAAGAGTTTAATCTTTGTCTCATCAGACCAGAGAATTTTGTTTCTCATGGTCTGAGAGTCCTTCAGCTGCCTTTTGGCAAACTCCAGGTGGGCTGCCCTGGACCTTTTACTAAGGAGTGGCTTCTGTCTGGCCACTCTACCATACAGGCCTGATTGGTGGATTGCTGCAGAGATGGTTGTCCTTCTGGAAGGTTCTACTCTCTCCACAGAGGAGTGCTGGAACTCTGACAGAGTGACCATCGGGTTCTTGGTCATATCCCTGACGAAGGCCCTTCTCCCCGTTTGCTCAGTTTAGATGGACGGCCAGCTCTAGGAAGAGTCCTGGTGGATCTGAACTTCTTCCACTTACATATGCTCATAGAGACCTTTAAGGCAGCAGCAATATTTCTGTACTTTTCCCCAGATTTGTGCCTTGAGTCAATCCTGTCTCAGAGGTCTACAGAGAATTCCTTTGACTTCTTGCTTGGTTTGTGCTCTGACATGCACCGTAAAATGTGGGACCTTATAAGTAGATAGGCGTGTGCCTTTCCAAATCATGGCCAATCAACTGAATTTACCCCAGGTGGACTCCAATTAAGCTGTAGAAACATCTCAAGGATGATCAGTGGAAACGGATGCACCTGAGCTGAATTTTGAGCTTCATGAAAAAGGCTGTGAATACTTATGTACATGTGATTTCTTAGTGTTTTTATTTTTTAATAAATTTGCAAAAATCTCAAAAAACAAAACTTTTTCACATTGTCATTATGGGGTATTGCGTGTAGAATTTTGAGGGGAAAAAAGAATTTCATCTATTTGGGAATAAGCCTGTAACAACAAAATGTGGAAAAAATGAAGCGCCCTGAATTCTTTCCAGATGCACTGTAAGCCATATGATTTTCCATTGCCTGAAAACAGCCATTAAGTGGGGAAAAGGAAAATGGACACTTCATAGAAGCCACAGCAAATGCAGATGTGAAACAGGTAAGCACAAATTTCAGGGAGATGGATCCAGCACACCTCGAGGAAATCAAAAGATCAATAAATAGACAGAGACTTTGTGTGATGCTGGTGCTGGAGGCAGACACAACCCTCCTCTCCTATGAAAAGGGAAAGGGTGTCAGCACAGAAGATGAAAGAGAGGAGACACAGGAAGGAGGTGAGCAGTGAGACCAGATCAAAGATTCAGTGTTCAAAAGTTGTGGAACAAAGAAGGAATAAATGAACACATCAGCATAAAAAAGCAATAAGATCTCACATGAATGTTTTACATAATCTTTGTCATATCATATTTAATTAAGTTTAATCTATTCTCAAGACAGTTGTTAAAGCAAGTGTTAATAGACTGAACAGAGCTTGAACAAATATCACTATCCTATACTTTCTGATGTTCACATTTTCCACTAAGTATACTTATAAACCTTGAAAAAAAATCTACCAAAAAATTAAAAAACATTTCACTTTTGCACCGCCAAGTATTTGAAGGATATGTATTTAACAGTACTTCTTTACATTCTGTAAAGACTGCCTCATTAATGAAACAGAAATCTGCCTGGAACTACTAATAACTTACAAATAATTTGACTCAGAAATTAAGCCCCATTCTCACTTTCATCCTGGGAGGTCCTTGGACTGAAACTTTGTCCATAATCTGGAAAACTATAGAGCATCTTGGAGGGTGTGTGTGATGAACCGTAAGAGTCTGTCATTGTTGTAACCATAGCTGGATTCCATTCATCTTATTTCTGTCATGCCAAATCACAACATAAGTTGCCCCAAGTGACTTCACAAGGGTAAGGTCTAACCTTAACCATCATTAGAGCAAACATACTGGCAACAGTGGTAAAGAAAACCTTGGGCATTATTTGATTATAGGAACAAACCTCAAGCAGACCAGACTCAGATGCTAAGTCGGCTGCCAAGACTGCTTACTACTCAAAAGTGATAAGCAACAATAAGCATAATCCTCTTTTTTTTGACACTGAGGCAGATTTGACTTGCAGTTATCTTTAAATTGTTCAAATGTTTAAGGCTGCTGATTTTATGGATTTTTTTTTTATTGTAAACTGGAGGATATAACAGAAATCCCCCCCTAGCTGTATCAAATTTTCATTTAGTAAATGTGATCCATGATTCAAGACTAGTTTTATCAGATTTCAATACTGTTTGGAGATGCTATCCCAAACTGTGACAGCAGCTAAGTGTACAACATGTATTTTTGATCCACTACCTGCCAAGCTGTATATGGAGTTCTGGTGATCATTAGGGCCTATTTTATTTATTATTATAAATTTATCACTCACCACTAGAAGTGTTCCAGCAGCTGTAATAAAAACCCTGCTAAAGAAGCCTAGTTTTGATTCTGGGTTGTTGGAGAATTTGACCTATGACTAATTTATCATTTTTTCCAAAGTGCTGGAAAGGGTGGTTGCAAGGCACCTTCTTGCCCATCTGTCATAAAATGATCTTTTTAAGTCAGATTTATTTTTACAGTCAGCCTTTCAGGCTCATCATTCCACTGAGACTGCCCTCACAAAAGTGGTAAATGATCTTTTGATGGCCATGGATGCAGATTCTGCATCTGCTTTTGCTGGACTTGAGCGCAGCATTTGATACTTTTGACCATGGTATCTTGCTGGAGAGAATGGAAAATTATTTTGGTGCTTGCATGGCTGAGATCTTATTTGTCTGGTAGAATTCAATGTGTTCATTATAATAACACAACATCGGATTTCTCAGCTATGGAATCTGGCGTACCTCGGGGTTCTATTTTGGGTCCTCTGTTGTTCTCCCTGTATGTTGCACCTCAGGGCCAGAATATTCAGAGTCGTGGAATCAAATTCCACTGCTTTGCTGATGATCTCCAGATGTATATGTCTTTGTAAGCAATGTGTCTCAAATTGTAAACTGGAGGCTTGGGTGGTTGCAGTGAAAAACTGGATGTCTCCAAATTTCCTGCTTTTGAATGCATGGAAGACTGAGATGATTGTTGTTGGTCCTCCCAGACTGAGACAACTTTCTAACCAATTAACATTGCCACTTGGTGACTATATCATTCGTCAGTGTGAAAACGTTAAAAATGATGGTGTAACTTTTGATCCATCACTGTGTTTTGATTTGCACATTAAGGAGATTGTTAAGGTGGCTCATTTCTGTTTGCATAACATTGCAATGATCAGACTTATCCTTTCTATGGTGGATGCATGAATTCTGATTCATGCCTTTGTGTCTTCCAGTATTGACTATTGCAATGTTTTATTTTCTGGATTGCCACACAAGAGTCTGTGATCAGACTGTGGGAGAGTGAGCTCCCCCTCAAAGAACAAATGAATAGCTGCCAACACATATTACATACAATTTCAACATCTTTGTGTGTTCCTTTTTTATTTTTTGCATGTTAAACACATTTTAAATATATTTATGTGTTTTTGAGGAACTGTCTATATATTAACACATTTTACAACCTTTGTAAACAGTTTAAACATATTTTTAAAGAACTTTATATTCTTTTACACATTTGACACCCTTTTCAAACATTTTAAATGTGTTTTTTAAACTTTCTATTGTATTTTTACCTTTTATCATATTTTAAACAATTTTATTAACATTTAAACATCTCTGTGTGTTTTTAAATGTCTTTGACATTACTTACACATTTTAACATACATTATAATATAATATAATAATAATATTAATTAAACTTTTATATGTATTTAGTCTCTCATCATAGTCTCACTTCTTGTTTAGTGTGAGCAATGAGTCTGGGTCTTTGACACGCACAGGCGGCTGATGTGAGGATGTACTGTGGAGAGGAGCAAATGAAGATCATCCTCTACTTTCTTCTTTTTTTGGTTGCCCAAACTGTCTTCTCTCTGGTAGATTATGCACTAAAAATGTATCCATTTTGCTCCTGGCATGTTAGCAAACAATGTTTTCTTTTTCCTTTTTTCCCCTTCTTCTTTTGTTGGCTAACAGTGTTTACAGTTATTTTTTGCGCCCCACCTGAAGAACTCTGGTGCACCCCAGGGGGGCATGCTTCACAATTTGAAAACCACTGCTATAGATGGTACAAAAAACACTGCTGCCACAGTTTTGACAAAAGTTATGAATTTTTTTGCCATCACACCCATCCTGGCTTTCCTTCACTGGCTATCTGTAACTCTAAGAGCAAATTTCAAGGTTCTGTTGTTGACTTATAAAGCTCTAAATGGATATGCACCTAATTATCTCACAGAACCTATTCAGCTTGGGACTCCGGCAAGGACTTTCGCATTCCTCCCCTCTCCTCTCCTCCTTTCTGTTCTCTATCTCTGTTCCGACCTTCAAAGTCCCAGCTTCACCAGACTGTGAATTCTTCAAATTAAGATTTGGATTAACCGTGAAACTGATCAGCTGGTGTCTCAGTGCTATTGACACTATTTTTTTCAACAAGGAAATCAGGGCTGGGGGACCCTGCGTGCCCTGATGGAACCTACCCAGCGGGCTATGCTCTCGATGCCTGAGAGAAATGAAGCATGGCATGCGTGGCTCCATTCTCTGTGGAAGACGCTGAGGATTAATTTCTATTTGTTTATGGTGGGAGGTCTTGCGCTGATTGGTTTGTGAGCTGCCCTGAACCACAGGAATATTAGCAAGACGGCTACTTCCAGAATCTCGTCCCCTCACCCACTTTGCCTCAATTTGGATGACAGGCTGTTTCAAGTTTAGTGCACATAAACAATGTCAAATGTATATGTGCTGTCTTTAATTCTGATGTGTGCCATTATTACGGTAAACTAATAATAATTGTGGATTCATTGTTGTATTTTGTCTGAGGTAATTGGAGTGTAAATGTAATTTTGTTGTTGTTGCACTTGTGTAATTGACAATGACAATAAATCTCATCTCTCATCTCATCTCTATTAAACCTTATGTGCCTTTTCATACCCTTGCAGTCACTGGATATGGTGTGGCACTGTTTCCCAGGGTTAAAAAAGAAGTCAGCAGGTTCTACATTGTGGAACATCCTATCTGTTGAAATTCAAAAGGCAGATTTCACTGACTCTTTTAAGACTAGTCTTAAAACCTATATATGTTCTATTGCTTGTCACTAGTTTTATGATTTTTATCTTTCTTTTTCATCTTTCTTATACAAACTTTAAATATTTTAAGTGCCTTTACTCTGCTGTTTTGAAGTTTGTTCAGCACTTGTTTTTTTTTTTTGGTTTTTTTTTCATTTAAAGTGTTTTATAAATAAATTTATTATTATTATGACTATCTGCTTTGGCCTTACTACCAATAACAAAATAAGTCAAACAAAGCATAACAAAGAACTGTCAAACATGGATGTTCAAAAATGTATTATTTGTCACAAACACTTATTATGCTTTGTTAATCCTTGACATTAACATGGAGCCCATAACATAGTCATACAGGCCACAACATCACCAAGAGGTTTTGTGGATGTGCCATGCTTGTGATAAAGTTATACTACAGGCATTGTTTTGTGTGTGTTACATCATCAAACCATGCAGGAGGTCACATTCATGCACAACCATGATCTTCACATGCCAGTTTATTACAGGTACAGACCCTGATGTAATCCATGATTGGAGTTGTGTTTTTGTGAAGGTGAGAAAACGTGTCTTAACATCCACAGAAACACGTTATTAACCAGATTCAACTTTTTAAATGATGTGTGACTATTACTTGAATAACTACCAAGTGGTGCAAAGTTGTGACAATCCTGGAATACGTGAATACGGGAGCTTCCCTTATTCACCTAAAGGAATTCTGCTCCCAAAAGCACAGGGCTTGACCTTTGGATCCTTCTGCATCATACAGAGCCTACTCATTACTTTCAGTGGTTAACCCCAACTGGTGACAGAAACAACATGCTGATATGACAACTGACAGTACAGTCCTTCTTCCTATAAATAGAAGAGATGTGTCACCCACTAGTGCTAGCAGAGGAAGCAGTAAGCAGCCAAAATTGTCCAGAAAATCTCCCAGTATGTCTTGCTCACTAAAATGGTAATTGTAGAAGTGACAGTTCGGAAGCTGGTGTCCAGTAACTGCAAAAATAAATCTACTAGACAGCAAGCCAGTTTTGTGGGATGACAGGTTTGCTGTCCACAAGCAGGTGCACCGTAAATGGCTGCTGTCAAGGTTACGTACCTGCAGCTTGGTATAAGATGCATTGACTAGTCCATTTCTCAGAACAGAGTGCCAATTCTCTATATGGGAACCGCTAGAGAAAATACAACAGAAAAATGATTAAAACAGTAAGAAAAAAATTCTGTGAAAATTTTAAATGATGTATGACCAATGTTCGGAGGTGTCCATTTGTCCATTATGATGTCATAACTGCTCAGCTAACCACCAAAGGCTATTACTTTGGCAACTGGAGCTGCTATGAATGCACTCTTGAGAGTCCAGCACCTGTTTTTTTTTTTAACACCGCCCACAAAAAACAGTGTTAATCATAACTCCGTTGTTGACCATGAAGTGGTTAAAGGTCATCTTGGTCTGACCAACTGCTGGGCGCTAATTGATTGAAAACTCATATGCCATCATGGTGACTGAGTTGTTGTTAAGACAGGAAGACTTTGGAGGCGAAAATTTGTTTTGGGTCTTAATAAAACAAGCCGTCTTGCATCTATCATGAATGTAAAAATGAACAGGGTTATTTGAGCTACATCTCACTGAATGAGATAAAGCTGAAGAATCAGGTTTAGGAGTAGGAAGCTGATTCTTTGTGATAATGACATTATTTTATATAAAAAGTTATGGATTATTACAGTTTGCAATAAAACAGCAATTAAAAAATAATAAAGCACTGAGCTTTGCTACTCTTGGAAAGAGCATTAACACTAAAATGTCTTCAGTTGACCCATTAAATTGTTCTTCAAGCTTAAAAAATGGCCAATACAAAAGAGTGATTGTAATCTATTTATACCATTTGTGCAGATATCTGGGGGCCTTTGCTTAGTTCATCACAGCTGTCCAAATTAATGAGTTTTTTTATGTTAAATATCAAAGATGAAGAACAAAATTGACACACCACCACTGCTGTCTTTCAGTGCAGGATAACCTATTTGAATGAATTTTCTTGAAACATGACAAAAAAGATTTAAAAAATGTTGCCATTGTTATTTTTAACAAGCTTTGCAGCTGCTTGAAGTTTTTGTCTTAAACTCCTGCAGTCTGAAATAGATACACATTAAATTACTCAACTATTTGCAGAATACATCAAATTCTTGTGTATATGATGACAATAATGATGGCTCAAACTCAAAAAACTGAAACATTGACTTAAAGTTATGTTGTTAGCAGGTTCCACGAAAATTGCATTACATTAGTTAAAAGCAAAAATATTAGGTTCATCCAACAAAATGAACTACAAAAAATATTTTAACTTAAAGACATGTAATTTAAGTATTAAAACAAAACAAAATGTATACAAGTAAGTTGTCCATAAGCACAAGGGACACAAGTGTAATGTGATTTTTGGCTGTCAGCTCATCTTGTGTTTGCCCAAAGTTAACTTCTGAAATTAATAAAGTCTTGACCTTGCCGCACACTTGAGCAGCTTTTGTTACCATCTAGCAGGTGATGTGAGCATTACAAGGCTTCTGGTACATTTCTTACTTGAAGCCCAGCATCTATAAACGTCGGAAATGCATTGACCTCCCAGTATTAAAGCTGTATGGCCTTTGAGTTTTTCAAAGGCCATACAGCTTTAATACTGCCATCTATACCCACTTACTCCAATTAAGGTCACGGGGGGAATTGCTGGAGCCTATCCCAGCAGTCATAGGGCGTGAGGTGGGGCACACGCCGGACAGGGTGACAGCCAGTCGCAGCACCACATATAGACAAATGAATGCTCACATATTTATCCAGGAAATTACGTTTTTAAATTTTTGGATGATACATCCATCCTTAACCTATTGCACTGGTGTAACACCAACCATCTCATCTTAAATGTTTCTAAGACTAAGGAGATGGTCTTGGACCCTAGGTTTGTAGCGGTCCACAGTCCGGTGGTCATACACAACACACATATAAGCCAGTTTTCATCATAAAGTACCTAGGAATTCATACTTTTAGCTGGAAGGTCCATGTTGATAGTCTGTGTTCTCAAATGTAGCAGAGACTATAATTTTTACACAGACTCAGAGGTTTTGGTGTGGACCAGAGGATCATGTTTATATTCTACCAGGCTGTCCTGCAGAGCTTGATAAGGTTTTGGAATATCAGTGTGGTATGATAACCTCACTGTGCAAAACCAAACTCAGTCATCTGATCCACACTGCTATGAAGGTGATGGGATGGAAGGAGTATCATGGCCTGCAGCCTTTAAATGAGCAGGCTGTTTTCAGGTAAACTCAGAGGATACTGACTGACTCGTCACACTTTTGCCTTCGGGTAAGCGGTATAGAGTTCCAAAATTTAACATGAACCATTTTAAAAAGTCATTTTTGTCGACATCTATCAAACTTCTAAATAAGATTACATAAGGTGGCAGAACTGTGTGATGGCTCCATGGTATTTATGGTTATGGGATGTGTGCAATATCAATATTGTTAGTTTGTTGTGTCATATTTATATTCATATTTATGCGGGGTGTTTATATTGGATGTGGGTTTTATTGTTTTTATTGTGCATTGTATGTAGTAATAGAGTCCAAGATGAATTTCCCTTTTTGGGATAATAAAGTATATCGTGATCGTGATCATGACAGACAAACTCATTCGCACCCACACACACACCTACCATCAGTTTAAAGTTTGCAATTCACCTAACGTGAATATCTTTTGCATGGAGAAGGAAGCTGGAGCTCCCAGAGGGAACCTACATACACACGGGGAAAACATGCAAACTCCACACAGAAAGGCCCCAAGTGGGAAGTGATCCTACAACCTTCTTGCTGTGAGGCAACAGTGCTAATCAGTAAACCACTGTGCTGCCCAAGATTTAAGACATAAAAGAATTTTCTTTGGCACCACTGTAATTTTATTCCTTAGCTGTTAATTAAGGGATTCATAATATGATCTTGCCAATTTGGTCACAAGTCACACTGTCTGGAAACAATTTAGAATTTCGACCATGGATGGGTAGAAATTGAAGTGATCAGATGCCATGACCTACATTTGGTAGCGACATGATAGATCACATGTGGGCTTCCCCTGATCTGCTCTGAAATAGCTTATTTCTATATAAATCTAATATGCTTCTCATGCCCTGTGATAGACTGCCGCCCTGTCCAGGGTGTACCCTGCCTCATGCCCTAAGAATGCTGGGATAGGCTCCAGCCTCCTGTGACTAAATGGAGTAAGGGGGTATAGAAAATAAATCTTTCTCATGAATTTTGTAAAAGTTAGCAAGAAATAAACACTTCTAAATTTAAATGCTGTTTTTAAAACCAGATAACACCTCTGAAGTGATTTACAAGACATCTTAAGGATGTTAGCAAGCACACCCCAGAAAAACGCATCAAGCAGGTGGGTGAGGTCACAGATAGTCTCAAAACCTCAAGCGTGTGCACACACACTTCCCCCTGCAGTTTGTCTGCATGATGTCGTTAGAAGGAAAAGACAGTATTCACTATGGAGCGAGCTGTAATTTTACAACATGTTATAAAAATAAATATAAATTATAATGCTTGGATTTATGTCAAAACTGAATTTTGTCAGTTTTATAAAATTTGAAAGGCCATACAGCTTTAATGTATAGAAAGTTTGATTTTGAGAGTTTTACAGTTCTTGAGTTTTAAGATACGAATGTTTTCAGAGTGGCCAGAATTTCTCCTGACAAGTACAACTATTCACTTTTCTGAGTGGAGATTTGGTTTTTAATGTATGAATTATTAGATTTGTAGCATTAGTAAGCATATAGAGAAACAGTTTGGACTATTCATGAGTAAGATGTCCCTAAATGGGCTGCCTGAGACGAAAAGATTCAGCAGAGCCCCATCTGCTACACTACAAATCTCTATCTGACAGATTTTTTTTCTGGCTGTCTGGGCTGGCACTGTGCAGTGGTTTCTGTCCAAGAGAATGGTCACTGCTATGCACTGTTCTTTGTTATGGTTTCATAAAAATCTGCTACACTGGCAGCTCCAGCTGCAACATAACAATCTGGGTTAACGAACCACAGAGCCACATTTAAGTTTGATTGTACAACTACAACGCTATAATCTGTGAAATTTAGTGGAATTTTATGACTATACTTGAACAGAAATGAATTATATACAACATATTTCCAAAAATTACTTTCTAATTTGTCATTCCTATTTCAGGGTTTTCAGGGCAGAGTGCTCAGAGCTGAGAACTTTTCCAAGGTCGCCACAGTAAATATAAAACAGTGCTGAAAACAGCACAAGTAGTGGACTGCTTCACTGATTCTTGTGATTTCTTGTCTTCCACTTCAGCCTTAATTGTCAGTCACATGGATCAGTGTGCACATCCTTCCCTTCATATTCTTTATTATCAGATTGTCACGCTAAATCCAGTGGTATACTTTTATACACTGTGATACCTTAAACTAATAGATATCTTGTTTTATCCTTATCTTCCATATCTCGTGATTGAAATGTAAATCTAATCTTGGAGTTAAGCTCTTTTCTCTGAGCCAGAGAAGATGAAAGCACCTTGCTGAAGATAGGGAAGAAAGTGTTTGAGGCTAGTTTGAAGGCTGGACACTGCCATGATATGCGTGGACTATCATCATTATTGCTTCTTGAAAATAGACTTTGTGGAAGCATCAAATAGGTGATGGCAGCTGAGAACAATGCACTGACTGCTGGGCAATAAAGTAATTGGTGGAAAGCATGGACATTTTCTGGATAATTTCATTTTCTATCACTACAGTCGTACTCAAACGTTTACATACCCTGGCTTAATTTTGGATTTGTTTTGGCTATTTTTCAGAGAATATGAATGATAACACAAAAACATTTTATTCACTCATGTTTAGTGGTTGTGTGAAGCCATTTATTGTCAAACAACTGTGTTTACTCTTTTTAAATTATAATGACAACAGAAACTATCCAAAGGTGGAACCAAAAGGTAACCATCCTCATCTGTGATCTGTTTGCTTCTAATAGGTATGTGTGTATAAAAAATGTACATACCCCAGTTCTTAATATCCTGTATTGTCCCCTTTAAAATCAATGACAGCTTGGAGTCTTTTGTGGTAGTTGTAGAGGCAGCTCTTTATTTACTCTGATGGAAAAGCTGCCCATTGTTTTTGGCAAAAAGCCTCCGGTTCCTGTAAATTCCTGGGCTGTCTTGTATGAATTGCACAGTTGAGATCTCCCCAGAGTGGCTCAGTGATATTGAGGCCAGGAGACTGATCTGTCCACTCCAGAACCTTCACTTTAATATTTTGGTCTCAGGAGGTGTTGCTCCAATTCATAAATCTGGGTTTAGCTTATTGGCTCTTGGGGGTCTAAAATACAATTTGTTTGAACATTTGACTCTCTGCTCTATATATACGTATAGCTAAGGTCAGAAGAATAAAAATCAACCGTGTTATTTTGTCACCGTATATAGGCCCCCAGGCCCATATTCTGATTTCGTTAGATGAATTTGGTGAGTTTATTTCTAATTTGGCAACCCGTGCCGATAACATTCTGATTGTTGGTGACTTCAACATTCATATTAACAAGCTTTCTGAACCCCTCTTCAAATCATTCATGGACATTAGATGTATTAGCATCCCAGCAATGCATTCAGGGTTCAACACACATGAGTGGAAATACTCTGGATTTGTTCCTTGTTCGTGGTATCACTGTCACAAATATTGACATCATGCCTCTTGCATCACTGGTCTTAGATCACTCACTTATTAAGCTTAAAGTATTGTTGCCTTGTTCACTGAAATTAAAAAACTATTTATCATCATGTCGACACATCAGTTTCTCAACTACAATTGAACTTGAAGCCAGACTGCCTGATATCTTAGCATCACTTTCAGAAAATGACCATTCAGTAGATAGTTTTGTGGACAGTTCAAACTCAGCGCTCACAACCACACTCAACACACAGAAAACACAACTCAACAGATTGTCCAGAGAATCAGCGCAGCAGCCAACAGGTGAAGGGTGAGAAGCTCAGTCATCCGTGGGGATCCCCCAGTCGGAGGTGGTCAGTGTGGCCCAGGAAAGGGAAGTATGGGTTCCCCTGCTGAAGCTGTTGCCCCCTGCGACCTGATTCCGGATAAGCAGCTGAAGATGAGTGATGAGTGCTGATATTATTTCACTGGGTGTGCTGACAAAGCTTGTAACTTCTGCTAAAAGCACAACCTCTGTGTTTGACCCCATATCCAGAAAACTGTTTAAGGACCTGTAGCTTACTCTTGGGCCTACAGTGTTGGAAATGATTATTCTGTCACTAACCTTGGGATCTATTCCTAAATGGTTCAAATCTGCAGTGATTAAATTATTATTTAAGAAATCTAATCTTGACCCAGTCTGTTGAAAAATTATAGGCCAATATCAAACCTATTATTTTGTTCTAAAATTCTGGAAAAAGTGGTTTCACAGCAACTTGTGGACCACCTTGCTGAGAATAATCTCTTTGAGCCACTGCACTCTGCATTTAGAACGCATCATTCCATGGAGACAGCTCCCTTAAAGTGGTAAATAATCCTCTGTTTGCGATGGATTCAGACACCACTATGGTTTTGGTGCTGTTAGATCTTAGTGCTGCATTTGATATGGCAGATCATCATATTTTACTTGATAGGTTGGAAAATTATTTTGGGATTATTTGGAATGTCCTTGCATGGTTGACATTTTACCAAACCAGTCGCTCTCATTGTGTCCTGTACAACAACACTACCTCTAACTTTGGCAACATGAAATAATGGGTTCCACAGAGGTCCGTCTTATGCCCCCTGCTTTTCACCCATCCTATAGCACCCCTTGGGCACATACCATGGCATTATGGGATTACTTTCCATTGCTATGCTGTTGACACTCAGTTGCACATGCCGATAACTGCTGATAATCTCATACACATAAAGTCCTGAGAAGATTGTCTTGCGTCAGTGAAAAGCTAGATGTCCAGCAATTTCTTACTTTTAAACTCGGACAAGACCAAAATGATTGTCCTTGGTACAGCGAAACACTGGTATCAATTTGACCAGCTCATGTGTAAACTGAGCTCGTCTGTCATTGTCATACATCACACTGACAAAGTGTGATGATCCCAGATATATATACTTGACATGTATGTATATATTAGAATACTTAAAAAGTTAGTCCAAATACTCCAATAATACATCCTGCCAGATCAAACCTGCAATGCCACCCACCCACACCCTATGGATCCACCGCTGAAGACAATCGGACCCGGCACCACGAGGGGGCGTTTGGGGGTGTCGCCCCCTCACGTCATCAACCCCGCCCCCTCGGATGTGAAAGTTATCAAAAAATAAAAATAAAAAAGAAAGCCAAAGAAATACTGGAAAATATAGCAAAATATTAGTTATTCAATAATATCACGTATTTAACAAATAAACCAAATGAATTAACTAAAGTAATTAATTTTAAAACAAACGGATATGGCGTGTGTCTGTGTTCAAGCGATTTGATAGGTTGAGGGTTGCGCTTGTCAGTGCGGCAGAGGGCAAGGATCCTGAGTCCAGCGATTATGGCAAGGTGGACGAATTAAAGCATGCTCGATTTATTCAAGCAGTGTCACAGCTGGAGTTCCTGGGATTCGTCAAGTCCAGTTAGTACGAGAACTCTTTCTCAACATTAAAAAGAGAGTTCAGTGTTCATGCATGCTGCATGAACAAAAGGCGAACTTAGGCTGGGCATACACTGTACGATATTTTCAATCCTTGTACTTGGCTCCAGCTCAAACTGTGCGACAAAACCGCAGGGTTTAAAAGTTCAGAGCGCACGATTCATGTTCTCACACTGTATGGCCCGATGCTCTGATGCAATCTGACTGCTCACATTGTACGTTCAAAAACCACACGTCGGGAGCTTTTTTTTCTTTAAAAAAATTTATTTCATGCCTATCAGCGCACACAGTGAGCGGAATCAGGTGGGGGGGAGACTGACCGTATATGCGCGCGCGCGCACACACAGCAGACAGAAACATGATCCATGAGAGGACAGTAAAAAAAGAAAACATAAACATTCATAACAGGTGTTGCTACTTACACTGTTGTATAAATAAACTATATTTCATACGGAGTCATACAGCTGTGCAAGGTGCAGCAACTTACTCCCTCATCTGTCGTAAATCCTGCTGTTGTCTGCTGTGTGTGCGCTCGCGCATATACGTTCAGTCTCCCACCACCTGATTCCACTCACTGTGCACGCTGATTGGCATGAACTTTAATATGATATTAGGTTATTGCGAGGGAACACACAAAAAAATAAGACTTTACATGAGAGAACTGTTTGCTCTCTCTGATGTTTGCTCATTGACAGTGCGCGAGGTAATCAGCACGTAGACGCTTGGCAGAACCCTCACGAGCCACGACGGCCGAATGACCTAACCAGGAAATTCAACGGAGAGTGGCGAGATGTCCTTCTCAGAAGATTCAACGCGGCATCCAACCGAAGGCTTCAACTCTTCTGAGGTAGGCTAGCATCCAGTTTCCACACAGAATTTTATGTTAAGATATGGACTTTTATGGTAAGATAAAAGTTATGTATTGTTGTAAATATATCTACATGAAAGGTTTATCTTTGACCCTTTGTGTGACTGTCATGCCCAATTGCGCTGTGTTTGCGCTTGTGATGGAGGGCTGTATGTTGTTTTGTGTCGTTTCTCAGATCAGTTGTTGGTTTGGTTTTGTGGTATGCAGCAGATCACTTGACCGAGGGTCTATACGTTCAAATAATAATTAAAAAAAATACTGTCATCACTCTTTACTCTTACTCAGTCAGTCTCTTACAACGGTGTAGCCTAAATACATGAGCTTTCCAAGAGCGCACCCAATTCATTACGCACGCTCAGAGGCACGTCCCCTCCGGTGCGCACTTTTTTTGGGGTGGGGCGACCCCGCCCCCTGTGATAAACTCATCGCCCCCTTAATATTTTTTTTCTGGCGCCAGGCCTGAAGACAATTCACATGCAGACTGAAAAGATCCTCACACAGGGAAATTACACAGAAGATAAGATTTTATTCAGCCTCAGTACTTACTGAAACATGATCCAAACAGTGGAAAATTTCTGTGTTGGCTTCAGTGGTTTACTCCTGCTCTTTTTTGTTTGAAGCAAAAACGGATTGTAGTGAACACTGACTAAGCACTGTCAAATTAGAAAGAATCAAACGGAACAATGACACTGGGACTGAAGAATAAAAGTAAGTGGCTCTGCCTTCATGTTAAATTGTGAAGTGTCCTTAGCAACATAAGTTATCTGAGATATTATTTAACTTTGTTACCAGTGGCAATGGACACAAGTGGACCTATTCACAGCTGTTTTCATTCTTTTTACTTTACTTTTGTCATTAAATGGGTATTTTGGTAAAAAAAAAAAAAAAAAAAAAAAAGAAAGAAAGAAAGAAAGAAAGAAAGAAAGAAAAAGGAGAACACCAAAATTAAGACAACATTGTGTAGAAAGAAAATGATTCCCTCAATGACAATTTACCAGCAAATTAGATTTGCCACACTGTTTGCAGTGGGCAACAAGCTGATTAGTGACAGCTCTGCTATCTAAGTAATTCTACTTTGTTCTGAAACACTAAATTTGATGTGATTTTTTTTTTATTAAAATAGGGCTGCTTAATATAAAGAGCAATGTGTACTCACTGAAAAGCAAAGGTGCTGCCATATAACTTCTTGGCAGTGCGGAAGCGGGCCTCTTTAGCCGGGGGGCTGCTGAGCAACAAAAACTGGTGGGAGGTGTGCATGAATTTCAGTTGCTGTCACAATGAGATCAACAGAGAGACAAATACATTGTGAGTGAAACTGCAGCAATAAACAGCTAATTTGATGAAGAGGAACTGGCAGGGTGTCAGTCATATTCCCTACCCTGCTCAGAGGCAGCTTGACGATATGAGACCTGTTGCTAGAAATAATCCTGCAGAAATACAGAAGAGATAAAACATTTAAACCTTCCTCATAACCCCCACCTGATGTTATGAACCACAAGCTAAGAAACACAGTATTTTGGCTTATGCATGATCATTTTCTGGGTAATAACTTTAATATGCGCTCTACAGATGGGCCATAATATCATTCTGAATTGAAGCCAGAAGGTATTAACATGGGGAAAACAATAAGCTCAGAACAGACCCACTCTACTCACCACTGCAGCAATGGATGGGCCAGTGGGTCCAGTTTGTCCATCTGTTTTTTAATCTCCAGATATGAGCCCTGGGGGGGAAAGAACTGTATTTTTTTTTATCATTACTACTATTATTATTTATGTATTTTTGGCATTTTTTTTGTTTGCTTGTTTAAACCAGTGTTTCCCAATCCTGGTCCTTGGGACCCAAAGTACTGCATATTTTCAATTTGTCCCTGAACTAATTAGAGTAAATCATCTCAGTCAGGTGTGTATAGCTAATCAACAGCTGACTGAGCAATGGCACAGTGAGCAATGACACACACGGGAGAACAACAAAGAAATGGCTCCAAAAACAAAATCAGAATCAGCATTATTGAATTATTTTGGATACAGAAAGTGTGGTCTTGATCAAAAATGGGTAATCTGTAGCGAGTTCCTTGCAGTCTTTCAACTTTTTTAGAAAAATGTACAGGTTGTATTTTCTAATAAATCTCCCTAATCATTTTTGAATGAATTATTCTTTCCATATAGACGTATTCAAGTTATATGTTGTAAACTCCTGCATTCTTTCCCCACATCACAGTGTATACCTCAGACAAAAATAATAGTGCAATGTCAGTCTTTCCAATATCATGCAGGAAGACTATAGGAATACACAATATAGGAAGAATATATAGGAAGAAACCTCAAGCAGGCAAGAATCAGTGGGGTGACCATCTACTATGGCCATTCAAATAAGACAAAACAAAAACACAACCCAAGATTGTCAGAACATGCAATGACAGAAACGCTGCAGGTAAACAACAGATTTATAGATGTGTGGACACAGTGAAGCCATAGAGGGTTGCAAGAAATGAACATAGAGATAATAAAAATGGTGCTGATGGGATTATGGCCCTTTGTGTTTTGTTTGGTTGTTTATTTTTTTTTTTTTTGTTCCATGTTCTCCTTGTACCTGAGTCATTTCACGGATGGACATGACACTATCCAGTGCTTTCTGCAGTCTCTCATAATTCTTCTTCTGTGTCCATCAGTTGAGCCAAACATCCATTGCATGCAATGAGAGAGGAAACAACATACAAGCATTGAAATCATAACAGTAAAATATTAAAAGTTGAATTATTATTGCAGCCTATCCCAAGCAAATAAATTCCAGATGATCCTTATCGCAAAATATAGCAAAAATATAACTAATTATAAAATTGTCAGTCTTATTTTAAATCACACTGAGTTTTTATCGATTTGATACCAGCAGTGAAGATGCTGACCTTTGGGTTGAAGGCCAGAGTCTTGGGGTCGTTGGGGTCAACAACTGATGGGTAGGGCTCAAAGATGATGCTCTTGCGTGGAGATTCAAGAGCAGCTCGACACATAGCAACAAGGAGGTCCACCACCTGAAGAAACAAAATGAGTTTTATGTCCATATCTAGACTTATGTTATGACACATTTTTATACTTTGGCTTTTCCATTTTTTTAACTCAATGAACGCGGTCGAAAAATTGCATCTTAAGGCCCACTAAATTGCAAACAAAATTTTTTTTTATAGAATTTTCACTTCAGAAAACAAATCAAATCCAGGACTAACTCTTTAATGTGCCATCTGGCAAACTGTCACTGAAATTTTGTATTTTGTTTTAAAGAAAATTCTTCTCTGTTACACTCCACCATGAAGTGTATCAGTGGTGATGCAACAAACAAAAACAAACAGCACTATCCATATTTTCTCCACTCGCAGCCACAGAGGCCTGGAACTCATTCAGCATTGTCAATGGTGTCTTGGTGGCTTCCCTCACTAGTCTGCTTCTTACATGGTCACTCACTTTTGAGAAGTGCCTACCCCAGGGAGATTTACTACTAATTCCCACACTGTTTGTATTTCTGTATGCTTGATGCAAGTGAAGTCCAAGGAATGTTCAGTGGCTTGGAAATGTTAATATATCCATCCCCTGACTTGTCTAAAGAAAATTGGCTGTAAAAGTGAATATTTATTTTTCTTATACTAACAGGGCCACATGTGTAAATTCCATTGTTTTGGTTTTGATATTTTTATTTATGTCAAGATGTTGAGATTTATTTTCACTGTGACTAAAGGGCACAATTTTAGAAAGGTTAAAATACAGAATGTGTATTTTATGTGTAGACAGTGATGCGGTCACTGTATCGGACTGTCGTGGCGAAGAGAGAGCTGAGCAGGGGGGCAAAGCTCTCGATGTACCGATCGATCTATGTTCCGACCACCTATGGTCATGAGATTTGGCTCATGACCGAAAGAACGACATTGCGAGTACAAGCGGCCGAGATGAGTTTCCTCTGCAGGGTGGCTGGGCGCTCCCTTAGAGATAGGGTGAAGAGCTCGGTCACTCGGGAGGAGCTCGGAGTCGAGCCGCTGCTCCTCCACGTCTAAAGGAGCCAGCTGAGGTCCCTGGACGCCTCGCTGGAGAGGTGTTTCAGGCACATACCATTGGGAGGAGGACCCGGGGAAGACCCAGGACACGCTGGAGGGACTACGTCTCTCGGCTGGCTTGGGAACGCCTCGGGGTTCCCCCGGAGGAGCTGAGGGAGGAGTGTGTGGATCGGGAGGTCTGGGCGGCTTTGCTTGAGCTGCTGCCCCCGCGACCCGACTCCGGATAAAGCGGAAGAAAATGGATGGATGGCTGGATGGATGTAAGCAATATATTTTGTGTTACCTCTGCACCAGTGGCGACTTCCTCTGCTGCACCAGACATCACACCCAGCGTATAGAAGGAGAACACACACAACTCTCTGGTGCACACAGCTGGCTACTCATATGCACACAGAGAGAAATAGAGACACACTTACTGTATTTGAATGTATGTTAAACATTGTCCCTGCACAAAAACAAGAACATCCATACATACACACAACCATTCTGGCATACTAACTGTTTCTCCCTCACACTTACAATGATAGAAAATATGTTAATCAAATTACAAATAGGAACATAAGAGATGATACGATATGTCTCTTCTATTGGTGTCTGATACCTTCAGCATGGATCCATTCTGAAAGACGTGCTGTTCGTCACAGACCACACAATACTCATTGAGTGTAGGGATCCTCTGCTCTGAGTATTTCATTATCTGTTGGCATAAAAATACAGCGTTGTCTCTACAATAAAAATAACTCAATAAAGCACAGCAGCATGTTTTCATTGTGAGGCAATATGACAATGCAATCAGCGTTTATGCATGTTTGTATGTACAATATGTATGTTAATGCCAGAAACAACAAATATACATTCCCCCACTACCACTGACAGTGAAACAGACCGTCATATTTACTCCAGTGGTATCATCAAAAATATCAGATAATCAATCAATAAATAAATAAATAAAATCTAATATTTTTTGTAGTTAACAATATACAGAATGCTACCACATCTATTGAGTGATTAAACTGGTTGAGTGATTGAACTGGTTTACATACTAAATTTCACTAATTCACATTTTACTTATTCAGATAATTGAAAAAATAAGTTTTTGTCTCCAGTTATTTATCACAGAAGACACAGCAGCTTGTGTCAAAACAAACTGGTGTTACGTTGAAAAATGGTTGCATGTATATATATAT
This sequence comes from Thalassophryne amazonica, assembly GCF_902500255.1. Taxonomy (NCBI): domain Eukaryota; kingdom Metazoa; phylum Chordata; class Actinopteri; order Batrachoidiformes; family Batrachoididae; genus Thalassophryne; species Thalassophryne amazonica. The sequence goes on from NC_047104.1 coordinate 58,159,814, forward strand.
ATATATATATATATATATATATATATATATATATATATACACAAGTATATATATATAGGGAGAGAGAGGTAGGGAGAGACTACCCTCTTGTGTTAAAATTTGATTACATGGAGTCATGACTCATGAGGGTGACTCCTGTACAGTACATAAATTCCAAAGAACTTTGAACTGTGAGTTCTACAATTTGCAAAACCCTGAATAGAAGACAGAAATCTGAAAGAGATGTTTGGAAATCTCTCTTCATCTTATTCTTGGAAATTCTTATACATAAACAGATATATAACTGAGGTTTTAGCAACATAATTACTGCATGTACAACACTTTCTCCTACTCAGAAAGTAAGAGAGTGCAGTAATGCCCCTTTTCAATGAGTCTAGTATCCTTTGAGGGTCTTACTTGTACTAAGAAGCCATACTCCAATGTAGGGATGTTCTTGCAGTGCCCGCCCGCCTGGGATGAGAAAAACAATTCAATCAGCTGCCTCGTGGTAATCTGCGCTGGGGCCCTGGCCGCTGGGACAGCCATAGTCTGATGAGTCAAGTGAAGACAAAGCATTATGGGAAACGGCGCGCAAGCCATGTTGCGGTATGAGTCAGGAAAAGGCTCATGTACGTAGGAAAAGTGCGGGTGGCACGTTGACTTAGAGGTTAGTGTGGATAACAATGTACACAAAACAGAAAAGAACAATGTACAAATCTCTGAATTTTTGTACAATTTGAAATATTACAGATTATTTTTGTTCCGATGATAACAGCATTAAATGGAAGCATGAGTATTTGGCTGATATTAAACCTCATGAAACCCTCCAAAAATGTTTGCATGAGACACAGGCAATAAGGGCAAAAAAACATACTGAAAGGCAATGAAAGGACAATTGTCAAAATGATAAATTACAATGTTGACATATTTTTGATGACTAAAATGGTTTTCAAATATTACCTTTTGAAAACATTTGGTGAGTTCAACACTTTCTGCTTGTTCATGCATATTGGCTCATTTCACCTTAAATTCCCTTTTGCACAAGGGTTGTGCACAATTCAGAAATTTAGAATTGTAATTCTGCACCCTGTTTGCTACCTCAGATCAAAATTCAACTCAAAATCAACAATTGAATTGAAATTCAGGACTCACTCTCAAATCAGTTCTGAATTTTGTACAGCCCTGCTTGGCACACATGCATGTACAGGATGTCCAAGTAGGTTGAGTCAGATCAACTAGACTTACATACTTCCTTGAAGACATTTTGCTTTTCATGCAGAAAAACCTGAAGCGTTTCATCAATTGATGAAGCTGTTTTTGGATGAAGAGTGAAATGTCTTCAAGGAGCTAAACAAGTCCACTTGACTTGACTTAACCTACTTGGATACCATCATGACCTGGATGATTGAGAACCTCCACAGACATGTACAGGTTGATTAAACATGCAAGGCCGAACTTGTCTCCAGTAAACCCCACAATAACATTGGTGTTGGAACAACTAAAGCAAGCACAAAGAAACCAAACAACTAGACTGATGACTACAAGAAGTTCATATTCACAATGTCACAGCTTTTGGGTAGTTATCAGAAGGGTAACTGGAAAGGTGGAGATTCTACTACAACAGGACCTCAAAAGTCCAATAAACAAGAGAGATCCATTATGTTTTGTTGTGCCGAACAGTTCCAGAAGGCTGGAACAGTTACCTACAACACTATCACACAAGGGGAGGATAGACTAATACTAGAAGATTGGATAGATATTTTGCAGCTGTGGTGTAAGAACACCATTAGATGTTGACACACCAACACAACATTGGACTACAGCTGGAGGTCATATGGTCAACAATTGATGGACAAACTCTCATTTTCTCTAATAATGCAACAGTGTCAGTTACCCTAATACTGTCATGGTTCACGTTTCTGGTGTTTTATTCTGGTCTCTGGGTTGTTTGCTGTTTCTAGTGTTATCTCTCCTGAGTCATATTCAAATGTTGTTTTATTGCTCTGTAGTGTTTGTCCCTTCGTAATACTTTCTTTGGTGTTTATTCCTTGCACATTATAATCAGTTTTTCTCTGTGTTAGCTATTCCTCACAATTTTACTGTGACATCTCTTGTGTGGTTATTCCATTTTTTTCCCATTATTTCCTGTTTATTGCAGAGCAGGAAGCTGAGTGGATAAGGAGCTGGTCTGCCATTATGAAGATCTGGGTTTGAATCCCACTCATGCTACTTGTCAGTGTCCTTGGAAAAGACACTTAATCTACAATATTTAGGTCCACTCAGCTGTAAATGGGTACTGGCCTCAGCTGGGGAAGTAACTTGTGTAGGACTGGTGTGCCCTCCAAGTAGTGTTATAGTCTCTCATCGACTTGATGTGACAATGTACAGGGATAGGTTTTGTTTCCCATGTTTCTTCTCTTTCATGTTAATTACTTATTTGACTTTATAACTGTTCATTGTGTGTTATTCCCTTGCCAGATTGTCTCACTCCATGTCTGCTCTTTTGCATTATTTCTCCGTGTTTATCCCTGTGTTACTGACTCACTTGGACTTTCTGTGGTCCCTGAATTTAGCGTGACTATTCCAGATTTGGTCTCCTGGTATGACTGATCACTGTCTTCTGATCCTATGTCAGTTGTGGATAACTCTTTTTCTGCTCCCCTCAAGGACAGAGTTACCTGTCTGATTTTCTATGTACCTGACATTTGCCTGTTCCAGTGGCCAGCGGCATCTGCTTCTCCATGGATAATTGTGTGGTATAGACTGCTTCTACTGTGTGTCTTCACAAAGCCTGCCAATATTGACTGCAATAAACAAACTTCTTTACCTACCTTCCTTATGGTTCTCTGCACTGGGGTCTTCTATCAAGCTCTTACAAATATGTGACTGAGTTTGCTGATGTCGAGGTAAAGGTTATTCTTGTCCCTGTGTCCTGGAGAGGAATTGGTTGGTGGAGATACTGTTACAGTCTGAGTTGTCATCTGTTGACCATTCAGTTCACAGCTGATTGTTGCAAAAAAAAAAAAAAAAAAAAAATCTGACAGTGCAACTTTGATCATCAAGATCTTGAAGGTAGCTGCCCTTCTGCTTTTGGGGCAACACTGTGGTATGTTGTCAGTGACACCATCCAAATGCAACAACACTGGGTTTAAATATCCTAAGCCTCATTCATCATTTATGCTTATTTATGCCTCACCTATGCATGCGTTCATATTCAACTCATACTAGATGTTGTTTGAACATTTGTAGCTTTACAATTCTTCAATCTTTGTTTAAAAATTATTCAGTTTATAATTATTCAGTTTAGAGTTATTAATTGCACATTTGGTTTAAAATGTTGGTGACTATGAAGCATTATTTCATGAATTGGGCTTCCTTTGCCGATCAGTATAAACGTAAAAGATGAGGTGGGAAGTGACTGAAAACCATAAGTCAGTCAGTTTAGTTCCAGATGAATATTGGGACTAAATACTACATGACAGACAGACACTGACCTGGCTATTAGGTGGATAGCTGAACAGCTCTCCTTTAGGGTTCTTCATGGTACAAGAAATAGAGCGATTCATCAGGCGGGTCACCCTAAGCTCAGGGACGCTCAGTTTCCCTTTCAAAACTGTGTCTTGGATCAGAGGAAAACTGGGTGACCTGGCAATGAGCAAGACACAAGCCATGTTATGTACTTCATTTTCTAAAAATTATAATTAATTACTGTTGGCATATATTCACACAGTAGAAAGTTTGGTGTCAAGTAACAGTGAAACAATTTTTAAACCCATAAGCTGAGCAACAAATTGAAGACAGAAAAAAACTGAAGTCCAACATTCAAAATATAAAGACACAGGTTGCATACATGAGGTTAGCATGCGACCCTCACACCAAATCCATAAATGCACAGTTCACTTCTGTATGGAGTTTACATGCTTTCCTTGTGTCTGCGCGAGTTTAATTAAGGAGTCAAATCATGTAGGTTAGGTTCTTTTTACTTGTACATATTTAATTAAAAGTTTAAAAAGTGGGGAGAGTGAAAGGCTGTTTAGCTCAGTGTCACATATTGTAGATAAAAACAGAAACAGGCTTGCAGCTGATAACACAGAGAAGCTTCTTTTCATCAAAAAGGATCTGCCCCTCACATTTACAAAAAAGGCTTAGTTCTCACAGATACAGTGGGGAAAATAAATATAGGGGAGCAGAGATCAATCACTAATGATTAAATGCAGAGTGGTGCATACAGAGCAAAAAGAGAAAGAAACACTCAGTGCATCATGGGAACCCCCCAGCAGTCTAAGTCTATAGCAGCATAACTAAGGGATGGTTCAGGGTCACCCGATCCAGCCCTAACTATAAGCTTTAGCAAAAAGGAAAGTTTTAAGCCTAATCTTAAAAGTAGAGAGGGTGTCTGTCTCCCTGATCTGAATTGGGAGCTGGTTCCACAGGAGAGGAGCCTGAAAGCTGAAAGCTCTGCCTCCCATTCTACTCTTACAAACCCTAGGAACTACAAGTAAGCCTGCAGTCTGAGAGCGAAGCCCTCTATTGGGGTGATATGGTACTATGAGGTCCCTAAGATAAGATGGGACCTGATTATTCAAAACCTTATAAGTAAGAAGAAGAATTTTAAATTCTATTCTAGAATTAACAGGAAGCCAATGAAGAGAGGCCAATATGGGTGAGATATGCTCTCTCCTTCTAGTCCCCGTTAGTACTCTAGCTGCAGCATTTTGAATTAACTGAAGGCTTTTCAGGGAACTTTTAGGACAACCTGATAATAATGAATTACAATAGTCCAGCCTAGAGGAAATAAATGCATGAATTAGTTTTTCAGCATCACTCTGAGACAAGATCTTTCTAATTTTAGAGATATTGCGTAAATGCAAAAAAGCAGTCCTACATATTTGTTTAATATGCGCTTTGAATGACATATCCTGATCAAAAATGACTCCAAGATTTCTCACAGTATTACTAGAGGTCAGGGTAATGCCATCCAGAGTAAGGATCTGGTTAGACACCATGTTTCTAAGATTTGTGGGGCCAAGTACAATAACTTCAGTTTTATCTGAGTTTAAAAGCAGGAAATTAGAGGTCATCCATGTCTTTATGTCTGTAAGACAATCCTGCAGTTTAGCTAATTGGTGTGTGTCCTCTGGCTTCATGGATAGATAAAGCTGGGTATCATCTGCATAACAATGAAAATTTAAGCAATGCCGTCTAATAATACTGCCTAAGGGAAGCATGTATAAATTAATAAAATTGGTCCTAGCACAGAACCTTGTGGAACTCCATAATTAACCTTAGTCTGTGAAGAAGATTCCCCATTTACATGAACAAATTGTAATCTATTAGATAAATATGATTCAAACCACCGCAGCGCAGTGCCTTTAATACCTATGGCATTAGGTATTAAAGGCAATGCGCTGCGTATACCTGTGATAAAGTAAACCTTTATCACAGGTATACTTCAACTGTGAGAGACAATCTAAAAAAAAATCCAGAAAATCACATTGTATGATTTTTTTAATAATTAATTTGAATTTTATTGCATAAAATAAGTATTTGACCCCCTACCAACCAGCAAGAATTCTGGCTCTTACAGACCTGTTAATTTTTCTTTAAGAAGCCCTCTTATTCTGCAATCTTTACCTGTATTAATTGCACCTGTTTGAACTTGTTCACACACTCAGTCAATCACACTCCAACCTGTCCACCATAGCCAAGACCAAAGAGCTGTCTAAGGACACCAGGGACAAAACTGAGGACCTGCACAAGGCTGGGATGGACTACAGGACAACAGGCAAGCAGCATTACAAAGTGGAAGAAACACAAGATGACTGTCAATCTCCCTCGGTCTGGGATTCCATGCAAGATCTCACTTTATGGGGTAAGGATGATTCTGAGAAAGCTCAGAACTACACAGGAGGACCTGGTCAATGACCTGAAGAGAACCGGGACCACAGTCACAAAGATTACATTAGTAACACATGATGCTGTCATGGTTTAAAATCCTGCAGGGCAGCAAGGTCCCCCTGCTCAAGCCAGCACATGTCCAGACCTGTTTGAAGTTCACCAGTGACCATCTGGATGATCCAGAGGAGGCATGGGAGAAGGTCATGTGGTCAGATGAGACCAAAATAGAGCTTTTTGGCCTCAACTCCACTTAGCATGTTTAGAGGATGAGAACAACTCCAAGAAAACCATCCCAACCATGAAGCATGGGGGTAGAAACATCATACTCTGGGGGTGCTCTTCTGCAAAGGGGACAGGAGGACTGCATCGTATTGAAGGGAGGATGGATGGGGTCATATATTGCGAGATTTTGCCAAACAACCTCCTTCCCTCAGTAAGAGCATTGAAGATGGGTCATGGCTGGGTCTTCCAGCATGACAATGACGTCAAACACACAGCCAGGGCAACTAAGGAGGGGCTCCAGAAGAAGCATTTCAAGGTCCTGGAGTGGCCAGGCCAGTCTCCAGACCTGAACTCAATAGAAAGTCTTTAGAGGGAGCTGAAACTCCAAACCTGAAAGATTTGGAGAAGATCTGTATGGAGGAGTGGACCAAAATCCCTGTTGCAGTGTGTGAAAACTTGGTCAGGAACTACAGGAAACATCTGACCTCTGTAATGGCAGACAAATATTTCTGTACCAATTGTTAAGCTCTGTTTTTATAGGGGGTCAAATACTTATTTTATGCAATAAAATGCAAATTAATTATTAAAAAAATTAAAATCATACAATGTGATTTACTGGATTTTTGTTTTTAGATTCTGTCTCTCACAGATGAAGTGTACCTACGATAAAAATTACAGACCTCTCCATTCTTTGTAGGTGGGAAAACCTGCAAAACTGACAGGGAGTCAAATACTTATTTTCCCCACTGTATAAGTAAAGTTATTGATGGACAGTTTCAGTTCAGTTATTGGTGTTGTATATTTTGTAGTGCTGAAGTCCACAGGTGAGATGTCTGCCAATGTCATGTTTGTTAAGAAACACACAATTAATGTTAAAGGACAATTTGTTGTAGTCAAAAAGTGATGTTACATGATTTAATGTTTGTAAATAAAAACAAAGCTAATGATGTTGGTAGCAGTTACAGTCAAAACGTCAGGGAATGGATACATGGACATTTCCAAGTCACTAAATATGTCTTGGACTTTGTTTGTATTTCTGAATGGCTAATATAAACAGCAAGGTACTGTATGGTAAATCTGTCTAGAGTATGCAGTTCTCAGAATGTGAATGGCAGTGTAAGAAGGAGATTAATGAGGGAAACCACGAAGACATACACACGGTAACTCTTGACTTGTCTGAAGAAAAGTGACTGTAAATGATTACTTGTGTTACAGCAAAAGGTGCCCATCAATTGGCTTTGATACTTTTTATTTAGTTAATATCAATTTGTAGAAAGTTGTTTTAAATTCAAGGATAATTTTAGAAATTTTATACCCCCATCACACATATGCCGATTGAGGCCAAATGGCGTCAGAATGACACATCCTGTTGTGTGGGCCGCCAGAAGAGGAGGTACTGCTGGCCCACCACCAGAGGGCGCAGCCGCCTCACAGGAGCAGCCAGGGTGACAGCTGTCACGCATCACCTGCAACAGCTGTTACCAGTCATCTGATCGGCAGGAGTATATCAGCAGGACCACGTCTCCACCTCTTTGCCGAGATATCGTTTCTACCGAGAAGGTAATAATCTCAGCTGACTGCTTGACAGTAACTTTTGTGATTTTTGTGAGTGATTGCAGAACTTTCCAACGAGAGGTGGAGGCAGCTTACCTGCCGTTCGGATTCCTGGGTGCGAACGCGCCCTCCTTTAATTGTTCTTTATTCCTCGCCAGCAGTACCAGGTCCGACACGCGGAGGCAGTGGCCACCTGGGAATTCGGGACTTGGCGGCTCCAGTATTCCCGGGGTCTGGTGGCGGAGGAAACCGTGTGGTTCCGGTTCTACTTTGGAGAGGCGTCTCCTATCTTCGAGCCTGCCCACACGACACCTGTGTGAATTTGACTTTGTCCATTATTGTAATCTGTTGTACTTGTTGTGCATATTCACAACAGTAAAGTGTGTTATTTGACCTACTCCATTGTCCGTTCATTTGCGCCCCCTGTTGTGGGTCCGTGTACTTACACTTTCACAACAGGATATCTCGGCCAACGTCATGGACCCCGTGGGGCGTCAACCGGCTGTTGAACGGCCAATAGAAGAACAGGGCGCACTGGCGTCCGCAGGAGGAATGATTGGTGAGTTGCAGCGGATCCTCACCGCTTTCACGGCTCGGTTGGATTTAATGACCGAGCAGAACGTCCTCCTTAACCGCAGGGTGGAGGCTCTCGCCGCGCAGGTGGAAGCGCGCCCTCAGGGCGCTGCTGCAGCTCTCCCTCCTGTCGACCCTGTGCGTAACAGTGACGTTCCACAGGTCGTTCAATGACCCCTCCCACCTTCCCCTGAAGCATACATAAGCCCTCCAGAGCCGTACGGGGGTTGTGTGGAGACATGCGCGGACTTTCTTATGCAGTGTTCGCTCATCTTCGCACAACGTCCCGTCATGTACGCGACTGATGCTAGTAAGATAGCTTATGTAATTAATCTGCTTCGCGGCAAGGCACACGCTTGGGCTACAGCGCTTTGGGAGCAAAATTCACGGCTCCTTCTGACATATGATGGGTTTGTGAGGGAGTTCAGAACAGTGTTCGATCATCCAAATAGAGGAGAGACCGCTTCAGCCGTGCTGCTGTCAATGAGACAGGGGCGCCGGAGCGCAGCTGTTTATGCAGTCGACTTCCGCATCGCGGCTGCGAGGTCCGGCTGGAATAACACTGCCCTCCGCGCCGCCATAGTAAACGGACTGTCGTTGGTCCTGAAGGAGCTCCTGGTGGCCAAGGACGAACCGCGGGATTTAGACGGGCTTATTGATCTCGTTATACGATTAGACAATCGGTTAGAGGAACGCCGTCGGGAGCGAGGCGAAGGACGTGACCGGATACGCGCCGCCCCTCTCCCTTCCGGGTTCGAAAAGGGGCCGCCCTCCCCACGCTCCACAGCCGCAGCGCTTTGTGGGGTAACAGCTCCCCCTGTTGACGTTGTTAGGGAAACGCACAGGGCCAAAATGGGGAGGCTGATCCGTGGAGAGTGTTTTCTCTGCAGCTCAACAGAGCACACACAGAGAGACTGCCCCAAACGGCCAAAACGTCAACACTCGCCCTTAGAGACTGGGCTAAGAGGGGGTCAAGACATTCAAGTGAGACACACACAAATTGCCACACGACTCCCAGTCACAATCCTGAGCGGGGATTTAACCCTTCAAGCCCGAGCACTGGTGGACACGGGGTCAGAAGGGAATCTGCTAGACAGCAGATGGGCAAAGGAGGTAGGGCTCCCTCTGGTGGCGCTTCCTACGCCATTGCAGGTGCGGGCACTAGATGGCACCCTCCTCCCTTTACTCACACACAAGACACCACCAGTAACTCTGGTGGTGTCTGGAAACCACCGGGAGGAGATTGAGTTTTTTGTAACTCCTTCTACCTCCCGCGTGATTTTGGGCATCCATGGATGTTAAAGCACAATCCCGGATCGATTGGCCATCTGGGGTGGTGGTTCAGTGGAGCGAAACCTGCCATCGGGTGTGTTTAGGATCCTCGGTTCCTCCCGGTTCCCAGGCTAAGGAGGAGGTCAAAGTCCCTCCCAATTTGACGGCAGTGCCGGTTGAGTACCACGATCTTGCTGACGTCTTCAGCAAGGATCTGGCACTCACCCTTCCCCCGCACCGTCCGTACGATTGTGCCATTGATTTGGTTTCAGGCGCTGAGTTCCCGTCCAGCAGGCTGTACAACCTCTCACGACCTGAGCGCGAATCAATGGAGACCTACATCCGGGACTCATTAGCTGCCGGGCTGATCCAGAACTCCACCTCCCCGATGGGGGCAGGTTTCATTTTTGTGGGCAAGAAAGATGGCGGACTTCGTCCATGTATTGATTACAGGGGGCTGAATGAGATTACGGTTCGCAACCGATACCCATTGCCATTATTAGATTCCGTGATCACCCCCCTGCATGGAGCCAAAATCTTTACTTAGCTGGATCTTAGAAATGCGTATCACCTGGTTCGGATCCGGAAGGGAGACGAATGGAAGACGGCATTTAACACCCCGTTAGGTCACTTTGAGTACCTGGTCATGCCGTTTGGCCTCACAAACGCCCCCGCGACGTTCCAAGCATTGGTTAATGATGTCTTGCGGGATTTCCTGCACCGATTCGTCTTCGTATATCTAGACGATATCCTCATCTTTTCTCCGGATCCTGAGACTCATGTCCGGCATGTACGTCAGGTCCTGCAGCGGTTGTTGGAGAACCGGCTGTTTGTGAAGGGCGAGAAGGGCGAGTTTCACCGCACTTCTTTGTCCTTCCTGGGGTTCATCATCTCCCCCAACTCCGTCGCTCCTGATCCGGCCAAGGTTGCGGCGGTGAGAGACTGGCCCCAACCCACTAGCCGTAGGAAGCTGCAACAGTTCCTCGGCTTTACAAATTTTTACAGGAGGTTCATTAAGGGGTATAGTCAGGTAGTTAGCCCCCTGACAGCCCTGACCTCACCAAAAGTCCCCTTCACCTGGTCGGATCGTTGCGATGCCGCATTCAAGGAGTTGAAATGGCGCTTCTCGTCTGCACCCGTTCTGGTGCAGCCCGATCCTAGTCGCCAGTTAGTGGTTGAAGTGGACGCCTCTGACTCAGGGATAGGAGCTGTGCTTTCCCAGAGCGGGAGGACCGATAAGGTCCTTCACCCGTATGCCTATTTTTCCCGCAGGTTGACCCCGGCCGAACGGAACTATGACGTCGGCAATTGAGAACTCCTTGCGGTGAAAGAGGCTCTTGAAGAGTGGAGACATCTGTTGGAGGGAACGTCCGTGCCATTCACGGTTTTCACTGACCACCGGAACCTGGAGTATATCAGGACCGCCAAGCGGCTGAACCCCAGGCAAGCCCGCTGGTCACTGTTCTTCGGCCGTTTTGACTTCCGGATCACCTACCGTCCCGGGACCAAGAACCAGAAATTGGATGCCTTGTCCCGGGTACATGAAGATGAAGTCAAAACGGAGTTGTCGGATCCACCGGAACCCATCATCCCGGAGTCCACTATCGTGGCCACCCTCACCTGGGACGTAGAGAGAACCGTCCGGGAGGCCCTGGCCGAAGAACAAACTCTACGTCCCACCAGAAGCTAGGGCTGCAGTCCTGGACTTCTGTCACGGCTCTAAGCTCTCCTGTCATCCAGGGGTGCGAAGAACCGTGACAGTTGTCCGGCAGCGCTTCTGGTGGGCGTCCCTAGAGGCAGACGTCCGGGATTATATCCAGGCCTGCACCACCTGCGCCAGGGGCAAGGCTGACCATCGCAGGGCTTCGGGACTGCTCCAGCCGCTGCCCGTGCCCCATCGCCCCTGGTCCCACATCGGCCTGGATTTTGTCACGGGCCTCCCGCCGTCCCAGGGCAACACCACCATCCTCACGATAGTGGACCGATTCTCCAAGGCGGCCCACTTCGTGGCCCTCCCGAAGCTCCCGACGGCCCAGGAGACAGCGGACCTCCTGGTCCACCACGTCGTCCGGCTGCATGGGATACCATCGGACATCGTTTCGGATCGTGGTCCCCAGTTCTCCTCGCAAGTCTGGAGGAGCTTCTGCCGGGAACTGGGGGCCACGGTGAGTCTCTCATCCGGGTATCATCCCCAGACCAACGGGCAAGCAGAACGGGCCAATCAGGAGGTGGAGCAGGCCCTGCGTTGCATGACAGCCGCGCACCCGGCGGCCTGGAGTACCCATCTGGCCTGGATCGAGTACGCCCATAACAGCCAGGTGTCGGCAGCCACCGGCCTCTCCCCTTTCGAGGTGTGTCTGGGGTACCAACCTCCTTTGTTTCCGGTGGTTGAGGGAGAGGTCGGTGTGCCCTCGGTCCAGGCCCACCTACGTAAGTGCCGTCGGGTGTGGCGTGACGCCCGTTCTGCCTTGCTGAAGACCCGGATGAGGACGAAGGCCCATGCAGACCGTCGGCGGACCCCGGCCCCTACGTACCGGCCAGGGCAGGCAGTGTGGTTGTCTACAAAGGACATACCCCTTCAAGTGGACTCCCCCAAACTGCAGGACCGGTACATCGGTCCGTTCAAGATCATCAAGGTACTCAGTCCAGGCTTCAGCTTCCGGCCTCACTGCGGATCCGTCCCGTTTTCCACGTGTCCCGGATTAAGCCCCATCACACCTCACCCCTCTGTACTCCCGGTCCGGCACCACCTCCTGCCCGGATCATCGATGGCGAGCCGGCTTGGACTGTGCGCCGGCTCTTGGATGTCCGTAGGATGGGCCGGGGCTTCCAGTATTTGGTGGACTGGGAGGGGTACGGACCTGAAGAACGCTCCTGGGTGAAGAGGAGCTTCATCCTGGACCCGGCCCTCCTGGCCGATTTCTACCGCCGCCACCCGGACAAACCAGGAGGCGCCCGTTGAGGGGGGGGTCCTGTTGTGTGGGCCGCCAGAAGAGGAGGTACTGCTGGCCCACCACCAGAGGGCGCAGCCGCCTCACAGGAGCAGCCAGGGTGACAGCTGTCACGCATCACCTGCAACAGCTGTTACCAATCATCTGATCGGCAGGAGTATATCAGCAGGACCACGTCTCCACCTCTTTGCCGAGATATCGTTTCTACCGAGACGGTAATAATCTCAGCTGACTGCTTGACAGTAACTTTTGTGATTTTTGTGAGTGATTGCAGAACTTTCCAACGAGAGGTGGAGGCAGCTTACCTGCCGTTCGGATTCCTGGGTGCGAACGCGCCCTCCTTTAATTGTTCTTTATTCCTCGCCAGCAGTACCAGGTCTGACACGCGGAGGCAGTGGCCACCTGGGAATTCGGGACTTGGCGGCTCCAGTATTCCCGGGGTCTGGTGGCGGAGGAAACCGTGTGGTTCCGGTTCTACTTTGGAGAGGCGTCTCCTATCTTCGAGCCTGCCCACACGACACCTGTGTGAATTTGACTTTGTCCATTATTGTAATCTGTTGTACTTGTTGTGCATATTCACAACAGTAAAGTGTGTTATTTGACCTACTCCATTGTCCGTTCATTTGCGCCCCCTGTTGTGGGTCCGTGTACTTACACTTTCACAACACATCCGGCCACAATTGAGAAATATTGAGGTGCGGTCTGAAGACCAATGGGCGGCAGTCTTTGAGCAGTCTACATATTTGGTCCCATTCCCTCGGCTGTACCATGTGTGTGGCACATGTTCAAAACACTCTTGGCGCCATTGAGATGCAATGAACATCTGATGTTGGTCTATATGCAGTTTTTGCATTGTCTGATCGCAGTCTACACATTCTAATGGCATCAAAACAACATCTGAAATGATCTGATCACGGTTGACTGAGCTCTGACATCAATCGGTCACAGCAAAGCCTGCCGACATGTTGTGCCACATATGTCCACCTCCACTGGAACCGGCAGGGGAGGATAAAGGGAATGCTGATATGTAATAACATGTATGTGGCACTATGCAAATGTCAGAGGCTCGGTGCAGCACCCCACAACGTAGCTGAAAGGGATGTTGCCACTGTAATGCACATATTATTACATGTTTACTAAGCCTGTAGCAGGTATGATGTGATAATGTTTTCCCAGCCCATCACAACATAAATACACATGCAACTCACCTCCAGTACCCCGCGTTCCACAGCGCAGCGCAAACAGCTGGTGAAGTCCCTTTCACCCCGCTGCACTGTGTGCTGGCAACGTTGATCAGATGACAAATGCATATTCCACCTCTGTCATAAATAAATCCCATATGAAGCACCATCCCGCACCGATAATCCAACTGCAGTTGTGTTAAGATGCGTATCAAGTAGAATGGCCACAAAAACAAGAGTTTTAAAAAGAGAGAAGAAAAAGTTTGCTGTATCTGAAGAATGCTGCGCACATATGGGAAGTTGGTGCACTGCCAGCACAGTTCAGCAGCAGTTATGGAGTCCAGGCGGATGAATAAAGTCTAGCAATGCAAGTATATACTGATCAAACACCTAAAGGGATTTTTCACCGGACTGTATCCAAGTACGTGATCAGTGACAGTTGTCAGCCTTTTTGTGAGCTCTCTGGAAGGATAGCACCTGTGCTTGTGTGTGCACAATTGCGCACATGCACCCCATGTGTACACATGGAGTGGCTGAAACAATCATTATGAACACACATACACACAACTGAGCATTTTGGCCACACACTCACATGCTGCTTTGATCACTTGTTCTACACACGCAGTCACACGTGTGCCGTGTACACACGCATGTAGCGGCTTGTGCAGCTATTATGAACACACTTGCGCAGCTGAGTGAACTTTGTTCTACGCACGTACACGCGCGCACTCCATCATGTGAGACACACACACACTCTTGGCAGCGTACCCTCCTCCTGATGAGAGGTCAGTGAGCTCTGGAATGTGAGGACAAGTGAAGACTTGAGTGAGTGAGTGAGTGAGTGAGTGAGTGAGTGAGTGAGTGAGTGAGTGAGTGAGTGAGTGAGTGAGTGAGTGAGTGAGTGAGTGAGTGAGTGAGTGAGTGAGTGAGTGACAGCTCCAGTGTCGGTGGCATCTGACTGTTGTCTGAAATATGTTTGGGCTGCATCCTGCAGGTGTGCACAAGGCATTCCGGATGCATTCTTACACGGCTGACCACGCCTCTTTTCCTCCCGACTGCATCTGGATTATGACGATATTTGCTGTTTCGGCCTGGTTCCTGCACATTCTTGCTATGTCTGACGGGGGCTTTAGTATAGACAAGTTTGAATTACTTTTTTCTTTGAAATGGTGTAAAGCAATTAAAATGTGTAAAAGCCCAACAGTGTAAATACTATTTACAGGTAATATACGAGGTCTGTCCGAAAAGTAACGGACCTTTTTATTTTTTTCAAAAACTATATGGATTTGAATCACGTGTGATTGCATCAGCCAAGCTTGAACCTTCGTGCGCATGCGTGAGTTTTTTCACGCCTGTCGGTTGCGTCATTCGCCTGTGGGCAGGCTTTGAGTGAGCACTGGTCCACCCCCTCGTCGGATTTTTATTGTCAGGGAAATGGCTGAGCGACTGCCGCTTTGCTCCATGAAATTTTTTTCAGAAACTGTTAGAGACAGCCAGTTGGAAACCATTCGAAAGATTCAGATGGCTTTCGGTGAAGATTCTGTCGGCGTCACATGGATTAAGGAGTGTTAAAACCTTTTTAAAGACGGCCCACAGCGGCAGAGGGCGCGCAGCGCACCGAGCAGCCATCGACAGGCTGAAACGACCAAATCATTTCCAAACTGAACGCTGTGTTGATCCGGGACATCATGTGACTACCACAGAAATGGCAAGAGAGCTGGACATAGCACTTTTGTGGCACATTCCACTGTTACAGGAGATTTTGTAATGAAAGAAGTGCAGAGGAATTCTCGCGTCGGCACGGAGCAGCTCATGGCGCGCAACAAAAAACACCTCCGTGTTGGAAGTCTCACAGGACATGTTGTGGCATGTCCAGCTGTTACACAATTTCTGGGATACTCACTCGACTGAAAAGCCATCGAAAGCCGTCTGAATCTTCAGAATGGTTTCCAACTCATACAGTATTTCTGTGTAGGCTCTCAGTTGTCCAGGTGGTTTCCATAGTGGAGAAGCTTGAATCTTCAACTGGACTGGGTTGCTTGACGCGAGGACCTTTCGCTTCAAATCGCAGAAGCTTCCTCAGCTAAAATTCTTGCTCTGGTGGTCTGAATTCTGTCTTGACTCTTGTAGAGAAGAATAATTTTTTGTGACTTTTGTGACTTCTTGATTATTCTTCTCTACAAGAGTGAAGACAGAAGTCAGACCACCAGAGCAAGAATTTTAGCTGAGGAAGCTTCTGTGATTTGAAGCGAAACATCCTCACGTCAAGCAACCCAGTCCAGTCGAAGATTTAAGCTTCTCTACAACTCGTACAGTATATATTACACTGCATGCAGAACTTTTAGACAACTGAGTATTTTGGCCTTGTCATTTTATGCATATTTTCCAACTCTAAGCTATACAAACCTGAATGCTTATTGAATTTAAACATTGCCAAGTGATACGTATTTGTGTAACAAGGGATGGTGTGGCCTAAAGTGATAAAAACCCTATATCAAACACCCTATATCAAGGTGTGCATAATTATTAGGCATTACCTCAGGCAAAATGGGCCAAAAAAAGAGATTAAACTGAGACAAAAAAAGGCAACAAAATGGACAACTACCTTTCAGAGGGATGTAATATTCTTGGAATGGTTAAGAGGGGTGATCAGTGAGCAATTAAACATTTTGTTATGTATAACTAGTCCACAAGGTCACAAGAAACATGTGGAGAAGAAAAGAAGCAAATAAACTGCAAAAGGCCTGAGAAGAATTACACATGATGCTACCAGGAACCCATTATCCTCCAGTGCCACCATATTCCAGAACTGCAACCTACTTAGAGTAGTGTAGTAGAGTAGAGTAGAGTAGAGTAGTAGAGCTCTGAGCAAGGTGTTCAGAGCCAAGGTAAGAAAAGCTGAAATATGACCACCACTGAACAAGACTCACCAGTTGAAACATCAAGATTGGGTCAAGAAATATCTGAAGACCGATTTTTCAAAGGATTTATGGACAGAAGAAACAAGAGTGACCCTTGATGAAGCCATGGATGGGCCCATGGCTGAATGACAAATGGATGAACAGCACCTCTTCAAGTCAGATGCCAGCAAGTTGGAGAAAAAGTCCTGTTATGGGCTGCTACTATTACGATGAGCAAGTTGGACCTTTTTAGGTTGAGGACAGAATTAAGATCATCTCCTAAACTTACTGTCAACTTTTAGAAGATACTTTCTTCAAACAGTGTTACAGGGAAAAGTCTGCATGATTCAAGAAGGCCATGATTTTTATGCAGGACAATGCTCCATCACTTGCATCCAAGTACTTCACTGGTTTTCTAGCCAGAAAAGGCCTCAAAGATGGCAGAATAATGACATTGTCCCCTTCCTCACCTGACTTAAACCCTGTTGAGAACTTGTGGCCCTTCTTAAATGTGAGATTTAATCAATCAATCAATCAATCAATTTTATTTATATAGCGCCAAATCACAACAAACAGTTGCCCCAAGGCGCTTTATATTGTAAGGCAAGGCCATACAATAATTACGTAAAAACCCCAATGGTCAAAACGACCCCCTGTGAGCAAGCACTTGGCGACAGTGGGAAGGAAAAACTCCCTTTTAACAGGAAGAAACCTCCAGCAGAACCAGGCTCAGGGAGGGGCAGTCTTCTGCTGGGACTGGTTGGGGCTGAGGGAGAGAACCAGGAAAAAGACATGCTGTGGAGGGGAGCAGAGATCAATCACTAATGATTAAATGCAGAGTGGTGCATACAGAGCAAAAAGAGAAAGAAACATCATGGGAACCCCCCAGCAGTCTAAGTCTATAGCAGCATAACTAAGGGATGGTTCAGGGTCACCCGATCCAGCCCTAACTATAAGCTTTAGCAAAAAGGAAAGTTTTAAGCCTAATCTTAAAAGTAGAGAGGGTGTCTGTCTCCCTGATCCGAATTGGGAGCTGGTTCCACAGGAGAGGAGCCTGAAAGCTGAAGGCTCTGCCTCCCATTCTACTCTTACAAACCCTAGGAACTACAAGTAAGCCTGCAGTCTGAGAGCGAAGCCCTCTATTGGGGTGATATGGTACTATGAGGTCCCTAAGATAAGATGGGACCTGATTATTCAAAACCTTATAAGTAAGAAGAAGAATTTTAAATTCTATTCTAGAATTAACAGGAAGCCAATGAAGAGAGGCCAATATGGGTGAGATATGCTCTCTCCTTCTAGTCCCCGTCAGTACTCTAGCTGCAGCATTTTGAATTAACTGAAGGCTTTTCAGGGAACTTTTAGGACAACCTGATAATAATGAATTACAATAGTCCAGCCTAGAGGAAATAAATGCATGAATTACTTTTTCAGCATCACTCTGAGACAAGACCTTTCTAATTTTAGAGATATTGCGTAAATGCAAAAAAGCAGTCTTACATATTTGTTTAATATGCGCTTTGAATGACATATCCTGATCAAAAATGACTCCAAGATTTCTCACAGTATTACTAGAGGTCAGGGTAATGCCATCCAGAGTAAGGATCTGGTTAGACACCATGTTTCTAAGATTTGTGGGGCCAAGTACAATAACTTCAGTTTTATCTGAGTTTAAAAGCAGGAAATTTAAAGTGAGAGAGAATGATACACCTCTTTGAACTGCATTTGGAGGGTGTGGTTGGTACTGCACAGTAAACTGTTTGTCAGCAGGTTAAAAACCTAACACTATGGATCGAAGACAAATGACAGTTACTGAAAGGATGGTGGCTATATCGGTCACTGAATATTTTTGAAATATCAGAAGCATTTATTTGTTCATGTTGAGTTGTGTATTTGTTATACTTTAAGAAATTAAATAAACAAGTGAGATGGGAAAATGTTACTTTTTTTTTTTATTTAGTTGCATAATTATTCACATTAATGGTTGCTAAAGCCCCTGTCACACATAGCAAGAATGTGCAGGAAGCATGCCTGACATGGCAAATATTGCCATAATCAGATGCAGTCGGGAGGAGAAGAAGCGTGGTCAGCCGTGTCAGAACTCATCCGGATGACCTTGTACACACCTGCATGATGGCATCCAAAGCACAAGTAGACAACAGGTAGATGACACAGACCGCCAGACGGCCATAAAACACGCTGCAGACTGCCCAATGTCCAAACATCTGGATGGTAAACACGGGACTGAAGCGCTATGTTCCTCACGTGCATGCGAGTATGTGCACAAAGCACACATGCGCCACGCACACAAGCAGGGCTGCAATTATTACTCAGCTGTGTGTGTGTGTGTGTATGTATATATATATATATATATATATATATATATATATATATATATATATATATATATATATATATATATATATATATATATATATATATATATATATATATATATATATATATATATGTCTTTACACGGTAGGGTGTACCGCAGCCACCGCACCTGGCAGGAGTTACCACCTGCTCCCTCTGTACGATGGTTAGCAACAAAGTCGCTCCCCTCAGACTTCTTCAACTGAGGGCAGAGCTGCACGACGAGAACCCGTAGACTTCATCGGGTTTTCAAGTGGGCACCCCACCTCACTGATGTTTTGTCAACAAGCCCACGACACCTCAGTGGGGCTTGACAGCAGAACCAGTGTCCTAGAACTGCTCCCTCTGCCATTCAGGGACCCACCGCACAACCCTGCCCCCCTCTTCCCTACCAGCCTGGCCCAACCACCGGTCGCTCCTCCTTAGCCACAGCCACCGGGATGACTGCTCCGCCTGCTTGGAGATGCTATTAACCAGGTTCTTGCGGGTTGTTCCTCTAACTCCAAGCATCCCTAGAGTTCTCCAAAGTGACTGCCCTGGGAACCCCCTACAACCCACCTCCACTGGTAAGTTTCAGACTCTCCACCCCTTCTGCTGGCTCTCTGCAAGGAGTGGTTGGTACTTTCCCAGCTTGCGCTCATGTGCCTCCTCGATCCTCTCCTCCCAGGGTACTATTAGCTTGATCAAGGCCACTTGCTTTGTTGTGCGAGACCAGAGCACGATGTCCGGTCAGAGGCTGGTAACTGCGATCTCTTCTGGAAACTTAAGCTGCCTACCAAGGTCAACTCTCATCTCCCAGTCCTCTGCTGTGCCAAGGATGCCTTCACACCTGTCCTCCTTGTCTGCTTTTTCCCCTGGCCTGAGAAAGCTAATGAAACGAGGGCCTTTGGTCTGGGCCTTAGTTCTTTCCCGCTTCCTCTCTTTCTCAAGACCATCGGCCAATTGTGCCAGCACTTTATCATGGTGCCACCTGAACCTCCCCTCGCTCAGACTTGCTTGGCAAGATGACAGAATGTGTTCCAGGCTTGCTGGTCTCCTGCACTGCATGCAGAAGGGGTCCTCCGTCAGCTTCCACCTTTGCAGATTCGTTGGTGTTGGCAGCACATCATACACGGAGCTCAGCAGGAACTTTAGCCGATGCCCCTCCATGCTCCAGATGTCCTTCCAACTGAGGGATCTCCCACGGACACCATCCCACCAAGTCCAACTGCCTTGCTGCCTCATGGCCACTGCCCTAGCTTGCCTTTTCTCCTCCTCTGCAGCCCTGATCTCTTCCTGCACCATTCCACGACGGTCTTTCACCTTCGCCTCCTTCCTGCTAGTTCGGGTGATGACTCCCAGGCCCAACCTCCCCTGGGTCACAGTCCCCATGATATCCGCATGTTGCAATCGCTCCTCTGCTTCCCTCAGCGCACAGCTGGCATCCCATTTCCGGCCTGTCTTCACAGTGATGTTTGCCTGACGCACCGCCTTATCGTCGCTGTCCCGTAACATCATGGCCAACCGGACCTTGGCTGTCTTGAATTCCTGAATATATATATATATATATATATATATATATATATATATATATATATATATATATATATATATATATATATATGAGGTCTGTTAGAAAAGTATCCGACCTTTTTATTTTTTTCAAAAACCATATGGATTTGAATCACATGTGATTGCATCAGCCAAGCTGAACCTTTGTGCACATGCGTGAGTTTTTTCATGCCTGTCGGTTGCGTCATTCGCCTGTGAGCAGGCTTTGAGTGAGGTGTGGTCCACCCCTCTCGTCTATTTTTTATTGCGAATAAATGTCTGAATGATTTGGAGCTTTGCTGCATCAATTTTTTTCCAGAAACTGTGAGAGACCTCCAGGTGGACACCGTTCGGAAAATTAATATGGCTTTCAAGGATGATTTTATGGGGATTACACAGATTAAGGAGTGATCCACACGGTTTAAAGACCGCCCACAACTGCTGAGAGCGCGGCGTGCTCCCAGCCCTCATCGACAGGCTGACACCCCGCTGGAACAACCAGATCATTTCCAACGTGAAGGCTTTGTTGATCCGGGACCTCATCTGACTTTCACAAAAAGGCTGAAGATGTGGACATCAGCACTTTTTCGGTACATTCCACCATTACAGGAGTTTTTTTCATGGAAAAAAAAGCGGAGGGACGCGCCACGGAGCCATTCATTATGCGGGACAAAACCACCTTGGTGTTGGTCTCACAGGACAGCTTAAAGGTGGATTTCAGATGGATTCCAGTTGCTTTTCAGTCGTGTCATTATCCGACTGTGATTGTGCATGAGCTGGACCTGCCCCAACATGTCCTGGAAGGCTTCATCATGGCGTTGCTTTGCACCATGCAGCTCCACCGTGACGCGCAGAATTCCTCTGCAGGTCTGTCTCAATGTGCCGAAAAAATGCTGATGTCCACTCTTTTCACAATTCCTGTGATAGTCAGACGACATACCGGATCAAGACAGCGTCCAGTTTAGAAATGAACGGCACATTCCACTGTTACAGGAGTTTTTGTCATGGAAAGAGGAGCGGAGGGATGTGCCACGGAACCGTTCATTACGCGGGACAAAACCACCTCGGTGTTGGTCTCACAGGACGGCTTAAAGGTGGATTTCAGATGCCTGTCAGTTGCTTTTCAGTCG
This sequence comes from Thalassophryne amazonica, assembly GCF_902500255.1. Classification (NCBI taxonomy): domain Eukaryota; kingdom Metazoa; phylum Chordata; class Actinopteri; order Batrachoidiformes; family Batrachoididae; genus Thalassophryne; species Thalassophryne amazonica. Next base: position 58,181,377 of record NC_047104.1, read on the forward strand.
TGTGATTATCCGATTGTGATTGTGCATGAGCTGGACCTGCCCCAACATGTCCTGGAAGGCTTCATCACGGCTGAACATTAAATATGTTGTCTTTGTGGTGTATACAATTGATTATAGGTTGAAGAGGATTTGCAAATCATTATATTCTGTTTTTATTATCTTGTCTTGTGGTGTATACAATTGATTATAGGTTGAAGAGGATTTGCAAATCATTATATTCTGTTTTTATTTACATGCTACACAATGTCCCAACTTCATTGGGGTTGTAGTTTCGGGTCCCATTTTTCTGCCATTGGAATATGTAAATTGCGATCAGACGGTCCTCAGATTGCACATGGGCTGCCATCAGGTGTCCCACCTCGATGGTGCCTGTAGGGTTTTGAACATGTGCATCACACTCGGGGCCGCCGGCCAATTTTGACCAACATTGTGGACTTCCGCAGCATCTGCTCTGTGTCAGCCTGATCCCGTCAGATCTCAGAAGCTAAGCAGTGTGGGACCTGGTTAGTACTTGGATGGGAGACCTCTTTGGAACACCAGCGGCTGTGTGTGTTTCTCCAGGTAAAACCCGGTCCTATCTTTCCAACAGAAGTTTTTCTGTTAATGTAGGACAGTACTCTTCCTCTGTGTCTCCTCTTAAATATGACGTGCACCAGGGCTCAATTTTAGCACCACTTCTCTTTGCTTTGCACATGATCCCTCTTGGGTCTGTTTTTAAAAAGCACAAAGTCTGTTTTCATTGTTTTGCAGACGACATTCAGATTTACCTTCCTGTAATTTCCTGTGATACCCAGGCTGCTGTAAATATACTACAGGACTGTCTGAATGATGTACAAGTCTGGATGAGACCTAACTTTCTGAATCTTAATAAAAATAAAACTTAGATTTTAGTGTTCGGGCAAAGTAACCCTCTTCAAGGACAAGACAGTGTTATTGGTCCTCTGTCCACTTTTTGCCACCCTTTTGTAAAAAATCTCGGGGTGACAGTTGACCCAATGTTCAGATTTGATAAGCACATCAGCTCTGTCATCAGGGCCAGCTTCTTTCAGCTGAGGACTCTTTCTAAAATGAAATCTTATTTTACTTGAGTTGATTTTGAAAGAGCTATCCATGCATTTATAACGTCACGTCTGGATTATTGTAATGCTCTGTACGTTGGGCTGGACCAGCGCTCCCTACAGCGCCTGCAGAGTGTACAGAATGCTGCAGCCCGCCTTTTGACTAAAACAAAGAAGCATGAGCACATCACCCCTGTGCTCTGCACCTTACACTGGCTCCCTGTCGGCTTTCATGTTAAGTATAAAATTTTACTGATTGTTTTTAAGTATCTGCACTGTATAGGTCCAATGTATTTGAGTGAGCTCTTGCAGCCGTACACTCCACATAGGGCTCTGAGGTCAGCTGACCAGCTTCTCCTGGCTTCTGCCAGGCTTAAATCCAGAGGTGATAGAGCCTTTTCTGTGGCAGTGCCATGACTCTGGAACGAACTTCTGCTGACTGTCAGATCCTCACATTCGTTGGGACAGTTTACGTCCAGACTGAAAAGTCATCTCTTCTCCCTGGCTTTCAACACTGGCTAAGTGGTATATGCTTTGCTCTGCTATTTTGCTCTGTATTTTTAGATTTTTTATTCTTTTCCTTTGTTAATATTTTACAGTTTTGTGTTGCTATTATTGTGAAGCACTTTGGTCAGCTGCAGCTGTGTTTAAATGTGCTATATAAATAAACTTGAATTGAATTGAATTGAATTGAAAACTGGAGTTGCGTCAGGAAGGACATCCGGCATAAAACTTGTGCCAACTACGTGTGCGGATCTGGTTGCATCCGCTGTGGCGACCCTGAACACAAAATGGGAGCAGCCGAATGGACAAGTGTGGACTTCCGCAGATGGCTGTCAGAATGTTTTGTAACTGAAATCTGACACTTTTTGGATGTGTGCCGCTTGATTCTGACATGATTCCACCTATGTGTGACGGGATATTAATAATAGAGCACAAATGTATTCCCTTGACAAGGCCAAAACTCACTTTTGCTTTGTTAAAAGTTCAAGATTGAGGTCTATTAACATTTTTGAATTACTAAGAGCACTGCATTTGTTCAACAATAAAATTAATCCCCAGGGATACAACTTGCCAAATAATTCTGTACACAGTGTATTGAAAGTCAACAATGTTGTAACAGGACATACATTTGAACATGATAGCACAATTTAGGAGATTTTTTTCAATTAACGTTTCTGATCAAAATCTCATTAGTTGATTTGTCTGTTGTTAGTCAGCTGGTGGACACATTTTTAGGAGCAGGGTACACAGAGCACAATTATAAGTGGTACTGATGACCACAGACTCACAGAATTCTCCACATCAAAAGAGGAATAGTGCAACACAGACACACTATACCAAGTCTACAATAACAGTCACAAAAAAGACACACGATACAGAGGCCACAATAACTGCCACAAAAAAAGCCTAAAACATTGTATCATTCGTCATCAGTTTTTGAACAGCATCATCTTCTTTACTGAGAGTTTGACCAAGAAGCTAATGTTTAGGGATCTTTACTGTGGACGCCATCACAAGAGACGTAAAGCATGAGAGAAAAACTCACTTCGGTATTGGGGAGAAGATGCTCAGACCAGCACGGAACTTTTTGATGGTTCCCCCGGCTTTGAACCAGCTGTGCCTCTTTTCCTGCTGAGCTTTGAGAAACTCATTACTGAGGTGCTTCCACTGCTGAGAGGTGAATGTACTCAGGATCCTGCCATGTCACAGCAAGAAATGGGATTGTATCTTGAAAGTACATTCTACTATGTATGTCTGTTTTTAAAGCCAACTGAATCACCACTTACTTTTTCAGCTGCAGGCCCAAACTGAAGCCTTCTTTATTTGAGGGCTGAAAGACTTCTACTGATGGCTCTGAGTGAGAAATAATAATAATAATAATAACAACTTTATTTATTTTGCACTTTTTAGTACCAAATTACAACTGTAAGGTATTTAACATTTACAATTACACAGAATTAAATGTACTATAAATAAAAAAATCACAGCAAAAAATGATAAAACCCAATATAACAATAAATCTTAAAATGTACAGTTGCGCTCAAAAGTTTAACACCCTGGCAGAATTTTAGATTTTTTTGGCCATTCTTCAGAGAATATAAATGATGACGCAAAAACTGTTTTTTCACTCATGGTTAGTGGTTGTGTGAAGCCATTTATTGTCAAACAACTGTGTTTACTCTTTTTAAATCATAATGACAACAGAAACTACCCAAATGACCCTGATCAAAAAGTTTACATACCCTGGTGATTTTGGCCTGATAACATGCACATAAGTTGACACAAATGGGTTTGAATGGCTACAAAAGGTAACCAATCTCACCTGTGACCTGTTTGCTTGTAATAGGTATGTGTGTATAAAAGGTCTGTGAGTTTCTGGGCTCCTGACAGACCCTTGCATTTTTCAAACAGTGCTGCACTGATGTTTCTGGTTTCTGAGTCAAAGGGAAAGCAAAAGCATTATCAAAGAAAAGCTAATTGAACTGTATAAAACAGGAATGGGATATAAAAAAGACATCCAAGGGATTGCAAATGCCAGTCAGCAGTGTTCAAACTCTAATTAAGAAGTGGAAAATGGGGGATTTTGTTGGAACCAAACCACGGTCAGGTCAACCAACAAAAATTTCAGCAGCAACTGCCAGGAAAATAGTTCAGGATGCAAAGAAAAACCCAGAAATAACCTTAGCTGAAATACAGGACTCTCTGAAAAAAGTGGTCTAGCTGTTTCAAGATGTGAAATAAGCAGGCTATCAAGCTGGAAAGGCAGAACAGGCCAGACGCAAATGCACAACGCAGGTACACAGCTCAGTGGAGGAAAAAGGTTTACTGAATAAGTAGGCTTAGGTCAGTACACGGATAGGCAGTCCAAACAAAGCAACAGGATCCAGAACATCAGGCAAAAAGCGTGGTCAAAGGGCAAGCAGGTAGTCGTCATAAACCGAAGAGGCACAATAAGCAAGGCAAGAAAACTAGAACAGAGCTGGTAAGAAGGCACTAGGCACATCGAACTGGCAAAGGACAGATTCAAACTGAGTGGCTTATAAAGCACCCAAGTGATTAATCGAAACACAGAACAGGTGTGTAGGGAAACACCCAGAACCGGGGCGTGGCCAGATGGATGGAGACACCCACCACCAAGAACCGAGAGAAAAAGGCAAGAGACAACAGGACAAAGTAAACCCAAGCAGAAAAAGAGACAAACCAAGCACCAAAACCACCCCCACGACCCTGACAGTAACCCCCACCCAAGGGCCGACCCTCGATGGCCCCGGAGCAGAAGGGTGAGAAGCACGAAAGTCCTGAACAAGACTGGGGTCTAAAACAAAGCGGGAGGGAACCCAAGTCCGCTCCTCAGGGCCATAACCCTCCCAGTCCACCAAATACTACAGGGGACTGGATCGAACAGGTTTAAGCTGGCTGACGTGAAACGTGGGATGGACCTTCATAGACCGGGGAAGAGACAGATGAACAGAGACAGGATTAATGACCTTAGCTATCGGAAAGGGACCAGCGAACCTGGGAGCCATCTTACAAGGAACACCCCGTAGTGGCATATGACGCGTGGATAACCAAACCCATTCACCAGGAGAGTAAGAGGGTGCAACAGACCGTTTGCGGTCCGCCGCTGCTTTATAGCTTACGGAGGACCGCAACAGGGCCCTCCGGGCCCAGTTCTGGGTTCGCTGGCACTGCATCACCAGACTGAGTGCAGAAGGAACAGGAGAACGAAAATCCGTGGAGGGAAAAAGAGAAGGTTGATGACCAAAGACAACATGAAACGGAGAGAAGCCGGAGGAAGCAGTTGGCAAACAGTTGTGAGCAAGTTTGATCCAGGGCAGCTGGGTGGACCAGGAGGTGGGAAATTGAGATGACAAGATTTGCAGGTCCTTATCTAACTCCTGATTCAGGCGTTCTGCCTGACCATTGGCCTGAGGGTGGTAACCAGAAGTGAGACTTGGTGTGACCCTGAGGAGCCGACAGAATTCCCTCCAGAAATGGGAAACAAACTGAGGGTCCTGGTCTGAGACTATATCTAAAGGCAAGCCATGCAACTTGAACACATACTGTAACAAGGCCTCTGCCGTTTCCTTGGCAGACAGAAGTTTAGGCAGTGGTACAAAGTGAACCATTTTGGATAACTGATCAACAACTGTCATGATTACAGTGTGGCCCTTAGAGGGTGGTAACCCAGTTACAAAGTCCACGGAAATATGAGTCCAAGGCTTAACCAGAATTGACAAAGGTAAAAGAGCACCTGCGGGTGGATGTGTTGAGGTTTTGTGCATGGCACAAACAGAACATACATTAACATACTCCTTGATGTCGGCTAACATCTTTGGCCACCAGAACCGCTGTGAAAGCAAATACCTTGTTCTCATTGCACTCGGGTGACACAAAAAAACGGCTATCATGCCCCCATTGAATGACTTCCCCCCCCTTAGTGAGGCCGGAACAAACAACTTGCCGGTAGGACACTCAGGGGGGACGTGAGTATTTCCAAGGACAGACCTAACCTTAGCTTCGATGCTCCAAGTCAGTGCAGACACAAAACATTTGTCAGGCAGAATTGGCTTGGGAGTGGAAGTTGAGGTGACGGAATCATCCAACCAGGAGAGCGCGTCAGGTTTGCCATTTTTAGATCCTGAACGATATGATAAAACAAAATTGAAATGGTTGAAAAAGATGGCCCACCTAGCCTGGTGCACGTTTAGACGTTTAGCGAAGCGGAGATATACTAGATTCTTATGATCTGTCCAGACTAAAAAAGGCAACTGTGCCCCCTCCAACCAGTGCCGCCACTCCTCCAAAGCGACTTTAACTGCCAGCAGTTCGCGATCGCCGATGCCGTAGTTGTGCTTGGCAGCAGTGAGTTTCTTTGACAAGAAGGTGCATGGGTGGAGGAGTAACACGGGGGCTGTTGTAAAACGATTCTTTAGGTTCCGGAATGCCTCGTCGCACTCCGGAGTCTATACAAATGGACAAAGCGAGGAGGTGACGTTATGTAGCGGAGCTGCGATAGTACTGAAAATTCGAATGAACTTACGATAAAAGTTAGCAAAGCCCAAAAACTGTTGAACATCTTTGCGACCTTTCGGAACCGCCCAATCGCGAACTGCGGCAACGTTCGCCGGGTCCATCTGTATGAGCCTTTCTGAAATCACGAAACCTAGGAAAGACACCGTGGAACAATGGAATTCACATTTCTCTGCCTTGACGTAGAGATTATTTTGTAACAAGGTCGATAAGACGGATCGTACCTGTTGGACGTGCGTCTCTAGATTCAGGGAATAAATTAATATATCATCAAGATAAACAAAAACGCACCTATTGAGGGATTCACGTAATACGTCATTCACCAGATTTTGAAATACTGCGGGAGCATCAGTGAGGCCAAAGGGCATGACTAGATACCCGTAGTGACCCGTGGGAGCATTAAAGGCAGTTTTCCATTCATCCCCGGCACGAATGCGAACCAAGTGACACACATTCCGCAAGTCCAACTTTGTAAAGATTTTAGCTCCCTCCAAAAGCTCGAAGGCTGTTGAGATTAGTGGTAAGGGGTATTGGTTCTTGACTGTGACGTCATTAAGGCCTCGATAGTCAATACAGGGACGGAGTGTTTTGTCCTTCTTTTCTACAAAGAAGAATCCAGCCCCAGCGGGCGAAGACGACAGACGAATTAGCCCAGCAGCTAGTGATTCTTGAATATAAGTGTTCATGGCCTCGTGTTCGGGAGCTGAGAGCGAAAATAACTTTCCCCGGGGAGGTATAACACCTGGGAGAAGATCTATCGCACAATCATACTCACGATGAGGAGGTAGTGATTTAGCTTTTGACTTGCTAAACACCTCAGCAAGATCATGATAACATGTAGGAACTCCCTCCAGATCTGAGTTATGTAAATCAGAGGTTTTAACAGGCTTGGTTAAACAGACATTTGTACAAGCTGGTCCCCAGGACTCGATCCTCCCGAGCGACCAGTCCAGGCGGGGTTTGTGGCGCTGCAGCCAGGGATGCACCAGGATAACTGGATGAGTCATTTTATCAAAGATATGGAAACTAATGCTTTCTAAATGATTATCGGGTATGGTCATTTGAACTGACTGTGTCCGGAATATTATTTGGCCCAGCGGGCTGCCATCCACCGCACGGACCACCAAAGGCCGTGAGAGCCTGTACCACTTAAGATGGATGGACCTGGCGAGAGAAGATTGCATGAGATTAGAATCAGCACCAGAATCGATAAATACTGGCCAAATTAGGGAGGACGAATCAGTCTTAAGTTAAGCATTAATCATATTCTGAGATGAGGGGAGAATTGAGCTCTGACTCACCTGCACTACCGTTCTTGGCCGCACTGGGGCACCCCTGACTGGGCAATGTACAAGTAAATGACCGGGTTGACCACAGTAGTAGCACAGTCCTTCCACGCGGTGGTGCTCCTTCTCTTCGCTGGTGAGTCGGGCCCTCCCCACCTGCATGGGCTCCTCGGGGGAAGTGGAAGGGAGGGCACTCGAGTGACCAGAAGTGGGCGGCCGGTCCATCGTTGTCCCGAGGTATGGCGTTACAGACGAGGGTGCTCCGACAGACAACGATCGGTGCGGATGGCCAAGGCTATTAGGTCATCCAAGTCTTCCGGCAAATCTGTCATGATGAGCTGGCTCCTGATGTTTTCATTTAACCCCTCAAAAAACACGTCTTGGAGAGTGGCAGGGTTCCACTCGCTCTTTGCGGCCAGAATGCGGAAGTCGATAGCATAGTCAGCCGCGCGGCGATGGCCTTGCTTCAGCCTCAACAGTTCCCATGCTGCCTCATGTCCAGGAGAAGAGCGCTGGAAAACCTGCTGCAGGGATTTGGTAAAGGCTGCCAGGGAGGAGCAGGATGGCGAGTCTCGGCTCCATTCAGCCATAGCCCACGCTGCCGCCCTACCGGTAAGGTGAGTGATGACAAATGCTATCTTCGACCGATCGGTCGGAAACACTGATGCCATCAACTCAAAGTATAGTTCACATTGTGTAATAAAGGGTTTAACATCCCCTGACTCACCAGAAAAATGTTCGGGTCGCGACAGTTGATTGCAGACCTCTGGTACAGGAATGGGAGCCGGGGGGTGCAGCTGACGCTCCCGGAAGTGCTGACGTTGCGGGAGTCGTTCGGGTCGTACCCTGATGTTTTACAGCAGTTAGTAGCTGCTCCATCTGAGCACTTACTGAGTCCATGAATGTATCTTGTCTCTTTGCTAGCGCATTGAGATCAGAATTCAGAGCAACAAGTTGATCCTTCTGTTGCGCTAATTGTTGGCTGTGGTGGCGAACCGCCCTCTGGAAACGAATCTGCGTCTGCTTTATCCATCATTGGCCAGTTCGATCTATCAGGCTGGAAAGGCAAGACAGGCCGGACGCAAATGCACGAAGCAGGTACACAGCTCTGTGGAGGAAAAACGTTTACTGAATAAGCAGGCTTAGGTCGGTACACGGATAGGCAGTCCAAACAAAGCAACAGGATCCAGAACATCAGGCAAAAAGTGTGGTCAAAGGGCAAGCAGGTAGTCGTCATAAACCGAAGAGGCACAATAAGCAAGGCAAGAAAACTAGAACATAGCTGGTAAGAAGGCACTAGTCACATCGAACTGGCAAAGGACAGATTCAAACTGAGCGTCTTATAAAGCACCCAAGTGATTAATCGAAACACAGAACAGGTGTGGAAACACCCAGAACCGGGGCGTGGCAAGACAGACGGAGACACCCACCACCAAGAACCGAGAGAAAAAGACAAGAGACAACAGGACAGAGTAAACCCAAGCAGAAAAAGAGACAAACCAAGCACCAAAACCACCCCCACGACCCTGACACAGGCACTTGAAGAAAAATGGGCTGCATGGTGGAGTCACCAGAAGAAAGCCATTACTGCACAAAAGCCATAAGGTATCCGACTTACAATACACCAAACAGCACAGAGAACAAAGTCATTTGGAGTGATGAGACCAAAATTGAACTTTTTGGCCACAACCATAAATGTTACATTTGGAGAGGAGTCTACAAGGCCTATGGTGGTTCGCTGATTTTTGGGGATGTGAGAGCTACAAAGGCACATGAAACGTGATCAAAATTGATGGCAGGATGAATGCAGCATGTTATCAGAAAATATTGGAGGAAAATTTGCACTCTCAGCCCGGAAGCTGTACATGGGATGTACTTAGACGTTCCAACATGACAATGATCCAAAACACAAGGCCAAGTCAACCTGTCACTGGCTGCAGCAGAATAAAGTGAAGGTTTTGGAGTGGCCAGATCAGTCTCCTGACCTCAATATCATTGAGCCACTTTGGGGAGATCTCAAATGTGCAATTCATGCAAGACAGCCCAGGAATTTACAGGAACTGGAGGCTTTTAGCAAAAAAGAATGGGCAGCTTTTCCATCACAGTAAATAAAGAGCTGCATCTACAATTATCACAAAAGACTCCAAGCTGTCATTGATTTTAAAGGGGACAATGCACTGTAATAAGAACTGGGGTGTGTAAATTTTTGATAAGGGTCATTTAGGTAGTTTCTGTTGTCATTATGATTTAAAAAGAGTAAACACAATTGTTTGACAACAAATGGCTTCACACAACCACTAACCATGAGTGGGGAAAAAAGTTTTTGTGTTATCATTCAGATTATCTGAAAAAATGGCCAAAAAAAAAAAAAAAAAAAATTCTGCCTGTATGTACACTTTTGATCACAACTGTATATACACAATATAAAATGTAGCACACTATGCAAACAACACCAGCCAAATACATACAAAATAGAGGTTCCCTTCTCAGAAAGTATATGTTAAGGAGAAAAGAGGTGTCTTCTGGATTTAAAAGACTCAACAAAATCAGAATCAGGTGTATACTAAGAAAAACTCCTGTGGTCCACAAACGTCTTTGCCTTAGGCACACACAACACAGAGCACGGGTTGGCACATAAGGTTTTTGCAATATCTACTAAATAGGAGGGTGTTAATCCATTAAAAATTGTACAAGTTAACAATGAAACTTTAAAATCAGCCTCACATGGTCTGGAATCCATGGAGTGAGGTTAAGATAGGGGTAATATGATCAAATTTCCTCTTCCTGGTCAGATCTATAACAGCAGCATTATGCAACAATTGAAGACCTTGAACATTAAAGTGCGGCAAACCAGGAAAGAGAACATTACAGTAATCAATTCCTGATTAAAGAAAAACATGCACCAGTTTCTCTGCAACAAACCTGGACAACATAGGAAGAATCTTTGCTATATTATGCAAATGAAAAAGCAATCTTTGTAATCTCTCAAAAGAGAGTATCGGATTGAACCTCAAGATGTTTTCACTTCATCAGTATGATGAGTAACACTTGTATCCAATGATTATGTTGATCAAACAGATGCATTTTGTCTCTCAGACATTACATAAACAATAGACAACCAGAATAGTCACAGCCAGATCCCAGCTGTTTGATGACAAACTTCCTTACCGGGTCCGTCTAGGTACTGAGACAGAGAAAAGCGAAGCCTCAGAATAATGGGCTCTGTTCTGATAACTTTCCAGGCTGTTGCCACCTCCTCCTGAGTCAACACATAAATACACATATACAGAGGCATCATAATTATGGCCATTTCTCAATATATATAAATAAATGATGAGTACATGATTCATAATAAATGATGTGCTACTTTGCAAAATGTCAACACTAGAATAGTAATAGGGAAAGACAGAGGCAGTATTGCAAAGGACAGAGTGCTGACTCACATCTAAGAAACCTATGTTAATATGTAGATCAATGTCCACGTCGTCAATCGTTCCATACTCCCTGTTGAGAGACAAAACAATCCGTTTTTAAACTGTATCAAGTAATGTTGCATACCAACCCTCCTGTTTCTGTCACACAATGCTTTGTTAAATTATCTGTATCATCCTTTTGAAATATGAGCAGTGTGTGTCTTGGGTGGAAGGCAAAGATGTGCAACCAGACTAAATCTAGCCCCTGCTTGGTTATTTTAATGTCTAATCCCAAAATGGATTGTCAAGAGCTGTGTATGTATCTGTACTGTACCTGACAGAGACAGCACTGTCAGTGTAGATGTCTTTTACTGCCTCAATGTCTGCATCCAGCTGAGGGTGGCGGTACAGATCAGCAGCACAGCTCCCCTATCAACATAGAATATGTAAGACTGAAGTCAAATTGCACTGAATGTATTATTTCTGATGAAATGTCACTATAAAGTCGATCTGTCCACATTCTGTATCAAAATGTCAGAATGCTAAAATGGTGGCATCTAACCTGCTTAGCTTTAGGACACATTATCCCCTTTGACCACACACACAAACATGGGATCGAGATGTTGAGGATGAAGAAGCAGAAAATATAAACTTACACTCTGACAGTAAATGAAACAATAAATAAATAAATAAATAAAACAAACAAGAACAATCAGAGATTTCAGACGTCCGCCAAGGGTTGACGAGGACTCAAAATAAAAGATATGTGATTCACATTGTGACCCGGACTTTACCTGGATACAGATTCCACAACACAATGCAACAACTGCATACTGATCCAGAATGGTCCAACTGATCAAGATGGTGCAATCTGATATTTAATTCACAAGCTGAAACAAAATAGTATATTCCTGATCTTGGTTTTACACTGTGATGTCGTATGTTTCTGCTGCAGAACCTGCATACTGATCCGGATCAATCCCGACATCCAACACTAACAGGATCTACCTTTGTACAACAGCCACATGTGATTTAAATTTTGTCAAGATCCATCAAGCAGATCCTCGAAATGGTGAAAATTTATGACATGATCCAGAATCAGGATCTTGATCCAGATCCACTCCAAAATTTAATGGAGTCTTACCAGTGGTGGTTCTACAATGAATTTCTCCTTGGGCGAGACCCCCTTCGCGCACCCCCCCACCCCCAAAAAAAATTGCACAAACAGACATTTTTTTATTTTAGTTTTTATTTTTTTTATATTTTAGAAGTGCCCCTGAAATTGCAATTGACATCAAAAGACTGCAGGCTACAATATAACTGTAGTTATAACTGTAGTTTTTGTCAAAAGCATTTCCTTTCAGACATTATTGGCATGAATGGCCTTCCATACCTCTGAGCTGAGCTCAGCCAGCTGTGCTGCAAGTCAGCATCAATTTAATTCATAAAGAATGCAGGTCGTCTCATTTTGGGAGGGAAAAAATGTTTCAGTCGATTGTAGTTTGTCTGTATTACAACGTTTGGAAATAGGTGTCATTTTACGAGGTCTGTGAGAAAAGTATCCAACCTTTTTATTTTATGCAAAAAATATATGGATTTGATTCATATGTTTTTACATCAGCCAAGTTTGAACCTTCGTGCGCATGCGTGAGTTTTTTCACGCCTGTTGGTTGCGTCATTCGCCTGTGGGCAGGCTTTGAGTGAGCACTGGTCCACCCCTCTCGTTGTTTTTTCATTGCGAGGAAATGGCGGAATGATTTGGGCTTTGTTCCATCAGAATTTTTTCAGAAACTGTTAGAGACAGGCAGCTAGAAACCGTTTGGAAAATTCACATGGCTTTCGGTGAAAATTTTATGGGCTTCACAGAGATTAATGAGTGTTACTACCGCTTTAAGGACAGCCCACAATGGTGCATGGCGCGTCGCGCTCTGAGCCGTGATTGACAGGCAGAAATTACCATTTCATTTCTAAACGCATGGCAGTATGGATCCGGGACCATTGTGTGCAATTTCTCTGGTTATCACAAGAGCTGCACATCAGCCATTTTCCGGCAGATTTCACTTTTAACAAGAGATTTTGTCATGGAAAGCCAAATCTGACTCACGCTGCAGAAGCGGTTGATTATAAAGCCACTGCAGGGTCTGTAATCAACATAGAGAGATGATCATTGTCCCATTTACCCTAAAAAACAATGGCCGCTCTGAAGGACTGAAAAGGGCTATTGATGTCGGTGGATCGAATCATTTCTTAACGATACCCAAAAAGAACTGGTTCTCGATACCCAACCCTACTCACGAAGCCAATTTTTATCACCCCGATTACTTTTCTGGAACTATCAATACCTGTGCCTCCTTTTTGATGCAGTGTTCATTTGTTTTTTATTTTCTCAGCACCCAGCACACTACATCACAGACAAAATGACAGAATAGCTTATATCATCAGGTTGCTCTGGGAGGATGCACTAGTGTGAGTAACAGCCCTCTGGGGGACAGAGTCACCCATTTTGGACTCTTATTCTACATTTATCCAACAGTTTTGGATGGTCAAAGACCATCCCATGCAGAGGCATATGACCTCCAGATGTTTGATATTGCATCGTCAGGAAAATTGCAGTGTGGCAGATTATTACATTGAGTTCCAGGTTCTGGCGGCAGGCTGACTGGAATCCCACGGCTCTATGAAGCATTTTTATTAATGGGCTCACTGATCAACTTAAAGAGGAATCTTTAGACAAACTCATAGACCTAGCCATGAATATCAATAACCGTTTGAGGGAGAGAATGCAGGAGAAAGGCCGGAGGGCAGAGCGCTCATCTTTCCCTCAGATCCTTCCGCGACACAGTCACTTTCCTTCCCTGCCAGCTCCACTGGCAGTACACTGCTGATGAGCCTATGCAGCTTGGCAAGGCCAAATTAACCGCAGGGGAGAGGCAGCACAGGATCTCAGCCATGGAGTGTATTTATTGTAGCACCAGGGGTCATATCATGCGCGATTGTCCAGTTTGGCCAAAAGCCAACACTTGCCTGTAGGTCCTGGGCTACGGGTGAGCCAGATCAGATTCACAGGTGAAAATTTGGCACACACCCAAATCACGGCATCCATTCTTTACCAGCATTATTACGTTTCCATACTAGCACTTATAGACTCAGGAGTGGAGAGAAATTTTTTGGACATCAGGGTGGTCATTGAAGTTTACATCCCAGTGGATGAATTCAACACTCCATTCTTGGTTCACATCCTGGACGACACCAGATAACCCACTAATACACATCAAACCAAACCAGGCATGTTAGCGGTGTCAGATAATCACCGGAAGACTATTCAGTTTTTTGTTTATTAATCTTCCTCTATATTATTGGTGTTGGGACATACGTGGCTCACCCTCAATAATATGGACTTTGATTGGCCGTCCGGTACAATAACTCGATGGAGCAAAGCCCACCACCGCTGGTGTTTACAGTCCTCTGTGCCCCCTAATTTAAGTGACAGAGAGTCCAGTAGTTCACCTCCAGCTCTTACCACTGTCCCTGATTGTTACTATGATCTAAGTGAAGTCTTCAGTAAAGGCTAGGGGAGGTGATGCTCTAGTGGTTAAGCGCTGGGCTTCAGACCAGAGGATCCTCGGTTCAAATCTCAGCCTGACTGGAAAATCACTAAGGGCCCTTGGGCAAGGTCCTTAATCCCCTAGTTGCTCCCGGTGTGTAGTGGGCGCCTTGCATGGCAGCAGCCTGACATCGGGGGAAATGTGAGGCATTATTGTTGTAAAGCGCTTTGAGCATCTGATGCAGATAAATGTTATATAAATGCAGCCCATTTGGCTTGTGCATTATCACTTCCACTTCACAAACCGTATGATTCCTTGTGGATGGCCATCCTGAATGGACTCTGCGGTGGATTTTGGATGCTACGTGGTACCTGGCCTCCTTATCTGAGTAGATAGCGTTGATGTTGTTCGTTCTTTGTTTTCTGACCTGTCTCTGTCTCACTGTTTCCAACGTTTCCAGTCTCCTGTCAACTCCATGGGCAGCCACATGGTTCCAGTCTCCAGTCACTGCACCTGTTCTGGCCCAGCCTGTGTCTCTTGCCTCCAGCGTCTCCTGCAACATTCCAAATTCCTCTGTACTATCATCACAATAAATTGTTACTTGTTTGCCACACAGCTCCCTGCTTTTTGGATACAATCTCAGTTTGATGGGCTTGGCTGTAACACCATTTTTGTAACTTTAATTGGAAAAACGTTTCCTACCATGAATTTGTTCTGCATTTGTTCATAGAATTTTTCAAGGATCGGCCAATCTGTGTGGCAAGTATAATCCAAATTTGTGCGTCGATCTATCTTCTATTGGAAGATCTATGACATTTTCGACATTATAGCTTCAGATGGTATTGTAATTTGCCAACTCTATTCATATTTTATTGGTTTGCAAGGAAGCGTGGCCAACATGGCCAACCTAGAATATCAAGATTTACAGCTGCACAAGCATTGAAACTGATTCTTGATGCCCAGAGTGAAGATGAAAAGGATGATGGACAAATATATTACAGTAAAATAAATATAAAAAATGCTAAATCAATCATTTACATAGAATTATTCCAATATAAAGTCAATGGGGTCATAAATAACCCCACTTGGTCATATTAGTCGCTAAAATAGCTCAGTCGCTAGAGGGTTAAGAGTCATAAAATCTTTTCAGATTTGGGAGCATGCCCTGGTGCTGTGTGTGACCCCACCCACACCACACTCTGGAACTGTTCTGACTCCGGGATGGCAATCATTTGCGCAGACAACCCATCCATCTACACCTCCTGACTGTAGCCATCTATCTCTCCCAGTCTGTAGACTTTTCCCGTTGCTGGGGTCCTCAAACTTTTTTTGAAAGAAAGTCATTCCATCCAAGGAATACATTCGTGCCAAAGATACACCCAAGAGACCTATGACCAAAGACAGCATTCAAGTCTCACAACCATAGAGTCACACGGGAATCACCAGGACCATAAAGACTTGGACCTTTGTTCTCCTGCAAAGGTATGTTGTGATTTGTTACATTTAGTAAAATAATTTTAACTTGTTCTAACTCTTATACAAATACAGTTATGTTCAAACGTTTACATACCCTGGTAGAATTTTAGATTTTTTTTCATCATTTTTTAGAGTATGTGTTGGGAAGGTGTCGTAGCACGGACCCACAACAGGGGGCGCAAATGAACGGACAATGAGTAAGCCAAAAGGTAACAATTTACTGTTGTGACAATACACAACTAAATGTACAGAAATTGCAAAGTCAATGAACACCAGGTGACGTGTGGGCAGGCTCGAAGATAGAAGACCCCGACGAGAGAGAGACCGCGTCCCACACGGCCTCCACCACCAACGGTCTGAAGAACACCGGAGCCGCCAAGTCCCGAATCCCCAGGTGACCTCTGTCTTCGGCTGTCGACCCTGGTACTGCTGGCAGAAAGCAGAAAAAGATGAGTGAGTGTAAATCCTTACACTCAGTGGTCTACAGTCTGTGCACAGTTAGGAGGAGAACCTCCACCTCCGAATCACACACTCGTGCAGCTCCTAGTGTGACCACTTATCTGTAGCGCGGTTGTCGTCGTCACGCTCCACGCCACTTCCAGATAAGGGTGAACACCACAGGATACCGGCTGCAACAAAAGGTCAGAATCCTAAACACTGTGTTAAAGTCAGCAGAGAAAATTACCTCACGGTAGTCGATTTCTCGGCGAGGAGGTGGAGTTCCGATCCGGCTTTTAAGATGGTGA
The DNA here is from genome assembly GCF_902500255.1 of Thalassophryne amazonica. Taxonomy (NCBI): domain Eukaryota; kingdom Metazoa; phylum Chordata; class Actinopteri; order Batrachoidiformes; family Batrachoididae; genus Thalassophryne; species Thalassophryne amazonica. Next base: position 58,197,938 of record NC_047104.1, read on the forward strand.
TGCTGATGATGAACGAGTGACAGCTGGTGCAGGGGATGAATGACAGCTGTCACTTCTTCAGGGTCCGGCGCCCTCTCGTGCTTGGAGCCCGCACTCCAAGCAGGGCGCCCTCTGGTGGTGGTGGGCCAGCAGTACCTCCTCTTCAGCGGCCCACATAACAGTATGAGTGATAACGCAAAAACTTTTTTTTTTACTCATGGTTAGTGGTTGTGTGAAGTCATTATTGTCAAACAACTGTGTTTACGCTTTTTAAATCATAATGACAAGCTACTAACCAAATTATCCTCATCAAATGTTTACATACCATGGTGATTTTTGTCTGATAAAATGCTCACAACTTGACGCAAACAGGTTTGAATGGCTACAAAAGGTAACCATCCTCACCTGGGATCTGTTTGCTTGTAACAGGTGTGTGTGTGTGTGTGTGTGTGTGTGTGTGTGTGTGTGTGTGTGTGTGTGTGTGTGTGTGTGTGTGTGTGTGTGTGTGTGTGTGTGTGTGTGTGTGTGTGTGTGTGTGTGTGTGTGTGTGTGTGTGTGTGTGTGTATAAAAGTCAGTGAGTTTCTGGGCTCCTGACAGAACATTGCATCTTTCATCCAGTGCTGTACTGAGATTTCTGGTTTCTGAGTCATAGGGAAAGCAAAAGTATTGTCAAAGAAAAGGTAATTGAACTGTATAAAACAGCAAAGGGACATAAAAAGATATTCAAGTGACTGAGAATGCTATTGGAACCAAACCACAGTCAGGTAGATCAACAAAAATTTCAGCAACAACTGCCAGGAAAATTGTTTTTGGATCCAAAGAACAATCCACAAATAACTTCAGCTGAAATACAGGGCTCTGAAAAAAAAGTGGTGTGGCTGTTTCAAGATGCACAATAAGGAGGCACTTGAAGAAAAAAAGGGGCTGCATGGTCAAGTTGCTAGGAGAAAGCCATTACACAAATGCCACAAAGTATCCAGTTTACAATATGCCAAACAGTACAGAGAACAAAGTCATTTGGAGTGATGAGACCAAAACTGAACTTTTTAGCCATAACCATAAACATTACATTTGGAGAGGAGTCAAAAAGGCCTATGATGAAAGATACACTATTCCTACTGTGAAGCACGGAGGTGGATCGCTGATGTTTTGGGAATGTGTGAGCTACAAAGGCACAGGGAACTTGGTCAAAATTGATGGCAGGATTAATGCACCACATTATCAGAAAATACTGGAGGGAAATTTGCACTCATCAGCCCAGAAGATGCGCATGGGACATACCTGGATGTTCCAACATGACAACAATCCAAAACACAAGGCCAAGTTGACCTGTCATTGGCTACAGCAGAATAAAGTGAAGGTTCTGGAGTGGCCATCTCAGTCTCCTAACCTCAATATCATTGGGCCACTCTGGGGAGATCTCAAATGTGCAGTTCCTCCAAGACAGCCCAGGAATTTACAGGAACTGGAGGCTTTTGCCAAGAAGAATGGGCAGCTTTACCATTAGAGAACATAAAGCTGTACACACACCAACAAGAACTTTGCGGTCCTCCAGTCAACACCAGCTGGAGGTCCCCAGGACTAAGAGCAAACAGTGGGGAGACCGATCATTTGCAGTGGCTGGGCCTAGACTTTGGAACTCATTGCCCTTTGAGTTGCGCTCGATAAGTACTCTTTCTCTGTTCAAAGCTAAACTAAAAGCCTATTTGTTCAGAGTTGCTTTTAGTACATAGTTTTATTGTGGTTGTTCATTTGTTGTTGAGTTTATGCATTTATGTGAAGCACTTTGGTTCAGTAGTCACTGTTGTAAAGGGCTATACAAATAAAGTTTGATTGATTGATTGATTGATTGATAAACAGCCTCATCCACAACTACCACAAAAGGCTCCAAGTTGTCATTGATGTTAAAGGGGGCAATACATGGTATTATGAACAGGCTGGAGTTTGAACTGAGGATCCTCTGGTCTGAAGTCCAACGCTTAACCACCAGACCATCACCTCCCCCATTTCTTCATAATTGATGTATTTCTTTGTAATTGATGCAAATAAAGTCCAAGAAATATTCAGTGGCAGCTTTACCATCAGAGAGCCTCATCCACAACTACCCCAAAAGACTCCAAGCTGTCACTGATGTTAAAGGGGGTAACACACAGTATTAAGAACAGGGGTATGCAAACTTTTGGTGAGGGTCATTTGGGTAGTTTCTGTTGTCATTATGATTTTAAAAAGAGTAAACACAGTTGTTTGACAATAAAAGGCTTCACACAACCACTAACCATGAGTGAATAAAAGTTTTTTGTGTTATCATTCATATTCTCTGAAAAATGACCAAAATATCCAAAATTAAGCCAGGGTATGTAAACGTTTGAGCACAACTGTAGTAATAGAAAATGAAATTATTCAGAAAATGTCCATACTTTCCACCAATTACTTTATTGGCCAGCGGTCAGTGCATTGTTCTCAGCTGCCATTACCTATTTGATGCTTCCACAACGTCTATTTTCAAGAAGCGATAATGATGATAGTCCATGCATATCATGGCAGTGTCCAGCCTTCAAGACAGCCTCAAACGCTTTCTTCCCTATCTTCAGCAAGGTGCTTTCATCTTCTCTGGCTCAGAGAAAAGAGCTTAACACCAAGACTAGATTTACATTTCAATCATGAGATATGGAAGATAAGGATAAAACAAGATATCTATCAGATTAAGGTGTCACAGTGTATAAAACTATAGCATGACAATCTGACAGTAAAGAATATGAAAGGAAGGATTTGCACGATGATCCATGTGACTGACAATTAAGGCTGAAGTGGGAAACAAGAAAACACAAAAAACAGCAGTGCTGTACTCAACACTGTTTCATATTTACTGTGGCTACCTTGGAAAAGTTCTCAGCTCTGAGCACTCTGCCCTGATAAAAAAAACAAAAAAAAACATGATACCCACCATGTGAGCAAATTCAAGACAAAATATACAGCAAAGCAAGAAACTAAAATAAGAATTAAACAACAGACACATCGTGTGGGTGGGGATAGTGCCAAAACCTTTTACCAGTTCTATAAATTTTGAAGTGGAAACGATGATCCAGAGTATTTTGAAAACTGTTTCAAACATTGTTCTCTCATGAATGAATGAATGAATGAATGAAGGTTTTATTTCAGACATGAAAAACAAAACAAATAAAGAAGAACAACAGCAAACATAGAAAAGCAAGAAAATCATTAAAAAAAGACAAAACAAAAAAAAAACGTCAACGCAACTCAACCTTTTTTTCAAAAGCATGTTTAAAATGACAGCAGTCGACCAAAGTGCTGTACATATTTTAAAAAATGGGCACCAAGTTACCCCCAATCGAAAATAAATGAATTAAAAATAACAATAAAATTACAACAGGCAATAAAACAAATAAAATACAACATAAAATAAAGACTAAAAAGTAGTAGGAAATCATTTAATTAGATTTAATTTAATTTATTTTATTTACATAGTGCCAAATCACAACAAAGTTGCCTCAGGCACAATGCATAAGTAAGGTCTAACCCATCAATTTCTATTTACTCACTAGATGGAGGACCGGTGTGATCGGCTTATTGCTGCCTGTTGCCAGAGTGCCGCCATCTTGGTTAGCATCTGGCAACCAATCATACATGGAAATCAATTCAAGGATTCAAGGATTCAAAGGATTCAAAATAATTTTATTGTCATATGCACATGTTCTCTGCACAATGAAATGTGATTACTGCATTTAACCCATCCTAATTGCCAGTTAAGAGCAGAAGTCACCTTTAGGCGCCCGGGGACCAGCTCCAGATGTATGTCCTGCATTAGGTCAACAGTAGGGCTGAGCAAACCAAGACCGGCCTCATGACGACAAACGACACACACAACAACACACATAAGCCGGCCCGGTACATAAACACATATAAAAAGCACACACAAGGTAAGACTTGGGAAAGAAAAACCTTCATTGCTGCTGCATTGAATCATGCAGCAGCAATGCAGGAAAAAACCCATCAGCACAATGAACAATGATCACACATAACAACAGGACAAGAAACGATGACCGAGATTTGTAAGTGTCCAGTTATCAGACAGAACACCCGGAGGCCGCCTTTAGGCACCATCAACAGCCTTGCTCATCCGTTCTGGAGGGAGGAAGGGCCCAGCCCTGAACAGTCCACTGTCCACAGTCAATGTCAGAGCTGGAGAAGCTGAGGGCGGGGGAAGACCGGGGGGGTGAGGCATGAGCGTTGTTCTTCTCCAGGAGGTTTTTATCACAGCGGCCTTGAAGTGCAGCTGTGTTTTGGGAAGCCGAATGAAAATCCAGATTAGCAGACGCCTGAAAGATTCCACAGTCTGAGACAAGTGGCTTCCAATACATCTGAATTAGGAGAGGAGATGTGGTCATTACTGAAAATCAATGCGGTCTTCCAGTGCAGCGATCCTACCAGAGACGGTTTCCAATGCGCGGTTAACACCCGCCGACTGAGCTGACACTGCCCTTCCAATCGAATCAATCATGTGGGGCAGCCTGGACGGGCCAATTATTGCCGCTTCCACTTTCTTAATTTTCCGGTAAACCAGCGCTATGCCCGCTCCACACAGCAGGAACCCGGTCACCACCATGCCAAATATATACACATCTTCGATGTCCTCCACAGACAGCGTGTAAAGGCACATGACCTGCCATTTCCTCCAAGTGTCCATCACGTAACCCATCACATGTGTCCCGGCAGGACAGGTCGGGTCCTCCGCTCCCAAATGTCTTGTAGAAAAAATAGTGTCAATTGCATTCAGAGACCGCTTTAACAGATCCATTTTTACTGTTTCCAGAAGAGCAAAGCTGACAGCCTCACAGACAACATGCCACAGAAGCAGGAAAGATAAGGAGGGAGGGAGAAGAGAAAAATGCAACCGTCTCGACCGAGAGCAAGGAGGCAAAAAAAAAAAAATGTGGGTATGATCAATGTTTACATGAATCTGCGTTCTATTACCGTGCTGTTACATTTATTGAAACTCAGTCCCACATTTGTACAGCCACTATTTGTCAAACCAAATGCAGAACACATAACAATAGGACCTAGAATGGATCCTTGAGGGACTCCACAGGTCAGTGGGGCCACATCTGAAGAACAGTGGCCCAGCTGCACAGAAAAGCCGCTCTGAGAGGTAAGAACTAAACCAGGTGAGAGCAGCACCTGTAATGCCCACACACTGCTCGAGACGACACAGCAGAATCACGTGGTCCACTGTGTCAAAAGAGGCTAACAAGTCTAAAAGCAGCTAAAATCAAATCATTAAAAAACTCTCAGTGGAGCAGTTTTGGTGCTATGTGTGGGTTTGAAGCCAGACTGAAACTTTTCATAAATGTCATGCTGGGCTATAAACGACTACAACTGGATGTAGACCGCTCTCTCCAACACCATGGATAAAAAGGGGAGTTGAGATATAGGCATAAAATTTGAAAGGATGGAAGGATCACCATTTTTCTTTTTAAATAAAGGTTTCACCACAGCATGTTTAAAAGCTGAAGGCATGCAGCCAGAGATAAGTCTGGTGTTAACCAGCAACAAAATAGTGGCTCCCACTGAATCAAAAACTTATCTGAAGAGACGAGGAGGAATGATGTCTAAAGAACAGTTTGTAGGACGCCGATGACTGACTACCCCAGAAAGTTGGGAGGACAAATGTTTGAACTGATCAAGGGCAGCAGAGCACAGAGAAAAATCAGACTCTGTGATGGGCCTAATGCCTGAATGATCTGGTCTGAGGGCAGACACTTTTGTGATAAAAAAAAAAAAAACAATTCTAATAAATTGTTACAAAGTGTAGGTGTTGGCACAAGAGGGGAGACATCACTGGGATTAATAAGACAGTTCAAGACGCTGAACAGGACCTGAGCCTTATGCCAGTTATTTCTGACTCAAGTAGAGAAATAGGTTGCTTTGACAGCTTTCTGATAAGCAAACATACAGCCAGGAAGAATTTGTCGAGATACAATGAGATGATCTTTTTTCCATTTTCTCTCAGCGAGTCTACATGCACGTCTGAGCGTGCGCATTGACTCATTTAACCATGGCTATGAGCATGGTTTAGAGTGCCTTGGCCTAAGTGGAGCGACACAGTCCAAGATCTCCGTGCATGTGGTGTTAAAGACAGACACAATCTCTTCGGCACTGAGACCCCATTTTCCATCAAGTGTGCACAAAAAGAATCAGTAAAATAGCAGAAAACTGTGTGGCAGTCGAAGGGTTAATAGCGCGCCGGAGGCACTTGGGGGCAGGTGATTAATCCGCCGAACAGGGAAGCGTCAAAGTGAACAACACAGGTAGATGATCGGAAATACACAGAGCTGCACAGATTTCCTTAATAGAGACAAATAAACCACAAGACAACACAAGATCTAAAATATGCCGCTTTTCATGAGTCGGCCAGATACGCACTGGGTAAAATTAAAGGACTCAATCAGGTTTAAAAAGTCCTTGACCAGAGGATGGTATTCACAGCAGACATGTATATTAAAATCACCAGAGATGAAAATATGATCGTATTTCACCACAATCCTGGACAGAAAGTCCGCAAACTCATTTACAAAGTCCTTATTATATTTCGGTGGATGATAGACAACGGCGCAAAGGACGGGGAATGACAGGTTCAGTTAAAAAAGCTGCAGCGACTCATTGCAGGCTGGGACAAACTGCACTGAAGTTTGAATTTAAACACAGAGGCTATGCTGACTGTAGAGCGGGGCGAGCTAAAGAACAAACAATCAGGAGGAAGGAGTTCAGAAAACAGCATATGGTCACCAGCATGGATCCATGTCTCCGTCACACACATAATATCCAGTTTGCAGGAGGTGAAGGAGTCATTTAAAAGAAACATTTCGCCACTGACCTTGCGTTTAGCAGGGCTATGCTCAGGTTCTGCTCTGAGCTGAAGACGCAGCACGACCATTCCACAGCTTCACTCCACATATTGATATACAAAACTGTGTAATGTTGTACGAACCCATAGATGTTTTAGTTTATACTCCCCCCTCAGATTATAATCCCCATCTCTGCTAAAAAAAAAAAAAAAACAATTTTTGAATATTCCTAGGAACTAGATTATTTGCTGCTTTATACATCATTTGTGTTGTTTGTAGATGAACCAGGTCATTGAATTTGTAAAGTGAATTGAATAGTGAAGTTGTATGTTCTTTGTAACTGGCATTATGAAATATCCTTATGGTTCTGTTTTTTGTAGTATTGATAGTGAGTGTAGTGTACATTTATAAGTATTGCCCCAAACGTCTGCACAGTAATTTAAATATGATAAAACCAGTGAAGAATAGAGAACGTGGAGTGGCATTAGTAGAAGAAAGCACTCATTGAGAAACAGTAAAAGCAGTGCATCCACAAAGAACATTAAGTGACACATATGGTAGATTAGATTTGACTTTATGAAACAGCTGCTGTACCTGAATGCCGTATAAGAACTGCTCTGACTCATTCTCCCCATCTGACTCCTCGTCTGTCCAACACTGGCCTTTGATGTCCTGTGGGCCCACATATTATGCAAGGCTGTTATGGTTATGGTGAAGCAAAAAGAAAATTCATCCTTGTTCTATCACCCTTTCAGCTCACATCCTTGCTCACATCTCCCTATTTAACAGGCTATTCAAAGGCTTCAAAGCACTGCTTTATATAGCATCCCAAAGAGATGGATGGAGAGCTTTCAAAAGAAGCTGACAGTTAAGGATGAGCACATGCCTTGCCATCACCTCATGCTGCTTGATTATAGCAAAAACACCATAATCATACTTATTTTAACCCCAATTTTAATTGAAATCATGTAACATGATTACTCATTGACTTTCGAAACTTCATTGGATTTACTTTCAATCAAGTGTAGAACTGTTTTAAATCCAGAATCTTCAATTTTAAATATTAGTGAACTGAAAGTGAAGTGATGTTAGTTCTACATAGGCCTTGAGGTGGTTGGTCCCTGTGTTTTTCCTTGGATTCTGCAGCTTCAAGCAACCACTGTCTAGATCACAAATTCCAGTTAAATGCAGACAAACACACTGATATTTGAGAAGTGAAATGAAGTTTCTAGTATTTACAAAAAGTGTAATAATTATTTAAACAAAATTGGGCAGGTGCATAAATTTGGGCACCCTTGTCATTTTATTGATTTGAATACATTTAGCACTAATTATTGGAACATAAAATTGGTTTGGTAAGCTCAATGACCCTTGACCTCCTTATACAGGTGAATCCAAGCAGCTGATCCCAGCTATAAACAAGGACGTCTGGAGCTGGAAACAAAGGGATTTCCCCGTGCTGCCTCAAAAAGTACCGACAGCAGCATGAAAATAATCACAAGAGTAACAAAAGTGGGATTCCCGTGTGCATACTTGCACAGGGTACCACCCACTGCAAATAAAGACAAATAAGCACTATTAAAAAGTATTAAAAATAGCGAAAGTAGGAAAAGAGGGGCCAGAGCTGAAGTAACAGGCAGCTGCGTCAGCAGCACCATCTTGAAAAATAAAAAATAAAAAAGTTAAGGCCCGAGGTGGCAGGCCAAGAAAAATCTCAGATAAACTGAAATGAAGGATGGTGAGAACAGTCATAGTCAACCTACAGACCTGCTCCAAAGATCTTGCTGCAGATAGTGTCTCTGTGCATCGTTTAACTATACAGTGCACTTTGCACAAAGAGATGCTGTATGATGCTGTAATGCAGAGGAAGCCTTTTCTGCATACACGCCACACACAGAATCACTTTAGGTATGTTAAAGCACATTTGGACAAGCCAGTTTCATTTTTGAATAAGGTGCTGTGGACTGGTGAAACTAAAATTGAGTTATTTGGCCATAACAAGAGGCAGTATGCATGGCTAAAAAAGGACACAGCAATCCAAGAAAAACACTTGCTACCTACAGTAAAATTTGGAGGTGGTTCCATCATGCTGTGGGGCTGTGTGGCCAGTGCAGGTACTGGGAATCTTGTTAAAGTTGAGGGTCACATGGATTCCAGTCAATATCAGCAGATTCTTGAGAACAATGTTCATGAATCAGTGACAAAGTTGAAGTTGCACCGGTGCTGGATCTTTAACAAGACAATGACACTAAACACTGCTGAGAATCTACTAAGGCATTCATGCAGAGGAACAGGTACAATGTTCTGGAATGGCCATCTCAGTCCCCAGACCTGAATATTATTGAAAATTTGTTTTGTGATTTTAAGCGGGCTGTCCATGCTCAGAAACAAACAAGCCTCACTGAACTGGAGATGTTTTGTAAAGAAGAATGGTCCAAAATACCTTCAACCAGAATTCAGACTCTCATTAGAAGCTATAGGAAGCATTTAGAGGCTGTTATTTCTGCAAAAGGAGGATCTACTAAATATTGATGTATTTTTTCTGTTGGGGTGCCCAAATTTATGCACCTGCCTAATTTTGTTTAAATAATTATTGCACAATTTCTGTAAATACTAGAAACTTCATTTCACTTCTCAAATATCACTGTGTTTGTCTGCTATATGATATATTTAACTGAAATTTCTGATCCAGACAACCAATGATTTATAAAGGAAAATCATGAAAATTATCAGGGGTGCCCAACTTTTGCATACAACTGTACTTCTTAGATAGTCCGTGAGTACAATCAACTGCACAGTTATCTCAGACACTTATCATAAAATGCTCAGAAAAGACAAACACAGTCAAGTCCACATTATATAACGGCTGAGTGGATCCTTGTCATTTGATTGGTGCTTTGTATGTCACATGACATAGATTAATTCATCCCATTTGTGTTGCATTGCATTTAGGGTGCGGCTTGGTTCCATTTAGAGTGTAAATTTGGTTACATACGTTTGGTACCATTGTACTCTGCACACATACACACGCACGTCCTCATGCACGTGTGCACATGTGATCGTGAATGCACATGTGCACGCACGCACATGATTGTGCATGCGCACACAAAACAAATCCACTGTGCTGTCTGGAGGCTGTTAGCAGGGAGAAAGAAAGACAAGCTGGGCTCATTTCTGACGTGATTTTTTTTTTTCTGCACTGAGGACGTACATACACGCGTGTGTGTGCACGTGGGGGACAACGACTCTCCTGAGACATAATTTGATTGAGCTAACTGACGTTGCTAATTCACACACACACACACACAAAACAAATCCACTGTGCTGTCTGGAGGCTGTTAGCAGGAAGAAAGAAGAAAAACTAGACTAATTTCTGACCTGATTTTTTTTTTCACTGCACTGAGGACATACACAGTCGACCAACCCGGCTGCGTGTGTGCGCGCTTGGGGGCAACGACATGATGATTTGATTGAGCTAACTGATGCTGCTTGTAACACACACACATACACACAAAATCCACTCTACTGTAAGCCGTCTGGATGCATGAAGACCTGTTCACATGAAACGGTGATGTGATTTTTGGCTGGACTGAGGAACTACACAAAGTCTTTTTTTATGGAGGTCCGAAGTCAGTGCACAGCATCACTGGACTACATGTCACAGTGGAACACCAAAATGTAAGTCCCTTTTCTGTTGTTTATAAATTTAAAAAATATCAAATGACAAGGATCTATTTTATCTGTCATATAAAACAAATAATGACTGTTGTTACATTCTTTCAATGGAACGAATATTTAATTTCGCCTCGTTGAATGGTATGTTCCAGCTTTCACCTCATGAAATATTCATACAATTGAAGTCATTATTCATTCATTCAACATTCATTATTTGTATAACAGCTAGCAGCCTCTGCTAGCGGTGCCTTGGACTCGTAGCATAGTAGCTGTCAGTCAAAGTGACCAAGCACCTAATTATTAACAATATGGCTTAAACTGATATGTTATTAAAAATTATACCATGGTCAGTGAGAATTCCATGTCTAACTGGCGTGCATTATTTTCGTGTATACGCACACGTAGTTCGGCGAGTTAAGTCACTTGCTATAATCACTCCGCTCTGGTCGTCACCATAGCAATGCGCAAATCAGTTGGCGCAGATCAACTGTATTTTGACAGGTGAATGACAGAAATGCGATAAAACATGGATTTCCAAGTGAATTTTAATACTTTTGATCAAAATAAAACGTTTCAGGGACGGAAAGAGGAGGACAGCAAATGAGAAGAACAGCAAAAGCAACGGTGTAAAGATTTAACATCATACGAACTGGACAAGATTGAAGACGGGAAAGAAGAAGAGAACAGTTCTATCCTTGTGGGCTGCCAGAGCGCTCCGCATCAAAACAGCGAGCGTAGTTTCTGGACCTGTTGCCAGAGTTGGCCGCAGCCCCACAAACCAAAGAGGGGGGCGGTGTGAGTGGCCCGCTGCAGCGCGAGCCCGCAAACACGGTAAGCGCATCGGCGGCAAAATGTCTTGAGACTGGTATAAAATAGTCCCAAATACTCACACATTTTTATCAAGTTCTGTTAAATAAATATTTGTGTGTTAGCTCACTGTGTGGGACCATGGTATAAGCGGATTAAACAACTCGAAGCCGTGCATTATACGGTTTGAATGCACTTTGCGGAGTAACACCACTCCGTTTTGCATTGTGGTGTTCTAGACTCCGCGTCGGGCATTCAAACAGTATAATGCACAGCTGCTCGTTGTTTAATCCTTACATAAATCAGAAGGAGCAGCAGAGAGCAGTTAGTGGCCACCCTCTAGCCTAGCAGAGGTTGTTGTTTGTGGTGGCTGTCTGCACCCGGCACACACACAGCGGAGGCTGCCACTTGGGTTTATCATACATGAAATGCAGCAAAACCAGCATTTTACCTCTATTATGCTATTTTCATAATCGTTGGACGCCAAAGTTGAAATCAAAATGAATCATACAGTCTGTTTTTTAACAGAAAAATTTACAGTGTCATAAACCTAGTTCACATATTAATGTCATAGTAGACTCTGATTGCACATTAAAATGCTGAAAACAAGCCTGAACACCTATAAGCGCCATCTGAATGCAACCATGGCTTTAATTTAATCCACTATATCTATAATCCAGAACAAAATCACAAATAGAAAACTCAGAATAGCTGCATGCTGTGATTACAAAATGCTCACTGTCTCACCATTGGATCTGCGGTTCATAGAGTTCACTCACACGGGCCGTTCACCATTGCCAACCATTGCGTTCCAGGTGGGAGGAATGGGAACGGAAAACTGAAGACAGCTGCGCGTCCTAGATCTCTTCAAAGCTGCCCCACCTGAAAAACAAATAAATAAAATACAATCTCAGGAGAAGAAAACATGAAACAAAGAGAAAATCTACACTGATGCCAAGCTTTGTAAACAGTGCCCTCCTGCGTCTGTCTGCACTTCACCTTGCTGTGTATCCTAGCAACAGCCATCTCTGCCTTCTTTCCGAGTGGCATTAATCACCATGAAGAGAACGTGTAGGAGAGGCGTGCACTAACCGTGATGTATCCATTTCTTTGTGTGTGTCTCTGTGAGTGTATGTGTCTTTTCCATGAACTTCATTTGGCAAACCACAAACATTATCACGCTGTGACATCTCTTCATTCCACTGATGGTTTGGATTTGCCTGGCAGACAGATATGACTTTACTTCTGATAGGCCGCTTATAGCACAACTGCTATATTATTTTAATATTTTTTACACTGAGGACAGCAAGCTCATGAGGTGTTTGGTAAAATATGCACAAAACAAAGGGACAGAACATTATAAGTGAGAAAACAAAAATTCTCCGTTACAGACGGCTTGATTCAGATAAAAATTTCCATGAAAGTAAATAAGAAAATAAATAATTAAGCCAACATCAGAAGACAGACTTCAAAAGTACACGCATTGACATGACAGAGGTGGTCGCATCATGGCAACCTCCACTTTTGCCATCAGACTTGTAAACAATAAACAAGCGTGTTGCCCGTGGGGATCCATGGGTACTAGATTGGGTCATGTTTACAAAAGAGGTAGCTGGGATTTTTCAAGGGTGGTAATAAATTAAGTAAAGCTTGTGTAAAGAGTTGGAATTGTGTGTGAGTCCAGAAACCTTTTAGAACTTTAGACCTCAACAATTTTTAGAAGAAGTCAACCCTTTTATTTCCTGTTAATTAAGTACATTTTTAATGTTAATTTACTGTCTTAATGTATTTATAAATTGTTTAGGCCATTGTTATCATATACACATTGTTATTATTATCATCATTATTAATATGTATATGTCATGGACATGACAAGCAAAGCTCTTCAGCATCTCACCATGTCAATTAGGTCCCTCAGACTTTTTTTGAGTAAATGCTTTGGTGGCGCATGAGCCCCCCCCCCCCCCCCCCCCCCCCCCCCCCACCAGACTCCCCACCTTTAATTTTATTTATTTATTTATTTTGCCTTTCAGGTTTTGGGGGAGCTCCCCCACCTGACCCCGCCTTTTAATTATTTTATTTATTTATTTATTGCCTTTCAGCTTCTGGGAGAGCTCCGCGTCCCCCAGACCCCCCACCTTGTTAAGCATTTTTCTTTTTTGGCCTACAATATGGCCAAAGTATCATATTACAATATTGTCATATCAATATGATATATGTACGATATGACTATGATTTCACACACAGTGAAAATTAAACATTCTTAAACAAAACAATAATAATACCACACTCATTTTGCACTCATCATAAGCTTAAGATACAGTGCCCTCCAAAAGTATTGGAAGACTTGGCATTTCACACATATTATGTTAGAAAGATTAAAAAAGAAAATAAGATTATAAAATCAAACCGTCACTGTGCCTTGTGATAGAATCACTACGTTGACCGATCCAAGATGGTGGCCGCATTTCTTGCACCTGAGCAACCAGTGTGGCGTCGACTAATCTTTTTAATGTCTATGTTCATCTACCGTCGCCCTTGTGATAGAATCACTACGATGACTGTTTCAAGATGGCGGCCACATTTGTTGAACCTCACCAACCAAAGAGGCGTCTATTTCTCTTTATAATGTTTATGGTTACTGTCGGTTTGTGGCTTTTTACGACAACGGTTTGTGGCTTTTTCCCCATTGCAGAGATTTTCTGTGTGCCATTTCCGGTTTGTGCCTTCATCTACTGTTGGTTTGTGGCTTTTTACGGCTTTTCACGACAATGGATTGTGGCTTTTACCACACTGGGGAGATTTTTTGTGCCATTTCCGGTTTGTGCCTCCGTGTACCATAGAGCAAGTCTCACGCCGCTGTGCAGCGCGCAGTGCCGCTCCGCTCTAATTATTGGCAGTATTAGTATTATTTATTTTATTACTACTTCTATTTTGTCATTTGATTTTTAAATAGACCACAATGGAAGTAATTGTTTTCAGTTTCTTGTGTCATCCATGTATTTTTAATGTATTTACAATTATATTATGTGCTTACATTGAACTTAATAAATAAAATCACGCACTCATGCTTTTAATATAAAGATGATTTCCTGCCCCCTGCAAGAATGGTGTGTGAGTCCAGAATGTAGTTTTCAACGTCCATTGTTCAGTCTTGTTAA